>NC_051079.1:34528849-35728849 GCF_004664715.2 Peromyscus leucopus | reverse complement strand
GTGTCTCTTCATGGCAATAGAAACCCTAACTAAGGCTATGTAAAGGTAAGGGGGGAATAATAGATTCTAGACGCTAACTGTTAAATATACATATCAAGGTGGGAAGAGGCATGGGTAAAGGCCAGCAATCTAAAAGGAGGATCATGCAACTGAAAAAACAGAGACATTAAGAAAGGCAATGATGAAGACAACAGAACAAAATGGAAGTGGAGGACACTGAGGACAAATGGGTGTGATTGGTGAGGTGGGGACAGGTCGCTGAGGGGCAGATGCAGGCAGGGAGAGAATCAACCCGAATTAGATGTGTATCTGAATCCCCAATGGAAACCCATTACTATGTAGGCTAATTTAAAAAAAAAATTAAAAATTAGGCAGGCGTGTGCGCACGCTTTAATCCAGCACTCGGAGCAGAGGCAGGAGGATCTCTGAGTTTGAGGCCAGCCTGGGCTACCAAGTGAGTTCCAGGAAAGGCGCAAAGCTACACAAGAGAAACCCTGTCTCGAAAACCTAAATAAATAAATAAATAAATAAATAAAAATTACATTTTGCTTAAAATTATTCAAGAAAATAACAGTGGTTAATTGAAGTAAAAGTCAGAAAAAGTGAGTTCCACAATATGGACCTATTCAAGGTTCAAGCTACCACCATGCAGAAGTAAAGAAGTCCCAGAATACATACAGAATCGGTTTGTAGAGAAAACAAACCTTCTTCCAGAAGCAGAGGCAGAGGCTATACATACAGCTCCACAATATCTGGGAGGGAGAGCGTCTTGGTTCTAGCTCTTCTGTGTCATTCACTTGTGCATTGCATCCTCTTGGGAGACTTTATAAATGTCACAAAATCCCATGGATTAGCCAAGCCCTGTTAGGTTGCCAGTGAGACTCTTCCTGAAACAAACTTAAGCAGTGACAATAAACACAGCATTGGTTTATCTGTCTATAAAATCTATGAGACATTCAGCCTGAAGCCTTGAATGATCCAGGAATGGTGTGATGTCATTAGGAAGTCTGTTGGATTTTCTTCCCACGGCTCTACTCTCCTTCTCTTTTGTAAATCTCCATCTTGGCTATGTTGTCAGGAGTCTGGCAGACATTAAGACGTTGTCCTTACTGGCCTTAGGGTATTAAAAATAAGATCCCAATTCCAATGTTTCTGTTGATCTCACAAAACAAAAAGAACTCTGACCTCTGATTGGCTTATCTTGAGTTATTTTGCCACTCCTGGCCTAGCAATGTGGTGTGACAAGGATGCTACCATGGTAAGTTTCAAGTAGGAAAAGAAAAATTTCAATGGAGAAGATGCTGAACAGACCCAACAAAATTACTGCAGGGTTCTAGTCTGTTTGGGGGCCAATCTCTGCCTGTGGTATTATCATTCTCTCCCTATAGCTCTGGCATATTCAGTCTTCAAAAACCAACACACAAGAACAAGTCACTATGAAAAATGTTTTTGTGAACTTAGTAATTTGTGAATCCAAGTCCATTATTAAATTTAGGAGATACATAAGTAAACAGGTGAAAATGAAAATAAAGTATGTTAAGTGTATAGACGGCTATGGAAAGATTGGTTAATTTATGTAATGAAACTCCATTTCAAATCTATGCTCAATTTGAGTCTCATCATGTTAGAGAAGAACCAGAAGGAAAATGAGGTAATCTGCAGCTGGATATATCATGGGCATTAGTTTCCCAGAAGAACTGTAGAGACTGACATGACAAAATATTTGAATAACTATAATTGAGAGTAACAATTTCAGTCTGGGAGCATTTCTTATAGGATTACTAATAATGCATCATACCATTAAGATGGACTTGCTTTCTGTCACCAGAATTCTCTTTTAAACAAACAAACAAAAACTAGAAAAGTATTGCAGGATATTTGAGAAAACTGTGTAAAGGTGTGTCACTGTCTTACCTTGCCTGCCTAAGGGCACCTGATTGGTTTAATAAAGAGTTGAATGGCCAATAGCAAGGCAGGAGATGTAAGCTGGGACTTCTGGGCCAAAACGGGATGAATGTAAGTGCACAAGATTTCAACAGAGAGATGGGGAGCAATGTGGATGCCGGTATTTTTTTTTTTTTTTTTTTTTTTTTTTTTTTTTTTTTTTTGACATCAGACAAGATACAAGAGCACAGAGTGCAGACCCCCCCCCCCCCCCCCCCCCCCCCCCCCCCCCCACTCAGCATCCCACGCGCTACTGAGGAGAGGTAAAGAGCCATGTGGCAAAGTGTAGATTAATAGAAATTGGTTAATTTAAGTTATAAGAGCTATTGGAACAAGCTTAAGCTAAGGCCAAGCTTTCATAATTAACATTAAGTCTCTGTGTGATTATTTGGGGGCTGGTGGTCTTAAGAAAGTTCAACAAGAAGGACAAACTACAAGAAAGGTAGAATGAAGATAGAGTAAGTAGGATAAAGATAGAATAGGTAGGATGAATAAAGATAGAATAGGTCTTCATAGGGTTGTCTGCAAACCTGGCTGTGCCTTCTCATGGTAGCAAATACTGTTGTGTATCAGCCTGACCATCTGGTTATTTATAAAAAAGAGAGAGATGATGATGATGCATCAGACATTTTGCTTCTTTCCTGCCTTTGGCTTTTGGATTTCAAGCTTCTGATTATAACTTTTACAAGTGATATTTTAATTCTTTTAAAGATTATGATGTACCTCTGGAGCTGGAACTGACTTGAATGCCCCTTTCCTGTGGAGTAGCTTTCATGGTAACAGAAGAAGCCATGCAAGGTTCCAAAGGAAGGAGACAACCAACAATCGTATCCACCTACAATGCCTATGAACCAAACCAATGACCGGCATGGCATATTAGCCCTGATGGTGTAGTAATGGCATTAATACCTTGTTGGTAACCAACAGCTCTTTAATTTGATTTAAGACCTGCTCAATGGGAGGGAGATCATGCTTGGTACTGGAAACCTGACTAACTACTCAGTGTTAGTGCAGTCATGGTTATTGGAAGAGAATCTACAACTACTAATTTACTAAACCAGCATATTCCTAACAACAATCTATAAATGCTTGTCTTTGTACCCATAGATCAGTGTCGTCATCAAGGAAACTTGTCTTTGCAACAGAGAGAGGGCACTACAGAAAACCACCACATACAAAAATGCAGAGTTGTGGAACCCAGTCCCAGTGGACAGATACATCTATGAAGCTCTCCTGCACCTAAGGCTCAGACAGCACTGTGGATGAGGGCTGGAAAGGCTGTGAGAGTCAGAGGATCAGGGGTTTTTCCGAGATCGTGTCTCCTAGTGATATCAGTAGACACGCCAAAAGAGTCTCACCAACATGACGACTATCAGCTGAACAAGGATGACACCAGTGAACATGACCAACCGGATGGAGAAAAGCCCACGAGACCTCAAATCCACACAAAGAACGACAGGCCACTGAGGAAATCTGGGAAGAGAAGAGATGGTCCTTCCAAGGGAAGAACACAACCCTCAGTTGTCTCGTGCCCAGTGGTCAGCCCCAAGAACACATACAGGGAACAGTATGCACACTGGACAAACTGCATTCCGTAATAAATAGATTTTGTTTTGTTTTGTTTTCTTTTCTTTTAGAAAAAAAAGAGGTCATGAATTTGAGTGGTGAGGCATTTATGGCAGGGTTTGGAGGAAGGAAATGGAAGGGAGAATATTGTAATCAAATTATAATTTGAAAAAATAAAGAAAATTTTGTAAAGAGTATGAGGTGTTTAGTATATCAATCATCTGATAATTTTTATAAGAAGTGTGGCACTGGTAAACAGAGACTCCTACAACAGAGTGAAAATACTGTGGCTGACTTCATACTTCATGGGTGTTTTTGGCATTTCCTAGGGAAATGTTAGCCATAAATAGAAACCATTTTCCTCTCATTCTTGCCAATCACTTGAAGTATGTATGTGTCTGTGTGTTTGAATATGTACATTTTATTTTTTTTTATTTCTTGGAAATACCTACATTTAATTTTGAGAGAAACAGAGTGCCTCTGGTTTATTTTATATATAGATAGATAGATAGATAGATAGATTTTGGATGGAAACAATGGCACAAGGAGGAAGGAACTGCCTCATCACATGCTAACGTCTTGCTGGATATAACAAAATACTTCCTGGATTTTCAATAGACTTTGTCACAAGTGACTTAGGAATGACTCTGTTTGTGGTATAGTTTATCTCCCAAAGAACGGGGGTAAAAAGATGATTCTGTGGCTGACCACAACCATTTTGCATAGCCAAGTGTTTACAGTTCACACCCAAATTACCCTTGAAAGGGTCATGAGCTACGCCTCCTACTTATTACAACTTCACTTGAAAAGAGAGAGATTGTATGTTTAATTTCTCCACAGAAAACCCTATGGTATTTTGAAATACCAAGGCCTAATAAAGAAAGCTGTGTGATGGGAATACAAAAATTGTCAGATAAATGTCAATTTGTTACTTTATAAACATTTGATCTGTCCAGAAAAGTGTGGGCTGATTAAGTCAGTTTTGACAGATAAAGAGCACTCCCTCAATATCCCCTTCACGAGAAGATACTTACTTCATTAATATTTATGTTTCTCTTGACTGAGCAGTAGCTGTAAGCATAGGTTGGGTAAATATAGCCTAAATTGGGTAAGCATACATAGTCATGGGCTAGCTTTTGTCTAAGAATTCAGTTTCTGTGAATAAAAATATGGTCGTGACTCTGTGTGTGAAATTCCTGGATTGCAAGTTCACTAATCACTAATTAAAGAAAATAAAAATCCATGACATATTTGAATCCATGGGGACATCTATACTCAGTGAACTCCTGATAGACAAGGAGCAAGAAGTGGCTCCAGTTCCCATCTGATCTCATGTACGTGTGGATATATATGCATGTGTGTGTGTGCTTTGTGTTCATCATTTTTTATTCTGCTGTGAGCCTGCGAGGAGTCACTAAAAATATATCTGGTCAATAAAGGGCAAGGAAAATTGGAGGGGTTGCTATAGGAACACACAACGTGATATAAAAGAGAACCAGTCTAATTTATACTGTGTTTCCATGTTGCATTTCCATTGTAGTTAAGTTCAACTTCAGAAGACATTCCTCAAGAAGGAGGCTGCTTGAAATTCAGGAGATTCCTCCGAAGGGATTTTTATATACTAACTTTAAAAATAATAAATCCTGAATCTGAGCAGAGCTACAAGCAGAAAACTGATCTTTCTTCTATTTATTCCATTATGCTTTCAATGCATTGTGACCAAAATCATTTTTACAGCGTGAAAGACCCAGAACTGCATTTTAATAGTGATGGAAGCAGGAGTAAGTAGGCACACCAGCTCAGCTGCCGCTTGCAGCCTCCCATCCATTTTGATCGCCGCATCTATATTCCATCCTCTACCCCCCTCATACTTAATTCTGTTGAAATACCCAGCTTCGGAGCTGTGCTTTTCACAAATCTTGTTTCTTCCAAAGGTGACAGACCCTGCTGCCTTGTTTCTGATCTCCACTTGATAACTCCAGGGTCAGCACTGGAGGTCTCTCAGATAGACATAACCAAAATCATTTCACATTCTCCAGACCCGGGACTGAAAGACTGGGTCACTGCACCTATGGCCGCGTGGAATTTTTCCAGAGGGGATGGCGGCACTTTGTGATTATAATTGAGGGAACGATTAGCTCAACTTCACGGTGCTTGTGTCTGTTCATTCTCACGTGTCCAACTCCTAAGCTCAGTTAATTTCCCTTTCCCCACCCCACCCCCGAAATTGTTGTGGCAAGAGCAGTTTCTAACCCAGTGATCAAAACGCCGCGTAGATGGAGATGGCTCAGGGAACGAGATCATTTTTCAAAATCAGGTAAACGATATGGCTTCCATCTAAAAGGAAGCCAGGGACAGAGATCAAATGTTCACTCTTTCATCTAAAACAAAAAGACTTTATGATTGACAGAGGGAACTGTGGTTAACCTCATAGTCGCTGCTTCATCCGCTCTGGTTGAACAGAGTGGTTTTAACCTCCGTCATCTGGTGAAACACTGGGGGCTGACAAGGAAAGAGGCAAATGCAGGCTAGTACTCAAAAGATAAAAGTCACAGCCCAAGTTTGGAAACTGGAAAGTGACAACTGAGAAGAGTCTGTGATTAATATTTATACAAGTTACACTTTTTATTATGAAACAATCAATCATTATCTCACATAGGGTAAAACATTCAGAAGTTCAGTGTTAGCTTTCCCTACCTAGGGGCAGGTTAAATGATGTCTACAGAAAAGCTTTGGGTCGTGAATGTGAGTGTGTGTGTTCTGCAAGAATACAAAAGCAACTTCTGTGTTTTATGTTCCTAACTAAAGAGCAAGGCTGTTAAGAAAGGTGTATGTCAAATACTCAGCTCCTGCTCTGTCCCAGCACCTAACATATAATATTACTAGCTTTTTGATAAAATTGTACATAGAATTCTGAACTATGTTTCAAAACTTTCTAAGGTCTTCTAAAGCAAAAAGCTTAACAAAAACCACAAATTGACAAATAATGGTAAATTCCAAAAAGCAAAGATCTGAAGTCAAAAGCATTCCTTTCTCCTATCACATAAGAAAATCATCCTCTCTTATTTAAAAAGGCAACCAAGTATATCATCCAAGAAACGGTTCTAGTTCTTACAAGTTCTCATTTTGAGCTGAATAATCTTTTAGTCTCAAATGGATGTCAAGGCAAATTGAGGGGAGGGCTGAGAAAAGGCATTTGAGCCTTCAAAGGCAAATGGAACCCTTTATAAATGATACCTTTCATCTCCGGAGCTGTGAGCTGGGGGCAGTGCTGCTGAGCTCTTAGTCTGAAAATGAATCTGCATCCCTCTAAGTAATCGTTGCAGAGTTAACTAAGAGCCCAGGATGTGAGCTTTCCAATGCAAGCTGCCTATGCTGAATCTGTTGATCACAATCTCAACAGTTTTCCATACCTGGAGAAGGGTACATGCATCTTTACTGCCCATCCACATAGAGAGAAAACCCAGCTGATTTTAGTGAATTGTGTGTCTAATTGTTTCCTAGTTGCAATTTCTTCCTGAGAGCATTTCCCTGAGGGCATTACCGTTCCCTGAGAGTGAGTGCCATTTCTGATGCTTCAAGCATTGATGTGTTTTTCCCTGCTCTTCCTGAGAACATGAAGACAGTTCTAACTGAACTGATACAGCCCAGACATGTTTCTTTTTCTCTTACTTGCCTGTATTCACAACCAGTGGGAAGTCAGAAGAGCATGGCAGTTCAGAAAGAGATGATCACGGGTACCCCAGAGGCAGCAGGGGCTTCCAGAGAGAGCGGACAAAGTGGCTGCACAAAGCATACCTGCTTCCACCCCAAGTCTCCATCATATCCGTCATTTCTGCTGAGGGAAAAGTCAGTGACTCAAAATACTGTATTCTCCCCACCTTAGTCCATGTCATTCATAGAAAAGTCTGTAGCAAGAAGAAAAGGGACCCCCACTTACCCCGATACAGCAAGCTCCTTTCCCACTTAATATACTACTGACCAAAGCAAAGTGAAATCCTTAAGATCTAAAATAACTAATTTGCCCTGACAAGTTTTTAACTTAATACCAAGAACTGATTTAAATACTGAAAAAAAACGTACCTCATTAATTTCTAACATTAAGCCATATCTCCATTCGCATAGATCCTTTGAAATTAGCCTTATCTACATAGTAATGAGAAAACTGGAGAAGAATTTTGAAACTTTCACATCCTTGGTGTTATTTATTCCACTCTCAGCCACGGGGTGACGAATTGCAGTCTTAGGTTGCATGGTCTGTTTTATATATGATGTTTTAAAAAAAAAAGTAATGAATTTTCCACCCACACTGATAAACTTACTTTGTAGATATAGCTCATTCCGTTGGAAGGATGCTATCCCCCACTGTGCAAAGCCATGGGGGTGTTTTAGGCTTTGCCAGTGTGCTTGTGCTTAATCTTTTTTATTCTAAAAAGAAAAGTTTAGATGATTCAACATACAATCTGGAATAAAATGCTCATAACCTTTATTTTCTTTGCTTTTGATTTGCAAATGCTTTGGTCCCCGTCAAAGACTATGCAAATAAAGACAACAGAACATCCAGGGTGTAGCCTGTGAGTCTCCATCATCCTACCCATCCACAGAAATGACCCAAGTACAGCAGAACTGAATCACCAAGCTCCTTAACATGTGCCACATCTAAAGTGATGTTGACTATAGGGAGATTAACTTGATTAGGAAGAACAGCCACCCTTCCCTCATATTATTAGCTCTTGGGAAATTATTACTGTACATTTATGATAGGTGGTAGTAATAAGAACAGGAGATAGAAAATGAACAGGTGGCTCAGGTCATGGACCAAAGCAGCATCTCCAGGAATGTCCTGGGTCCTCAGGTCAGCAGTATTAGGAAGAAGCCCTGGTTTCTCAGTCTCCTCAACCAACACCTTGCCTGGAGGCTGGAAATGAGGGCGTGGCTAAAATGCAAGTCCAGACACCAATCACTTCTGTTGAACAGTGTCTACCTGGATCACTGGATTTTCTTGGTGAAATGGGTTATTATATACTCCCTAATTTCATCCCATCTCCTAAATGATGTTAAGGATCAAAGGAGGGAATGTTACATTGAGTCCCATTAAGGGAAAGAGTTTTGCTTCTCGTCAAAAGAATAGAATGTACCTGTGACCCTAGGTAGAGACTAACATACAAACTACCCAATACATAAGAGTTCATCTAGCTGAGCCTGTCAATAACCTAGCCAAAAGACTGAATCCCCCACAAAGCTGATTCACCTTAAGGCATGCTAAAGGGATGGGAAGAATAATTATCCTTTTAATGAGCTAATGTAATTTTCCTTCCATGAAACCCTGCCATCACTTCAATAGTAGGGAGCCCCCTTGAGGGTCTGTGCCCTCTGCTCTTCTGGGTCTGAACTCAGGAAGGCATAACACTTAGTGATGTTGCACTATGATAGTACTAAATGTCTGACTCTGACATTTAGTGATGCTACAACAAAGACAGGATGCAGTTTTCTTAGAATATGATTTATATTGATTAAGATTTCATTAGATAACTCTGATATCATCAAGCATCATATGACCAGCAGCTACTTCAAGTATAATACTCTATCCGCACAGGAACCAAGTTCCTGGAGTTGGTTGTTTAATTACTATCTGCCTGAATTTTGGAGTTTAACAGCAGGGACAAAATTTGTGATGTAAAAAGGTAGCTGAAATAATAAAGGCAAAGGTGGAAAATACATGTTCTGTCCTCCTTGTTCAACTTCAGTGTATTTCTACTTATTATAAGTCTTTCATGTCTTCTAAGAACAGGTCAAGTTACTCAAATGAGTTTCTCAGTGGCTTGACCTCCCTTTCAAGTACTGAACAAAGTCTGCTCTTTCACCAGCATTTTCTCAATTTTTCTCTCTTTTTTTTAAATCATTTTTCATCCTATCCATTCCAATAGGCTACTTCAGTAACGTTCTTTGAATTCTTTACTGTTAAAGATTAAAAATTTTCAATTTAATATTTAATGATTACTGCTTATCTTAACCAAAAAAAAAAAAAAAACTGCCTTTATCGAGAAATAATTTAAGACATTCTATCTCATGAAGAAACACAGAGTAGAAAAATAAAATATGTTTTTAGTTGGGATGAAATTTAAAGCAATGAAATATTAAGGGTAATAAAACATGGCATGAAACCAGGATGATGAATATAGAACATTTATGCCGTAAAAGCCAAGGCACACAACAGAGAGCTCCAATCTGTCACCAGGTTGTGATCAGTCAGCAGGGGCAGAACAGCATGAATAGTTATGTAATTTACTGTGTTTGCAAGATAAAGATATATCAATTGCTCTACCAAAGCACTGGGAACTTTTCCTGCCAGACCCTTTGAGAAGGATTCTCTATTAAACTGTGAACCTGCCACTGAACCCTTCCAGTAAATACACCACAGAGCCCCACGGGACTCTTTCCGATGGTGTCCTATGGGATGATCTGATGACATAATTCGAAGGCAAGGTATTACAAATAAAAGCCACAGGGAAGTCGGTAAAATGTACGGCCCAGGTGTAAACCAATATAATACTTTTTACACTATTGAGAATATTGTTAACACATACAACTCAATAATTGTGTTGTGAATGGGCATCCGATCTAAGGCACAGGGTGACCCCTCAGTGACTGGCCATGTTTCACCAAGTTTCTCACCAATGGAGAAATTCGGAATTTTTAAATGAAAACTATGTTAAGAGGACTGAGTGCCAACTGCTGAACCCACGCATGCTCTGAAGGGGCTGCTGTGAAAATTTACACCAAGGCTCAGAAGGTTTTCTTGGGGATAGGGCTGAAGACAGAAGCTATAGGAGAGAACTGCAATTCAAATACATGATTGTAAAACCATAGAAATCAAGGAGTTGGCCTCATTCGGGCAATTAATGAAATAAATTTCTAGAAAGCATCCCTTTGAAGTATAGTGCAAACTAACTTACAATTATGCCTAAGAAAGATTAAAAACAAGTTATTGCAAGCGACATTCATAGGCAGCAACCGCACGAAGCAATAGCCAGCATTATTATTTATAAACCAATTTAAATGGAAGCTGGATTGAAAAGCAAGCATAACATCGAAGTTTTGGAAGAGCTGATATGTTTTCTTCTTCAATCTTTAATCGTATAGCCTAGTGTTAAACACATGCTACCTTTCCATCTACACATAAGAAAATAATCAGTCTCCTGTATATTAAAGTGCTTTAGCAGAGAGAGGGGGGAGGCCTTGTTATAATTACTTGTTTTTCACATGTTACCCAGCAATCTCCCAAACATTATTTTTGGTTTTCCTTGTCACCTTCATATCCCCTCACTCCTGAGTATTCTGCATATAGTAAAGTTTGAACAAATGTTTACTGAATGATAAGTGCATGTCAAGTAAGACATTCTTAATTCATCACAGGGAAATAATTATTATGGTATCTGCTTTTTTAAAGTAATGGTATTTTTTTTAAATTGCTTACCAAAAAAATGTATATACTTAAAAAGAAAACCAAAATAAAATAAATCTTTAAAATGGAGGAGGATACGGGAGAGTAGGGGTGGAGGGAAAGAAGGCTGAGAACAGGGGAGGTACAGTTTTCAGTCAGATATGATTAACTCAGGTTCTAGTACACTTCCATTATCTCCCTTTAGCAGTCATTTCAGACTATTTGAGTGTAATAATTGTCGAATTTAAGATCTCAAAGATACAGCAGTGAGCTAAACATGGTGATATATGCCTGCAATCACAGCACTAGGGAAACTGAGGCAGGGTGACCAGAAGCTCTAGCTCAGTGTGGGCTACATAGAGAGACCCCACCTAAAAAAACCAGACACAAATTTGCTCCAAGGGGTAGTAATGCAAATTCTGTACAAATATCAGCAGCTCAAAGCCTCGGTCCATGCCTAGTTTCTATCTACAGTCAATGGACAACAACACATCCATAAAAGTCATAGACAATCATGTCAATACCAACAGCTGCAGTTGTAACCCAGATCCACAGAAGAAGACCTGCAGGAGGAAAATTTGTAAGTCAGCAAGCAATACATTTGAAAAGAAATAGATGTGCATCTACAAAGCCTCTAATTAAGTGATGAAAGTTAAAACTACCCAGAGAGTAAGATCACCTACATTCTGGATCCATGATCAAGAACTGTCTATAGGTAGATAGATAGATAGATAGATAGATAGATAGATAGATAGATAGATAGATAGATAGATAGATAGATAGATAGATAGATAGATAGATAGATAGATAGATAGATAGATGATAGATAGATAGATGATAGATAGATAGATAGATAGATAGATAGATGATAGATAGATAGATAGATAGATAGATAGATAGATAGATAGATAGATAGATAAACTACAGAAAAGCTCCCTGAGGTCAACAAATTTGAGCTTATTAGCAGACCTTTAGCAAAACTGAAGTCTCTAGGTTGACTTCCTAGAATTGCTTTGTTTTTTTTTTTTCACTCATTAATTTCATTCTCAGACACCCTATAGAGTTACCTAATGGTTCTAATGTAAATTCTAAAGGGGCAGAAACTGAGAGACATTCAACTTGAGCTGTCAGCCAGAGGGCTCAGTGATGTTAGTTACAGGTAAGGATTGTGAAGAGGAAACTGAGGGTCTCCGACAAGACATCCTAAATACAGTGAGTTTCCCTGTGTTGTGACTATGTGAAGTCACAACTCCTTGTCTATGAGTATCCTTTATTTATTTAAACGTCTTTTATGCTCCTAATAACTACCACAAACTCTGACAGGTGCTTAGAATGTAAGGGGGCAATTAACTGAAGTGACTGCTCACATTTGAGACTGGTTATAGGAATAGCAGAGTGGGGTTATAGGAATAGCAGAGTGATGGAGTGGGGGCTACTGTGAGGACAACTGAAAAGTGGGCAGAACTCAGGCTCAAAGGCAGGAAGGGGACATTATAAATGAATCTCTAGAAAAGTTGATGCCTCCATTAAGATGTACATACAAAGACAAGGAATCTGACAAGTATGAAGTGAGGATGGTAGGTAAGGCTTTCAACAGCATGGTACATGTGCAAGTGATGTGACAAGAAGCTGTAATGTCACAGGAATCAAAAGCTGGGGTACCACACCCGATATGGAACTTTGAAGAACCAGAGCCAGATAACTGAACTATCAATGGAGTAATAGTAAGGAAAACATGTAGAGAGCTAAACCTTGTTTAAATCAGGAAATTAAGACTTGCATAAACACTTTTTCACTTAGGAATTTTGGGCACGAAGACAGAGAGGGAGAGGGAGGAGAGAGAAAGAGGGAGGGGGAAGAGATCATTAAGCCAGTAGGTTTTATTGCTGTAATGTGCAATTATCCCAGAAAAACATGATCCTCAGTGCGATATGACAGAATCATAAAGTATGTGAATAATTCTTGGTTCTTTCTCATTTATGTTCCTTTCTTGTAAGATAAATGAGTGTAGTTAAAACAAATAGTGAGTGGTCAGCTTTTTGCCCAGGCCTCTCAGATCCAGATGTGGGGGTGTCAACAAGTAGCAGTTTTTCTCTAGAGGAATGTTTTGTAGAGTAACAGGGTCACACTAACGAAATATTAAATGCTTTCCTACTCACTGAAGAACCATGGTCCACTGAAATGCTCTAGCAACAGTATTTCAAGGTTTTCGGGATTGGATGACCTTCTAGAAACTTGCATTCCTGTCTCTCATGGTTACATTATATTTCCCCCAGTGTCCTGTGCTATAATTCCACTTTTTATGCCTTTTCATCATTCTCTCCCAATTAGAACTAAAAATGTTCTCAAATGAAGATATATTTTAGTAACATAATTTCTAAAGGAAATTAGACAAAGAGACCCATGATCAGAGAACAGGCAGGTTTGCATGGAAACCCAAAGATACCTTTTACTCATGAATGACCTCATCACAGAAATAAATTAGCATAACTTATATCACTTATTTGTGTCTATTAGGTGTGAAGAAACGAGTTTTCATGGTTGTATTTTGTCAGTTTGTTTATCCCTTGTTATGCCTAGAACTACAAAGTCTTTTTTGTTTTGTTTTGTTTTGTTTTGTTTTGTTTTGTTTTGTTTTGTTTTGTTCTCCCTGTAGGCTTGGCTGTCCTGGAAATTGCCATGTAGACCAGGCTGGCCTCCAACTCAGAGATCTGCCTGCTTCTTCCTCCGAGTACTGGGATTAAAGGCATGTGCCACCCCTGCTCAAAGTCATATTAATAGAGTTGTGAAAGTGGCCGTGGACTGAAGCACTAGTAAGTTCACCATTAAATAACTGTGACCCCATGTTTTCTGGATGAAGTCCACATGGAGGCCAAACTTGACTAGTTAATTCAAACCCTCGGCCGTCACTGTGAGATTGTCTATAAACCTCTGGTTCCCTGTGCCAGACGTGTTCTCTTCCCTAGGAACTGGTCAATCACTTTACCACACACACACACACACACACACACACACACACACACTCCATTTCATTTATCTTTGAAAGTGACCTCTTGACTTGTAATCATTGGCATTCTCTTCATGCTTTATTTCACTCTCCTTTACCAGAGAGCATTTCAGAGTGTTTGTCATGAAAAGAGCTACATAAATATTAATGTATTGATAGTGTTATGGCTTCTCAAACCTATATTTCATTTCATGGATTTTAAGAGCTACAAAATTTACTGACTGTACAGAAAATATAGGTATAATGGACTTACTGAAATGCCCCCAATGTGATAAAATATATGAATTATTAATCCCAGGAAAGTAAGAACCTGTTTAAAAGCAAAATTTTTGGAACCAGTCTTGAGGGTTTTTTTTTTCCCTCAACAGAGATAAACTTTAGGATGACAAACACAATGTACCCTTTCATCTTTGAAATTCAGGCAGATCCCAACAAGGTTTCTTGTTGATCAAGAGTCTAAAATGGGCTGTGTGAGTTAGTACAATAAGGCATATCCAAGTTAAAAGTTTGCTGTAACAAACAAACAAAAATCTCCCCAAAGGAGCTGTCCTTACAAAGGGAATGGGAACAACTGCTTGCTCTATGATAGACTTTACTTGTGGAGCATGGGGCAAAATTGAATGAGAAAAAAAGTCTCTATTTTGTTTGTTTAGTTTCTTGTTTTTAGGGTGTGGCGGGGGGATGCTTCAATTTGTGTCCTTTAAGGTAGATTCTCTGCTATCACATCTGAGCACAGGATTTTATCCATTTAACAACACTCAGGTGACAATTACCTTAGTCCTTACCATTGTGCAGCCAGTAGAGGCCAACATCCCAGAGAATGAAGTGGGTTAAGCTGTCTTTTCCTTCAGCAGGTGTTTGACAGTGTTTGACAAATCCTGACAATAGGAGCTGGATTATACTAGGAAACATAAGTGACACTGGACCGCCATTTTGGGCTTCTGGTATTGGTGAATTTAAAATACCATTCAGGAAAATGAAGCCTGTGTCCAAATGTACACCCAGAAAATAGAAAGCAAGCAGCATTTAGCCAGAAAAAAAAAATGTAATCTAAATTGGAAACAGGTTTTTTAGTATAGAATGCCTTAACTTGGTTTTTGTTGGAATGATTGCCATGAATTAATGAAAAAACTAGACAATCACTAAGCAAGACAAGCCAGAAGATGAAGAAATAGTAGAAATATGTGGTATGTCCAGTTGCCCAGGCCTTCTTAAGCACAGGGCTAGTAAAGATTATTATTATTATTATTATTATTATTATTATTATTATTATTAATCTAATACAAAAAGTAAACATCTCATGGAGCTGTAGCATGTCAATATTCTAATAGGAGTCCTCATTTTAATTACACATACATCATAATAGCTTTAACAGAAAAATAACTACAGGCTATCACTTATGCTCACCAAATAGCACATATTTTATTTTCTCATGAAGGATAGAATCAATGTTGTATTTGAGCAGATAATTTCAATTCTCTGTTAGCTGATAAATGGAAACAATATCACAAATTTATAAATTTAGTTACAAACTTGATAGGTTGGGGATAAAAAGACCTTATCTAAATTTTGCAAAACCTTCCATCAATGTGACCACCTCTGTAATGGTAAAGAAATATGTACTGACCTATTTTTCTGACTTTCCCTTAAAATAGAATGTCTTTTCCTCCGTGATGTTAGTTGTATAAAAAAAAATAGTAAATACGTGATGAAGTAGCTGATTTGATTTCTTTCATTGTACACTGTTTCTGAACATCATTTTTTTTAAAAGAATCTAAATAGAATGCCCTTTAAATAAAGTGTATGCCTTTGGCTCAGTTAGGTAAATTCTTCAGATTTCTACTTAAAAGTAAAAGCACTAGACCCAGACACCCAAAGTGTTGTAGTGTTGATGTTTGGGAACTAGAACCAATTAAGATCTATTTTTCCCTGGCTTATTTCAAATCTTACCTCTCCCCTCCAAAATGAATCAAAAACCGATGGAAATGGGCCAAACGGGAGAATCAATAAAACAGCATTGTTAGTGTTTATGAAGAAGGGAGTAAATGGAGATGGAAAAGTTAAAATGTGTAAAGTAGAAAACACTTGGACAGAAATTAACAAAAAAAAAGTACTAACAGACATAGACAGCAATAGGAGAAATAAATTTTACACAATTTACAAAACATATCCTTGTTTGAATTTCAAACATTTGACTTCTAGATTTTTTTCAGAAAGAAAGAGAGACAGGGACATTGTGGAAGAGGGGACAGTAAGGGATTTTTGAAAATACAACAGCCAGTGGTGTTACGATCTGTGAGAGGAGAGAAGGCAGTTTGGTACAACACAACTCTGCAGCTGGTATTGGTTCAAATGTTAAGAGCCTGACCTTGAAAAGTGTCTTTCAAGCATAAACAACATATCAAAATATGAAAATAAGTGTCCTACTGATAATGAACTCCATCCCATGTGCACAACACAACTTAAGACATAGCTACATTAAAACTCTCTGTAAAGTACAAGTGACATCTTCCATAAAGACGGGATCTACAGGGTAACTGAGAATATGGGCTCAGGTTAATTGTCTGGTGGCAGGAAGATATAGTGTGACCTGGCTACAAAGATAGCAAAAAGTCACCAGGCTATTAACCATATTTGCTCCTTAGGCTTCTGGGCAAAAAAAGCAGGTTATATACCTCTCCCTTTGAAGAGATAACCCTGTGTGTTTAACATTCCTTGTTCCCCTAGTGCTTATCTGTGAGCACAAGGAGCTTCATGCCTGCAACAGGGCAGAAAGATAATAAGAACCAGAGGATCGGGGAGTTTGCTGTGAGACTGTGTCTCCTAGTGATATCAAAAGTTACACTCATATACTCTCACTGACATGGCTGCCTAAGTGTGAGCTGAACAAGCATGGCATCAATGAGCATGACAAATGGATGAGAGAAAGGCCCATGAGGCCTCAACGCTACACAAGAACTATGGGCAACTTAGCAAATCTGGACGCAGGAGACATCAGGGAAGAGTACAACAACCAGTTTTCTAGTATCAAATGGTCAGTCCTGAAAACAAACATACAGGTAGCATTATACCTGACTGAACAGGTTATATTTAGGAATGTATATGTATATACATGTATTTATTTGCATGTAATAACAAGTAGTGAAAAAAGAAAAAGAGGTCATGAATCTGAAGGAGAGCAGGGAAGGCTGTATGGGTAGCTGGAAACGGAAAGGGAGAAATGTTGTAATCAAAATATTATCTAAAAACTAAAAATAAATAAATTAAATTAAAAAAAGAGATTACTTTGACTTTTGTTCTGTTGGTGGTGAGGAACAGATTGGGAGAAGCAGAGGGAAGTGAATCTAACACAATACCTCACTTATGTGCCACATCTACGTGGCACCAATATCAATACCACCATGAAGATTAAAAAGTGCTGACCCTACACAGTCTGACATTTAAATTTAAAGAAGGCATCCTTGATGAATGAAACATGTGAGTTAGGCATCTCTGTCAGTGTTGAAGGCTTTCAAGTAAGGCCTTGGTTCAGTCCCCAGGTCATCCAAATATCGAAAACATGTTCCTAAAAGATTACTACATTGAGTTAGTAAAGATAGTTGGTATGGCAGTTGATATTGTCAACAACCAGATTTAAAATCACCTAGGTGACTGGGCTCCACACATTTCTGGGAATGACTGTGAGGGTACTCCAGAGAAGATTAACTAAGAAGGAAAGACAGGATGAGGGAGGCACTACACTATGGACTGACAGAATAAATGGAATCAAATAGAAAAAGGACAAAAATGAGTTGAGTCCTAGCACTTACATTTTCTTCTGCCTTCTTGTCTGTAAGATGTGAACATGTAGCCTCTCCTTCCTGCTGCCATGGCTTCCTCAGCAGGATTGATTGTTCTCTTCAAACTGTGAAACAGAACAAATCTGTCCTCCCTTACCTTTCTTCTTGAGAGACACTGTGTCACAGGGACCAGGGAAGTAACGGACACAGGGAGAGAGACAACAGGTGGAAGAAAAGGAGAGGAAGAGGCAGAGAAGAGGACTAGGTTGAATACAAGAAATAAAAGCAGATTTCTGAGGATGCCATTTACATGGAAATAAAATTTTGATGATTAAGTGTTGTAAATGTTCATATACACTAACACTGATATGCTAAAGAGCAGTCACATGAAATGTGAAAAGAAGTATAAAATATTCTAACTATATAAAATACTCAAATTTCTTTTAAAATCTATATTTTGACATATATGAAATATATTTAATGAAACAAAATGATAAGAAAGATTTCAAGTAAGGAAACAGACTAAGACATAGGAAGAAAGGTATGTTGATATTATTGATTTCAAAGAAATAATAATGTATAATACCAAAGGTGTAAAAGAAACAAGAAGAACAGGAAATGAGGTTATAACTCTACTCTTTATATAGCAAACAATAAAGCAATCTATCACCTAAATGATGACGTGTGAGAAAAACATGGGAAAAAGGCTAAAAGACAGTAAGCTCATGAAAAGTATCTAGTGAAGAAAAGAATGAAAGTGTAACATTTATAAACATACTTATTTGATGTACATACTCATTAAATTTATATCTTACTAACGTGTAGCAATGCCCACGTTACTACCTGTTCACCATGTCCGAGTGAGGGACTAAGGATTAAAACAGAAAGACAAGACAGCAAGTCTCAGTAGAATGCCCTTTATTGAAGGAGGAGGGAGGCCTTAAATACAGACTTACAGTACAGTGGAAAAACCTGGGAGGACAAAAGTTCACTACATATGTTTTACATTCTAGCATTACACCGCTATGCAGGATACGCAAACAAGGAGCCTTCGGTAAGCTGTTTAGGAGGAATGAAACTGTCAGGGAATTAGCATAGGGAGGATATCTGATCAAGGTCAGCAAGCAAGGCAACAGCTCCCCAAGGAACGGGGCCAGGGCCCAACACTAACACACATATTAATATTCCAATAAAATGTTGCCTCAAAAAAGTTATATTTCCATTATAATTCTAATATTTGTTAAATATTTCATTTGACCATAATTCTGAACACAATAGATGTGTTTCATATTTCACAAGTGTAGGAAATAGAGATGTTTTATTTGTACTTCAATTTAAAAAAAAAAAACTATCAATAGAAGTTAAAGTAAAACATTTTGTTAAAACGTATTTAAAATAATTCCCAAATAATGAATTCAAAACCAACTGCAAAATTTCTAGAAATTAATGAGGCCTATAAAAACATAGATGACATTACTAAAGCTGTATCTCAGAAGGAAACATAACTAAAACTATACCCGTTACAATTAATTGGACAACAATCTAAATAAAAAAGACAAGCTTAGAAATCATCTACAGAAAATCATTTACTCTTATAGAAAAGGAGAAAGTCAGACGTTCATCCACTAATCAATCCAGCATTAATAAAGTAGTTCTTTGGTTAAAAAAATTCAATGGAAATGACTCAGAGTAAAAGCTAAACAAAAATTAATAGATTCAAAATAATAAATGCAGAATTAACCATAGGTCTCAAGAAAAAGAATGATAATGAAGCTGTTAAAATTTCCAGTATATATATATATATATATATATATATATATATATATATATATGTGTGTGTGTGTGTGTATTATATATATATATATATATATAATATATATAATATATATATATCCTAAAGTTTAAATTACTTTCCCTAGCAGTAAGTCCTAACTAACCAGCAAAGCATATAAACACAACTTCCAAATAAGTGGTTTAACATCAAAATTTCTTCATGATCTTATATATCTACTTCAGACACTATCACACCAAAGGGAGGCAGCAAAATACTTCACAGAACAAATATCACATGGGTGCATGCTGGCCAGTCTCACCAAAGAATACTAATATTAACTGCACATTGTCAAGTGGTAATAAAGAAGTGGAGGGTTATGCGAAGAAGAGCTGAAGAGAATCCTAAGAAGTTTATTACTGAAGTATGTTTTCCTCAGTAATAGGAAGTCTGTTGATGTAATATAGAATAGTAACAAATCAAAAAAAAAAAAAAAACCAGACATTCTAAGCAAATGTCAATTATCAAATTTTAAATGTATTTATGATTAAGAGAAATGCTACATAAAATTCACAGGTTTCACATTATAAAAATACATATTTCAAGCTGATTGTAGCATTATTTTTATGGTAATAATCCAAAGTCACTTTACTGAAATCAATAATGAAAATTTTAATAAAGGAAATGAGAAATAAACATTGGGGAAAAATTAAGCCTTTTCAACAAATGATGCATAGAAACCACTTATGAAGACTAAGACTACACCCCTCTCTGTCACTCTGAAGAAAGGTCAGTTTGACACAGATCAAAACTCTTAATGCAAGACATGGAATTTTGAAACTACTGGAGAAAACACGGGGAAACACTGCAAGGGGTGAGGTACTTCGAAGATCTCAACCACTCAGGAAATAGCAAGAACTAACCAATGGGATTGCAATGCATCCCATGAAACAGCCTCTCCAAGAACTATCAACAAAGTAACTAGACAGCCTCCATCATGCCAGAAAATCAATGACAGCTATTTATCTGGCTGAAGAATAATATCCGGAGTAGAAAAATCTCAAAAGAATTAACAGCAAAGACCCAGTAACTCAATAAATTCGTGGCTAGATGAATTGAGCAGACAGCTCTCAAAAGAAGCATAGGTAGCCCATGACAATCTGGAGGTAGAAATATTTAGCACATCTTCAGCCACCAGGGAATTGCAAATCAAAAACAGATTGAGATTCTGTCTCCCCCCAGCCACAACGGCTACCATCAGAAAACCTAATTAATTAATTAATTTAACTAAAAATTAAAAAACGCTGGAGAGGATACAGCAGGACTAGGAAGTACTGTTAGTGAGGATATAAATTTGTGGAGTCACTATGGAAATTGCTATGGAGACTCCTCAAGAAAACTAAAAATAGAACTATATAATGTGATCCAGCTATAACTCCTAAAGATGTGCTCAGAAGAGGCAAAGTCGTTATACAATAATGATAGTTGTGCACTCATTTTTTTATTGCAGCACTAGTTCACAATAACGGTTATGAAATCAGCCTAGACGCCTGTCAATAGATGGATGAATAAAACATGTAATATGTAAACACAATGGAGTATTAGCCATAAAAAGAACTAGATTATGGTGTCTTGGGAAAATAGATAGAAGTAGAGATCACACTGTTAAGAAAAATAGGTCAGACATCAAAAGATAAGTATGACATATTTTCTCTCACATGTAGCATTTTAGGAGAAAAATATGCAAGGGGGGATATTTAGAAAGAAAAGGGGGACTTGGGTGGTAAGAGAGGAATAGAGTGAATATGATCAAAGAATATTATGTGCATGTGTTTAAATGTTCCATTGAATCCCATTATTTTGTTCAATTAATATTGTTTAAAATAGTAAGAAGAAAAACCAAGAATTAAAAAGATAAAAGTGTAAGGACAAGAGGAGGTTTCTCATAACAATTTCTATTTTGTTTTTACACCACATTTATTAGTCCTGATCTGGAAGTACTAATGGGACAGGAAATTCTCATTTTTTTCTGGGTACAAGGTGATATAAAGTCCTCTCGCTATTAGTATCAATTTCCAACTATCCTTTTGGCCTATACAAATTTGGCTGGACCTTGCAACACAAATGAGTGAAGAGTGAGAACACTTAACCCAGATGGTGTGCAGGCAATGGCAGAAAGCGAGCCATTCCAGATCAGGAAGTCCTGGGTGAAATCACAGCAGTACCTCTGGTGCAAGCTGGGTAATCTATGTACAGTGGTGGCAGCAGGCCTGACCCCCAAAGGACTTCTAGGACATTTCTGATTTGTTTCTTGCTAATAGTTCTTAGCCCGTCTCGCAGCTAATCCATTGTTAGCATCTGATGTTTCTTCCCTTAAGAATTCTGTTGCCACCCCCACCCCAGCAGAAATTAACAATAGGAGATCCTGAAATGATAGATACTCATTTGGAAGACAAGAAGAAACACATGAAAAATATCATAAATAATAGATATCACTAAATGTAATCACTTTCATATGTAAGAATGATCTACACACATGCTGGAAGCAGAAGGGAATGCCCTATTTGTGAAGGTGGTAAGGAAACAATTCATAGAGTAAACAGAAGGATGTGTGAGTCACATATAAGGAAATCCACAAAAGCATACCAAATGACATAAAATGACAGTTAAGAAAATGCAAAGACATTTTTTCTTGGATAGGAAGACTATGGAACTACAAATTCATTCAAGAAGTATGTGGGTATAAAATTTGATTATAATTAAATATCACAGGATAATTATTATCAAGTTCCCACCTGAAGAAATGAAAAGAAAAATCTAAAGCAATTCTAAGAAAAGAAGACCGACCCTGGAAGGGAAATAATCCTAGCAGACATTAAAGCATCACACAAATATTAAAGCCTCTGAGAAATTAAGATATTACATCCATATTATGTCAGCATATTAAAGCACCTTGGAGCCATAGAAATAGAAAAAATCGTTAAATGAAATTAGAAGAGGCAAAATTATTCTAATAATAATGGGATTTTCATGGACTATAAGAACAGAAACCAGTGCAGAAAAGAGAAGTCAGAAACTGGGATTGTATGTCACTGAATGATGTCTGAATAACAAGAGCTATGTAAAGATTTTTTTAAAAAAATCTTTTCAAGATAGTCTTGCTATGTAGCTCAGACTAGGCTCAAACTCCTGACCTTCCTCCTTGGCCTCTTGAAGGCTAGGATTACAGAGGTGCATCACCATGCCTGACTCCTTCCTTCTCAAGCAGTTTCACCTAGTTTGGAGCTGCTGTAACAGATTCTCCACACTAGGTGGCTGAACAACTAACTCAATTGATCCCCAGAGGTCTGGACACTAGGCATCAAAGACTCAGGTCTGGGCAGGTTGTCTCTCTTCCTTACAGGAGGCCCTTTTCCTAATTTCATCTCATTGCTTTGTCCAACACATCTATCCTTCCCTTCACTCCAATAACTTCATTTTACCTTAATTGTCTCCCGACCTTGTGGCTCTACTTTGCTTTCTGTTGCTGTGATGAATGCCATTGACCTAAAGCAACTTGGGGGAACAAAAGGTTTATTTCAGATTATGATGTACAGTCTATCATTGTTGGATTATAGGGTAGAGTTACAAGACAGGGATTGAGGCAGAAATCTTCAAGGAACACCCCATACGGGCTTGCTCCCCAGATTAGAGTTTAACTATCTTTCTTATGCAGCCTAGGTTCACCTACCCAGAGAATCTACCACTGCAGTGGGTGGGCGGGCTGCTAGTAGCAACAAAGAGAATGGCTCACAGATATAGCCACGAAGCAAGGTAATCTTGGGAATTCTTCAGTAGATGGCTCCCTCTTCCCAGATCCTCTAGGATGTTTCAGATTGACAGCTAATGCTAAACTATGACACTAGATTACTGGTAATTAGGGCTGTACTACATGAATTTTGCAAGGTGCCTAGTCAGTCTATGACAGGTTCTTCAATAAGAAAGCCAAGCCAGCAGTAATCTGGAAGCTCAGAACAAGCCTCTAAGATGGAGCCAGCTATGTACACTTCAGAGAGTCCTCAGGTGAACTTTGATGCATGGGGAAGTTTGAAAAACTTTCCTTACACACACACACACACAAAGACACACACACACACACACACACACACACACACACACACACACAAAATGATACCCATACTGTTCAAAGATAGAATCAAGATAAGCAAAACTATAAGAGTATACTGGATTATAGTCATGTCTAGCCTGGACCTGAGAAAATAATCTTATAGGGACATAAATAGAATCTTTCAGACAGAAGTTGTTCAATTCAAACCATACTGGTTTTGCAGAACCAACAAAATATAAATCAACTGTCAGGCAAGGTGCATCCTCTCGTGTAATAGTGGCATGAGTGTTATGGAGGTAACCAGCCATTTTCTGACTGGATTTGAGGTCTGCTCCAAAGAAGAAAACTCCTGCCTGGTGCTGTAAACCTTGTCAAGAGTGGGAGTGAATGGGAGACCACTGGACTCAGCAGGTACTTATTACTTTTACTTACTTATTTATTTTTTGCTAAGTAGCCATATTGTGAAAATGCCTTCTAACTGCTTATGTTTATATCCAAGGATTAGTGCTACTCTCAGTCTTATTCACAAAAGTATCTTTTGTAGTGGGTAGCAATTAATATAGAGATTTGTAACAGGTCAAAGTGGTGAGAATAAAGGACTATGAGGTACTTGCCCTTAAATATCTATTTAAGTGACTCTGAAGCTCAAGAAAAACCATGTAAGAGAGAGTAGGAAAAAAAATGTAAGAGCCAGAGGATGAAGAGGTATGCATGTGTTCTGGATATGATTTAGCCATTGCAATCATGAGCTGGCTGCAGCTGTGGTTATCTGCACAGAATCAGCACGAGATTGAGCCTGTAAATATTTCATTGTGGATGGAGAGGAGCCCAGTAGTCCTCATCCATTCCGAAGGGAGGAGCTATTGATAGTTAATAATATCTGAGAGAAGGCTGTCACTTCCTTCACTGGTGTAGCTAGCAATAAACTGACCTTGCTCCAGTGAATAACCTCCCATTCTACTCATGTAGGCAACCTTACTTCAACTTAGTAGGACACACACACACACATGCGCGTGTACACACACACACACACACACACACACACACACACACACACACATTAACTTTAAAACAAGAAGGGAACTTGTTGGAAAGAAAAAAAGTTTTCAGTGAGAATGGGATGGGGAATAAAAAAGGGAATAGTTGGTTAAAAAACAACTAAGATTCATTATATAAATATATGAAATTGTCAAAGAACAAAAACAAATTACACACATGTATTTCCTCCCCCCACATATTTTAAATAAAGTATTGTTAAAGTCCTTCTAAGATCATTTATATTTTAAATGGAAAGATGATTTAAAAGTCCAACAATAACTTATGTCTATTATCCTCTTCCTTGGGCATTCTTTCATAGTTCAAAAAGTGTGTTAAACCGGGTATGGTGACTCAAACTTGAACCTCAGCATGAACGAGTCTGAGGGTCCACACTAGCTTGAGGAAACAGTGAGTTTCAGGACAGCCTGGGCTACAGAGACCCTGTCACAAATAGAGAAAGTCATGTTAAACCATTTGCATAAATGAGTGCTTTCCCTTTCTCTAGGCGGAACTATGATGGGAGATGCTAGGTGCTCACCAGGACACCCACAACTGATGCTGGGTTCCCTACTGCAGTGGCACATGGAGTGGGAAGCATTTGTGGAACATGAACTCCACAAATTCCTGTGCAGTGATTATTGTCTGCAGATCTCACTTCCATCAGATATTCAGAAAAAGTCCTTTTTAATAAAAGTAACTGAAAGCCACAATCTGTAAAACATGCCACTTCCCAAGCATTTGGGAACTTTCACCTGAATGATGCCTAATGGGCTCATCATTCAACCAATGAACCCACAGAAAGGGGCAAAAAGGAAGGCAGATGCAGGAGGGTACCACTCATGGTCAGACGGAATATTTTAGCAATCCACGTGCATAGGTCAATGAAGCCTTTAATTAAAATCCAACTGACTGTGGGATTGGATGGAAGTGCATGTCTTGATTTTGTTCTATTAACACAGTATATAGAAGAGCATGACCATGGAATTAGCATATGCTTGCCAAGACTTTGGATTAACTTTGTCATTACTGTTCTCTTCTTTTCACTTCTTATCTGTCTTTAAACTTAATAGATTAAAAACGTATTTTGCAAACCTACACTATGAACCTTCTCTTGTTTAGGAGAGTCAAGATCATGCTTTTAACAAGGTAGCAAGGGCAACTGAAACACAAAGACCATACATTAGTGCTGTTTTCCCCTTGTAACAAATTATGTGTCTTTATTTACAAAGAGAAATTTGAGCTTAATATGCTTTTAAAAGAAAAAAAATACCAAGTTCTGAAGAGGCCTAGACTTTATGAGTATAAGCCATGTGGGTGTGTTTTTTACTCAGATTGTTCTTATGCTGATATAATTAGAAAAGACACTGGAAAAATTAATTGTTTGTCTTGCTTCAATAGGGCATCATGGGGAAAGGGTGTGAGTTAACTTTGGAAATTAGGGAGAATTATTAATGGATTCTTGTGTATAACAAGGACCTTGGCTTGAATTGTTATAGAATAAAGGCATATTCAGAACTTTTCTCTGAGGTCTGTTATGGAAAACAGTTGGAGGATTCTACCTAATCAGGTTTAAATTATGAATGTTTTGACTCTATTTAGGGCATGTGAGACAAATTACACATCTAGGTCAGCACACTTCTTTTGGGACTATGTTTGTCCATATATAGCAAACAAAAGGTGACATCTTTTCCAATAAAATATTTTACATGTACAGCTTTCAGCCTTGTGTGTAAAATGCCCAGAAAATAATGTGAATAGGCAGAGCAGCTTAATTCACTTCTGATTCGGGGTTATAAGAGATGGACTTGCTATTTAAATAGAATTCAAGAAGAAAAATGGGAAACAGATTATGTTTTCTTATGGGGCAAATGCTCTGCCTTGCACATATTTACAGAAACAAAATTAAAAGCATACATGTTGATATATGCAATAATACAACTGCATGCTAGAAACAGGTTCTTATGTCTTGTGGTCATTTCTCAGAAACACACAGTTTTCTATTTCTAGGGTTTTTGTGGATTAGAATGAGCCCTCAGCCAGTTTATTTTTCAAAGTAAACCCTTTTCTGAGTGTTCTTTCTATCTCAGCACTTTGCTTTTGTTATTTATTGACTTTATTTTATGTGTATAGTAGATAGAATATGTATATATTTGTTCTTCTTCCTTCTTGGCAAAGTAGGCTAAGAAAACGTGTAAGATAAACAGCAGCATATTGACAAGCTAGTTAGTAATTTTCCAGATAAAATTCCAGTTTAGTGATGCAAAGCTTGTGATGTCTGCAGACACCTCTTTTACACTTTAAACCTGGAACTTTTCTTACTGAACAAATAAACTCTGGCTAAATGGCTACCTCCACAGAATGTGAGACCTAGTGGTCACCCTTTTCTTAATTAGTGGATCTGAATGCCAAGACTCAGAGAAGTTCATGTCATACCTAGACAATTTACAAACACTAGCAACCCAACCAAAGGTCTTTCACCTTGCAATTATCAACACGAAGCATCTATTTAAATACTCTAATAATTAACACTCTTCCTGAAAATAATTCATTGGTCTAATTTCTACATAAATGGGACAATTTCTCTTACCAGCAATGATTCAGGATCTATTTTGGACCGCAGTAAGCAGGTGTGCTGGAGTGCGACTTGGTGACAAATCAAAGTTGGTCCACCTGGCATTGGCACAGTTAGTACTTCAAAACCTCGTGGAACCCCATAGTCCCAACTTCCAGCAGCTGATTCTAAGCAAACTTTATTATCACCAAAGATGAAAACCCTGACCGTGAGCTCCATGAGTCTAGTCTGCCGTTCTCTGAAAACAAGAACAAGCGTTCTTGTCTTTAAAACAATGAACTGCCAGGCTGTGGTGGCACACGCCTTTAATCCCAGCACTTGGGAGGCAGAGCCAGGCAGATCTCTGTGAGTTCCAGGCCAGCCTGAGCTACAGAGTGAGTTCCAGGAAATGCACAAAGCTACACAGAGAAACCCTGTCTGGAAAAACCAAAAGAAAAAAAAAAGAAAGAAAGAAAAAATACAGTGAACTATATGAAGTGTGGATTTTTGTTTGAGGTGTAAAATTTTAATTCATGTGTTAAATATTTTACTGAAATTTTAAACTATCTGGGAAGGTGACACTTATTATACAATCTGTTGATTGCTACAGTATTTAAAAATGAACTGAAATTATAATTATTGATTTATTTCATGATTATGGTTGAAAATATTTTTCAAGCAGAAGGAAACATTGACAGATGCATTAATTATGCTGCAAACTTAAATCTCATCCTAATTATAGTTAGTAATCAACCAAATGTTTAGTGATTCTCATGGCTAAACTAGTATCATAATAGTAAACGCATGGAAGAAGTTACATTATGTAAAAGCGTACTTAGCAAAGCCATTGCTCTGTCTCCAGGAATCTGGATTGTAAGGCATGTTTGAAATCTATGCACCTACCAGACTGCTGAATTAGGAGATGGCAACTGGACAAAAAGGCAGGCCTAGCAGGAAAATCTTGGGACCCCTAATTTTTGTTCGAGTATCAGGTTTGTACACACAGAGAAACCAAATGGAAGCAGGTGTGCACTTCCTATGTTCTCACGATTTGAAGTCATCACCCTTTTTAATCTGAAACGTGTATAATACTAATACTCAGTTTTATATCTTTGGCCCAATTTCCTTTACAGAGGACCTTTCCTCCTTGTCTCTGGATTCTCTCTAGGTTTTTCTTTAGTTTTCAGTACACATCTCTTCTAAACTAAAACCATCTATGAGAGCAAAAGCAGCTCAAACTCCCACTTTAATCCCCCCCCCACACACAGGCAAAATTATCACCCGATTCTTCATATATAACTTCAATCAAAGACAGATTCATAGGAAAAAAAGTGAATCTGTAATGAAGACACACAGGCTGTTTTTTTCTTATTATTCTTTGGCAAATAATATAATATAATAATTATTTTATGGCATTTGCATTATGTTAGGTATTGTAAGTAATTTAGACAGTATTGCACTTACAGAGGAGGCTGGGCACATTAATGCACATCCGTAGTATCAGTACTTAGGAAGAACTGCTTGTTGCATGAACACAGGAGTAGGAGATGAGCCTTGAAAACACAGACTTTTCTTCACTAGAAAGAAAGAAAGAAAGAAAGAAAGAAAGAAAGAAAGAAAGAAAGAAAGAAGGAAGGAAGGAAGGAAGGAAGGAAGGAAGGAAGGAAGGAAGGAAGGAAGGAAGGAAGAAAGGAAAAAGAAAGAAAGAAAGAAAGAAAGAAAGAAAGAAAGAAAGAAAGAAAGAAAGAAAGAAAGAAAGAAAGAAAGAAAGGAAGAAAGAAGGCTTACTGCATAAAGTATGTGGAAGAGCACACATGTGTCCTATGCAAACACACTTCATCCATTTACTTAAATGACTAGTGCATGCTCAGATTTTGTCATCTTTGGGGACATCCTAAACCAAGACCCAGTGGATGTCCAAGGAAGACTTTAAAAACAATAACAATCCAGAAAAACCTACCTTAGGAGAGAATAGTTTATCCTGAACTGATGAAACTCAACCAATTTTTCTTCACTGAAAATGATACATAGGCCATTGTGCCCTTAGTGTTTAATTAGAGCTTGCTGGCTCTTTGCTGTCCCATCCCTAGGCTTCAAGGGATAAGGTTTCTAGTCCACTTACACCAACCTGGAAAATAAGAAAAGCTAAATATGTCCTAACTGTGATAGTTATGAAGAGAAAACAATGAAGAGTTTTGGAGTCCCTGAAAAGGGCATTCTTAAAAGCATGCAGCATATGGGGATAATTAACTATTGTATTCACCATGGATGGCGTAGTCTGTTCCAGAATTTTTCTACAGCTAGTCTCCTCACATATTTAGCATAGTTTGGCTTTCCTCATGAGCAATTGTAAAAAGAATATGTCACAAATGAACACAATAATTTTTAAAAATAATTTCTTCTCTAATTCTTCAATTTGACATTCTCTGCTACCTTTACCCTGATATTTTGCTGTTGTTTTATGATCCTAGGAGGATGTAATCTCAATCTTCCAAAATGGACCTAGGTCTACATCCAGAGGTAAGGGAAAATTCCATTTCTAGTTTTCCTTGATTTATTCCAAATGGCTCTAAAACAAAATGGACCTGCTTGAGTTTTAAGGCCAGTAGTCTAGAAAATTCTAGAGTCTTCATATGACTACATTCAATTTTATATTTTCTGGAATTGAATTTTAAGTACCAAAAATGCACATTTGATATTCTTGTTTTTCAGAATTAGGGAACATTTTTGGTTATTAATGATGCATCCATCCAGACATTGTTTAAAACAGAAGTGGGCAAACTTCTTGTCAGCTGACTTTCTTAATTTTACATAAAGTTTTATTGGAACCCAACCTTTTGTTTATATATGATCTTTTGCTGCTTTCTCATTACAAAGGCAGAGCTCAGCAGCTGTGACAAAGCCTTTATAGAAAATGTTCACCCACCATCATGTTAAACAGATATCTACATAACAATAGCTTCAAACTGAGTAACGTGTGAAGGAGCATCAATACAGGTTAAAATGTAGTACAAATTTACAATTAAATTATGGATTCAGTCTCAGAAAATGTAAATAAAGAATAAGGATAATAAGCAGATGTATTAACTAGAGAGACAATACAGGTTCTGAAGAGGAAAGCATTCCCTATCAATGGCAAAAAAAATACTGAATAAAACTATTATGGGAGCAGTGAGCTGTCTGAGAGGGTAAAGGTGCTTGAGGGGCTAGCCTTTGTTTTGGGAGCTTCTAGGTTAAACTTTCGATTTCGTTCTTAGACTGGATTCTCTGGGACTAGACTTTGCTTAGCTAGATTAGAACAAGAGAGATCAAAACTTCTGAAAAAACAGTAGCCCAGTCATGGGTGACCAAGACACCAAGAGTTAGTCTTTCTCCTTTCCTCTGCATCACCACAGCTCAGCAGATAAAGACACTTGCTACAAAGCCTGACAACCTGAGTGTGATGCATAGGACCCACACAGTGGAAGGATGGAAGGGCTCTGAAAGTCCCATAAGGACCTCTTACTTCCATACCTATGCTATGTCACGTGCATGCCCATATAAATGCACACACAGAGAGAAGCAAATAAATGAATAAAGTAGTAATTCAAAAAAAACTTATGTATTCTTGAGTAAATCAAAAAAGCACAGAAACCTTAGTTTATGCAAAGTCTCATGATTCCTGACATTACTGCCAAAGAGAACCACCTGGACAAGGACATGACCACCATAATCCCACCAAAGAATCATATTCCACAGTACTAATCTGCCAAAATGTGGAAAACCCATCACAAAGTGAGATGTTGGGCTTTTGTTACACCTGAGAATTATTTTCCATGCATCTCCTAAAGACTGAATCAGAGCCCCAGGTTACTCCGTACTGTGAAGCTGGTAGCACAGAATGAGCATGACATTGCTGACATTTGTGGGCAGTTGATTTTTGTTTGGTTTCTCTGAGGCAATGACATCAAGTCTGTGTCTTGATTTCCAATTAACTTTTGCACCTATGACATCAAGGTGTTTACCTCATACTTGATCTGCTTTAGCCCTTTCGGATGTTGGTTTGGTTGCATTCATTCATAGCAATAAAAAAAAAAACTCACAAAAAATAGTACAATTAACATGTGCAGGACATTCTAATTTCAGAAATACAAACTTGAAATTAAACGTGCATATATTAAGTGTATCTAAGGGGACAACTTGCAAGCACCTCTACCCGAGGAGCCATTTTGGTGATCCTGTTTATTTAACTTTATTCATGGTTCATTTATGAATTCAACTTAAATTTTCAAAATACGTGTGATGGCTCAAGCTTCCTGAAACTTAATAAAGTTTAACTTTGGTACTAATAACATTAATTAAATAGTATTTCAGGCATACCTTTACAATATCCATTCTCCAGAACTATTGTAAAATAACTAATAATAACATCACAGTCTCAGACGTCTGAAGAGAATTAATGAAAACTAATGGCAGTGATTGATCACTAATATGGAGGAGATGGAGGTGCTCCTGAGTTCAGTTCCTGCTAGCAAATTAACTACAATTTGGGTAGCAAGTGCACTGGACTGAGTTCATGAAAATATAATTTCAAATGTGGGGAAGAGATGTCATTTTTACAATGAAACCTATTCCTAATTATTTTGGAATGAGGTTCATAATTGAGTTCATAATACAATGAGACATTCTGTGGATACTTACATATTATCAAATGAAAGGACAGACTGTTTAATGCTAGTTTTGAGGGACTTTACTACACAAATTAAACCCTAGTTAACTTTTTGAGGGATAACAAATGAGGCCATAACATTGAAAGAACATTCTTGCATACCTTGGATTGTCCTGTTCAAAGATAGCACATTATATTTCCCTTATGTTTTCTAAATTATCCCATAATAACAATATGGTGGCAGAGATCACTGAGCACCAGAGCACTGAGACTACTGAGGTGATAATTACGACTTCTTTGGAAATGTGATGATGTCTCATGACAACTTTCGGGATCTCGTGTCCTATCTGTCTCTAAAAGAATAGACCCTGCAAGAATTTGAGTGCAATTTGCATTGTAAATGGGTGCCTGTAGCATCACACTCTGTTTATAGTCTGAAATCATGCACCTAGAGTTGAATTTCTTCCTTGGGCATTCAAATTATCTTATATAATTCATTATCCAGGTTAGTCTTTTTTTTTGTCATTGATGTTAATGGAAACATATACTATGCCTTCTCTCATAACTTATTTTTTTAGTTCAACAATTTTAAGACTAATATTTTATTATATTCATTTATTTGTTCATCATATGAATGAGCATGTGTGTGCATGTGTGTGTATGTGTATGCTTGTCCATATGTGAGCATGTGTGTGCATGTGTGTCTGTGTATGTTTATGTGCATGTAGGTGTGTGTGCATATGTGTATGAATGTGTGTGAGTGTGTATGTGTACACACACATACACAGTTGGACACATACATGCCATAGTGTGTCTGTCTTTCAGGAGACTGTTCTTTCATTGCATCGTGTGGGTCCCAGGAATGAACTAAGTTGATCAGTTTTGACGACAAGCCCCTTTACCCACTGAATCAATTATCTGCCCATATTTTAAGATTATTTCTTTATGTGTGGTATGTTAGTGATGTTGTTTTGGCTAGAAATAGATCATTTATTTATCTATCTGATTATAAATTGATAATTGGATTGTTTGTAGTTTCTATGTTTTGATAAATATTGTCAATAATAGTATTTTGTACTTCCATTAGTAAAATATCTAGTATAGTTATTCAAATTGAAGTATAATGATGACTAGAAAAATAAAGAAGTTTTAGTAACATATAAGCAACAATATATTAAAATAAAGAATAAAACATAATTAATCACAATACTGTGTTTTATAAAATACAGAAAGGCCAAATGCATGCCACTCTAGTTGGCAGTATGACCTGGGAGAGTGGGAGCTAAAAATGAGGCAGACTAAAATTTCATGCAATAGCCAACTTTATTTAGAGTGGTGGTTCTCAACCTTCCTAATGATGAGACCTTTTAGTATAGTTCCTCGTGTTGTGGTGACTTCCAACTGTAAAATTATTTCACTGCTACTTCATAATCTAATTTTGCTACTTATATGAATCATATTATAAATATATGATATGGAGGATATCTGATATGTGACCCACACGGGGTCATGACCCACCGGTTGAGAAACACTGATTTAGAGTATCAGAAAATTTATACTCCGAGGATTAGGATGGGTCACCTAAGTAAAGTGAACAATCACAAGGACAAGCTGCAATGACAAACGCTTGATTTTTCCAGAGAGGCATATAAACAAATAAGAGCCAGTTGTAATGAATAATCTGAAGTAAACTGACTCCTATATGCTACACCTTCGAGGGGCAAGAAAGTACTTTCCAAGAACAACCCATGCTATGGAGGAACAGAGGTTACAAGACTCTTGCCTTGCTTACTTGGAGTTTTCTCACAAGATCTCAGAAATCTCCTCACACAGCTTCATTCATGGACTGTGTTCTGATAGCCAGACAAAACAAAAGGCTCTGATATTAAAATAAGACTTAGTTTCTTTGGAACTACGTTTTCTATTCACAACTCTCTAAGAAAAAAGTATATGTGTGTATATATGATTCAGAGAGCTACCAACATTGCAAAGAATAACTGGCCAGCTATAGGGTAGGATTCCAGTCAAAGGCATACACCTTTATTTCAAGGTTACCCCTATTCCTGGTTCTGAGATACCACAACAAGCTGGAAAGCAGTTTTCAGAACCATAACTGTAAATGGCCAGGAAGAAAGACATCTCTGTCAAGTACCATCAAGGACAAAGGATTACTAAATATCTTATTTAAGTAAGAATAACTTATTTTTTCTCTGAGGCATGAAATTAAACCTGTACTACACAGGTACTTGCAAGCAACACAACTCAAGATAATTGACTTCTGTCTTTTGGGTAGGGGAAACATGAGAGAAGTTGAGAGGGTAAGGGGTGGGAGCAATATAGATATAGTGCTCATATAGAATTTCTCAAAACATAAAATTAAATAAAAAGGAAGAAGTTTAAAGTCTTTGGAGATCAGCTTTTGAAAGTATAATAAATTTAGTTCAGCAGATATGGTTGAAGGGAGTATCAGGAAACTGGAAGTTTGTCAGAATGTACTATTCAGAATAAAGAATGAAGAATTAAAATTATGAACATTTCTTAAGCAATTAAGATGTATGAAGAAGACATTGGCAACATTTAAAATGTTAAAAAAAATTAAATCCTAGAAAAATGTTTAAGAATGTAGAATAAATTATCTTTTAGAAGATAATCTGCTGAGAGTACCCCTCTGAAACTAGTACAAAGACATACTTTCACATATTCAGGAAGTTCTGTAACTAAACAGCTAGGTGGATCCTAGAGTAACTTCTAGCAGCATGACTAAGTCCATCTTTACATTACCAATAACTAGAAAAAGCACAGGGGTTCTTATAATAAGGAAATGGCTTATTTCTCCACAGAAACAGTGAAAGTCAGAAGAGAGTGAAATGATATTTTAACCACCTGAATTCACAAAATAACTGTCAGCTTATCTTTTTATCCAAGCAAATTCCCATAAACAATGAAGATAAAGAAATTATACTTGATATCAAGATCATGAGACAGAATCCATGCCCAAGAGTCCTATATGCACAAATATACTCTATTTTCAGGTAGACTGAAAATAACCATACATGACATCCTAGAGGCACCTTAAGAAATAAATTTTTAAGATGGCTAAGATGCAAATTTGGGTTATTCCTAAGAGAATTGGCAAATAAAAAATTATATAGCTTTGGAATATGTCATTAATTCTGGAATAGATACCTTGCTGGTTTGCTTCTGATGATTATTGAAGATGCTGGCTCAATTTTCCCTGTGATATGGATGAGGATTTGTTCAATTTTGTCAAGTACATATTAAAGACAAACCACACATCTCTACTCTATGCAACCTAAGGGTCCTTGAACATCTTAGAATATGGATTTCTAAGCGGATTTTATGTACCACAGGCTAGCATTGCGCATTAATTTTAAACATAGAGGATCTTAAGCCCAAGAATGCAAGGAATTAGACTTAGAATGAAAAAAAAAAAAACTTATTCCCAGTATGCTAATTCAAGGTCTGCAAAATGATAATTTTGATTTTGTTTGCGCTGGAGCATAATTTGCTCATAGTTTCTGCTTATCAACTAAAACCCATGTTTTCTAAGATTCCGTAACACCCCTGAAGATGTTCTGCTATGGATATCCAAATTCTGAATATGGTAGCCCTGAGAAGGCTGCACTGGTTTACACCACACAAGGTAAGTTTTCCCTGAATCACTAAGAGCAGCCAACCTAGCTCAGGCCCTGCAGAACTAGTGAGAGAAGAAAAGCCCACACACCTGGACCTCTTACAGCCATATCATGGTCTAAAGACAGCAAGGACTGGGTCAGGAAATTGATCAAAGAAGGATATAGTCACTGGACAGAAAGAAGGAAGCATGTCAAAGTGGTAGAGATATTTCTAGAGATACTTCTCAATTATTTGCATAAATTAGTAAGAAAGCAAGCATGATCTTGAGGAACATTGAAATTATAAAGTTTTAAAAGATAGGTGGCCTTACTACTTCTAAATATAAGATGAAACCAGCTGTCAGAGATAAGGCTTATTTTGTGAAGAAAACAGTCCATCATTAGCACGTAAGATGCCAAAAGCCACTGTGGTGGTTTGAATAAGAATGGCCCTTATAGGCTCATATATCTGAATACTTGGTCATCTGGGAGTGACACGATTTTAAAGGATTGGGAAATGGAGATGTGGCCCTGTTTGAGTAGGTGTGGCCTTGCTGGAGAAAGTGTGTCATTGGGGGTGGGTTTTGGGGTTTTCAAAAGCCCAAGCCAGGCCCAGTGTTCCTCTTTTTCTGCTGCTTGCAGATCTAGATGTAGAATTCTCAGCTACTTCTCCGGTACTATGTCTACCTGCATGTTAGCATGCTCCCCACCATGATGACAATAGACTAAACCTCTGAAACCGTAAGCTAGCTCCAATTAAATGCCTTTCTTTACAAAAGTTGCCATGGTCACGGTGTCTCAACACAGTGATAAAACACTAACCAAGATAGCTAATTATTCCTGAGCCCTAAAACATGGTCCATTATGTCTACTCTTCGAAGTCTATCTATTTTGATGTGGTACTTAGCAGGCTGTTTTTATATTTTATTTTGTTTCTTGCTTTCTTTTCTGTTTTTATACTTTGATTAAAATTTTAAATTTTATTCTATTCCTTTGCAGTAAAAATAAAATCTGTTATGAGTGAGGTACAAATAAAAGAATTTTGGGTAGCGAGATGACCCCACGGTCAATAGTACTGGCTGCTCTTGCAGAGGACTCAGGTTCAGTTCCCAGCACCCATATGGCAGATCACAATTGTCTGTAATTCTAGTTCCTGGAGATTCAATGTCTTCCTCTGGCTTCGCTAGGCACCAGATACACATGTGAAGCAAATACATGCAGGAAAAACACTTAAATACATAAAATAAAAGTAAAGGAATCTTTAAACAGCAACAAAACAAAACAAAAAAAGGATTGTATACTATCGTTACTACACTGCTTAAGCCATTTTCTTATGCTAGAAGCAAGCTATGTTTAAACTATAGAGAATGTCCTTCCCTTCACTAGTCAAATATTTTAAGTACAAATAGAAAAGCAGAGAGGGAAGAAAAGCTCACAAGGCTGAGGTATGCTTTTTATCAGATATCTGTTTAAAAAGCATCTATTTTATTTAATGGCTTGGCATTTATACTTTACAATCGCAATCTCTTAAAATTTCATATTTTCCAACAGCTCTTTAGGCCAATAACTAATGTTGTTCTGGGAAAGAGAGAGAAAAAAAAAAAAAGAATGTTTTCATCCTGGTCAGTCTCTCTCTCTACAGCAGTATTTGTAGCTAACATTCACGGAGGAGTAACCCCTGCCAAACCTGAAACTTAGTGCTCCATGCTTTTCTGGATGACCTTGTGAATACTTGATTCCACCATGAGACACACTGCTAGCAGTGTCCCAGTGAGCAACAAAGAGTGATTGCCTACTCCCCAAACTTGAAAGGGATTGGAAGTCTCATTTCCTCAGCAGAACTGTCACAGGGGTACTCATAAGAAAATCTGGGAGTGTTTTGTACATCATCGCCGACAACCATCACAATAATCTCCATTTATTATCCTCCCCAAATTGCTGTCATAATGCAATTATGTAAATGAGGAATTGCAATCACACTGGGTATTTGTTCCAGTTTTGAGGCAAATACTTATTAGATCAGAAGAGTTTAAAGAAAACAAGGTCTCACCACCAACAGAATTCTGCAAGCAGGAAAGAGCATGAGAAATTCCCATTGGAAGTGTTCCCAAAGTGTTGCATAAATAAAGGTCGGGTTTGTTGAAGCCTCCCTCCCACCTCCTCCATTTTCTGCAAAAGAAGCACGCTTAGTTGAAAGAATGAAGTAAAGCTTAGCAGTCGTCACCACCTCTTCTATCCCAGGGTGTGTGTGTGTGTGTGTGTGTGTGTGTGTGTGTGTGTGTGTGTTTCCTTTTATATCTCCCAGCTTTTGGTAGCCTTCTCCCACTCCTTATGCCCTCCACAAAGAAATTCCAGCAGAGAGCAGCTGGTGCCCCATATTGGCCATTTTCCCCAGATTGGGGGGTTGGGGGGGACTGCTACCAGGAAATCAAAGGCTGCTTATTTTCCCCTTTACTGCAGTTTTATGTGTAGACTGACATGGCCTCAGCCATAGTGATCCATTCTGCAGAGCTATTTCCATTCAGATGTGCCTCTTTGCAAGGAGCGGAAATTAGTGGCGGGCCAGTGTCAAACTGCTTGTCACATCTTGTTTTCAATCTGTTGAGATCAGGTTTATAGTGTCCTATTCAGCAGCCTGGGCTCCTCTGGAGTCACACAATGCATTTCAGGAGTTCCATCAGGCGATAAATGCAGAACTTCACATTGCTATTAAAAAATCATCAAAATGATTAGGCTTCTGCATTTTTTTTGAAGGAAAAGATTTGCATGAGATGTGCTGTTTTAATTGTGAGACGTCATCTGTTAGGGGCATTCATCCCCCTGATGTATCAAAGTGTTCCTTGTTCATTTGTCAGTATTCGAGCTGGAATGTGTGACCATGACCGGCTCCAGGGACTGAGAGCATGAATACAGTCAATGCCATACCATGCTCTGCTAAGATTCCTTAAACCTTCAAATAAATAATAATTAACATTTACTGAATGTATAACATGCGCCTAGACCACTACTAAATGCTTTACAACCCATTTAATTCTCACAACAACTCATTGAGGGAGTTACTATTATAATCCCCATTTTATAGCTGAGGTAATTGAGGGTTGAAGTGATTAAGCAACTTGTGGAAAGTGTCACAGTTTGTTAGAGGCTAAGCTGAACAGCCCACGTATAGAGCCCATGAAGCAACCCCTGGGCCATTCTGCCTCTCTGCAAAGCAGTTTGTTTGGCTCAAGGCCATTTTTTTTTTATCATTTTTATATTTAGTATGTAAATGTCTTCAGAAAGCTATGTAAAAACTACTGTAGAACCTTGTTCTAGAAATGACCTAAAGTTTTGGACAGAAATGCAAAATGAAACACTCATTTGCCTGACACCTTAGGTACGTCAGTGCAGTTAGTAACGAAGAAAAGAGCAGGAATGTATGACCAAGTAAGCCCAGAGTAGGAGATGGCATGCAGACTTAAAACAGATGAGGTGCTTCCAATGGCATATTCTCAGCAATGAGGAAGAGCAACCAGGTGCTCATTCATGGATGTGTTTTCTTCACATAGTATTTCTGATAGAAGCAATTGCCAGGTGGTAAGTGCTACTTGGTGCTCCCACAGGCAAGGTTAAACCCCGTGCACTCAATGGTCAGGTTGAAAAGGATGGCTGAAGTTGGTCTTCCATTCAACTATTTTTTTTTTTTTTTAATGAGTAAGAAAGAGGAATGCTATGAAGAAGCATCAGGTCTTTCTTAGGAGATGCTTTTCATTTTATGAGTAGAGAACAGGGTGTTTTCAAGTGACTGTAGTCTTGCAGGTTTAACCTGTTGTTAAATGTCTATGACGTTCTCCGTGTCGTCATTTATGCTCATCACAAAAATGTTTTCTAAATCAATCGTCATTCTTAAAAACTGTCTCTTGATTACATGGCAGTTTCAAAATGCTAGTCTACTAAGCAACTCACGTGATTTTTGTATTTCATTTAAGAAATTGTTCCCAGATAAAAAATTATAAAGCTTTTTTCTCATCTGTACCACAGTGTTTCTACTCAGTGTCACTCTCACATTTCTACATTAGTGATTAAAAGGCATAGCAGTATGGAAATACTATATTCAAAACACCAAGTCCTCCAACAACACAAGCCACTAACGCGTTCTAGGCAGAAGCCTCGAGAATGAGTAGAGCCTGTAACTGCCGAACGCATATAGGCTAATGAGCATGCTCTAAGCTCACCTGGGCACTCTGCATAAATCCTCTCCTTGTGTGCTTCCTCCAACTGTAGACGCCAATCCCACTTCCACTCATTCATTCACTGTGTTGTCACTGAGACAAAGCTGAGCACGAAACTCTTATCTCATTTAAGTTCTTTTTTTTTTTTTTTTTTTCTGTTCTCTTCCCACTGGGTTAGGGTTGGGATAGCAACAATAACATCGTGAATTACTTTCAAAATAATCAGGATTCTAATATGAGTCTTCATTGACAAGCTATTTAACCTTGGGCTAATCAATTAACCTCCTTTAAAAAGTTATAATTGTATTCTGCTCTGACCCACTAACAAGCCTGTGGTAGAATTAAAATAAATATTCTCAAAAACTTTGGGCTCAGTGTAAAGTCCTGACTATCACTGTTGGTCTGAGAGGTAAATGCCTCCATTGCTTGTCTATATATCACAGCAGGCTGTAAGTCATATTCACCACCTATATACATGGATATACACATGAGATAACAGATTTTTCTCAGAGTGTGTAACTATGCTCACCATTCTACCCACTACATTTACTTTTGCACACTCTAGCTTAGCATTCTGACTTTCCTTTTCTTCTTTTTCTCACTGAAATTATCATTTTTGCCCACACTGTTCTCCTTTGCATCCTCTTCTCACGTTAACCAAAACTGAATTTGACTTTTTCATTTTAAATTATTCCCTGCAACAAAATATTAAATACTCATTTTCTCTGGCCAACTGTGAATTTTCCAATGCATATAATTTGGAAAAGTTCCATTTGCCTAGATTTTTATTATTCATTGCCTTTCAGAGAATTCTAAAGGATATAAAAGAGGAATGTTCAGGCTGAATGAAATGACCTATCAAAAGAAACCATTTGCTTCCTTTCACTTAGAAGCCCAGGTATATCCAAAAGACAGCTTGCAAAAGATGCTTTGGGACAGTCTTGACTGAAATCACAGAATAGACCAGACAACCTGCTCATGTATTAAACACCCTTCCTCTGATTATATAATGAACAGATTGTTAAAAATCCATCACTCACAAATTCATTTATCAGTGCCATCTTTCCCAAAGACAGACACATTTTCCTTATAGTAAATCTGAGGAGAGTTCATTCCTCTTCTCTTGCAGAAGCTGAACTATTTTGTGTGTCACACATTTCCAAGGAATTCTGTATGTGGAGACAATGGAGACATCCAGGAAACACCAAGGGTAGAAGGTCATTTCTGAGGACTCCAGAGAGATCCCCCTGACTTTAGCACTTCACAGATTCCTCCTGTCTCCAGGATCCAGTATGGACTTGATAAGTGAGTTTTAGCACAATAGCACACTAAGGACATCATCTTCCATGCCTGCCTTCCTCAGGAGATCCACATCAGTAGCCAAGGGGACTACCACAGGACTAGATTTACAAAATGAGAAAGTAATTGATGTCACCTTAGCTATAGGGGCAGAAAGCTTTAAGAGTTCTGAAATTAGAGAGCCAGTAATAAAATCAAATGGAAGAAAAGACAAAAATGTTAATGCTTATAAAAATTATGTACATGTAGATTTCCCCTTTTACTATCATATCAAGTATGAGGTGCAAAAATTACTATATATAAACATATATACACTTATACGCACACACAAATATTTACATATATACATATTCAGAAATCTTACACCTTAAAAAAATGTTTCTGAAAACATTTCAAGAGAGTGGGGACAAAGAAATGAGAAAACAACCCAAAGACTAAGAAGACATGGGGTTAATTTTTAAATTAAAGAAAACACACTCAGGAACAAAAGAAAGAAATGACAAGAACTTGTTATTTTGTAATTAAATATTAGTAATAAAAATATTCAAGTTATGTATCATATAGTCAGCAAATAAAAGTGCTAAAGTCATAGTTTCGCTAGAATAGCATACTATGTGGTAAAGAAGCCAGATGCTCCTGAAAACTTATGTTAATCATATTCTCCATTAGTAGGAGATCAGTACCAGAAGAACATGTGCCTGTCACTTAAAGGCATTTACAGAATTAGTTCTGTAATTAATACCCATATTGGCAGAGGGTTGCAACTATTGTCTCTTGGCTTTGGTTTAAAATTCGAATTATAGATGAGTTGGGCTAAATTTTGCATGTGCATGCTTGAGTGTAAGTGTTTCACAGTTGTGGACTATTTAAAATAATGAAGTGATGGACTGATTGAGAACGTATTGAAAGGAGGGGGAGAGGGAAGGGAATCAGGCATCTCATCATCAGTAGAGCATAGGAATTTGTCTTATGCAGGAATGATGGGTTGCTCTACATGGAAGTAAAAGTTTAAAAAATGGATCTGTCAGGTTGGGAAACATTTGAGGAGAAGGATGTTACGAGAGCACTAAATATGTGGTGTCCTTCCTCGGGGAAACTCCAAACACCATATGAAACTGATAGGTCTGGAAGAGCAGTGTGTCATTTAGGATGGTGGAAGCAGCTAGCCCTGTCAGAGGCATTACAGAAAACAATACAAGAAGGATAGACAGAGGAAAGAGGACTTCCAGATGAGTCTGCCCATTAGTCCTATTATAGTTTAAACCATCTTATTATTTACTGTGATAAAAAAAAACATAAGCAAGGAGAAAAAGGATGCATGATTTTTAAAAAATATATTGATAAACTATAGTCTATAATAAACGATTGGCATGTGGTGCTGTCCTATAAAGTTTCTGGGATATTCTAAATCTGTGCCATCCAATGTCTCTACAACCAGCCACTGTGTCTTCCTTGAACAAGACCTGTGTCTAGTGTAACTACAGAACTGAATCTGAATTGGAACAGCAGCATGTGTTTCATGGCTATCATAGTCATCAGCCCAATTATACAAATAATTCCTAGAAGCATCAGAAACATTAATTATTTTTTTTCTCCCAGAAAGCCTCATGCTTTAAAACATTTTATAGGCACCAGAAAGATGGATCATTAGGTCAAAGTGTTTGCTCTGCAAACCTGTTGACCTGAGTTCAGATCACAGGAGCCCAAGTTCAACAAAAACAAACAACAACAAATCCACCCCCATCACCAACAAACAACAAACAGGTATGACAATGTAATCTGTAATCCCTGTATTTGTTTTGTTTGTTTTTGTTTTTGTTTTTTCGAGACAGGGTTTCTCTGTGTAATTTCGATGCCTGTCCTGGATCTCGCTCTGTAGACCAGGCTGGCCTCAAACTCACAGAGATCCACCTGGCTCTGCCTCCCGAGTGTTGGGATGAAAGGCGTGCACCACTGCCCCCCAGCAATCCCTGCATTTCTAAGGCAAGATGGGGAACCTGCAGAAACAAGGGGATCATACACTCATGAGTCACCTGGCCGGGAGTATATGATGAAATGGCCGAAATTAAAATCAAGAAAGACCCTGCCTCAAGACAAAGTGGAAGGTGAAAACTCCTGAAAGTTGCCCTCTGACCTTTACATAAGTGGCATGTACATGCCTGCATTAACACACACACACACACACACACACACACACACACACACACTGTGGATATCATTCTATATAAATAAAACACTAATGGCCAGTGACCAGACAGGAAGTATAGGCAGGACAAGGAGAGAGGAGAATTGGGGAAACAGGAAGAAGGGGGGGAGACACTGCAGCCACCGTGAGGACAAGCAATATGTAAAGACTCTGGTAAGCCACCAGCCATGTGGCAAGGTATAGATTTATAAAAATGGGTTAATTTAAGATAAAAGAACAGTTAGCAAAAAGCCTGCCATGGCCATACAGTTTATAAGTAATATAAGCATCTGAGTGATTATTTTATACGTGGATTGTGGGACTTCGGGGCTTGGTGGAAGCTGGAGAGAAGCCCTCCAGCAACGCACACACACACACACACACACACACACACACACACACACACACACATCAAAAAAATTCCCAATCCCATTTAAATAATAACTTATTTGTTTACTGATCTTAGCCAAACATATATGATAGCCTCTTATCTCTTCGATAAGCCACAGCTAGAATCATCTCATAATGCCCAACAGACACCAAAGAAATGATGTTTCTGAGCAAAGGAATTCATTCAGAATATGGATGTGATCCTTATTAATCTTTTAAAACAGTAATGTGGCTCCCAGGTCTTCTAGAGTAAGAAGAAACCTGAAGAGTCTGAGAAGAAACAGTGTTCTGAAGTCCAATCACTGGCCCTATTCAAACCCCTCCTGGAATCGTGGAGGACACTGAATCAGTGAGACCTCTAGAGTTTCTCTTCAAAACCGTGCATGTTTTGCTCTTTTGTGAACATTTCGGCTGTTTGGTGTCCCTGATGTCAGCAAAGTTTGCTAAAACACAGAGAATTGATCCTTCTTGAGCCTCTTGCCATCAGCAGGTCCTGCAACCCCACAACTATAAAATGCAACATGCTTTAGGCATCAGAGGCATCATGGTTGTTCCTTGGCCAAGCCTTACCCCATGACCATTCCAACAGCATCCTCTAACATTCAGTTCCAGGACAAAGGAAAAGCATTCTTCTGCTTCTGTCCTTTTGGTAGTCACCGAGGGAAAGAGACAGTCTTTGGAATGAAGGTTTGGCATTGTTCCCTTCATGTTCGGCTCAGTAGAGGCAACAAGAGTTCACGGGGTCCAATCAATAATCAGTGTGCTGGGCAAACAAGAGCCAAGCACTCACACAGCTTTTCAGCCACCCGGAGAAGCTGTTTCATTCTATTCCTAGCTCACCATTAGACAAGATGTTTAAAAATCGTACCTCGTCATTTTATCTCATGTATTTTCCTAAGTAGCACCATGTAAAATCCTACATATTTGTTTGAATATTTATTGTAAGCACAATTGAATAATCTTTGGCCTTTGGTCTTTAAAAACTATAAAAAATAAGCTGGAAACATACATTTATTTTGTCTCCATCTTTGACTCTGTGACTCCTAAGGTATTAATTACATCCCTCCCAGAGCATGATATCATTGTCCCCATCTCACTGAGCCCCCATCACCTTGAAATGGTGTCAGAAATACTGACTATAAAAACGATAATAACATAAAGCTAAATCATTGAATGTGACTATTTATACCATTATTTTAAAGCATAAACATTTTGGAATAATGATATAATTTTTAGATAAATAAACATGTTTACTTGATTATTTGAAGTACTTAAGTTGTCTGGCCTTAAATTCATTATAAGATTCTTGAGCTGGCACAGTGGTGGCTCACCACCTCTAATCACAACATTCAAGAGGCAGAGGCAGGCAGATCTCTGTGAGTTCAAGGCCAGCCTGGGCTACAAAGCGAGTTCCAGGACAGCCAGCACTGCACAGAGAAACCTTGTCTCAAAAAACAAAAAACAAAACAAAAAACAAAATAAAGATTTCTGATGACATAGATGAAATCTCATTTTTATTTAATATTCTATCTTCACCCTATATGAGATTCATTATTTCTCATAGAAAGAAGCAATAAATCCAGAGCTAAATATGGCAGACAAATCCTTTATGTTGTGCATTATTTACTTTGGAATACTAAAGTTCTGTGTTCCTAATATCAATTGACCAGTTTCCCCTGAAGTAAAGATATTTAAAAAATATCTGTAGTTTATCATGGAGCCAACTTTGTTTTATGAGAGGTACACCTAATCCATTGTTTGTTGTGAACAAAACTAAAGCCAAGTTGACAATGAACACTGGCTAGAAATGTAGAAGGAGTTGATTACATTTAGTATTTCCTCACATAACATAAATAATTTGCATTTGATTCATAAGCCTATGAAGTTTAGAAAACTCAAGAAAGAACCAGGTGAGTTGAGAGACGAGTGAGTAAAGAACATAGGGTTGATTTCCTGCTGGAGAAAGAGCTGTTAAAATGGATGATAATTCCAGAGAACTCATCATTCAGACATCTGCATGGAGCCAGGTGATGGTGGTGCATGCCTTTAATACCATCACTCAGGAGGCAGAGGCAGGTGCATCTCTGCAAGTTCAAGGCCAGCCTGGCCTATAGAATGAGTTCCAGGACAGCCAGGGATACACAGTGAAACCCTGTATCAAAACAACAACAACAAATACAACAACAACAACAAAGACATCTGCATGGGAACCAGCTCCAAAATGTTGAGAACTAAATCAAATTCTAATCCCTGTGTAATCAATGTAGTTATTATTTTAAATGCGATGCTTTTTACTATCTTGTTTTTGTGTGACTTAAATAACAAAGTAACATAAAATGGTTCTCAATGAAACAGTGTGACCATCATTCCTGAAGTCATCTGCCATGACTGACCTTCATCACAGATAACCCCTTCCTTTAATTTCTTAAGCATTCCCTCAAGGTTTCTTTACCTAAATCCATACAAATAAACCACCTGTTTTGCTAAAATAACAAAATAACACCTTCCTTACAAAAAAAAAGAAACTGTCTTAGTTAGGGCATCTATTGCTGTGAAGAGACACCATGACCACAACAATTCTTACAAAGAAAATATGTAATTGAGATGGCAGCTTACAGTTTCAGAGATTGAGTCCATTATTATTATGGCAGGGAACATGGAAGCATGCAGGCAGACACAGTGCTGGCTGGATATGCAGGCAACAGGAAGTGGACTGGGACACTGGGTGGTATCTTGAGCATATATGAGTCATCAAAGCCCACCTCCACAGGGATACACTTCTTCCAGCAAGACCACTGCCTTTGGGGGCCATTTTCTTCCAAACAACCACAGAAGCCTTGTGCCACTTAATGACAGGTAATTTCTGAAAAAAAAAAAATGCTGGGAGGTTGATTTGCTGTTTTGAAGACATCTAAAATGCTCTTACATAACAGATTATTACCCTTTGAGGCTGTACAGACAGGACCAGTGTATGTGCCTCACAATTGACAGAAACATTGCTCCATGCCACTTGATTTAACTGGCCAAGCATTACTTTGACACTTCTATTTAATATATGTTTCAGAAGTCTTTTTACATCAGTATATAGATATCTTCCTTGTTATCTTTCTGACTGCATAACACTCTATGCATGTGTACAAACTACATAATCATCTCCTGGCAGTCATTTAGGATATTTTCAATATATTCTTAATTTTAAAAGGAGGGTAATTAATCTGACATACATACATACACACATATGCAGGATAACTACCATATGACAAATAGAAAATAGAAGGATCAACAAGGTAAAAATTAGGTCGGGAATCTCAAACTGCCTGCAGAGTAACTGTCAACAACAGAGAAGAGACAGAATTGCCTCATTAGACAAGCTACCATCCTAGCTTCACTTCTGTTGCTGTGATAAAATACTCTGGCAAAATCAATTTTAACAGAGAAAGGGTTGACCTGGCCTTATAACTACAGTCCACCATGGAGAGGAAGCCAATAAAGGAATTAAAGCAGCTGGTCACATCCATAGTCAAAGAGAAAAAAAAAAATGTGTACATGCGTAGAGCTCTGCCCCCTCTTCATGTGTATACAGTCCAAAGGCCAAACACAGGAAATGGCTCTTTCCACATCAGAACAATCCAGTCTCCCACAGACATGCACAGGCCAACCTGATCTAAATAACTCTTCACTGAGACTCTTCCCAGGTGTTTCTATGTTGTCAAGTAGATGATTAAAACTATCACAGGTGTCATACCCAACTAACATATTGTTCAGGTTTTACAGCAATAGTTAAAAACCCCCTGGGATGGGAGAGATGGCTAAGCAGTTAGAGCATTCACTGCTCTTGCAGAAGACCCTGGATTCAGTTCTCAGCAGCCATATGGGGGCTCACAATAGTCTGTTACTCCAGTTCCAGTAATTTAATGCCCTCTTCTGGCCTCTGTAGGCACCTGAATGCACATGGAATATATAAATTCATGCAGACAGACAGACAGACAAGCAGACACACATACACACACACCAACTAACTAAATAAATAAACAAATAAATATTATTTAAAAACTCCTTAAGTATATAAAATTCAAATATATGCAACCTTGAACCCTTCCTAAAAAGACAAACAGCTAAATTCTGTCAGGAATTGGGAGTAAAAAAATAATACAAAAATAGTTACAGTAACAAAATTTGATTATTTTTAAATAAGCAACTAACAGAAATAAAAGTTATATAAATTGTCTTCATTATCACCAAATATAAAATAATGTCAAAACTATAATAAATGTAGTAAAATGTGCATATGAAAGGAAATGAGAACACAGTTTGAGATTCTAATGTTTACATTTGCATACTAAATTCAGTCAGAATTCTCTAAAGACCAAGTGTAAAGCTGAAAAAAAAAACGAATAAAAAGAAGATTCTAATTTCAATGTTTCTTTCAAACTCTCTTTTCAGAGTTGGCATTAATGTCTGATAAAGCTTTGTTGGAAACACTTAAAATTTAGTAATTCCTTCAGTTTCCTCCTTTGATTTTTCCCAATATTTAAAATAAGATACAGTAATATAATAATTTTATTGCAAATTAACAAAGATGTTATAATGAATTATAATTATAAACCACAAACAACAAAATATATCTTTCCATTTTTATTAGAATATTTTTAAAAGATCAACTCTATAGTCAGGTCTCAAATGCTAACTTACAGGTACATAGCTATCTTATTGTTATTGTTTTGACTTTTTACTTATTTTTTTAAATACACACACATATACCCTTATATACTATATATACAATATATATGCTATATATTATAGACATAGATAGACATAGACATCATAGACATAGAGAGGGTATCATTATGGACCACCAGGCTGGTCTCAAACTCGTGGCAGTTCTTCAGCAGAGTGCTATAATTATAGACACATACCATGATACTCAGTTATCCATATACTCTCTTGAACTATTTAAGTTATTTACAAACAGTATTTTTTTAATGTGTGATTTTAAAATTAAAAATGTAAATAAATGTTTTTAAATGATAAATTTATGGCTTCTGGGGTAGAGAGATCCAGTTTTTAAAGGATGTAACCCCTGGTATGTCTACCAAACTCCAGTGGATGGGTCCACATTACATGAGTACATGAACCACAAAAATTGGACTCAGTGGGCTAGTATTAAAATAAAAAAGGATATGAAGTACAGAGGGGCAAAGAGGTAGGAGTGAGTCTTGGAAAAGTTAATGGGAGGAATACAAGATGAATATGATCAAAATACTCGATGGAATCTCAAAGAGCTAATAAAATATCTTAAAAATAATATAAGGGAAATATGCATAGTGTGATTGTGGTAGGACAGGCCCATAGGGTTGAGGAAATTGGCTCAAACCACTTGCCAAGGTATTCACATAATGTACTTCCTTATGAGCCAACCTGGAGTCTGCCTGAGTGCCTAGCAACAGGCACTGTCAGAGTTCCTGATGTGCAGAGTCAGCCTGAGTGCCTAGCAACAGGCACTGTCACAGTTCCTGATGTACAGAGTCTGACTGAATGTCTAGCAACAGGTGCTGTCAGAGTTCCCGATCACTGCCAGAGTTCCTGGTCTCTGTCAGAGTTCCTGATCATGTGGAGTCTGCCTGAGGGCCTAGCAACAACAGGTGCTATCAAAGTTCCTGGTCACTGTCAGAGTCCCTGATTATGCCTAGCCGATGAGGGACAACCACACAATGCCACCATATAGAGACACAGCCTGGGTGCGGGGAGGAGGGTATATAAGTCCTTCTCCATTATTGAATAAACAAGTCTGGTGTTTGCCTTCAACTGATTCCCAGTGTCTGTGTCATTGACATCAGGCTGTCTCAACTGCTCCTCCAAGGGAGCTGTTAGGATCTAGCAACAGTATGATCATTTCAATAATTATCATACTAGAGTCAAATCAATAGCTGAATAATTAGAAAACGAGCAAGTAAAGAAAGCATATTGAAAATATTCACTGAAAATATGCCCCGCTAAAACAGGAATTCTGGAGCATATGAGGCAGCGAGGAAAATGTTAACTACATGATGCTAATTTTTTTAAATGGTCAGGAAAATAAAATTCAGTGTGAATGCAATTATTTAAAATAGAGTCATCAACAGGAACAGAAAAGCAATGGAGTGCAGTCAATTGGAACTGAGGTGGAGTTGACTGCTGCCTCCTTCCCTGTGTTTTGGTTATGCTGCTGATTGAGTTGGCTGGTGAGATGGTGAGATCTAGCAGCACAAAGAGCTCACACTCATATTTAAATGCTTAAAAATGTCATTCACAGACAATGTGAGAAGCATGAGAACCAGGGCAAATGTATGCTTTTTGACTCAAAAGAGTCTCTGATTTGGGGCTTTGACTTACCATGTCCTGAGATTTAAGCATGTATAAAATTAAGGTGATAATTTATCAAGATATTTTTTGAAAAGCATAACTAATTTTAAAAGATGCTGTTTTATTGGTGACCACTATCAACAAGAAGAAGAAACCAGAATGTCTATCCCCTGTACAATGCTTGCACAAAGAACGCAGTAGCATCAGCAGGTCATTATCTGCTCAGCCTTGAATCTTGAATTCTATTTTGTGGAAGCGGAATACAACCTACTATTTTCCACAAAACAGTGAAGCTGTTAGCTATACTTGATCTTTGTTGTTGTTCTTTAATTTTTGTGAGTGGGTTTCCTTTCAGAAGCCAAAACAATCCTTCCCGTGGTGCTAAAGGAACAATGGAAGTTATTGACTTGGCTCCTCTACAGCTGCAACATAATACTAAAGCATTGCTGAGGCATTTATCTTGCTTTCTGAGAACACCATCATGAAATGTGTCGATAGCTGCCATCAGGTTTCAGGTTTTCCAGGTGGGCAGCTCCCTACCCATGAGATTATAATCTTACAACTTGTGAGGAGTGAGAAGATAAAAATGGGACTGAAAGTGACTGCTTTGTCCCTGTTGTATTTCCTTGGAAGGAGGTACAGTAGAAAGGTAAGCTAATGGGTGACAGTCTCAGCAACATGTGCACATGCATGCTGGTGGGCCTTGTTGTTGCATGGGGTGGGATCAGGTGTTCATCTGTGTATTGTCTCCGTGGGTCTATTCCTATAAATTTTAGCAAACAAAAAAAAATGGCATTTTCCAACAAGTTTCATTGGTATCACCTTCCTGCTTTGCCAAGATAGCCTTCATAAATAATAGTAACTCAGGAAGTGGCAGGTGGGGGTGGGGTGCAACAGAGGTCTTGGGGTTCACGGTAAGCTTCTCAGTGTCTCACTTACTCAAACTGTTGCTTTATTTTTTAAAGAACTGCTGTTTTTTGTTTTTGTTTTTGTTTTTAAATCACATGGTGGTAGATAGGAATTTTTCAATCACATCATCTTACTGCCAATCCAGGGAGAACAGAATTCCTGAAACTCAAGTGTTCAGAGTAAAGCACAGTGATGGAGGAGGTGACCTGAAAGCTGTTTCACAGAAGGGAAAGGCTGCTTGTGATTGGGTTTTAATTTTACATACACTTCCTAGAATACTCATTAAGACAGGAACCTAGCATTTTGTTTACCCATCCCTAGGCAGTTTTCTGAGCAAATGAGAGGTTCTTCCAAACACTACAGAGAAAAAGAACGCAATGAATTTTATCATAAAAAGAATACTTACTGAACAGTTCTTGGCTCGAGCATCTAAAAATGTCAATTAGAATATAAAAATGAACATTGGAGCTGGAATAAAAACCTGTTAAGCAAGAATCAAAAGTTACAGGAAACTCCTTTATTTGGAATCCCAAACATGAGTGTACCTGCATTCCACTTTTAGCAGAAAGAAACAACAGCATGTCTAGCTTAAATCTATACAGAATCCCCAAACAAAACCAGAAAAACAAAAACAAAAACCAGCCAAAACACAAAACCTCAGCAGCCGCGTGAATAAAGAACAGCTCCAGTTCTCCTGTGGAGAGGTATTTCTCTCAGAGCTGCCACAAGAACATCTCCTTCATGCTCAGTCACTTGGGAATTGAGTGGATGTTTAGCCAATCATCGGTGATGGAGCCATATGACTTGCTCTTTAAAAGGTACAAATAGCAAAATTATCTTGCCGCTCAAATAATATAGTTCTCTAACCTGTCTCTGCCCTGCACTGAACACCACACTATGCAGACTGGGTGGCAATGCACTCTATGAAGTCCTCTATGAAGTCCTCCACTTTCAAACTCTGATCTGAACCCAACAAATGGGTTACAGCTACAAGCCTGTTGAAACTGCAGAATCCTCGATCTTATTCTAGAGTTAATGAGAATCAAAATCCCCAGTATTCACAAGGTCTGTAGGTGACTTCTACACATTATTACTTTAAAGGCAGTGTTCGATTTGAGAAAGTAAACAGTCTCCACTGCACTATACCCATTCATTGTCCCTGTAATGGGTGACAGTGTGGCCCATGTACTCATTGTATTGTTCTATTGCACCATGGACAGGGGCGAGGCAGGCCTTGAAAGCAATCAGCTCTGGAGTAGAAAATCAGCTCTGATATTTAGTTATGAAGTCACTAGCATTTAACATAACCTCACCAGATCTTCTGCCTGGAATACTGAGATTATATAAACCACCTGCCATGGCCTTTTGTGGGAAATAAAGTCAATTATTCAATTAGAAAATGTTATCTACCATGTGGCATAGAATATACTCAATAACTGTAGATTATTCTTCTCATCATTGCCATCATACCACCACAAAGTTCATTATATCATGGCTGCCATAAACTAATAGTCAACGTCAAGTAGGTCATACATCATAAATTATATCTATTATATGAACCCAGAGTACTCCTGACACAGTTTTGTGAGCTACAACAAAATACCACTTCTATTCCCATGAGAAATGACTTGGCTCACATAAGGCTTTTCCCATCTTTCTGGGGCTCCACTCAGATTTGAAAGTGTAGTGGAGGCCTTGGGCTAAGCCTGTGTGAGCGAGTTCTTGCTCACAGACATGCAAAGGGCCCTCTGTTCAGTCTCCAATAAGGCTAGGAAGTGAGGTGGGTACCAGACAACATTTTCTAACAAATCTCTCGTACTGGGAATCTATTTAGGGACCCATCAAGTGGCTCTTCATCAAGAACAGAGCAGCAAGCTTGGAAAAAGTGTCATCTCAAGTGGATTCATATGGAAAACAGCTTTTGTTCAAGAAGGCAAAATTCCAAATTGAGAGAAAACTCAGTGAGTTGCTTTAGGAGAAAAGACTCCTTTTTAAGGAGTAATTTAATTCTGGGGAGGGGGGTGGATAGCAACAAGGCTCTTGAAACACAATGTGATGTTGTTCATACCACGGTCTGATGTCATATATGACAAGCTTTTCTCCTAAAGCAGAGAAGTGAAAGACAGATATGCACATTCAAATAATTCCCACAGCTGTCCATTCTTTCTAGGAATTAGTTGGCACTTGAAAATGGAATGGTGGCTGCTGTCTTTGTATCAGGTATCAGGCCAAGAAGGAGATGGTGACGGAGGTCACAATACCCAGTTCCAGACACTGAAGTCCATCAATGTCCATGCTAGTTACATGCCATTTTTAAACCCACCATGATTAGTGCTCTGGTCCTCTCCTCTCACACGATGTGTCCCTACTGGCTTGCTTGATCACACCTGCTGCTGCCATTTGAAACCTTAGCCAACTGTTAGCTAGCTATGAGACACTCGGAAACACTTCCCCACCAAGCTGGCAGGTGCAGACGCCTCCAGGTTGCATGTGTATAAGCTTTGGGGATCAACCATCATTTGATCGCTCTGATGTTGAGTAACCGTTCTTATCAAGCCTCAGGGAAGAGCAGGTTGGAAAGAAAGAAAACTTATGGAGGCAGGTCTAGAAGTCATTCACAGTAACTAAAAGTTGAATGGTTAAAGCTGCTCGAGTTCTCACCCCAATCCCCACCACCAACACCCCCCCACCACTCCCCTCACCCCACCTACCCCACCCCCACTCCTCCCTTACCTCACCCACCACCACCATTCCCACCACCCCCACTCCTACCATCCCCCCACCCACACCACCCCAACTTCCACCACAACTACCACCACCCCACCTTCACTTCACCACCACCACCCCACTACCACCATCCCACACCACTTCACCACCCTACCACCCCCAGCTGCAGACACCCTGGGTTTTGAACCCCCTGACTAAGCCTGGAGCATCCCATCTCTTTGATAGAAAGTGTTCCTCGGTCTTTCTAAAGTCCCCACTTTCTGAATGCTGGCCTCTCCAGGGAAAAGGCTCCTTCCTGATGGAATTCACAAATGTGTAACAGGCCCAGATCTAGAAAAGTTCCCTCGTCCCTTTAGTAACTTCTCAGAGTGAACATTTATTTCCAAGGCCATTCTACCCACCTTAATCCTCGACGATGTTAGAATTCAGATTCAGAGAACATAAAATCTTATTCTCCACATCCATTCCATTGTATGAAAACTAATTATTAATGAAAAAGTTATTATGCCAATCTCTCTGTAAAGAAGAGTCTCACACACCTGAACAATCATAATGGCCCTTTATTTCAGACGGTGCAGACACCACAAGTTCAACTTAATAGAAACCATTTAGGTTCAAGGGTACAGTGCCGCAGCTATGAAAGGAGACCACCCTTACACAGGCCTGTTTCCCACTCCAATGCTTTCATTGTCAAAAATCCTATAATAGCATAAAAGCTGGATTGAAAGAGAGTGGGGGAGGAGCAGACAAGGGTAGAGCCAAGACTCTTCTCTTCTTAACAAGCAAATACAACCATGTATAAAATTAACTCATTTTCCTTCAGACCTACAGCAAGCTCAAGATGGTCTGAAGCTCCTGGTCTCATGTCCCTAGTGATGGTCAGGAAAGAAAGCACAAAAGAAAGAATCTATATGTCAGGCAGCTCTTGTCCCAGCAGGCTTCGCAGCTGACTCCACTCCTTCATTCTCTCCCAAATGTGCCTTCTCTGTCCTCATCCAATGGGTCTTTCTCTCCCTATGAAGTCTAGAACAATCCAGACACCCATGCTTCAGCCCCTAGGCACCCATGTCCCCTCTTCCGATGCTCCTTCTTTCCCAAGCTTCTGTCTCCCTGGTGTACTGTTGGAAAGGTCGGCACATATTAGGGATGGAAAACAGTCAGAACTAAAGGACTGTCTCGGGTAGTTATAATGGCAAGCATCTGAGAGAACAACTTCAAAGGAGGAGACATTGATGTCAGCACACCATGACACAGATTTCAGTCTATGCTCAGCTTGGTCCATGGCTGGGGCTTCAGGTAAGGCAAATCGTCACGGAGACAAGAATGTGTTTGATTAAGTCTGACCCTTAAAAGCTCAAAAATGTATTGGAACAGGGTCACGCACCCCCTCCACACTTTCTCACCATCTACTTCAATATCTTCTCCTCCTCTTCATTATTTCTCAAGCTACCCCCACCTTATTTTTTCTCTTGCTAACCCCATTAGAGTTCTTGGTCTATCATGGGTTACACATTGTTAGTGCATCGCCTGTTTTCTCAATTATCAGCACTCCGTTTGACTGTTAATACAGGGGTGACTGGGCTAGAGAAATAGTAGGTAAAGAGCTTGCCATATAAGTGTAATGAGTTAAGTTCAATCCCCCTGAACCCATATTTTAAAAAGTGTATGGTGGTAGACACTTGTACCCTGATCTCAGTGCAAGAGAGGCAGAGATAGAAGGTTCCGTGGGGTTCGATGGCCAGCTGGATTGTTCTAATTGGTGAGCTCTGGGCAAATGAGAAACCCTGTCTCAAAAGCCAAGGTAGGGAGCTGGGGGAGATGTTAGTAAAAGTGTCTGTCACTCAAGACTGGTGACCTGAGTTCAGATCCTGGGAACTCAAGTAAAACACTAGATGAAGTGCAACATATCCATAATTCTAGCATGCTTTCCGTGAGAAGAGAAGCAGAAATAAGAGAATTTTCAGGAAGTACATGGGCCAGCTGGCCTGGAACACACAGCATACAGTGTATAAGAAAGAGAGACCATGCCTCAAAACAGGTGGAAGGTGAGAATCACACCCAGAAAGCTGTTTTCTGACCTCCATTTGCACACTGTGGCAAGAGCATGCTTGCTCTCACACATATATTACACACACACACACACACACACACACACACACACGTATACAAACACAAACACGTAAAAAGAGCTATGTCTATTTTTCTACTGCCTTGCTTCAAATGATACCTTTTACTAATGTGAGAAGTGGAGCAAAATGATTTCCCTCTGTCCATATTAGTGAAGTATTTGGCATACACCCTCATTAGAGAATATAATCAATTCTTTTTATCTGTAGTAGTTACATTCTATAAAGCTCCCTATGATGCTGAATCAGAAAAGATTAAAACCTTCTTCCCGGGAGATACAAGCTTGCTCTGGGATAATGCATTTGTATACTGGTTTAATAAAATGCTGATTGGCCAATAGCCAGGCAGGAAGCATAGGTGGGATAAGCAAAGAGAATTCTGGGAAGAGGAAGAGCAGAGTCAGGAGTCACGAGTCAGACACAGAGGAAGCAAGATGACAAGGCAGAACTGAGAAAAGGTACCAAGCCACATGGCTAAACATAAATAAGAAGTAAGGGTTAATTTAAGTGTAAGAGCTAGTCAGTAATTAGCCTGAGCTAATGGCTGAGCAGTTACAATTAACATAAGCCTCTGTGTGTTTACTTGGGGGACAAGAGTAGGAAAGATTTGTCCTGACCACCAGCCAGGTGGGACACAGGAAAACTTCTAACTATACAAGCTTAGGTTCCTTTAAGTCTTTGCTCACAACATCTCGGTCAACAGATCAACACATAACCAAGTTAGGCTTGCTTTGCTTGTTTGCTATTAATGGTTAGCATTTATTTACTACTTGTTTATTTTATTGGGAAGGGCATGAGATACAATGGCACGTGTGTAGATGTCAGAAAACAATTTGAGGGAGTTGGTTCTCCACATCTACCAGATGAATCCCAGGGGTTGTACTTAGATTGTTAAGAATAGAAGCAAACACTCTTACCCACAGAGTCCTCTCTCTGGCTCCATCCTGCTTCTGTTCATTTCCATTTATAGGCATTTATATTTGCTCATAGTCAGCAGTACTCTAATTTGTCACTTAATAGAGCTAATCGAACACATGTAATTTCCTCCACAAGGTAGCTCATGGTCTTCTCGAGCTTAGGACCACTAGACAGCACTTTAGAATTCTATGTAAAGGCCATTTTATACAGTGAAATCACCAAGAAAAACACGAAGATTGTGCCACTAAATAAATCATAAAGAACATTTAGTTAAGATATGAAAGTTGAAATGATAAGAGAGTGTTGCCTTGTCTGATCTGGAGACATGTGTGAGGTCACTCAAACTTGCCCTCCTTCTGCATGTACCTATGAGTGACTGCAACAGGACAGTGACTTTGCGGCTATACACAATTTTTAGTAGGTGAATATGCAAACACAAACCCCAGAAGCAACACAGGCCAGCTACAGTACCTTTAGATAGACATGGTACTATTTCTGTCTCAATTGAAATTTTGATTCTTTGGATTATTAATGAGATGTATTGGGGCATACAACTGAACTATGTGTTTCATAACTGAATTACTGAAGACAGTTCACAGAAAAGCATGAGATAGTTGGGGTTATTTTTGTAAGAGAGTGGCTGTCATTTTGGATTATAGAACTCAACATTGCCACTAAAGACAGAAGATGAGGTATTGAGTTTGTTTTAGAAATTGGTTATGGAAAGCCAAGATATGAGTTTAAAGACTATTATATTAGCTTGTTTTTATATGACTATAACAAAATTTTCAAAGTTGAATAACTTTATGAAGTACATATAAACATAGATTTATTTGCCTCTAGTAAGAACAAGATTGGGCAGCCCCATTGGCTGAGACACTGGGGAGGGATTATGGCAAATGGATCATGTCAGAGGCAAGAGCTCTCTTTATAAGACAGAATGTTACATGTAGAGCAATGGCATAAGTATTTTAAAGGACAGGTTCTAACTGTCCCAATGACTTCCCACTAGACCAATCTCCCAAAGGTTCCACACTACTTCCAAACTACCTCATGACAGACAGACAAAGTTTCCCAGCATGAACTTGTGCAGACAAAGTCAAAACCATGTCCCAACCAGAACTACTGCCAAAGGTATTGGGCCCAATGGCCCCCTTACACCTGTGGTCTCTAAAGAACTGATGACCAAAACCTTTGCCCTGAATATTTTAAATGTTGGACAATTAAAAATGTGGGACATTGCAGAAATACTGGAGGGGGGCCAGCAAGGTCAATGCACAGGTGACATGGAGAAAGGAGAGCCAGAATAGTAAAGGACCAAAAACGTAAGTGAGAAATACTTTAAAATAGAAGACACTATTTTAATAATCTTTAAAAAATAAAAATTTAAAAGATTTTAAAAATAGAAAGCTTTAGAAACATTTTTCATGCTTAGAAATGAACTGACCTGGTTTGAACAAGGCACTTTTAGATGCACAGTGTGGAGAGAGGCAGGTCCTATGTGTTAGAAAGAATTTGGCAAGGCCACAGAACGAAGGCCAGGTATCTGTTCTGCTCCATGGAGATGAAAGGACATTGGCAATACAACAGGGGCTGTGAGCGCCCATGTTTTCACATGAGCCACACTCTCTCCTTTGATGTCATTGGTAATTCCCTCCAGAAAGCTCAGATTCCAAATCTCCAATGCAAATGAACACAAACTACAATTTTACTCAGGTAACAATGTAATTATAGCCACATACGAAAGCAAAACAGCATTAATTATGTGAGCAATAACTGAGTGAAAGGACATGCATTTTCCCCCACAAAGTACTTGATGAAGTCCCAATAAGGTTTGGTTTCACTTAAAACAACACCATTTCTGGCACTCCTTACAAAGTTGCAGAGACATAATCCTTCAGTTGGTTCAATTGTCTTAAAAATTCTCTTTCAAATGTACTGCTATTACATATATACAATGATACATATAAAGGTTTGCAATTTTCAAAGATAAATTTTTAAATATACTTTTTTTGCATATTTTATCTCAGATTCAATGTCAACAGTTTTATATCCTCAGGACATTTTAATATCATGTGTACGAGTTGCCAGGAACCACAAAAGCCTACAGTAATATAGTCAGGGCTATGTCTGTTCTTTTTTAACAGAACTGTAAAATAAACTGGCCAGGCCTTCCTTTTTGCCCTCAGTTACTCAAAATGGAAAGTAAAAGGTGTTTTAAGGTAAAGGGGGTTTTAATATGAACTTCCGTGTTCTGTTGAAGACCAAACCGGGAAGACGGGACTGAGAATCGGTGTAGTGAAACACAGTATAATTGTGTTTCTCATCTCCTCGTAGGTGCACACCTGAAAATGCTCTCAGCTCCAGAAGGACCCACACATCAATGCTTTTGCTTCTGGATTATGGTGAATGTAGGTTGCTATGATTTGTATATTAAACACCCTAACAGGCCAGGTGTCAGGCTGAATCCTTAGCTTATCCCAGTTGGAATGTGGTGGAACTAACAGGTGGGAACTAATGAGAAGTGTTGGGTTCATTGGGAGCACGCCCTTGAGAGAGATATTGAGACCTCATTAGCTTCCCTTCCTCTCTTTCTGGCTCCTGTATCGAGGGAACAAACTTTCTCCCTCAAGCCTTCCTGCCATATAATGTACTATGCTGTCACAGGACCAAAGGTGGTGACATCAACTATGAACCGAAGTCTCTGGAACGATGAAACAAAATAATGCTTTCCTTTTATCAGTAGCTGGTTTTCTCAGGTATTTGCTACAGTAACTGAGAGACTGAGCGAAAGGATATCGATGTATACAATGTGGTATTCCATAAGTCAGTAAAAAAAAAAGAGTGAAGTAGCTTTATTTATTAATGAGAATATATGTTCAAAACATGTTAATTCAAAGAGGAACTTGGTAAAGGAATGAGATTTGTGGTGCAATATCATTGATGAAAGTAAAACAGTTACCAATCATTATGAAATCTCTCTCAAGGCTGCATAGATGGGATGAAAAACAGGCACCAAACAACAGAAGTAATGAAATATAAATCAGCAAGATGAGCAGGCGAGCAAGGAGTGGTGATGGAGTCAACTGTGCACTTGGTTAAATTTCTAGAAATTTAGAAGCTGCTCTAAGGAGCAGTGTTTATTACTAACATATTAAAATAGAGTGAGAAGTAAATGGAGTTGAATTTATCAGATGTTTAAAGTCATTTTTAGAAACACAGAAACATCATTATCTACATTATGAGTTGTAAATAATCAAATACATATATATATATACATATATATATAAATTTATGATATTTCAGAACAAAGTCAAAAATACTGTTTTTAATGTATGGGATATGTAACGCTACAGTCTAAGAAAGCAACGTGGTTTTTCAGAATCCCAGTCCTTGACCAAATAGAGATGTTTTGATACCTGGCATGTTTTGTGTGAAGCAGCGACATTCTCATGACTTCTTAGATATAATAATCTGGATACATCAGATCAGGGCTGGCAATCACATAACTTTTCCAAACTAAAATATGTCTACATTCTCTCTAGAAGAAAGCAGCTTTGCATTTCAAATTGCCAATTATGTTTGTTTTATAACTGATTATGCCAGTTATAAAAATTCAACTGCAGCAGCCACACAATGCCACGATTAGAGATGTGTGTTTGGTAACTAAGCAGCATTTTCTCGGGTCCTTCCATGAGGGATCTCATTGTGATTGTACCGTTTAATCTTCACGACACACTTCAGAGACTGGTAAAGACAATTTAAACAAACAGGAAATGAGGTTTAGAGAGGTGAACTTGCAACTGTAACAGAGCTGGGGAAACAAACAGAAAACTAGACCAGCAGTCGGGATAGCCGAGGGCCCCCACCACACACTCCAATGCTGGCGATGAACTCATCCATTCTGAGAGCTTTCCTTTGGAATCTAGATCAGTGATTTTCCTTAACTCAGTAGTGAATTAGATCTATCCTTTTCTGTTCATCCACCACACTCCCCTCGATTAAGAAAGCACCCATAGAACAGCTACTAGCTCAGCCATTTTTTGGTAAGAACACACACTAGTAAAAGCAAGTTTAACTTTCTGAAAGCTCCTTGACCTCCTCAAAAACAGAGCCTTCAAAGGCAGTGACACTGTGTTATGATCACACTCAGGCTATCAGCAGTTAGATTGCTAAAACACATTTCCTCGGCAAGGATATATAATACACCACCTAGATTTGCACAGGCTCTTTCTTGTCAATCAGGAAATTGCATTTCCTGGTTTACAATGGTTACAACAACTGATAAGATTTTTTTTTTCTCACTGCCTTGCTTACTCTTTATTCTCATACAATTAGCTGGAATCAGGTAAGTCCATTTGAAATCAGGTTTGGAGAGAATATAGCAAAGGTTGCTATCACTTTTTCATCAATGTTTTAGGAGCATTGTGGATTACCTCTGTACGTATCTTTCAATAGCTTAGCGAATGAAAGCATTTTTCTTATGCTACACAGTCTATCTTTCTGACATTGGTTTAGACCTTTTATGGAGTAAAGAAGATTGTGCCATTACAATAGCTATAATACAAGCTGATGCTGAGCAACACAGCACACTGATTTAGGATTAGAGCCACAAGCATGCTGGGAAATTCCTGAGTAGAAGATGGCAATCAAAAGATCATCATCCAGAATGAGGTCTCTGTACTAGTTCAAGGGAAAGAGAGTCTGGTCATCTTGGGGTGTCATCAAGTTTCCCAAAGAGAAGCAGGACAAAAAGCCAATAACAAGACAATTGCCAGAAAATGGTTGCCTCAAAGCCTAGAATCTAGAGTCTCTTCTGGGGACCTTGTCACATGTATCTTATTTATTTCATTAGCTCTTTCTTCAACTTCCTTGACTTCTTGCAACTTAAGGTTATTCCAGTGTCTAGGCAGTGCCACCGAAAAATCAAGATAAATCTCCGCTAAACAGCTTTACAGCCATCACAGGCCATAAAAATGCAGGGGACACATGAAATGCTGTGCTGCCGAAACTTCTCACCAGAGCTCACATGGGAACAATGAGACACAAAATAAGCCACGTCAAGACCTTCCAAGCAAGGCCTCTTAAAGAACGATCAATGTTTGAAAAATGAATTTAAATGTTAAAAATGTATATTGGAGGTAATTCAGCGATGTGGGTAGAGAAGCACCTTTGATCCTTACGGTGAAGGCATTTGGTGGTTACGCTAACAACAACAGGACACTAACACAGAAAACCACATCTTATTCATTTTCCATAACATTTTTATAGGTATTTATGGGTACGAGTCACAGGACAATTAAGCAGGAATAGACGCAGCTAGTGCGTGGGGGAGCCATTGTCCTTTTCTGTTACTGGAGGAAGTCTGGCTATTATCTAAGAAATTAATAAACATCTTAACTTAGAAGCGATTAGTAATTTTTCTCATAAAATCTTGTTTAGGGAAAGAGAGCTTGATGCTCGGAACTTGCGCGTCAACTCCTTTTGGTGGGGAGAATTGGGATTTACAAAAACCTGGAAGTCAAACATTAGACACAGAATTAGCTGCTCTAAACTCTAAGGTCTACAGCAATGCTGAAAAAACATTTTTCTATGTGTCTTCTGCTCATAACCAGTTGATTTTTTCCTTTAGTTTTCTTTACATGTAATTACTTATTTTGACTTAAAAATCATATCCTTAGAAAAATGGTATTTGAAAGAACTTAAACTAAGAATTATTCTTGATCAGTAAGATGTAGGTACTAACAAGTTCCAGTAAATTTTAAAGTACCCAGCCCTCCCTGAATATTTTGGAGGACTGGGGTTTGACTCATGACAGAGACTGCCAGCTGTCTCTACTATCTTTATCTTCTTTTTTACTTTTATTAATAGAATCCAGACATTTTTGTAAGCATACAAAGACTGTAGTTCAACTTCTGTTAAAGCTAGCTGTCTCTGCAACTAAATTCTGCTGGACATGGAGGTGGGGGGAGGAGAGAGAGTCCCGTGGAAGTATAGTGTACAATGAGAAAAGGAAGAGGAGCCCACAGCTGGTGTGCCAGCCGCATTCCACAAGGGACTCAAAATCTCAGGGCCCTTCTAGCTCACTTTAGCTATGATTGTTTTAGCTCTTCTTTCTCCTAATAGCAAAAAAAAAAAAAAGGAACAAACTTTACTTAAACAGAATTATGCTCCTGCAAATCGCTTGAAGAAAATGTGATTTGGAACAGGGTAGTATTGTAAAGAATAGAAAGTGAGTAGATAAAGGATGAATATAGTAAGGCATTTTCCTTCCATCTACAAGGTTGGCTCTGCCACCTCAAGGAATTGAATCACTGCAAAAGGACTCTTGAGCTCCTTTATGTAAGCAAAATAATACATCAGGCAATTCCTGCCTGCCTCGCTCTCGACTTCCATCTCCAGTCCCATCAGCCCCATCACCCTGACTCCAGACTCCTTCCACCCTTAACCCACTTGCGGTTCAAAGTTATGACTTCACAGCTGTGTTTTGGCTTTTCTCTTTAAGTTGCTAGAAGCACGTGCTCCAGCTCCAGCTCAGGGGTCCTTGGCCTGTTTCCTATTTCATTAGCCTTTCCCACTTACCCGGCTCTTTCCTCTCTCCTGTAATCAGAAAATAGAGCTAGGATTCGAAGAGTAACAGCACAACATGAATTTAACAGATAAAATGGACCTAGAAATGTCAAATTATCCAAAGCTGTGAAGCAAATATTTGGTAGTACAGAGATTAGAAAGTTGCTGTCTTGACAAGAGACACATGGCTCTCCTCCTTCACCTAGAAGTGGTCTATTTTTCATCCACACCCCACTCTCCCTGTCCTTTATGGTCCATAGCCCTCATTATATATGTCTGTTGATAAAGAAAGTGAAGAAATGAAAGAATAAAATATACATACATATCTTCATATATGTGTGTGTGTGATCCAGTGACTCACCACTGAAATGTTCATCAAAAGGTTGCTTGTATTTTTTTAATTGTCTTTTTGAATAAATTGCTTTAGAGAATCAGACTTCCACTTTGAAGAAGATATGTATGTTTTCACATGATCCTAAAAGATCCTACATAGTAGAGTTCTATTTCTCAAATACAACGCAAACCTCCTGTGTTCCCAGTCTTAGGAGCTGGAATGGCATCAGGTAGAGAACCCTAAATTCTGCCCTTTGCTCTTCTCGGTATTTTCCGCTCCTTTATTAATCAACAACTGCTATGAAGTGTAGCTCTCTTTTTTCCTGAAGCCACTTTTAATCTCTTTTACCTTCACTAAAATAGTGATTGCATTTCTTGCTGCAGTTAAAATTATCTAAACTCGTTCTTATCCTGATAGTAAAACTCTAGTCTTTTCGAGATAAAAACAAGATAAATTAATCCATGCCAGTCAGAACAAAATGATTGCCCAAATAAATATATGTGGAGCACAAACAGTAGCTATATTGCCCCTTCTCATTCCATGTCAAATTTAGTAGAATGAGAAGAAATGGGGAGAGAGGGGTAGGACACAGACTGTTTTCCTAGATGGAATCTGGGTAGTATTTTTTCCATAGCTACAGTAGACATAAAAGCCAATTACACTAAAATATCTCCAGTTAGATAAGTTAGAGAAAACAGCCAACAAGAGTGACAAATTTCAGACTGATAATTGGATTACAGAGGAGTTGTAAGCTTCATTACAGCAGTAGAATGTGACCAAGCAATGTTCATTTTTTCCATAACTCAGCTGCCAAGTGCACACATACCAGAGATCCCTTTAGTGTGCCCTGTGTAGACTCTAGAAATGCCCATTCATCCAAAATGAAAAGAGAAATTTAAAAATGACAAAACCTCCCTAAGAATCTCAGCTGTCTTCTTAGAGAACTTTGAAACTGCACTGTGACCCAACTAAAAATACAGAATAAACAACTGAAGTTGGAAATAAACCATCTCCTTCTGATGACTATTTATTTCCAAGAACTTCCTGTTGCCAGCACAAGCTGTTGCCGTGATATTCCCATACATGTTTAAGAGACAAACAGCACAGTTTTCCTGTGGTGAGTGATGTTGAGTAATTTCACAGCCCCCAGCCTATGTGCGCCTTAGGCTGAATCAGAACTGCATTTCCATCCAAAGCAGTGGTGGCATCTGCCAGCTGGTAGCCTTCACCGCTGTGTGCACTGTGTACAAGTGGCTTCCTTTGTCTAGTGAGACCACATTTTCCACACTATTTTTAACACATTTCTGGCCATTGGAACTATGACCATGATCATAGATGGCCTTTGATTCAGAGAAAGTTAGCTGTAAGTAAGTCATAAATAAGGCGTGTGACCTCACATGGAGGGTTAGAAAAGATAATTGAAATATTTGCTATTATAAGCAAACAATTTTGATGTAATAATCTGATGATTTTTTTTAAAGAAGTTTTGCAGACAAGGGACCAGGAGTGTTGTCTCTTTTGAAAACCCGAGGCCCATTGTGTATACTCACTTCCTGAGTGCTTTTCCTCACCTATCTATAGAACTCTGTGCCTGAATTATGCTTATCTATTCCACTGTGGGTGACAATGAGCTCAACCATGTGATACACATTTCATCAATTCCACAAATGCAACTGAAGTTTCATAAGAACTCAACTATTTGAAAAAGAAAAAAAAAAAAAGAATAACAAATGATGTATTTGGGTGTGATTAAAAAAGTATTACATTTAAAAAATCAAATGGGAATTAAACTCAATCAAATCATGTTTTGTTTTATAACATTTTATGGCCACAGTTAAAGCTGACCTTTAAAATCATGTTATTATTAAGATCAAACATGGTACTCCACTGAAATTCATGGCCATAGTTTTAATCCAATATGAAATGGAATGTGAAATCTGCCTAATTTTGCCCTTTATCAAAGGGAGTATAGAGCTGCCCATTACTGCCACTGTAGAACACCTGGTCAGCATCAATGAAGATCTAGATCCCTCTGAATTGGGCTCCCAAAGCCAAACAGACAAAAAGGTAATGCACATTTGCACATTGACCAGATCTGGTTATTGAATGTAGTTTTCTGGAATGAAGTACTTCAAACTCTTTAACCACTTTAAGTAATGGACACAGATACATTATTTGTTTTCTTGCCTGCTGCATATCTAGTTTCATTTCTTTGAAATGTTAAGAGTACCTATTGCATAAAATGCAGGAAGTATAATTAATTTGTTATTAGGCTCTCCTATTTCTAATTGTATATTTTGTCTTAACTGAGACATTCCACCTGCATTTTAAGACCAAAATGTCCTGTCTTTGAAGTCTGAAGTGCAGCTATTCCTAGTGTGTCAACGGACCCCAAACTATCACTAAGAGATACAAACTGGCATGTGAGCTCACTAAAGAGTTGTCAGAAAGCTAATATTCTTCAATCAGAAATATCACATTGTTTAACAATTGTTTTGTTAGTCATTACAAAATACTAGTTGAAGCTTTAATGAGTCTTAACACAATAAGCATGAAGCACACGTATGTGAACTCACACCACGGCCTTTATAATTTATATCAGGCTGTAATGTACATATTCAAATATTTTGTTCATTTTTCTTGAGTTAGTTTTCCTTTTGTTGTGAACTTTCGGTAATGGCTACTCTTCAATTATTGGTTCACAATCACTGCAGTTGAACTTTTTAAAAACTGTAAAGTATGTACAGAAAACCATTTTAATAAATTTCAATGTAAAAATATGTTTCATGGTTCGTAAATTCATGAAGCATTTTATTTACCTAAAGGAGAATTCTACACTCGGGTTTCTTAACATTTGTTGAAGAGGTCACAGACATCAGAGCTCCCCTGGATAACTAAACATTCTGAATTCTCCTTTATAGAGTGTAATAGAATCAAAGGACACACAGAGGCACTGAAGTCCACCAGCTGCTCCATGGAGCCCAGAGTGAAGCACCCAGAAGCTTACCTTCTGAGAAATGTAATCTCATATACTTCATGTTGATTATTTGCTTCACATAAGCTACTCCATTGCATGTCGATAATGATAAGGTAAACATTTCCTTAGTCTTGATGAGTACATACAAGGAAGTTACACAGTTTCTTTCAAAACAGAATGTTACTATCACCAGAAAAGAGTCCCTCACGCTTCTTCCTGCAGTCTAGGACCTGCGCAGCCTCTCTCTCCCCCTCCGTGCAGAGGCCAACCACCGCTCCGACTCTTTTCTCAGGGAGACTGGCATGGCTTCTAACAGGACTCCACAAGAACGTAACCGTGTAACATGTTCATTTTTATGCTGAGCTCTCTCTCGGCACAATAAAATTGAGAGTCAGCCATTTTTCCCTCTGTATCAATACTGTGCTGTTCTCGATTGCTGATCCGTGGCTTCTTATACGAAGAAGGCAGCCTATCCTATCCAGACCCCTGTGGCGAGCCACTGAGCTGTTACCAATTTCAGATTGTTTTGAATAAAGCTGCTCAAATATCCTAAGAACAATTGTTTTGTGGCGACATGCTTTTATTTCTCTGGAAAAATTACTCAGGCGTAGATGTTTTAGGAAAGAAAATGCTGTTGGGCCATTTTACAAACCTTGGTGTCATTTTATAGAATAACACATGAGGGTCCATTTTCCACAGATTCTGTCCAATAATGGACAAGGTCGGTCAGCCTTTTTAATTTTAGTTATTTTCATCATGGCTTATGTTTGAAATTTCCCAAGGATTAACAGAGATTGATCTTTTCCCATAGTTTTAGCTATCTGTACACATTTCTTTGTAATGTACATATTCAAATATTTTGTTCATTTTTCTTGAGTTAGTTTTCCTTTTGTTGTGAACCTTCGGTATTTTAATGCTGAGAACACTAATCATTTTCAGACCAATATGTTCTATAAATATATTTTTTTAGTGAATAGGTTGCCAACTAATTTTCTGAATTATTTATTTTAATGGGTAAAACTTTTGTATTTTAAAGGATTTCAACATACCAACTTTTTTCTCTTAGGTTTGTGATTTGTTCTAAGAAACATTTGTTCATGCAAACTTTGTAGAGATATTTCCTCATATTGTTCTATGAATTCATGTTTTGTTTTAGGCCCATGATTCACCTGTGGTTATTTGGTAGTGACCGGGAAGAACTGAAACTCCTTTATTTTTGGTGAGTTGAACCAGCACCCTTTGTGAGGAAGACTTTTCTTTGTACACTGGATTTCTCTGTTGCATTCATTTAAAAATGGACTAGCTGAATGCGGGTCCATTTCTGAGTTCTATGTTCTATTTTATTTATCTGGTCATCATAAAAATAAGTAGTATCTTTATTAGTATGTTGGCACAACCCTTTGGTAACCATGACTTTATGACCCTGAATTTAAAAAAAAACGTTGGTTTTTAATTTTCATTCTTCATTACTCCTTTTTAAAACTGCCTTACAACTTTATTCTTAACCCTTGGAGTTATGCATATATTTTAGAGTCAATTTCTCAGTTTTACACACACACACACACACACACACACACACACACACACACACACACACCATCTTGTGATTGTATTAAATCTTCAGTTCAATGTGGAAAAATATCACAAACACTTGACCACTGTGTCTACTTATCTTTGACAGGTCAGTCATTTGGATGCTAGTACATCAGTGTTCTAGCTTGTATTGCCCTGAAAAGCTACTTTGATCCAATCTGGATTGCATCTTGAACTATTTTGTAGTTTTCAAGGCTTCTCTTATTAATTTTTACACAGTAGACCTGGGAAGTAGATTAGACATAACAGAATCCAATTCTCATTGGAGAGATCTTCTTATTGAGGGTTCTAAATAATCTTTAGACATAACCAATGGCATAAGGTGATTTTCTTCCCCCCAAATATTTGATGCTTCCTGATGCTAGTTGCTAAAAAGGAAAAAAAAGTCACAAGATCAGTTAAAAATTTTTATATGAAATCACAGAATTATTGTTTTACATTCCTTGATTGTTATTGTCCTTCCTGTATGATCTTTAGAGATTAGCAACCACTAATACGAAGAATGCAATCAACAATCACTTTACTTCCCTTAAAGAAACAGTTCATTCTTACTTAATGCAAATAGAAGTTCTGCCTTCTGATTTGCCCTAAACATCTGAAAAAAAAAATCTTATATTAAAGCATTTTGTAAATTATGAATGCTAGGAGCTATTAAAAAAAAAGATGGCTTTAGATCTGTCATGCTTTAGAGGTGAAAAGAATGTGCTTCTTAGAAAGTGACCACAGTACAAACACCAAAAAAAAAAAAAAAAGAAAATGCATATGGCTTTGAAGAGTCAGAAACCCACCTGAAGCTAATTTGTGGGTCATTATTACCTTTTGGGAGCACAAGGAAAAGCATATATTACTATTGTATCATATTATATGGGTAATAAAAAGGATTTTCAAAGCATTTTCTATTCCTCTTCAGCCAATTTAAGTCATTTGAAACTCTCCCTAAAATCACCAAACTGCCCAAAGCACAATCTCACATATGCAGGATGTGTTGACTGGTTCATCAGTCTCTCTATGTTATTAGCTAACATTTAATGCATGCCAGATGGAATGATAGGCTCTGAGCTTTAACGCAAAGACATATATCTTCACTGTTCTCGTGAAGTTACATTATCCAGGAAGGGACACATAATAAGCAAATAAAATCAGACATTCTAGTAATGGTTTGAGGGGAATCATCAGCTACAATAGCTAAAGCAAAAAGGACAAGTGGGCAGTGGATCTACGTGGACTGGGAAGGCAAGAGATGTCTGCAGATAATAGCATGCAGATGAAGAACGGGGATAAAGGATGAGAGTGAACTCACATCCAAGTACCAGCCAGGCCCAAGGCTCCTTGGTTTCTGCTATCAGGCGCATTCCAGGTGGTGATTGACAGGAGCGTACTTTTTAAAGAAAGAAAAAGCTTCTTCACTCTCATAACCTGGCACAAATGTTTCAGAGGTCTGTGTTGGGCATCCTCAAGCTGACAGGTATGCAAGCTAAGGAACTAAGAATGAGGGGAGAGGACAGGAGAATTCTTCACTCACATCTAGCCATGAAGCTCTGTGGCTTTTCCTTTTGAGTCGCCCATCAATGTCACCTGTGTTAGACACACCTCACCCAGACAATGGGAGAGAAAGTAGGTCGCCTGTATCCAGAGACTTGACATGATGTTTTCAGTTCAAATACTAGGTAATTGGAGAATTATACAAAACGACTTCCGCTAGCTACCCAAATGAGTCTCAAGGATCATATTCTGACAGTGCTCTTAACATGACTTACACAACGCTAAAACAGAAAAAAAAAAAGAGAAAAATAAGCAATGGGGGGTGCGGTAAACATCAGATGAAAAACTCCATTTCATCTCCTTCAAACAGCAGTGCACATCCAAATGTGAAATTGCTGGTCTGACTTACAGCACCGCAAAGAGTTGGGCTTCCTTAAATGATAAATTTAATAACAGCCTATAATAATGTATTTTTATACTTACTACATTACTAGGCTTTCATAGTTTACAGGAAAGTAAACTGGAGAATAATTCTCCCACCATTTTTATTTATTTAGCACAGAATAATGAATTTTATATGTCTGAATGCATGCCCAGACACATATAAATTTTCATCATATTATTATCTTATTACAAAACTCAGGATGGCAAGATATTGAAAATCAGGAGAAGACAGATTTCAAACCACTATAAATTAATTTACACATTCTAGTTTACATTAATATAGCCATAGAACACAAAGCCTAGCTTTTTACTTAATAGCTTTAGATGTTAAATAGATTTATCTTACTACTGAGTTAATTCTAATTGGATTTTTTTTTGTTTTTATTGTAACATGTTTGCAATAATGATAAACTCCAGGTGTTTCTATAGTTTGCTAATTGAAACTGAGAGCACAAATTCATATTGAGTTTTAAGATACTCATAACTATGTAAGTGGCAATATATCTGAAAGAGAGGGAAGGGAACTGTTTATTAATATAAACAGTTGTTCTGACAGTTGTCCTTTGCTATCAGAAGGAGGCTGATTCCAGGAACTCCACAGATTCCAAAATCCCCAATGTTTGAACCACATACATAAACTGATTTATAATTTGCCTATAACCTGTGTACGTTCCCCATTGTATATTTTTTATCATTTTTAATGTATGTATAAGTGTGTAGAATGTGGGTGAGACCATATGTCTGCTAAAAGCACTTAGGGAGGTCAAAGGACCATTGTGAAATCCATCTCTCCTCCTACCATTAGTGTGGGTTCTGGCGATCAAACTCAGGGCAGCAGACTTCTGCTTAAGCATCTTCACTGGCTAAGCCACCTCACCAGATCTACTTCAAATCATTCCTTGATTAATCATAACACCTAATGGAAATGCTGTGTGAATAGTTGCTATGTTGTATTGTTTGCCTAATGAGAAGAAAAAGGCCTGCACACATTCAGTGCAGGTATACTACTTAATGATTCGGTTTACAGACCATTGATTCCACTAGACAGATAGGAAACTCACAGATACAATGCAATAAAATCTGCTTTGATTTTTTATATTTTCACTCTTCCCCAGGATTTGATGGTGCTAATAACATTTACTTTTTTGGCATTTAATTCACATAGCAGGAGCTGCTTCTTAGTTGGAGAGCACATAGGCCATTTCAGAGGCATTCCCAGGATCCCAAATCTCATAGGTGACACCTTTGGCCCAGCAATCTTTCCTATAGAGCTGTAGACCTGGGGAGGAAGTAGGGTAGCTGGAAGTTTCCTGTGTCCCGCCTGGTCCTTGAGGTCGGGATGAATCTCTCCCATCTGTGCCCCACAGCTGCTTGGTCCCAAATAATCACACAGAGGCTTGTATTATTTTCCAACTATATGGCCTAATGGCTCAGGCTTCTCGATAGCTAGCTTGTACATCTTAAATTAACCCATTTCTATAAATCTATACTTTGCCACGTAGCTTGTGGCTTACCAGAACTTTTACATCTTGCTTCTTTTGGTGGTGGCTAGCAGCGTCTGACCTACTCTCCTTTCTCCTCTCACTGTCTCTCTTTGGTTTTCCTTCCTGTCTCCATCCTATCCTGCCATAGGCCAATGCAGTTTTATTATCAACCCATCAGAGCAACACATATTCACAGCGTACAGAAAGACATTGCACAGCAATGTGGTGTTACTGAGAATAGTGAAGAAGGGAGCTGAGAACCAGCCTTGATGCCCTTGAAATTCAAGAGGATCTTGAGTTATGAGAAAGCTTCTCTCATAACAACAACATAACAAAAGCACACACAGCATTGCTGTATAAACTCAAGGCCCTGGAATGGGTATTACTGCTCCCTGACACTATTCTGTGATTAGGCCAGAGTATGCCAATAGTGTCTCATTTTCAGTCAGTTCAACTGGCTTTTCTTTTTCATAGCCTCATTTTAAATGGAGGCGATAGTATGCCAGTATACGTTTTGAAATAACTTCCTCATCTCACTATCAAAAGGTAAAGCCCTACTTGTAGTCCAGGAACAGAAGATCACACTTGTAGATACATTGGTCCAGAAGGCATGCAAAATACATGTTTCAGTTCAGTGGCTACAACCGCAAAGCCTGTGAAGGAAGAATTCCATATGAACTACACTTGTTGTATGCAGAAATTAATAAGCAATGGAGTGTTCTGGGAGTCCTAAAGTACCAAATGTAAATCCAAAGTAAAGAGAAATAAAAATAATTCTTAGGGCTATATCCTACCACAGATAAGCACAAACACAACTACATATGTAAACAGCCCTCGAGCGACAGGGACTACAAATTCTATGATACTTACAATATCACAAATCCACAAAGGGTAAGGCATCACTAGAGTGTTTTTAGGTGATGTCTGGGACTGCCCCTTTCAGTATGAAGAGACCCAGAACAGAAACAAAGCTGAACTCTCATGGAGGCAACAACATTCTCAGAAGGAGATTACAAGCTAAAGAGTAGCTGGAGGAAATATGTAAGGCTGTTCCTCAGAGCCAATGGACACTCCTATGCAGTGAGTACTCTTGAGGAAAGTAGATACTTCCTTAGAAGAAAGGTAGAAATTTCCTCACTAGCGGAGGAAGAACCATGGAGATTTCTAAAGGACCATTGACATGAGGCACCTAGGAGCAGGAAAGTTAAGAAAAGGATGTCACTGTGAAGATCGTAATACCAAAGCAGAAGGTGGGTGGGCTGTACAATGAAACCCTCAGTTCATAGTTTGGACATTTCCAACAGTCTAAACTTGTTAGGGAGAGATGTGTGTTTATTTCAGAATCAGACACAGGAGGAAGAGATTTTGAATCCTTTGTTTTGTATCTCAAACTTAATTGACTGACATCTGATGCCATCCCTAGTTTACACTGTACACATTTCCAGATAATTTTCTTTCTTCCTAAGCTGCCCTTTGAAGTTCTGATTATATTTACTATCAAAAGGGAATCACCAAAGAGACCTAAAGAACTTGAGCTTGATTTAAGTAATCAGCTTCAGAAGGTTGTTTCCACTTCATTATAAACAGCGGCCTCCAGGAATGAGATGAATCTGATTTGGAAGAAAGCAAGCAAGGGGCTCATGGGGAATAGAGTGCTGCCTTGTTCAGTGAGGCTAGCAAAGACATCACTCAACTCAGTTATGTAAAATTTCCAATCACCATTCTACTGTATTAATTTATTGTACATTTTTACAAGAATTAGGAGAACATTTTTATTTACATTCTACCATTTCTCACCTTTCCCTCCGTCTCCTTAGTTCCAATAATATGAGGATTTTTTTCAAAGCAACAAACACTGATTAAGCTCGAGGTGGTTTCCTCACGTTGCATTTAATATCTCCTTTTCTATGAAAGACCTGACAAGAAATTACCCTGACAATTACCCGGACAAGAAGATAGCTTTTGATGAAGGACCTAGGGAGGAAATATTTCTTATAAACAACCTCCCCGTGGCCTCAAATCCATCCCATTAGTGCTGAGGGATGGGGCAACTAATTGCCAGAATTTCTGACATACCATAAACCCTTCCAATATAGGGACTGACCAGCTGAATAATAAATTCATTCTTTGATTCACACATAGCCTGTGATCATGTTGCTGAATGTTAGTGTGGTAACAACTGGAACAATGGAATTTAGGATGTCCCGGGTAAAGGGTACAGAGAAGTCCACACATAGTGAATGAATTGTCCATGTGAGAGGTACCTTATTTTTTAGAGTGCTTTGTATCCATGACAGAAGTTGGGCTATGTCCACGTTATCATGGGAAGGGGGCTCAGAATGACATCTTGTCTTCAGGAACACAAACAGAGAGTATTGTTCATAAACCTTACCACACTAGTTTGCATTTTTGATCAATTTGAAAGGCTGAAGTTAACTAGAGAGGATTAAAGTATGTCTATATCCTATATGTCAATTGATTTTTCCATTTTTATTTATTTTATTTTTCTGTACTAGTGCTTAAACCCGCTTGTACATGTATATGGAAGTCAACATCATGCCTATTTTTAATGTGGGTGCTGAGGATCAAATTCAGGTCTTCACCTTTGAGTAGCAAGCATGTTATTGACTGAGCTATATCCCCAACATATCTCCAATTTTCATAGATTTATCTTTTACTATATTTGTTTTAGTTGGGATAAAAATGTCTCATTATTGCCTCCAAAAACAGTATTGAACCCCTGATATTTCTAAACAAACCAAAAAAAACTTAATTATTACTGAGTTATAACAAAAGCCAATAAAAGATTTTATTAAAAGAGCAAATGAGTAATCACAAAAAGTGTTGTACTTGGCATGACATTCTTTAAAGAGAGCAGTTTCTATTATCTGGGGGGATTATTATTACTACAGATCATAATTAGGAATTAGAAACCTAATAATAAAATATTAGTTGTTTATTCATTAAGCACCAAATGTCTTGACAGGGAAGTAGATTATTACATATATTCTAGAATACTGAAATAAATAAAAATGGTTGTTAAATGTAAATCACCATATTGGATCACTGCTAGTGTATCTTTTCAGTGTCTGTCCTACTTCCTTGCCTATCATGTTGCCGATAACATCAGTGAACAAGGGTCTTAATACTATTAAGCAAATAGAGTATGGCATAGGCGAGATTTGAATTGTAAATGTATACTTGTGCATGATTTAGCTGAGGCTAGAAGGCTTGTGCCTAGGATCTGGGACTTACCAAAACCTTTGGCTAAATGAAGGTTATGCATCCTTTAATTCAACTCTTAGTCCTTTATAAAATACCACATCCTCCTATGCTGTGGCACTCTATGAGCCTTCAGTAACGAAGGACTTAGCGTCTTGCAAAGGCCACATTGCCTCATTTGGCCATCACGGAAGTCATTTCTACACTAGACACAGAGTGTAGAGTCAAGCTCTCCATGATTTCCTTTTTCAGAGCAAAGTGCTGTTTTAGACTGGCTGGGAGTGTGGTTGTCTACACCGACGTGTGAGGGAGGGAATGATGGTCCTCTTCACCAGCACATTCTACAGTGGGGAAAAATCGCTTTCACTTAGGTATTAAAATTCAAGGTGAAAATAAACAAACAACCACAAATGAATTCTTAGAGGTAACGCTTCTGGTTAAAGGTTGAACATTTTTTCACAAATATAATTTACTTCTTCATAACTCACCTAGAAAGGCTGAAAAAGACTTCTCAGCAGGCAATAATCCTACAAATAAAGACCCTTTCAATGGCTGCATTCTAGATATCCTGAGGCTAATTTTCTCCCAATTATAAAAGTCTATCAGTGTTTTTTTGTTCAGTGACTGCTACTTAAAATACCATGTAGAAAGGTAATCCGCAGAACAGTATTTTTATTGTTTGGAAGTCAGCAAAAAAAAAAAAAAAAAAAAAAAGCATTGTGAGCTCTCGGCTGATGTGTGCAGCTAGAGCTAGGTCATCTTATTGGGCTTGAAGGTCAGTCTCTCTTTCTGTGAAACTTCTGTCTTTAAGTAGAGAAAGAAGGGCACAGAAATGTAGTTGAAGCTCTGACCCACACAGACAACCTCTACAATTAGCCAGCAAACCCTGCTCCAACTTACATCAAGGAGCCAGATACCAGTTTGCTTCCTTTCCATAAGAAAAGCACATGGAGAATGCCAGTAAAGAGGTATAACAATGCAGCCACATTGGCTACCTGTGCTGTGATAAAATACTATCACAAGGGCAACTTCAGGGAGAAACGGCTGATGTTATACTTGACAGTTCGTGGAATGTCATCATGTCATCAAGATGTCATCAAGCAGCAAGAGCTACAAGTGTCTGGTCACAATACTCAACTGTCACAGAGGAGCCATGAATTCATGAATGTAAGCTCTCAGCTTGATTTCTTCATTTTATACAATCCAGGTTCCTCTGGCCAGGGAATGTTCCCACCCACAATTAAGATCAGTCCTCCCCCATCAATTAATAAATCAAGATAATTCCCTACATGCAGGCCCAGAGATCCATTTCCTAGGAATTTTATTTTTTCAAGTTAACAGTTTACACTAACATCATGGCTGTAGTGAAGATAGCCACAGGTCTGAGATGCTTAGTGGGGCATGGGTTTCTAGGAGCCAAATTGGCCTTCTTTCTAGAGAGATCAAGATTGCTTCTCTATTAAAATGCCTTGCTATAATATTCAAGTCCTCTGAAATACGTTAAGAGCTATGTGGAAAAATGAGAGGCATTTGTCAACAACATGAAGGAGACAATTTAAAAAAATACCCAGAGAAGTTGTTGCTTTCCTAAAAGGAAAAGTCATCAACTGGGCATCATGTATATTCCTAAAGAGTCACATGGAAATGGGAGATGGTGAAGTACTGGATGGATAAAATTGTCAGAGTCTATGGAAGCAGGATATTCATCTCAGATAATATTAATATGAAGAAGGCTATCTGAGCTTAGTTCATGCTAAAAAGTTTAGTATGCCTCCCATGAACCAGTCACTATTTTTGATGTTGTAAATATAAGGAAGAATGATGCATGGTCACTACCCCAGAGGAAACTGTATTATTAGGAAGGACTATCGGACTGTATATGGTTAACTTCAATGTAACGAACTAAATGCTATTACAGCATTAGGGTGGGAAGTCAGGCCAGACTAAAAGATCAAGCAAGGTTTTCTAGAAAGCATAATGCTCCAACTGTCTTTTATTTAGATCAAAGCCCAGTACTATTTAGTTCAGTGCTATAGGGCAGCCAGCATAATCCCTTTGAGCATACTTGCTCATTAATTAAAAATGGGTGCAACAATACCAACCCCACAGGTTTGTTGTGTGGATTAAAAGATTAAACATGTGAAGAGCTTGTTCCCTCTTTGTAAGTTGAAAATGCTCACTAAATGTTCTCTTTCCTGCAGCCTATAAAATGTTAGTGCTGGGAGGTGCCTGAGGTATGAATGACGGATGTTGCTACTTTATAAATGAGGAGGCTGTGGGTACAAGGCCTGGTGAAATTGTCGAGGGCATGTGAATTGGTCTTAGAGCAAGTTCTCCCACCTGTAGCTTCCTGCCATCTGTGCTATGGCACTGTTTTATATCCATATGGGCTATGAAGATGAATGGCCATAGTATAAACAGGTATAAACATACTTACATGCGCTGTAAGTATGGAGATGCTAGGAGAATAGATGAGATAGATTGTTCAAAAAAAAAAAAGTCTGTGGAACAGCTGAACAATCAATCTTGAAATTAACCTGAAATGGGACTTTAGTTTTTTTGTGTTTTTTTTTTTTTTAAGGTTTAAAAAGAATTTGAGGATCAAGAGATGGCTCAGTGGTTAAGAAGAACACTTATGCTTTCAGAGGACCCTGCATTCGATTCCCAACACCCAGGTGTCAACTGACAGCCATCTGTAACACCTGTTATAGGGGATGACACTCTCTTTTGGCCTCTGCATGCACCAGGTGTGCATGCAGTATACATACATAAATCCACATCCATACACATAAAAACATAGCTTAAAAAATAGAATAGACCTAAAATCATACTTTACAATAACCAAGCACACATAAATGATGTGTAAAGTTTAGTTAAGGACCATCTTCATTTTCAACAGCATCGTATATAGATAGAATGAGTATGATTTGACAAAGGCAAATTAAAATTAAACTGGTCTATAGAGCAAGTTCCAGGACAGCCAAGGCTATACAGAGAAACCCTGTCTTGAAAAGAAAAAAAAAAAAAAGGTTCTTAAACTGTTGAGATATAAATGCTATTACTATTTTCATCTCTGAGAACTGCTAAAAGCTGGAACATTATTGAGTTTGATCTTTGGGAATGACTTATAGTCAGTCCCTAATTTTCTAGTTAGAGGCCTTTTTACTCCACCATACATGGATACTTACTCTCAAACAGACATGGGAACAAGGTTCACTAGAGATACAGAGCTGGCCCTTGGCCCAAGTGTAGGTTGATCTGGCTCAGAAATGATGCCAAGGCCAAGGTGAAAATGGCAAATCAGGAGGAGCATGTCCCCTACCCCTGGTCCACAGCTTCCTCACCTCTGTATCAGATACCACTTTGGTACCTGCCTCTTAGCATGGTGGTGAAAAGTGATGACCAGTGAAAAACAAATGCTATTGTGACTTGTTGATCACAGACGTAGACGTCTTCTTTTGCTCCTCTCTTCCCAGTCACTGGGCTGTGCACCATCACAGGCTGATGAGCTGACCAAAGGAAGAAAAGACAAAGATACCAATACTGAGTAGGAAAGCACATTCAGGTAAGTCCAGGCAGAAGAAATGCCAGGTTCCCTAGAGAGCCCTTGCTGGGTACAACTTCAACAGCTGTTAAAGAGAAATATTAAACTTCGGAGAAAGTTCAAGTACTGTATGATTCAGGTGTCCAAAAAGAACCATGTGTATTGCTACATTCATAAAATCAAGTGGTGTTGATGGCTTATTGGAGGGTAGGGTTCTAAGTTGTATTAGACAGGAGAGTTCACTTCTCCCACATAAGAAAATAAGAATGGCCTCTGCTCAAAACCAGTTTTTTATATCTCAATTGGACAACCTGTTTATTAAAGTCTTTGTAAACTGTGTTCATGCCTGGGGTCCCCTGATTAGATCACTTAAGCTCATTTGTTTCATATCCACATTCCAAGGTGTGGAAAGATCTTGAGGCAGAACCTCTTGTGCATTCTAGAATAGGAAAATCTTTTTGTCCTTCATTAGGATTAAACCACCCTTGGGATAATCCTGACCCTAGAACTTTGCCTAAGTGTTTGCACAATACCTTACTTTAAAGGTCCATTGTTTCATGAAGTATCGCTCAGCTAGAAGGCTCAGCAAGATATTTCCCTGCTGTGACCTTTCCACAAAGGAGGTCTTCTTGAAGACTATTGGTGAAATTATTAAGGCCACTCCATGTAGTTAAAAGGAGATTTATTTAATGGTGTAACTTACAAATGAAGGAATAGGTAGGTTGAGGGTTCTGGGAAAGACGCAGCAGTAGTCCGGTGATGTTCTCTGGAGAACTCTCCTCTGTCCACCTCTAGTGTCCAGGCTCCCAGCAGCAAGAGAGCACAGCACATCCAGATCTCGGGTCTTCAGGCCCTCCCTTGGCCCCGCCTTGTGGGCGTGATAGTTACCAAAACCTCAATGGGGGTTGGAACTTCTAGACCAAAGCTGGAATGGCTACCCACTACAGAAGACAGCCAGACCTTCAGGGGATTATGGGAAAGACTCCAGCATCATGTCACTATTCTTCAAATTTCCATGCTGTCGAGGTGCAGATGTTTGTTTCTTAACTGTGAATCAGCTTGCCCAAGTCTGTCATCCTGAAGGCCCTTGAAGTTACCAACAGCTTGAAGAGCAGCACATATGAGACATGGCTTGTTTGGCACACAAAGTGTCTACATGTTGGCACCACAACACTCTGTGTGTCCATACACATTAGGAACATCAAGAGACAGAGACACCCCATGTGTGTCAAAGTTGGGATGCTGGTTTTAAAACCTCCTCTTCAGTCTGGGGTGATGTTCCACTTTAGAATCTTGGCAGGAGAAAGGATCCTGACTCATCCTACTCATCCCTGGCAGCTGGGCATAGACATGGGACCTGGAATCAACCGATGAGGTGCTCTTTTTCAGGGCTTAGAACACAGAGAGTGTGCTACAAGTACAGCAATGATTTACAGCAGAAGCATGACCCTACTTAGTCTTAATCAACAAATACTTGGAGTCAATTGTCAGAGTAAGGCTGAAAGATCAGAGAAGAAGAGCATCCAGCCACTAGAGACTTCTTACCTCTATAAAATCTTAGACCAAAAGGGGGGATCCTGTCTCTATGGGTCCTCAGACTGAATGGGGGCAAGATCCTGTCTCCACCCACCTTATATTCCTGTCTCCACCTCCCTAGTGCTGGGATTAAAGGCATGCATCACTGCTGCCTGGCTGTATATCTCTTTTAGACTGGTTTAGTCTTGTGCAGCCCAGGGTGGCCTTGAACTCCTGATCTTCCTGCTTCCTCCTCCCAAATGCTGGGATTAAAGGTGTGTGCCACCACTGCCTGGGCTCTTTGATCTCCAGGCAAACTTTATTTGTCAGAACACAAACAAAATATCATACAACATACAATCAAAGCAGGAGTGCAGAAGCCAGCTAAAGAGACAGACAACTGCCAAGTTTGTGACTGAAACAATCTTCCTGTGGCCTGAACTCAGCTGTCATCTCTACTGTCAACTATGTCTTAGCTATGCCACTGGTATTCTTCTCTAGCCTTCTATTAAGTCTGTGAATGATTCAGTATCCTTCCAGTAAATATCCAATATAGCCCATCTGACTGACTGTGTGACCTTGGACAGATCACTGATGCCACTAAACAGCAAGACTGTCCTACTGCTATAGTTAGGAGAGTGTTTGAGTGGCAACCTAGAGTTTCATGTGTTGGATACTCACTCCTCAATGTGATAACGTCAAGGTGGTGTAAGCTTTGAGAGGCAGGGATCAGGTCAGTTGGGGAACCACCACTAGAAGAGATTAATGTATGTCAAGACTTTAATTAGTTCCCATGAGAGTGACTTAGCAGCCCCAGCTCCCAAGTTCCTTTTGTTTCCTGACTTTCCATGTAACTGCCCCCTCTTCTAAACGTTCCTACTAGGATGTCACTCCTCATACTGTGAAATAGGCAGAAGGCTCTCTTGAGGCTAAACCAGCAGAGAAACTCAGTCTTTTCATTCCAACTTCCAAAACTGTAAGCTAAGGAAACCTCTTTTGTTTACAAAACATAGCTTCCAATATTTTGTTATAGCAACAGAAAGTAGACCAAGATATTAGTCGGTGATAATCGTGATAATATCTGTGTCTAAGATTAGTTGCAAGAATGAAATAAAATAGCTCTAAAGGGCTTGTGTAGCACAATGCTGCAAACACCGTAAATATGAAAGAAATGTTGCCTACTGTTATTTTATTAGTGAAGTCTGAGCATTTCTTTACACACAAGTTTTCTTCGTTAATATATCAAAGACTCTTTAAAAAGAGGATTGTACATCCATTACATTTATTTATACATTCGGTTAGCCAAGAAGCATTTATTTAAGCAGTTAGTCACCTTGTAAGGAAATGCAAAGGTAATCGAAAAGCACCAAACAGACACCAATTCCAAAGCTCTCAAATGGAGATGTAGAACTGTGAAGCAAAGGGAATGAGAAGTCAGGACACAGCTTTGCTGCTTCAGAAAGGACAGTTCGGAGGCTAGTGTGGAACTTTGAAGTGGGGTTTCAAGATGGAAGAGTTAACCAACAAGAGTGGGCAAGATGAATATTCCAAGCGTAAGAGCACACAGCTAAAGGTTTATGATGATAAGTGTGGTATTTTCAATGCTGAGGGATGAGACTGTCAAGGAACCTAAACGACAGTAGAGCATCATGGCAGGAGTGGTACCCTGCAGACCTAGCTCATAGGTGATGTGTACTTCAAACATCTTGAGTGATGATCTAAGATGAGTCGTATAAACAATTCTCTTTGGAAAAGCTGCCCTGGCTACAATATGAAGCCTGAATAATGTGAAACAAGTGATAGGGTTGGTCCCTAGGAATCTATTGCTGTAGTCTGTGTAGAAGAAGGTAGTAGGTTGAAATAGGCACTCATAGCGCTTATGAAAAGAACTAGCGAATTGGGAGATTTGGGATTTAAAATCAGTGAGACTTTGAGTGGGCTGCTTACTAAGGGAAGGAGATGCTAGAGAGATCTCTTGTTTCCAGGTTTTAGAGTGGAGGTTTAGTGTGCTTGCAGAGAACCCTGAAGTATATATTCAAGTTACTTGCCATACAACAGTTCCCCCAAGTCTTAGGATACATAGGTTTTTGACATTTATGAAGTATGTTCCCATGCATCTTAATACATTCTTATTGAGGCCCATGAGGGAAATAATTTGCTTCTAGGTAACACAACCAGTAAAGGAGGATACTGGGACTGAAGACCCATATGCTACCACCCTGGTTCTATGTACATTCTGCTCCATACAGCTGATGTTTACCCTAGGTGGGTACTCTTTAAAAAAAAAAAAAAAAAAGCTGATAGACTTTTCATGTAAGTTTGTTTTCACAAATGCATTATCATTTTACTCTGTATATTCCTGTGTAGAACCAGGCAATAGTTCTTACATTTCTTCTGTAAAATAAAGGGATAGAAAGACTTGCAGGCTAAATATCCATACTGACAATTTCTTGAATGAAGGTTATTCCATTGATTCTTATACAATAATAAAAGTTGAACACCAGTTATGTCATAGAAGAGTATCTGGGAATGTGTAGCTTTTTAATATGCAACTTTTTTTTTTTTAGGTTTATTTATTATGTATACAGTGTTCTGCCTGCATGTATACCTGCAGGCCAGAAGAGGGCACCAGATCTCATTACAGATGGTTGTAGGCCACCATGTGGTTGCTGGGAATTGAACTCAGGACCTCTGGAAGAACAGCCAGTGCTCTTAACCATTGAGCCATCTCTCCAGCCCAATATGCAACTTTTTAAATATGCAAAACGGAAACTTATCCAGCAACCCTTTAAAGATATTTTATAGATGAAATTTAATTATATAGTTACAGATCACTTCAGTGACCTTGGTAAAGTAAGGGTTCATACCTTTTGTGGGAATCAGTGTTTAATCAATAATAATGCCATGTTGGTAGAGGACAAGAAAAGACAGGCTGGATGAGTTAATCATACAGTCACTCTCACAGGAATTTTTGGCGTTTGGGAGTCATTTTATGAATCTGAGAAAGAGGTTTAGATGTTCCTTGAGTAAATAGAGTTGCTGGACTTTTCCTTTTCATTGATTTCCTATTGATTTTTGTATATTAAGAGGCAGAATCCACAGTCCATATGAGAAGCTGTTATCAGGGTGAACTAATCCCATATTGAGACCAGTTACAACTGCATCTATATGGAAAAGAAATGGTCTTCATAACTTCAAGGAACTGAGCACCAACTCAGATATGCGACTTGATAAGACAATCTTTGTTTTCAAATCTGTAGCCTGGATGAAATAAAGACTAAGAAAGGTTTAATGACAATATAATGTACTGAAGTTTTAATAGAAGTGCTCTCAACTCTAAAATCCATGAGAGTCAGAAACATTTCTTGGTTGACTTTACTGAATTTCTCAAAATTCAACCCATACTTTAGACTCCCATTAAAAGTATTCAGAAGGCAGCCAGGCGGTGGTGGCGCACGCCTTTAATCCCAGCACTCGGGAGGCAGAGCCAGGTGGATCTCTGTGAGTTCGAGGCCAGCCTGGGCTACCAAGTGAGTTCCAGGAAAGGCGCAAAGCTACAAAGAGAAACCCTGTCTTGAAAAACAAACAAACAAACAAACAAAAAAGTATTCAGAAGGCACACATGAAAGAAATTTGGAGAGTTAGACACCATACGCAAGTGCAAGGCTGCTCCCTCTTTGAGCTTCATATTCTGAGGTGAATTCATATCTGAGGTGAGTGGCTTGGTTTGATAATTCTTTACTCTTGGCAAAAACACATTCCTGTTTTTTTTTTTTTTTTCTTCTCCTGAATATAGTGGAAGGTTCCAGCAGATGAGAAGTATAGAATGTGACCATCAGCCTGCTGGGTAAATTTTTATCTCTATCTCATCTCAAAGCTGACAGAGAAATACTTAGGTGAACAGGACAAAAATCTATGGTACATTAAAATTTCACTTTAATAAACGATCATCACTCTGTTAATAAGGGATATATACACACTATGCCATAATTTGTGGTGCCTACTTTTCAGCTTGACCAGGAAAGAAATTGGCCACATTTGTTTCTCAATATGGAAGACAGCAGAGTAAAGAACTGATTGTAGACATTGAATCAGGTCCTTCTTGCCAGTCATGTTAAAGGTGACAGGTGTGCATGTATTGAATAAAACATTAAATTAATGAATGAAGAATGAATGAATGGAATCTAGTGGCACATGATGAAAGTCATGACCTATGATGACATAGGCCAGTTACACTTTATAAAAGAAACCATTCATTATTGACACTATCAGGCTAACTAAAATGATAGCAGATTCCTTCTATGAATTTCATAAGCTTTTGTGGTTTTAAAAAATTGGCACAAAACCACAACTTATAAATGCCTGTTCACAGGAGTCCTGCCTACTACACAACTTTCTTGATACATAGCTTCCAGGTGGTTCTACCCACTTGTAAGGAGAAAAAAAAAATTATACTTATTCTGATTACAACATATGGAGATGTAAATTATCCTTTACCTTATATGCATAAAATGATCTCCAAGTGTGGTTTTAAAGGATGGTGCTATTGCCTGAATACCACACCAAATTCATTAAAATAGATTATTATAAGACAAAGCTTAGTCTTGATTATTTCTAGTGTTTCTTAATCTGTGGTCTGAACTAAAAACTAATGAAACTCCTGTATAGGAGTTTCCTTGGCCAGACAGAATGTAGGTGCTATCCAGTCTTTTCAAATTTCAGTTACACAGGTATCACCCAGAGAGCCTGTTAAAATGCAGATTGGGATTTTGACGGTCTGGGTAGGGCCCAGATTAGGTCTATTTAAAAAGTTCCGAGTGGTATTATGATGCTAAATTGCTCCAAAAAATCACACTAGGAAGGCAAAGTGCTGAACTGCTCATGAACTGTGGGCCCCTACAAGAAGAAAGAATAGATCTCTCAAGAGATGACATACAGCTGATACATATTCAGACCCTCTAAGGCCATTTAAATTTTTGAAATAATGCAAGACTAGAGATTGAGAAATAACCACAGCTTGCTAGCGTGGACCTCTTTAACAGGTTTGCATACCACAGTCATTGCAGTCACTCATGGGTTAATGCCTGCTGCATCCGGGACCCAACAGCTTCAGCGCTAGTGGCTGTTTTTCACTTCTGATTGGTTGGGCCTTTTGCTGAACTGGCTATTAAATCTCTTAAATATCACTCTGGAGCACCATACAGGCTGTGACCCTTGGAAGGGTCAAGCCTAGAAAATGGTCCAATTGTCATCTTGAGGCTGTGTTATATTGAAAGATGATTCTGTTTCCTCACTAATATAGGTGATTTTGATGAAAGAAGGCATGAAATGAGTACGGTTTATTACAATAGACAAATTAATTGTTTTTTTAAAGCCCAAGTTTGAAACCATTGAGTTTAAACACCCACCCCCCCACACCAAAAAAAAAAAAAAAAAAAAGAAGAAGAAGGGAAAAGAGCTGTAATTCATTGTGTAAGTTTACCAAGAAGGAGATTGAGGGAAAAAATTTAGTTTAATTAAAGGCTAAAAATTCTATACAACTGAAAACAATGGGAAAGATCTGCTATTGTCATCAACAAAAGCACAGGCCTAGCTTGAGAAAAGTTATCCATATCGTATTATAAGGCATTCACTGCCTTGCTTTGACAAATGAGTAATTACAATGCACCACATGTATTCTAATAACCACTTCTTATAAATTTTAGTGAGATACTTGTATTTAGAAAAATGGTGACATTTAATCATGTGCAATTACTTATTTTGAAAAATGACTTTCCAGATTCGTAGTTTTACCTCATTGTCTCTACATGTGTTAAGAATTAAAAAACAAAACAAAACAAACAAACAAACAAACAAAAAACCTTGTATGTGTGTGGCAGGATGAATCTTAAACCTTTACTTTTGTGTATTCCTCCTAAACGTATAATCAAGAAACCAAGCTGCAACAACAACAACAAAAAAGCATGTGTGTGGTGGGAGGTGGGGAAGACTCTGTAACAACTGTGAAATTCCTTGACAATTGTGCAGGCACACTCAACAGAATGAGCCAGTATAGACTCTGTCCTAGTGTGGTCATGCTGGTATTAGCTGCCACTCTCTTTGTGCCTAATTGAGGCAGCTGAGTCATAAGTTATCATGTGAACATTGTGTGCTCTGAGCATCTTAAAATCCGCTCATTAGGGTTGCTAATATACACTCAGGCCGTCTCCTCTGGTGCGCAGGTGCACAGTGGCAGCCCGTGCCATCCACAGGGCCCATTTTCCAGCTAATCTGCTTGGTTTTCCTTTTCCTCATTTTTCACTTTATCTCTACGTTTTAAAACGTACAACAAAATTGCTATCATAACTTCTGACATTTTTCCCTTCTCCCATGGATCTAAATCAAATACCATTTTATTTTGAAATGCATTTCATAAAGGAACATTTGAAGCTCAGAAACATGCATGGCAAATTATCTGTGAGCAATGCTTGCCCACATCCATCTCCTCTTTCCTACCAGGACCACTCCCTCCCCTTGCTAACACTTCTAATATCAGGACCAGAAAATCCTCCCACCATATGTCAAAGATATTTGATCTCTTTCTGTCTAAGCCTGTGGTGGGGCTTACAGTTCACACTGTCTGCTGTGTCTGATCCCTCCTCAGGGGAGTCTGATTTCACATCCTAGCGGTCCCAAATAGACGGAAGAAATAGTTTCTTCTTGCCAGATTGAGAAAAGAACAACCATGAACAGCGAGAAGAAATAAACAAATAGTGACTTCTAACTGAAAGGGCTGGACCTCTGTGTGGTCAGCTCCTATCTGCTTATGCACAGTTCACTAGTCACCCCCTCCTGTTGGGTCATAACAAAGCAGAAATACGATATCAGACCTGCCAAGCTTGGACAGATGGGGCCATTCAGGATACAGAGCAGGTATTTCCAGCCCTCTGTCAACTATAGACAGAAATTAATATGAAGCCTAAAGCATGGAGCTTTTCAAACAAAACTAGTAGAAACAGATTTTAGAATGCAAAATAGTATTGAAGAGCAGATCCTGGAAAAAGCCAATCCAAGTCCACACTGCAGAGCAATAGCTGTATAATGTGATCCCAAATGCAACAGCCTTTCTATTTTTCTCCCCATTTGTTTCTGACTACCATCTCCTCATGGAGGACCTGGCATGTGGTAACCCTCCTGCTGCTGCCTGCAATGGGGGACCCTGTGATGGCATATGAGAGCTTTGTGACCCCTGGGGTAAAGTTTTCTCATTCTGTTTTTAACCCAAGCAAAAGCTAATTTAACCACATGCTGCCATCTTGAAATTATAGGCCACTGGGACTTCTAGAGAATCAACTTCCTTTTATACCTATTGGGAAGCCCAACCACCCCCTGTGTGGATCTGAAGGTTATGTTTTCATCTCTGGGTGAGAGAAACAGACTGGCCATATAATAGCACATGGACGGATTGGGGGGGGGCGTGTTCAAGACAGGGTTACCTTCTGATGAGGTGGTCATGTTAGCATATAGAGGACAGTGAAGAAAAGTAATGGAATTCAGTGGAGCAAACTACCTTGTTGGGAAGATGGAAGAAGCTACCCATACCTGCCATCCATGCTGCTTCTGGAGATGAGGTTACTCTTTATCCTACTTTTATTTCTTCGACACTTTACCAGACCTTCCTGTGGGTGAGCCCTGCTCACCATATCCACCATCCTCCAGCCTGTTTGCAGACAGCAGACTTCTGTCGCTGTATCAGAAAAGAATAAAGCCAATCAATACCAAAGTACACAATTTATTTTTGCTTAGGAATACATACAGTACTTATTTTTGGCTGGTGTCTTGGGGTTTATACTCATGTTAATAAAACGTTTTTCACAATAAGGAAAAACATAAATTAACTGTGAATGTACTGCAAAGCTCGCCTGTCTCTGCATCCAGAATGCAGACTCAGGAAGAACCCAGGGAAAAGGTAGTTCTACCACTAAGCATTTTCCACTCTAATTGGTGTTTCACCTCAGGTATTTATCCATGTTACTTCTCTAGGAGCAATGATGGATGTCAGAGGACACTTGTACAATTGCTTTACAAATTGGGACCAAAATTTCACTTGTAAAAATGTTTTTTTTTTTTTGGGAGGGGGAGAAAAAAAACAAAAGAAAAAAACAGGTCAGAGAAGTATAGGCAAAAAGAAAGAAATTTGATAGAATATGTCACACTTACAGGTAGAAGGAACAAACTCCCCTCTGGACTTTAACCTAAAGGACCAACACCTTAAAATGACAATTTATGAGCACTGCAGCAAAGCCTTGTTTTGTTTAATCTCTTTCTTCTTTTAGTTTCCCAATTGAGGAAGAGAAGAGTCCTGGTAACAAAGGGAACATTGATGGGGGAACTACCACTTTTTCATAAAGACTTCAGGTACCATCTGATATGTCAATTACTGCATATTACAAAGACATACAGTTGCATTTGCAATGTGTATCACTTCTGGAAGGATACAATTGAGAGACTGCGCCTTCTTGTAGCTGGAGCCTCTTGGTTCCTTTGGTAGTTTTTGCTCTTATATATAACCAGTTTAATCTGGTATACACCACACAATTAAACTTCAAACAATGTCATAAAAACATGAAATGATTCGTCTGCTTTCCTTGGTGTGCTTGGAAATGAAGTTGAACTCTGAGATTGCCAAGGAACCCCTTCATGAACTCTCCTGGAAAACTAAGCTCTGGCCTTTCCCTGCGCTCTGCCATTGACTAAGGCACCACAGAAATGTTCTTGTGGTCATATTTTCTGTCCTTTATTTATATTGTAGGTTTTTATTTTCTTTGTCCTTGTGTTTCTGGAAACTGAACCTAGGGCCTGGAACATGCCTGGCTAGACCTGTACCAGTGAACTATGACCTCCTTCTTACTTTTTTAGTATGAGACAAGATCTCAGTAAGTTTCCCAGAGTGGCCTTGAAATTGTGATCCCTCTGATTCATCCCCTCAAGTAGATAGGGTTACAGCTTTCCACTACATAGGCTTTTTAAATAATAGTCTTAATATGAAAAATTCAAATAATTCATACACACACACACACACACACACACACACACAAAAAAAAAAAAAAACTAATGAAAAAGGCCATGAATTTGAAAGCAAGCAAGGAAGGATATATGGTGGAACTGGAGGGAGAAACAAAAAAAGGAAATTATGTAATTATATTATAATCTCAAAACAACAAACGCCTATGAAAGAAAGAAAGAAAGAAAGAAAGAAAGAAAGAAAGAAAGAAAGAAAGAAAGAAAGAAAGAAAGAAAGAAGGAAAGAAGGAAGGAAGGAAGGAAGGAAGGAAGAAAGGAAGGAAGGAAGGAAGGAAGGAAGGAAGGAAGGAAGGAAGGAAAGAAGTCATTCCAGTCATACAAATTCATGCAGCGAAACAGATAGTAGGGACCATAAGGGCCTTTCTTCCTCTTGAAGAACTAGAGAAAACATGCCCAGACCCAATGCTTGGCAGAAGGCTAAACTGCAAAACAACAGCAGTTCCGGCCAAGGGATGGCTAATAACCCATAAGCTTCCGTTCACAGCTGGAAAATGACAGGCACCTCACAACACTGTGCACTTTAAATGGTTTAAGAACATCACTCATTTTTCTGCACCTATTCACTTGTTCTCTAGATGTGTTCTCATGTCTATGCTTGCTTATATGGTATCAGCATTTAAAAGGTATCAGGGGCTATGGATGTAACTCAAGTGATAACCTGCTTGCCTAGGATGCAGGAAGTTCTGGGTTCAATTCTCAGCACCCTATAAACTGGGCATAGTGGCATATCCTAGAACCCCAGCACTTGAGAAGTGGAGGTAAAGAGATGTAAAGCTCAAGGTCACCTGGATATAGGGAACTCTTCTGAGACAGACAGACAGAAAGAATGAGAATGGACTATGTTAGGCAATAAACACTGATAGAGGACTATATCAAAAAGCGTTTCCAAAAGCTTAATGAATGCAGCCTCAGGTACTTCAACAAAGACAGACTAGGCTAAATGAATAAGCACAATATCACAAAAACTACAGTAGCTCACTTCATTTAAAATGGATGTAGAAACTAGAACCTGAAGCAGGGTGGAAAATTAAATATGTGCCCCCAAGGACATCAGGACCCTGTTGGAGAAGACAGCTCAGATTCTGACATGTGTACCAATAGGAGAAAGAAATCAAGGTCGAGTTAGATCATTGAAAACGAATTGACTTCGTTTTTAAAGAACAGAAAATCATGATGATACAGAGGTCTGAGAGATGAGGGAACATATTCATTGTTGTTTTTCAGGACCATACATCAAAGCAAAGAGAAGAGAGCAAAACAACCCCTGATGTTTAATGGAGAATATAAAACACATTTGTAAGCAAAAAGAAAGTAATATAAGCTTAAGCAGCAAAAAAGCTCAGAAATCCAGTAAATGCTGAGGAATAATCAACTGTTCCCTAGTTGAAGAGCCCATGCTTTTAGACACAAGTGGATACACTTCAAACCATAGGAATTTTCAGTTATGTGTATACGCTCACCCTTCATAAAGGTATCAATCAGACTGTTTTCATGGACTACTCACGCTAATCTTAACAGAAACGGCAAACTGGGCCTCAGTCTGTCAGCTGCAAAGGTAAAACAAACAAACGAAGAACCTGAAGAGAGCTTCCTTTATCAACAGGAAACCAAATAGACAGATGCAAACCTGTGTCTCTCACCAAGAAAATCTATTTAGGGCTCTTAAATAGTATGCTCACAATGCTCATCCCAACCCTGGAACAAGAGCCTTTTTCTTTTATGTTTACTTTGACATACATCAGTTCAACCATCAAGAATTTTTTAGAAACAGTGTCTAGACTTTGTCTTGTCTTCAGTCCCTACCAAACAAGGTAGACTCTAGCACAGTTTATACCCTAAGCTAATCTGTAATTCAGATAGACATCCTATGACTACACAGGTTGGTCTGCCATTGAAATGTTCCACATATCTGTGTTTAAACTCTAAACTTTAAATGTTGTACATCTACATTCTAATATAAAGCAGCTTTAAATGCAGCTGCCAGCGGCAGGCGATAGCTCAACTGCCTGTTAGTGACCCCAGTCATTGTTATATTCACGGCCATGGAGTAATCACTGCTGCTGTGACTGAATTCACATTGGTTCTTCACCAGATGATGGGCTTCGCTGGCTGCAGTAGTTATCATTTCTTACATAGTTTTTCTTATATTTATTGGATGGACTCTTATTTGGCGTTTTCTCCAGGGAATAGACAAGTCAACATACTTAATTTAATGAGTTCCATTACACTTTTTGAATAGCATCAAGGCACAAGGAAATTTGCATCGGGGTACTATTTGGAGCTGTAGTATGTCAAGTAAGGTCAGGAAATCTAGTTAATCAATCAGTTAGCTTTAGCATGCTGTGTTGTATCTAAGTACGGAAGCACACAGCACTAGATAGTTGGGTCCTTACAACTCTTTTCCTCTGCATCTCTCCTTATCATTATCTTACAACCAGCTAACCACACATAAATAGATTGTATGTTTTCCCATCGGGCAAAACACCTTATAGCTCTTCTGTTCTTTCTACCGCCGTCTCCTCTTGTTACACAGATATCTCGCACTTTGCACTGAAGCTTTCCAATGCTTCACACACTTCTGTTCAAATTGATTTTTCTGTATTCTACTCTGAAATCTCATGTATAAAATCTTCCATGGGGGTCCTGGATTGCCATAGGAGAGAGGCTTTCCACGATCACCCTGACCCCACCACCAGGTCTTCTCCTTCCTCACCAACACTTTATAGTCACAATGTGCCTCTTAGCTTCTATTTACGTTCTTTCCTCTCGGTTCTCATTTGCAAAATACATTCAGCAAAGTCAACTCACCTTACCCTGAAAATCATTGCCACCCAAGAGCCTTACTGATCAGTCTTTGAATCAAGTTTGCTCTCATTAATACTAAAAAATACATTATTTAAGAACATTATACACATGATCTTGCATAAATATGACTGAAGAGATACTAGGAAAGCATTATCAGTCATCCCATTATTTGGAATGATGAAATTGAGCCACCTCTATGAGTAAGTCTCTCATGCACATTGTTCAGCAACTATTAAGTAGCAGGGACATAATGTTCAAACCATTAGTTACCTCATTGTACCATATCCTCCTGGGGACTTCTTCAAGATGTTTCAATTTTAGTATTTTCATTACATTATTATTTTCATATATGTTCTTTTCATCACCTACTGTGAGTCATAAGCCATTCAAGGCAGATATCTGTCCCAATGCCTTTAGGAAAACACCAGTTGGGATAGTTAATTCTACCCTCCACCAAATATTTCTGACCTTACAGAACACATGTGTTAGAACCCAACATCTCTCTGTTATTCTGACATAATCCTATGCAAGCTGTGGTCAGTGAAGTATGAAGAGAAATGTTTTGTTTTGTTTTGTTTCATTTTAAGAGGCAGAGTCCAGATAGATACTGTGTAAATGGCATGGCTTCCAGAGTACAGAGTACCAGTTGACCTATGCCCCTGAAAGAAATAAACTTTGCAACGTTATCATTTATTTTTAGAAGTTGTTTATTATCACAGCACAATAAGATCATCTAACGAGCATATAATGGTTATGACAGGCAAATGCCAGAATGGGGTGCATTGGTAAATAGAAGCCCAATGAAATCACTGATGACTATTAAACACTCCCAAAAGTCTGCAAGAAATGTAGTAAAGAGTGAAGCTCCTTACCAAGAGAATTTGCTTAAGAATTTTACTTAAAGCTCATTTGTAGTCAGGTTCTGAAATTATGAAAGAAGACTACAACAAATCCAGTTTTGATTTAAAACCCTTTGAAAGTTCTGTTTGTAGGGCAGTTCTCCAATTTGGAACAGTTCTTTCTTTTCTATTGTCCCTTCCTCCAAATAACTCTTCTCCAGTCCCACCCTCATTCCTTTTCCCTGTGATATGTTTGCACTGTTCAGTTTTTAAGAGTCTCCAGCAGTGCACAGTAAACTTCCCCATCACAGAGACTATATACAGAGCAATCCTTTCCTATATATCACAGTTCAATTTCCAGTCTCTCTCCCAGGTATAAAAATAAGTGAGAAAAACTATACAGTGCAAAGTCCCAGATTAACTAAGAGGACTAATGCTTTGGAAAACTTAATTTTCATATTTATCAGCTCTTATTTTGACTTGTGTTGAAAACACATTTTTTTTTTTACTTCCCAACTTTATAATCTAGATTCAAGTGAATAGGTACTATAATACATTGTTTACAATGATCAAAAGCCCTCACATGTCAACTCCATACACTATTGAATACGGTAAGGCTTGAACAGATATAGTGAGAAGCAATGTAAAAGGTTTTCTATTTGTTTAATTCCTAGAAGAGTGAAAGTTAAAACTTCAAATGTCATTTTTTTTCATCATTTACAGACTACAGCATATATAGAATCCATAATAAAAATGGGGAGACTTAATTTCAAAAGTACTAGTTAAGTGGAGCATTTTGCATTTTAGTTGACATACGAATTCCCCAAATTCCAACTAAGTGGGGTATTTATGGAAGGAATTCTGACAATATCTCGCAGCTCCTCTGAAGGCAATACGTATGCCCGATTAGACTTTCCAAGATCAGAAGACTTCATTACACAATGAGGTTGGTTTCCAATACTTACATGAGTAGTGAGGTTGAAGAGGTGGGAAACCAGGGGTATTCCTGAGGTAAAATCTCTCCTGACACCGGGTGTACTCTAGAGGGAGGAATAGTACCTTTGCTTCCCATGGCTGAGGCCCAAAGCTGATGCGAAACCTCATGAGCTAGGGTCACTACAAACTAGAGAGAGTTGTACTTGCTAGTAACAATTTAATTTGCACGATCACAGCCTAGCCTTATTGAATTCTTTCCAAGTCCCAGAGGCAAGAAGATATTGCTGTACTTAACTATTCAATAAGGTTTACTTTCGGCCTCGCTGGTGCAGCCTGGTTATATATTCCGCATCATCTAGTTTAAACATATTGAGCAATCAATTTAAACTTGTTATTGTCATTGGGGTTTGAAAATTTAATAAGCAATTACCTGAACACATTCCTTTATGTTTTTAATTTCTACTGAGATGCTGTTCCACTTCCAGGCCTAAAGCAATCATGCCCTCCAGAATTTCTAATTGAATGAGTCCATAATGCAAGCCTTTTGCTTGACTGTATTTTCCTTGTGTGATTTATGAAGGTAAATGAAATAACATCTTCTTAAGGACAGAGTTAAGAATAAGGGAAAATTTCAAAGATCTGGTATGGCTGGATGTTAACACTCGTATTTTAATGTGAAGGGAGCCAACTGATCCATTCTCTGTCTTGCACAGCAATGCCTTTCTTAAAGATAAAATCTGAAATGTTTCACTATCTTATTTTCAGAGATGATGTTGGTCACCAAACGTAGTTGGAAGTTTTCCTGGGTCCCACCTGGTCCGCAGCCACTCAGACCCAAATAAACACACAGAGGCTTATATTAATTATGAACTGTATGGCCATTAGCTCAGGCTTATTACTAACTAGCTCTTACACTTAAATTAACCCATAATTCCTATTCATGTTTAGCCATGTAGCTTGGTATCTTTTCTCAGTTCTGCCTTATCACCTTTCTTCCTCTGTGTCTAGCTGGTCACTCCTGATTCTGCCCTTCCTCTTCCCAGCATTCTCCTCATCTGCTCGCCCGACCTATATTACCTGCCTGGCTACTGGCCAATCAGGGTTTTATTAACCAGTGTACAAGAGCATTATCCCACAGCATTTCCCCTTTTTTATCTAATCAAAAAGGAAGGTTTTTAACTTTAACATAGTAAAATTACATATAATGGAACAGTTATCAAGCAAGAGTTACAGTTGTCTATCTTTTTATCCTATATCCATCTGTCATGAATTTACCATATACCTATCATCTGTCTATCATCTATCTATCACTAATCAATCTATCATCTATCTACCTATCTATCTACCATCTATCTCTCATCTGTCTATCTATCTATCTATCTATCTATCTATCTAACATCTATCATCTATCATTTATCTTTGCTGATGGTGATCCTACAGCATTCAGTGGTCATCTTTCATCCATAGGAACTATTTTTTCCACAGAAGGGATCTAGAAAGTAATTCTGAAAATTGAGTAGTTTATTTATCTAATAATTGGATTTTCCTCTTGTTTTATGTCTAAATCAGGGGTCAACAAATTTTTCTTATAGAAAGTTAGATGGTAAATGTTTTAAGCTTTGCAGATATGCTGTTTTGTACTGAAAATTCTGCTTGGGTTTTTCAGGACAAAAGCAACAGTAAAGGAAACACAGATAAATGGGTGGGACTCAGTTCAGTATGACCATATTTACTGAAACAGATTGAGCCAGGTTTTGATGAGTGCCCACAGTGACAGTCTTCACTAGTGCCCTAGACTAAGTATGTGGATATTTTTTTCTGTGTAAGGTTGGCTGGTTTAATTCATTGAGGTTTGGGATTATTTTTGTTTTATAAAAACATGATTTCTCTCTCTCTCTCTCTCTCTCTCTCTCTCTCTCTCTCTCTCTCTCTCTCTCTCTCTCTTTTTGCCCAATAGGTTTTTCTCTATTTTCTCTGTAAATACTGACATTTTACATTATTGTTTTCCATAATTTTCCTTATCGAAAGGAAGAGTATATAGTTCTAACCTGTTACCATTGTTTTACTTACTAACTGAGAAATTATTACAGCCATTGTGGAAATTAGTCTAGAGATTCCACAAAAAAATTAAAATTACAATGATATATGTCCTGGTTCTTTCACTACTGGGCACATACCCAGGGAATTCCATACCCTGTCAAAGACATATTTGTAACCCCAAATTGTCCATCAACAGATGAATGGAGAATAAAATTTGGTATATAGTGGAATATTATTCAGCTCTAAAGAAAAATGAAGTTTAAGCAGTTGTAGGAAAATTAATAGATTTAGAATACATAATATTAATAATATTAAGTGAGGTCACACAATCTCAGAAAGAAATAAAGAGCATTTTCTCCCTTGTGTGTTATATATATACACAGTATAAGAAAATGAACAAGAAAGCTAAATATTAGGGCCTGAGGTAGGACTGAATTCAGGTAAAATAGACATGAGTTATGACAGAGGATATTGAGCTAATTGTTTTTCTGGTTCTAATTCAGTCATGGATTTATTTACTCATTTATTTTTGGTCTTGGTGATAAATACATGCATAAAATATTTTTAATAATGAGAGCATAGAATTTAATGCAAAGCTCCATAGCTTCAGTTGTGAATCCCTAGTGTAAATGTATAGAGGGTCATTGAATTGCATAGGCCTTAGGTTTGGTTATAATTTTAATGTAAGTTCTTTTTATTTATTTGAAGATTTTTGTAAAAAAAAAAAAAAAAAAAAAAAGAATAATAAGAAGAAAGGATTTATAAAGTTCGCTTCTTAAAAGAGAAAGTACCACTTCAGTCCGTGTCCTGGCAATACTTGCTTATTTTGCTAATGTGTACTCATTAGATTTCTCTCTTCCTCCTTCTGGCCTCCTTTCCTTGTCCTCAATCAAATGTACCTAAAAATCTTAGGTTGGGGGTGGGGCACATGGTACTTTTAGACACCAAAATTGAAAACAACAATTATCATCATCAGCTCTTCTACTAAGGAATTTGGGTTTTAATCCCAATATATGATGCTTTAAAACGCAACTATAACCTTGCTTGACTGATTTCGTCAACTCAGGGGCTCTGCTCAGCTTTGGTCTGTTCTGCCTGCCTTTCCTTGCTTGTTCTGGGGATCTGTCCTGTGGAAAGGTGATCAATTAGATGAATAGGCCTCATTACTTTGAGGTTAATAAAAGATTTTGTATTCTGAGATACACACAGAAGTAAGTCTGAGTCAGCACGTTATTTATGGGATGGGGAACAGAAGGAAAATTGTTTATCTAACAGATCACAGTCCTGAAAAGACTCTTACTGTCTTGGCAGACTTGATTCCATCTCCTTTTCTTCCTGAGCTGGAGAGAGGCTGTCCAGATTACAGATGTGACGGCAGGAAAGTCCTTACCAGCTGAGTTCCTCCCTACAATGTATCTTGTGACAATGCCACTTTCAAGAAGAAGGATTATGTTCAGAGATTACAATCTCCTTTTAAAACTTCTTTGTTTCCTTACTTACTAAGGTTAAGCAATATTGGGCAAGCAAGTGGATGTCTACTTGCTTTTACGACCCATGGCCTCTATCCATTCCTCACTACCACTATAATAATACTGAATTTAAATCGTATTTATTTTTCTTCACTTGCCCAACTGAAATGGCTCTAGGTTGAAGGAACCCAAGCAGAGACAAGTTTTTTCCTGGCCCTAGAGATGTTCATAATGGGACCTGAAATCCAAAGCAGAGAAGTAAGCATATATGTGAGTGGGACAGAGCTAAAAAGTTTGAACCAGGTGCTAGAGAGATGGGTTCAACAGTTGAGAGAACTTAATGTTCTTGAAAAGGACCCAGATTCAGTTCCCAGCACCCATATGGTGGCTCACAATTGTCTGTAGAGTTTCTAATGCCATCTTTAGATCTCTGTAGGCATCATACCCACATGTGACACACATGCATACAGTCAGGCAAACACTCATGTACACAAACTACAAATAAACAAGCCTTTTAGAGTCCAGAGTGCTAACCATTACACCGTGGAACCAAAAAAAGAAATAAATCATTTTAAAAATTGAAAGTAAAAAAAATCGTGAACCAATAGTGGAAAGAGCAAAGGATGTACCCCAATGATGATGGTACCTCCAATACCATCATCATTGTGTGATGATTGTGTGAAAGACAGGTTATTCCTCAATGCCCAGCAAAATGCACCCATGATGTAAAGACACTCCCTGGCTTAGCCCTTCAGACAATACGAATTTCAGGAAACCTGACCTTTTTTTCTCCAATAGTCCCCAAGTAAAGCTAAAAGAATGAACTCCTGGCTTCACTCTTAAAGCATGGTTCTGAGAGCTTCCCAAGGTTTCCTGCTTCTACATGCGTGTGTTCTCAACTGCAGAGGTGCTCACTCCCTCTACACCAGTGGTTGTAACCTCCCTAACACTGCCACCCTTTATCACAGTTCCTCATGTGGTGGTGACCTCCAACAATAACATTATTTTCATTGCTACTTCATTACTATAATTTTTCTACTATTATGAATCGTAATGTAAATACCTGATATGCAGAATGATCTTAGTTGACCTCTGTGAAAGGGTCATTCAATCCCCAAAGAAGCTGCTACCTACAGGTTGAGAACAGCTGTTCTATACATATGTCTTGGGATTGTGCTAATGATGCAAATCGGTCTTATCCTTTTAGAAGAACTAAAATGTCTTTCCCTTCTAACAGAAATATGTTTTCCAACAAGAAGCTTGGAGATAAAAAAAAATACAAAAAAAAAAAAAGAATTAAAAAAAATCCAACCTGTAATGACAAACAATAGAGGCACAAGTTAGAATTTGAGAGAGAACACACCTGTCCTGAAGAGAGCACAAGGCACTCCAAAGTGGGACATTACGAAATCAGTGTAAGAAAACATGGCATATAGGAGAGGAAGAAGGAAGATAGAGTCGGGGAAAGGGAACCACATATGGGAGTCTAAAAGGAGGCGAAGGCCACTGCTATGAGACCTTGTAAGTTGGTCCTTAGTCTACATGAATCTGACAAGCGATAGGAAGGCTTGGGTTTGGGTGAAATGGATGATGCCTGCATTCACTGTGTCGGTAAGTGAAGGCATGTCCCTGCTGTTGCGGCATTTCCTGCTTGTTCACACATGCCTGTCCAGCTCAGCCCACTCTCCACACACAGTGACACACTTCTTCCATCTCATGTCAGAGGTGGCCATTAAGTTTGTGTTGCCATGTTGTCTCCTGGGCCTTTAATGCCTTTAGATCGCAGCGTGAAGTTGGGACCTGGTGGTACTCATGCATCACTTTTTGCTGATCCCTTAAAGCAAACAAAAGTACAAAGGCATGGAATTCTACTGATCTGTGCTTCCTGTCTGTAATCTGCCAGGCAGGTACCTCATCTCTGCATGGATCCTTCCGTGAAGACAAAGCATTTCCTTAAGCCAGTACACTTTCAAAAACAAATAACCATGAAGCAGCCCTTCATTCTGAAATACAACCAAAATAAATGCTTTAATGTCCACATTATCAGCAATGCAGACTATCAGTCTTAAATATCTCTTGTAGTGAATGCTAAGATTTCCCATTAAAAACGCACTTTGTTTTTCAAGCTTTTGAGCTGAGCCATGAAAGCCTCTCTAGAAACATCAATAATCTCCTGTCCCTGGGTTTTCACTCCCATAGATAATTGACTGGAAATACTATAAAGGGAAACTGTGCCTCATGCCACCATCTCTCTGGGGCCTAACCTCCAAACCTGCAGAAGAGATTAAGATGAGATGGTGTGTCAGGAGCAAATGATGAGGGGTCTGTGCGAACATCTTTCATTGGTGTCTTGGATGTTTCATTCAGTGGAACAAAGACATCATTGACATCTCTAAGTGGTTTGAGGACCAAGTGGAAAAACTGGTTTTCAGCTGCTTCAGCAAAGACCAGGAACACAGAAGCAGGAAGGAGAGAGGGGGCTGATGCTATTCACTGCAGAAAGAGGTTTCCTGATAACAGTGACCAAACATCTAACAGAGAAATCAGCAATTGGTAGGAGCTTATCAGTAGAACTCCAAGGATATACCCTTGGAGGCATCCCTGCTGTGAAGCAAGACTACCATAAAATCTTGTGACATATAGCACAGGAATCTCTCTCTTTCTCCCTTCTGTCCATAAAGGGACCTCCATTTTACCAGTCAGCATCCGCTGCTGTGACTCCTGTAGCCATATCATTATCTAAACTTATTCTGGCCTAACCATTACCCAAATGTACATAGGAATAAGAGGAATCAATTCAATGTAGTAAGGATAGTTTCTCCTATATGAATGGGAAAAAAATAACTGAGACCTGACAAAACTTTGACAGGGTTCTTCTTACTAGTGATTCTAAAAGTAGCTCTTCAAGGAGACCTCTGAGGAAGCAAAACAGCTTCACATTTAGAGAGCTATGCCATGAAGTAATATGCGCCAAGCACCAGATGTCCCAGAGTGGTTTGGTTAATTGAAAGCCATAGACCCCATGTGGACAATGAACTTCACACATGGCCTGTTAATGTGATTGTCCTATGGCTCTGCTCCTTCTTGTTCCAGTTACCTTTCATATTCCCTAATTCTCTACCCAACTTCATTTTCCAATGTACCAAGAAACTGTTAGAGCCATAGGAAACTATTCACAGGTCCTTCAATTAAAATAGCCCTAACGAGTTCCAGGATTTTCCTAAATCCTTTTAATATGTAAAACGTGAAGCAATCTTGATAATATTATTATGTAGGGAACAGAATCTTCCCTCTTGTAAAAAGTCTTATTTCTGATAACTTTAACATACTAAGCTTTTTAAAGGGTATCTAACATAAATTAAATGAGCCTGAGCTAATATGTGCACATGTGTGTTTTGCACATACTTTGACAAACCACATAAGGATACAAATCTCACATATTTAGTCAAAAAAAATCTTAACAAAACACTGTCTGTGTGACATTTTCAAATGAGGACAGTCTCACCTTGTTGCTGAAATTCTTAATCATATAAATCTGATATTTCTATCTGGTCTCTTAGCCCTATGGAAATCAAGAGAGACCTGGGTAGGTGTGGAGAGCCGGGCAGAGATTCTAGAGACACACAGAAGAGAGAAGGCAGAGGAGAGGCGATCTTTCTGCCTGAATGAACAGGGAAGAGAAACTATATATAGCATGCAAAGATTTATAGGAATGCTATGTAGCTCAGAAGCATTGTGAATGTTCTATAACACTACAATAATATGCCTGACAAGAATGACATTATTAAGTTGAAAAACAGGGTTTTATTCATTGTGTTTGTCCCCAGGCAATACTACCTGGCCCATCAATGCCATCTATTGCATCACAGAACAAGTTCACAAGAGTCATAGCTTGGCTTGAGTTTGAAAACAAAGGAAAATGTTCTGGGCTAACGTGAAGTACCAGGTTGAGACAAGCATTTATATTTTGATTTTTTGAGAGATAGAATTTCCTCAAAGAGAAAATGGTTTTAAATACAAGGATGGACGTCTTGAAAATACAGCATCATGCTGTGGGAAATGATGGTCAAAGTCTCATTGATGTTATGGGATAAGGAAGAAGGCATACATAGGCAAGGACTGACCTCTAAAAAGAAGTGGAAGAGCCTTTTTGGTTGTCGGGGGGAAGGGGGGAAAGGCAGAGAGAAATATAATAACAATATAGGCAAAGTTTTTGTTGGGGTGATCATGTCTAATGCTTGCTTTTCCGCAAACTCAGAGTTGAATGTGAGGGTAGAGAAATCCTAGAACATCAGGACTGATTTGACAAAGTCCAAAGGCATTGTGTTCAGGAACCCTGTTTTACAAGTATACTGAACAATGTCCCATGGGGGTACCCTTGAGGCCCCACTCTGATCCTCTAAGTCTCATCGCACTGTGTCCAGTCTCCTTGTGTTGTGTGCTTTGTGACAGACTGTGTCCCTTCCTGAAGCTTGATCCTAATTAGTCTTATCAATAAAAACCAGGAATTAAATATCAGGGTAATAACCTGAAAGATCAGAGAAGCAAAGGAGCAGCCACTAGTGACTTCTTACCTCTCCGATCTTCAGATTGAAAGGGCCCAAGATTCTCTCCCTACCTTCCTTATATTCTGTTCTTGACCTTCTGATTGTGCTATTAAAGGCATGAGCCTCCCAAGTGCTGGGATTAAAGGCGTAAGCCACCACCACCTGGCCTCTATGGCTAACTAGTGGCTAGCTCCACCCTCTGATCTCCAGGCATACTTTATTTGTCAGAACACAAACAAAATATTACACAAAACCTTCCATTAAAAAATGTGCTGCATCTGTGATGAGGCATAGGTGCCTAGAGCTGTGCACCTTTGTGCCTAGTTCCTTCAGAGAAGCTAGAACCCAATGATGCTAGTCAGCAGAGAAGTTAAAACGATGCATTTTTTTAAAATTTTTTTTTTTTTGACCTGGAGACAGAATAAATACCCAGGGGGAATGTGTATGCCCTGTAGGATCATCTGAGCCTGAAACTTCACCCCAAACTGCAAAGTATTTTATCACCTCCTTTGGTAGAACTCTGTGCTCTCTTATCATCACCCTTCCCTGGGTGGAGGGAGGGGTGAGGGGACATTGTTAATAGATTTTTTTTTTTTTTTTTTTTTTTTTTGGTTTTTGATACAGGGCTTCTCTGTATAGCTTTGCACGTTTCCTGGATCTCGCTCTGTAGACCAGGCTGGCCTCAAACTCACAAAGATCCACCTGCCTCTGTCTCCTGAGTGCTGGGATTAAAGGCGTGCACCACAACCACCTGGCCTTAATAGACCATTTGTGGTACAACCTTTGGCTGGGGGTCTGCTTCTGGGAAGACTAAGACTGTTGATATGTGAAGTGGTCCTTCCTGGAGAGGCTATGAATGAATCTTAGATCTGAGACTACACACAAGACAGGTAGGAATAAATGTCATATCACAGAGGTATGCAACAAGGCAAGCCATGTCAGGCTGTGGTCGTGTTACAATAACCAGGAAGATAGTTAGAAAGGAATGTACTGACTTTGGTAAAAAAACAAAATCTTTAACCTTTGGGAGATATAAGGGAAAGAGTACTTATCAGAGTTTTGAAATTATATGATTGTTGCTAAGTAACATTGTTATAGTGAAGACAGAAAATGACAGACTATGGTTAGTCCATTACCAGCTTAAAGGAAAAGGTGGAATCATGAAGGCTTCAAAGATGAGTCCAAACTGTGACTCAGCACGAGGCTAACTAACAGAACATCAGAACATTACAAAAGAATAAAATCGAAAACTACTTGTCTTTTACTATTGCCTTTTCTCCCTAGTAGGGTACTAGTGGGAGCCAGAGAGATGAGCTATGAATATATGATGGATGTGATGAAAATCTTGTAGCCACAGGCTTATCAGAATCCCCTAGGCCTATCAAGATTATAGTCACCTTTTCCTTGTTAAGATGGCCCATTTGGAAATCAGCTATCCCACTGGAGGAGGATTCCAGAACAAATTGCCTTTAGAATCTGATCAATTCATATCAACATAAACTGGTAGAGTGTGCCCTGGCACGAATCTTGAGGGAAAATACACTGATATGAGGATAAAATGTTCTGACGGAGGGCTTAACTTCCTAGAAAAGGCTCTCAGAGATGGATTTGATGTTTCTTTAATGGCTCTTGGCCTTTCAGTTGTAGAAAACAATGATTCTCATGAAGTGATGTGGAAATACTGGGCCTGACTTGGCACAGGATGGAAAAAGAGAGACTAATGCTTGGCAAAGCAGATATGCTTGTGTGTAAATGAAATGTGAAATCTCTCTGTATTACTCAGGGTTTGCTAGAGAAAAACAACTGGTAAAAGGAATATACATATATTTATGTACATATATATGGATTTATTAAATCAGCTTATACAATACGGTTAAAGCTGTCTCCTGTCTCAGAGGCTAATAAGCGAGTAGTCACTGGGTCCTTGAAGGTGTGTACCTCTGAATTAGGGGTAGCCCCACAATGACCATCTCACACCAGAGAGGCTGAGAACCCAGTAGTGACTGGGTCCTTGAGGATGTGTACCTCTGAATCAGGAGTAGCCCCACAATGACCGTCTCACACTAGGGATGCTGAGAACATAGTAGTTGCTCAGTTCAAGAGTCTGGATGTCTCAACATTTCCAATCTGGTGTGGAAGACATGGAGGATTCCTGGAATGCCACTAGTCCTCTGTCCATATTGGAAGCCTGGAAATACTGGCTTTAAAATCACAGAAGAAATCAACTAACTACAGCAGGAAGAACAGGCTAAATTAACTTGTTGTTGAGAGTGAAGGACACAAGTTCAAGGTGAGAATAATCTTTTTTTGTATCTTTTTATCTAGGCTGCCACAGAAGGCTACCCTCCATTGGAGTGGATCTTCTCCATTACTTAAGGCATTTCAGATGCTTCCTCATTGGTTGATTTTTAAATTATGACAAGTTGACACTTAAAACTAAGCATTGCAACCCTCTCCCAACACTAGCTGACAGCTTGGCAAAGCCTACAGGGCACTAGTCCTGAACTCAATAAATAGTATAAGTGAGTGGAATCTCCCATATCTTTGAAAATCCTTATAGGGGCTGTGTTCCAAAACCTAGACCCAGTAACACAGAGCAAAGTATGTGGTACTAGGCTTCTTAGCAGCCACGCTAGGGGTGAATGACTCTAGTGGTAAGTCTAACCATTAGCAACAACGTAGAATGATTCTATCATGTCTTCAGGAAAACAACATGCTAGTTTGTGGGTAGTTGATTATGCTTTCATCCTAAAGAAGAAGAACTATTTCCTTTCTCAGGATTCAAATAGCAAAATGATTGTGTTTCCTGACAACGGTGCACTCTGGATATCTGTGAGAATATTGTCAGCAGAAGCCTGCCTTAAGTGAGTAGCAGCAATTCTAACAACCTTCCTGACAATGAACTCGAAATAGATACATGGTGACCATTCCTTAAACAGTTCCTGCTTCTCCCCAACCGACTATTAACTGAACATCAGAAGTACCATGTAAGGGTGTCTTTAAAATTGGGGTTAGAGGAGGGAACTTGTAAGAATCAGTTTAGGACTCAGGACACTTTTCAGTAGGGATTAACACTTGTCACATTGAGCCTCTTGGAAATTTTTCTGGAAAAAGTATGTACAGTTAGGGTTTTGAAAACACCTCAAAGTTCATAAAATTGTAGCACAAAGTGAAGTGTTATGAAATCCGATGGCAAGAGCTTAAATCTTGCCATGTCTCATTAACCTTGGTATCTACATGCCAGCTTCTGACATTCTACTGAAAAGTGAGACTCTGGGCTCCTGCAGAAGGTTGCTAGTGGTCTATGGATTCTGGAAATGCAAAGGACTGTATGACCAACCATTCTCCCTCAACCTCTGCTTTGCATCAAATAACTAACTAATAGACAAATGAAAGAATAATTACATGGCATAAGCCAAAAGCTCAGCAGTGTATATTTTCCTTCTGAAGTCCTGCAGAAGCCAGGCTGAGGTGGCCTTTCCTAATGTTGGATCCTTGCTAGCCCTGCTGCTGACCCACATTCTATTTCCTTGTCAATCTCTCTGGGCAGTGCTTTCCTAAAATAATGTACATTCAAATCCCTATATCATTGCCATTTCTGGATGACTTAGATCTAAAATACTCCATGCTGAGTGTGGCTATCCCTAACAGAGCATGAACACAGGAGTATGGAAGGCCAAATGGGGCTAAGGCTAACCTTATGGAACTCATGCGTGCATCACAACAACATGACAGTATCTAGATCTAGACACTCTAGATCTCAACCAATTCAGCCATCAGTTCTGACCATGAGATGCAGGAGTCTTCCTAAGAGTAATAGACTCCCATTGATCTAATATAGTTTGGAGAAGAACTCCCCTGAGCAGCTTCTGACACTACTGTTGAACCACCTCCTGTTCAGACATCCAAGGGCTGGGGGATAAGAGAACAGTACACAATATTCCCAAAAGTGACTATGTGTTAAAACATAATATACAAAAATTCAGAGGCAACTAAATATCAGAATGCCAGAAAGAAGATATTGCTAGGAAACTTAGATTAAAGTAATGTCAATTTCAGTTACAATATTTTTTTTACTTCTGCAAAGATGTGAGTTTTTAAGTATAAACTTTCATAAATCCTGGGTTTTTTTCCAGAGGAATTTCTCTTACTGAAAAGAAATAGGAGATGGGTTTATCCCATTAGTAAAACAGGGGAAAACAAGGGCTTAAATGGTTAAATTACTTGCCTCTAGTCAAAAACAAACTGGTTAGTACAGAGGGAAATTCGAAACTAAGCTTCTAATCAAATTAAGTCTAACTTAAATTATTCTAAACCTTGGAAACAATACCGGACTTAATCAGTGAAAGCAAGCATGCCAATTAATTGATGCTACCTCCTTTATTTGCAGAAGAGGCCACTGTATAAACTTACATGTCTCCCAGAATCCTCTGAACAAGACTTTATTATCTGTACGATATGATATGTTTAGGAAAGGCATTGCTTACTTCTTAGATGAATGCTTTACTAATATAAAACAGTTGAGAGTTCTGATGAGCCAACTTAGTCAATTTGTTTTACATTTGTTTATTTGTATGTGGGAGTGGGGCATATATGTACCATGGTACATGGCACAAAGGACAGCTTGTGGGAGTGGGTTCTGTCCTTCCAGCATGTGTGTTCTGGTGGCAAACTCCCTTACCTGCTGAACCATCTCTCCATCTATCCATGCCCAACTTATTTCTGACAAGCCTTTCTTTGTATTAGAATTGCTTGCAGTCACCTTTTTAAAACAAAAGGTACAGGGACTCCATTCCATCCCAAGGCTTCGGGTTCACTGCATCCCACTAAAGGATCTGTAGTGATGTCTGTGTTTTCAATACTCAATTAGTGAGTCTGTGTGCACAGCAAAGTTTGAAAAGTCTTGTCAGATTCAGTCTGGCTTTGAAGTTCAGTCTTGGGTATTTTTTTTTTCATCTCTTATCCTTGAGCTTTGGGGCCTTACTTGACTTTTTCCTTCCCTGAATCCTACTATCCTGATTTACTTCATCACAGGACATGGCTAAGCATCTCCTCCACAAGCTTCCTTTTCAGTGTGATGTCACGTGGGACTGGAAACTGCTGCCACATCTCCTTTTGGTTTATATTAATGATCAGGTACTTAGATCTCTGTACCATCTCATCCTGTGGGCATCATGGGTTCTTTCTGCTCTTGGGAGTAAGTATCGCCTCTCCCATGCAGAAATTGAATAATAGTGTATGGCCTGGAACTCAGAGGTCACCCCTTGCATAATATGATTGTTTTGCCAGACTTCTCTTTTCAGGTGAAGTGGCCGCTCTGTGACCTCCAGCCTTGTTGGAGTCATTTCTGAACATACCTTTTGCCGCCCCCTCACCACTAGAAATGGAAAAAAAATTGAATCTCAAAGTTAAAAGCCCAATATTATGTGAAATCAAAAATTTCCACAACCACAGTTCAGTCACATTCCCATAAAATTCCACTACTTTTGGGGTAGAGTCAGGGTCTTTAGAATTTTATCCAAAAATGTCTTATCTTTAGCTTGTACCTTACTTGATAGGCATGAGTCACAAAGCCATGTCTCTAGCTCTTTTGCTGTAAATGCAACTCAAGAAACTTTTTAAAATATCTTTTCAGTAATGAGAACACTTAATTGGTGGCTATGTACATACACGGCTTTCATCATAACACATAACATTTTGAACTTGGAATGACTCAATAGTATATCCTCCTGGTCTGATTTTTTTCATTCACGTTGCCTTGTATCAAAATGCTTGTTAGTTAGTTATTTAAAAAGAAGTGAACTTTGCCCAGTGGAGCAATATATGTGGTATAGTAAATAGATGTAGTAAAGAGGTGTTTTCTCCATCTGTTGCCAGTGTCATTGTGTAGTGACACAATTTCATTGTTCTACATTTTCCCTAAGTCTCTCGATAGTATTAGCATCTGAGAGTTCCAAGTAAGACCATGTCGATCTAGGAAAACAGTGTGACTAGTTCACTTCTGTTTAACAGATCACACCTATTATGGCATATATTAATGCCTGGATGTACATAAATAGACTAAGAATAACTAAATTTTATAAAGAGGAAGATCCTTGAATAGGAATACAGATTTGAATAAACATAGATTCATTTTCTCAAAAATGATGAATTGATATTGAATCATACTGGTATCTGTAACTGGCTATCTATTCTATAAATAACTTCAATTAGTCATTCCTTTTCATCCTGTGTGTGTGTGGGGGGGGGTGATTTCATGTGTGCAAGCATAGGTGGTCAGAAGACAACTTAGGCTATCAGTTCCCAACTTCTACCTTGTTTGAGCCAGGGTCTTTTCAGTGTTTGCCACTGCATAAGTCAGGGGAGCAGGCCCAGCCTGCAAGCACCTAGGGATCCTCCCGTTTCCACCCCCATCTGACTGTGGGGGCCCCGGGAAGACATAAGCTGTTATGAGGATTTGATCTGAAGTCCTCTCGCTTCTACAGGAGGTATTTAATCACTGCACTGTCTCTCCAATCCTACTATTTTATTGATGGAGTTTGTTTCTAATTTTCCATTATTAAATACAGTATTATGTAAAACATCCATAGACATACACATGTGCCAAAGACATGATGATGAACTACCTTCTGCCCACGCCTCACTCAGAGACAATCAGCAATCGATGCAGAAGATTTAAAACAAACAAACAAACAAACAAACAAACAAAAACCTTCCTTGGTGTAAAATGAGCCCCTAAGGTCTGATTTTTGCATCTGAGTCCCTGCAGAATCAGACTGCATGTTTAACTGCTGTTGTTTTTGATGCTTGGTCAGTCTTACAAGATATTACCAAATGGCTCTCTAAAATTACTTCAGAACTTACTCTGATGGGTAGAATAATGAATCTCAATAAGGGTGTTTCTCTGTGGCTTTTCCAATTTTAATATCTTAATGCTGCCAGGTTTCTTTCTAACATGATGGTTCAGAATCTCTCTCTCTGTGACTGGAATTTTCATTTCACTCACTAGTAAAGGTAAGCATGTTTACTCACATTAATCTGTCATCTTGTTCCTTCAAAGCAGATTCTTCATATTTTCTATATTTGTGAAAATTCTTTCTCAATTTCTAGATTCTATCTTAATTCACTTGTATGTGTTATAAATATTAAATACCAGTCTGTAATTTGATTTAAAAAAATCTTTGCTCCAGGGCCCAAGAAATGACTTGGTGGGTAAAAGCTGAACCCATGAAATCTCAGCAATATAGCTGCCTAAACAAGATTCCCATAATGACCACACCAGTTGATATGCCAAGGTGGACAGAAATTGAAATCTTACAAGGTTCCACCTGTCCATGAAAAATTACAGGCAATCCATGACTGCTGAGCAAAGGGAAATCAGTCTTCTCTATGGATGAGCTCTATGATTGGTTCTCCAGTCCCAAGTGGTAAGCTCTAAACACATGTACACATGAGTAATTCTAAATGGACTCAGTAGATTATAGATACATGCATGCACCTACATATGTATACATGCATATGGATATAGAATTGAAGAGATCAGCAATTTGAGAGCAAGTAATGAGCAAAGTTGGAAAAGGAAGAGGGGGAGTAGAAATAATAGAAATACAGCACTCATGTATGCAATTCTCAAGAAAATAAGAACTTTTTTGTTTGAAGGCAAAAGTGGGCTAAGCATAAGCATTCACTGCCCTCTTCTTCCTGACTTTGGAGCTGCTGGAAGTCCCTGCTGCCTTGACTTCCCCACCATGATGGACTGTAATTTTGATTTATGAGCTACCATATCTGTCTTTCTCCAAGTTGCTTATGTCAAGACACTTGATCATGGCTGCAGCAAAGTGACAACATCCTTTACACTTTGGGGACTTATTGTTTCAGATGGTTCAAGTTCTGGGTCAGTTTTTATTTTTCCCTATGTGCACAATAAATTGTCTAGCACTGTTTGCTGAATGTTTAGTACTTTTGTCATTGTTTGTGAAGGATACTCTGGTATACATCAAGCTCTCACTACAGGCTTGTTTCTGAGCTCTGCTGTCTGTTTTTTTGATATGCTATTTATTATCTATAAGCTCATATGAATAACGGATTTTTTAAAATAATAACTTGAAACTTGACAAAAAATATTTTAGCCTAATTCCCTAAAAGAAGTATTTTTTCTACTATTCACTAAAAAAGTACTCAGTGAATATTCTTCGGTGACAGTGTACTGTGATGCACACATGCTTTAGTTCTGATGCCCTGGGTAATCACAGCTGGCCAAGGGCCATCGGCATGTGGTTAACTACTCTCTGTTTCAATACCTTTGTCTACAAAATGAAGATGTAGAAAAATAGTCCTCTGCCTGCCAATAATCCACTTCTTTGCTTATTTCCTTCCCCTCACAGCCCATTAGAAGCTGCAGCTGCTTAGCTAATTCATTTATTTATTATCACCTTATGTAAATAAAAATGTAGAATAATTCCAACTACTTATTATATTCCTAGTACCTGATATATAAAATCTAGAGTTCATAAGTGTATGTCAAATGGAAATGTGTGGATGATTATATTTGTAGAAAGAGATATGAAAAAAAAAGTATTGGGCTGGATGTGGCAGGACTCTGCCCTTATCCATACATGTAGTATGGAAGTAGATTTCTGTGAGTTCAAGGCCAGTTTGGTATACACAGTGAATTAAAGATCAGCAAAAGGCTACTTAGTGAGATCCTTTCTAAAAAAACTTTAAGACATCTTAATAAATTTTCTACAAATATGTATGTCACAATTTTAGAATGTATTACTATATTTTGGAGTCCTGCATTTTCCTCTCAGAATATATGTTGTTGTGACATACAAAATAGGTTTACACTGCTGATGTAAAAAACATATGTGTTAAAATGGCATCACTCTTTTAGATTACGGTTCTATAATAATTTATAAGGTTAAATTTCTTTTTTTTAATTTGTTGAAATTAAATGAGAATTTAACTGAAGGATCAGCAAGTATGGGAAAATTTGAAATATTGTTATAACATTTTACTCACTCATCATCCTTTTCTGGTAAGTTATAAGAAAAAAAAAAAAAAAGAAAGGCCTTAATGTAATACCTAATACATTTCTTTGTGACAAGTAAATTGGGTGAAAGGTCAAATTTTCATATTCTCTCCAATGTCAGAACACACACATAACACTGAAAACCCCGTGACCTTCAATCTTGGGGAAACAAGCCTTTCTGTTGGATTTCCGTGCTTCCTGCCTCCCAGTAGGATGTGCCTGGATACTTTAACAATGCTACTAAGTAAATGGATCATTGTCCTTCATAATTGTTTATCACTGATTATAAATACCAGAGTAAAATCTAATAATGATTTTCAGTATTAAATCAAATTAACTTCGAATGGGCCAAATTTAGAGAAATCCAAATTCATTTCTAAGCATCAAGATTCCTAAAGTGAGTGGGATCTTCACAAAGTACTCATTTTAATTCAAGATCTGACTCTCTCCACAGCCAACATCAAAGCAAATGCTACTTGTGTTTAATAAGAACACTGTGGCATTTCATCAAAGTAAGTGGGTGAAGATTATACAGCCAACTCTGTCACCTGACTAATTAGAGATCTGTCGATATCATTAACCTCTGCATTCCTGCTGACTCGGGGAGAACAGCCACTTCTTGGTTGGCCTTTCCTGGTCCTCTTTCTCTTACATCAGCCTGGTAGGACCCCTTGACTAATGTCCCCCGCCTACACCAAAGTATGGGTCTGTCTAAAGTTCAAGATGCCAAAGAAAACCAAGCACAGACAAAGATTTATCAAAGGAGGAAAAGAAACGTGACTTTCACTAAGTATTAAAGGTTTTTTTGCTCTGGTGATCAAAATCTGGTGGAGATTATGTTAGCACATATAAATTCTTGGAGGGAAAATCTGTTTCATTATATTTTGTTGCTGTGATAAAAACATATGATCAAAAGTAGCCTAAATAAAAAAAGGTTTATTTTAGCTTACAGGTCCAGGGAGAAAAAGAGGTCTATAATGATGGAGAAGGTGTGGTATCGAGAGCAGGAAGCAGTGAAATCATGTTTCTCTTACAGAAAGCAGAAAGGAACAGCAGGAAGCAGGGCAATGCTTTAAATCCTCAAAGCCCACCTCTCAGTGACACGCTTCCTCCAGCAGGGCTTTACCTTCTAAAGACCTTCCCAACCAACACCACCCATGGGGGACCAAGAGCTCAAATATGTAACTGTATGGCATGGGGGAACCTTTCTCATTTAGTCCACAATACTATAAACTCATCAAAGTCACTTTTAACCTGTTCAATTCCATTAGATGGAAATGAAAGGGGCAAATCTCCCTCTTAGAGTGACTTTCCAACTCTATCTTATTATGGACTTCACTGGGAGACTAGAACCCAGGGCTCCTGGCTCTGAATTCATCAGTCTTTCTGCCAGACCATAGAGGATTCTCCATCTCTGCTTGGAGATGGCACTTAATGTTGATGGTGTACTTATGGTCAAGTGAGGAAGCAGTTGGGAACAGGACTCAGAGATTTTTGCATCATGAGTGGATAGCATCCTTTAGTTCATAGTCAGCTACAGTTAAAATCTAAACTGAATTAAGATTACCTTTGGGGAAATACTATGTCACTTTCCTAAGCTATTAGGGTTTTTTTTTTTTTTTTTGTTTTGTTTTTTTTTTTTTTTTTTTTTTTGTGTGTGTGTGTGTGTGTGTGTGTGTGTGCCCAAATTACAGAAACTAAGCAGTATTTCAAGCATGCTATATACAAGCACTTACTATTTTCATTTCAGTCCTAAAATAATATCTATAAAATACCTGTTCTATGAAAGGAAATAAAATAGTTCTGAATTTATCCAAAGGACAATGATTGACAATTGCATACATTGATGTCAGCCTTCTCTAGAACTCAAGAGCATTTAAGCTTCCACCTTTAAAAGAGTGTTCAGAGATGGTCATCAGGCCAAAGGCAATGCCTTCATTTGGATCAGGTTATTTGCACTGGGACTTAATAGTTATTAAATTAATTTTACTTTCATAATAACTCTTTGAAACTGGCATGTATTCCAAAACCATATTATTCTAGCAGATCCTCTGAAAATAATTCTAGCAATGAGGGAAGCAGTCTGACATGTTACACCTGCATTTTCCATCAGGTAACTTACTTCTGCTATGGAGATTTCAAGCTCTCGTATAAACATCACTAAACGCAGAGTTGGAACAACATACTTACAATCACCTCTCTCTTGAGAGCTGCCTCTAACACTTCACTGTCAGAGAGGTTAAGCAATTTACAAAGCCAAACAGCTAGGGACAAGCAAAAACTAAACTGTTCTGATTCAAGTTCACAAGGCAGTCAGTCATTAGAAAAGCACCCACGTATGTATGTCTGAATCTTCAGTGGCATCCAACACAGACCTGCTTCATGCTGCAGGTGCATTTTGCTACTATGCCCTCTGATCATGGCACTCTAACTCAAGAGATCTGCCCTAGTTCAGTATCAACCCTTGCCTTTTTTCTTAAGTCAAGGTTAGACCTTTAAATGCTTGAAGTTTTGTATAGCTTGGAAAATAACTAGAACTTAAAAAAACAAATGAATAAATAGACTTGGTGATATATTCCTCACTTTTAACCCTTATTCTCCAACTCTGAAGCTTGCTGTGTTATTCTCACTAGTTTGGAATGTTGATGGTCAAATTACTTAGCATTCTCATGTCTGATTTTAGCGAGGCTCAGTCTCAAGGTAGTTTTTGTGTGTGTTTCCTAAGTATTATCTCAACTAATCTCAGATCAACCTCAATTAGCTTTTGGAAAATGTCATTGTTTAAGATACTTGGTTGATTATTTATTTATAAATTCATTAATGTATGTATTCATTTACCCTTGACCCAGGACCTCATGTGTCTCAGGTTGATCTCAAATCACTATGGAGCAAGGATGGTCTTGAACTTCCAATCCCCCTTTGTTTACTTCCAAACAATTAAGGTTATAGACGTGGTATGACACCTTGCACAGCCTTGGTGCAGTGGGAAGGGGCTTGGACCTGCCTAGGCTCAGTGTGCTGGGCTCTGCTGACTCCCCCATGGGAGACCTCTATTTGGGGAATGTGGGGATGTGGGGTGGCTTGGCAAAGAGTGCTGGGGGGTGGAAGGATTGAGGAGGGGTATCTGTGGATAGTATGTGGAGTGAGTAGAAAATTTCTTAATAAAGAAAAATGAAAGAAAAAAGATTTTAGAAGTGGGCTGACATGTGGTGATATATTATTTGTGTGCTAACAAATAAAGCTTGCATGGAGATCAGAGGAAAAAGCCAACCACTATATTAAACACAGAAGCCAGGCAGTGGTAGCACATGCCTTTAATCCTAGCATTCAAGAGGCAGAGATTCATCAGGATCTCTGTGAGTTCAAGGCCAAATTGGGAACAGAAACAGGTATGATGGCACATGCCTTTAATCCCAGTGCTAGTTAACCATAGAGGTCTGGAGGTCTGTACAGACAGACAGAAAGTGATAGAGCTGGGAGGAAAGAAGAAGTGATGTAGCTGGGCAGAGAGAGGAAGTAAGATGGCAGGGCAGAGAAAGGTTTATAGGCATGGGTATACAGGAAGAAGCTCTCTCTTTGGCTGAAGATTTCCCAGCAGTAAGAACGTGGCTGGCTTCTTTCTGCTTCTCTGATCTCTCAGTTTTCACCCCAATATCTGGCTCTGGGCTTTTTATTAATAAGACCTTTTAAAATTCATCTTACACTACCATATCCAGTTTATGTATTAGTGGGGGTTAGACCCAGACCTTCATGCATACTAAACAAGCTCTACCCAACCTTACCTCTACCCTAAGATCTTGCTACTTTAAAACTTAAACAAAAGAAATAAAATGGGAAAAACAAAACAAAAAATAAAAACATAAGACTAGGTTCCTCTTACAGAAGCACAGAAAATGTTTACATTATTTTCCTTGTTAACTTAACAAAATGGAATTTTCTATGCTGTGAGAACAGAACTGTTTAGAGTTCCCATATTCTGAAGAAGATAAAAACATGAAAAAAATGTGCCTCATTCTCTGATGACATGTATATTAATTACTTTTCTGTTGCCGTGATAAAACACCATGAGGAGGGAAATTCATAAACTAAAATGCTTAATTGACAGCTCTAGAGAGTTCAAGTCCATAGTGATAGAGGGAAGGCATGGCCCGAGGAACAGCTGAGACTCACATCTCCAGCCTCAAGCAGGAGGCAGAGGGTACACGGGAATGGTGGAAGTCTTTTGAAAGCTCAGAGCCTATCCCCAGTGATACACTCCTCCAATAAGACCACACCTCCCAATCCTTCCCAAACAGGTCCAACTAGGAAGCAAGCATTCAAACACATGAGCCTATTGGGGCTGTTCTTGTCCAGGTCATCACAATATGTATTTTAATGGTGTCTGCCTTATAAGATGACAGCACTGGCCAGTACACAAAAATAATAGAAGAAAAGAAACCATGTTTCAATAGTCATGAGCAACTGAAATATGTCCACAAGTGTTTTCAAAGGACACAGCCAACAAACAAAAAAATACTTTATCTCTTGGAGGCCATTAAACAACTAGAGGAATGTTACTCTGTGGAAACCTATTTAAACATACAGAAACTCCACAACAATTAACTTAATTAAACATACAGACTTCCACAACTTACATGACTGTGAAATCCTTCTTAACATTGGATGCAGCATTTTATCCCAAATAACACTGTTTGGAGTATTTTGGGATGGGTAATCTTTTAATAGACCTAAACATGTAGCAATATTGAACATGGAGAAAGAAGTTTAGAAAAAATAATTAGTTAATAAGGGAGGTAAAGACAAAATATAACAGCAGAAAAAAAACTACTCTAAAAAAAAATAATATGAAGTGGCCCTTTCCCCATCTCACTCATAACAGTAACATAACAAACCCCAGAAAAGAATGATTTAAAATATTAAAAATTAAACATTTAAAAGACAGAAGACAAAGTATCGGTTAATCTGTTTAAAATATTGGAGAGGAAAACTCTTTGTGGGCCTAAGACTAAAGAAAGTAACTGTAGAACGCTTTAAAAAATCACTGGATAAAAATGTAAACGTCTATATGATCTACAAGAGCACAAGCAGCAGACATGAAAGGCCAATTCATAGGAGAAAAACAGTTGATGGCATTAAATTCTGAAATTATGCTCTGGCTCACAGTAATGAACGAATACAGATTTAGACACTACCGAAATACCATGCTTCACTTTGAGGATTAGCAAGAGCAGGAAAAACTTAAAAACATTCACTCTGGGTAAGGACACAGAAGGACAGAAAGTCTCATCCACTGTTGGCAAATCTTACAATTTTTACATGTTGATTCCACAATATCTATAAACATCTAAAAATATGGCTTCCATTTGCCCCAGCAATTTCTCTTCTAGAAATTTATCTCTTTAGACCCTGAATGTTGAACCGTCAGGTCTAATTAATGTCATGCTGGAATTAACACAGGCTTCATGGATCCCAGCAAGCACTCTCCCAACTGACCCATGTCCCCAGCCCCCAGAAACTTGTCAATGGAAGTATAGATACAAATATGTTTATGATTGGCAATATTGGTTAGGAGATTAGAATTTGAAGTACAGGCTTTTATTTTATTTATTCTATTAACATATGTATTTATTAGGGTAGAGAAACAAGCAAGCTGGTTCTGGAAATCAGGTCATTATTCCCCAAAGCATGATAAATTGGTATCCAGAGGATGCTGAGCTAGAAAACATTGGAAACACTCCTGAAGCAAGGTCTCTTGGGTCTTCTTCTGCCTGTTTTCTGACCTTTTTGGCACCTAGAGCCACAATAAGTAATCATTTTCCCTAAGGCAGGTCATAAAACCTAGAATCACTCCCCTCACAGCAAGCCACAGCAGCTATAAAGGGCAGCTCTCTCCTCCCTGTCCTGCTCATTCCTGGAAGATGCTCATTCCAGAAAGGACTGGCCCCACAGCTCAGAGGATGGAAGAGGAAGGGGGGAGGGCACAACGACTGAAGAGAATCTGAACAGAAGACCTTGCTGGGCAGCCTTCTGAGCCTCGTCTCATCATGTGTCACACTGTCCAGCCACACTTGAACATTCTTTAGTACATCTGAGCACAAAAGGAGACACTGTCATCTATCCCTTTAGTTTTTAATTTCTGAAGTCTTGTGCTACATAAAACTTCTGTTTCGGTCTGTTGTTCCTTGTTTTTTGAGACAGGGTTTTGCCATAATGCAGGCTGACCTGGGACTCACAGTTATCCACCTTCAGCTTTCCAGTGCTGGAATTACAAGCTTGCATCACCACGTATGGCATAAATTTTAAAAATAAATTGGTGTTTTTCTGTTGCTATCCTGGCTGTTGTTACAGGAGCGTCAGGTATGCCCCTTGTGCTGAGTGAGAAAAGTAAACAAACTTCCCACCTTTCCAATTGTCTATGCATTTGTTCCATGGAATCTGTTTTGTGAAAATAAATAAGTGTATAAGAAATTTTCAGGGGACACGGTGCTCTATATATAAGGCAGCAGCTTGCTTTGCAATGAATAGTGAGTAGTGGTGTCACTATGGAAAGTGGCTTGACCTAAGATCTGGGTGATAAAAGTAACACAGAGAGGAACATGATGAACAAGGGATTCTGACCTATCATAAATGTTACAGGAATCCACTGTGGAGGTGTATTTACAATGCAATCGCCATTTTAGAACCATTACTGTTACTGTTGTGTTGAGGTCATATTTGGGGGATGGCAGTAGAACTGAGATGTATTTGAAGCCTCTGATCTTAAATTGGGTAATCGAAAAGAAACCCTCTATTAAATGGTAAATATGGACATGAATAAAAGAGGAGGTGTTTGAACTGTATTGTAGGAGGAAAGCTGGTAGTGTTTGCTGATTGATTAGCCATGGATCTGAAAGAGAAAGCAGAATTTTAAAAGACCAATGAGTTTGCTTTGAGGAACTAGGAGGAATACTGAGCTATCGACCCAGAGGGGAAAGACTGACAGAAAGTCACTGTGGAGCATTAGGAGACAACAGTTCCATCTGGACCAGTTATGTCTGAGAGGCCTCCTCCATTTCCACACAAGAATTGACACAAAGAATGCAGCTGGAGTTTCAGAACTTCAGGTTCAACAAAACACAGCTTGAAATTACGTAGTTAATATTCAAAGCAAAAACCCAGAACACAGGCTCAGTCCTGAGGTGCTTGATTAGCACGCGCAAAGACCCTGGGTTCAATCCTTAGCTTAGTATTTCCACAAAAGATCGTGATTACCCAGGAAGCACAGAGAACCTAATCACAGAGATTAAAGATTAGACATTAGAGATTAGAGATTAGCCAGGGGGAAACAAGAAAGAAACAAATCCTGGTCCTGCAAGTTAGCATGATTCCTTCCTCTGCCTATAAAATGAGGACAATGACAACAGCATTGCCAAGGTCATTGGGAAGACGAATGGAGGTAACATAAACAGGGTGAAGAACTGTCTCTCATATAGCAATGGGAAACGCTCAACAATTGAGTCTTATTATAAACACATCCACAGTTTCAACAGAAAAAGAAAGTGGCAGCGACCCATGTCAATTTAAAGCAATAAAAATTGCTTTGTAATAGAAGAAGAAACGAAACTATGTGCAAAATGAGGAAAAGAAAGAAATAACAGAAATAATTCTAAACTGTTATCAAATTAGTAGTCAGCAATTATATAAATTTCTAAAGCAGTAGACCCCCAAACAGTTAAATGAAAAGACACATAGAGTATAGCTGCATGGATCCAACGGCTTCCGACCTTTGGAAAATACAAAGTCCTCTGTTAATTAGCCCACTTTCATACAACATTTAGTACATAATAAATATTTACTATGGAGCTCTAAATTCATAGATAAGGATTTGGTTTGTGTAAATTCCACCTAATTCCTTTTAGATTATAGCAAGTCTCTATTCATGCTTTAATTTTTAATACCATATGGACCTAAGGAAATAAAGTACTAATTGCCCTACCAAAAAAGAGCTTCCCATATCTTTGTTGTTTTATTAGGTTACTACAGGGGTGGAAAAAAGCTCACAACTAAATACTTTCTTCAAAGTCTGTAAGGCTTAACGCAATTAGAGAAACCAAGTCTAGAATCTTCTAGATGGTACTCACACGATGCGTATAATTAATTCCCCTTGGGATCAACATTTCAACAAATGGTTGTCACGACAGAGTTAAATCCTCCTTCTCCTTTCCCTGGATCTGCTGGAAACCATTAGTTTTCCTACTCTGTTCACACAGAACACCCCACTCCCCAGAGTGACCTAAGAATACAGGAACATCAGAACATCCTTTATGCAGTCATTCACCTGCAGTAACAGCTGGCAGCTCAGACTGTCACCTCCTCTGTCACCAAGGACAGCCTCAACAGCCTTGGAACTGATGCTGAGGCAATCCTGGCCCTTCCTCGTTGCCACTGTCCCTGCTGAATGCTCCCTACTCACCCATACAAAGTTCATCAAGCCTGTGCAGTCCTTGTTTCCATTATGGGAAACAATGCTAATGTTTGTTATCTCTGCAGTTATTTTTTAACAACTTCAAATTATCTTTTGGCTTTGATTTTTTTTCTATCAAGGAAAGGTTCTTTGCACCAGTTAACTCAAGTCTTAAAAAGGGTTTCTGGGAATATTAAGGATTCTGTCCTTAATATTCTGGGTTTTCACGTTCCTTCCACAACCCTATCTCATGAGTACCGTATTGCTGAACGTAGGATTGTGAATTCTGCACCATTGTGGGTAAGCAGGGGAGCTGTAAGGGTTTTAGGAAGCAGTTGAAAATCTGTGAATTTATTCACATGGATTTTTTTAAATCTTCTCTCATCTTAAATATTTCTTTCATGTGTGTCATCCTGTCCTTTGATCTGCAAATGACATCTTTACCGATTAAATGAAAAAGCCTCTTCTATCTGTACACCTGTCTAACCACTGACCATCTTGAAAATGAAAAACCCATTCAGCTCTGGGCTGTGCTACCACCACAGGAAGATCTATGTCCAGAGCCACTGAATGACAGCTTATGAGAACTACATAGTGATGTTCCCACTCTGTGTCCTGGGGTCCCCACTTGGATCATTTACCACTGTATCAAGGATCTTTCTGTTTCATAGGTGCTAGGGAGAGAGAGGAGAGGAGGGTCCTATTGTTATTGCTATTCTTGTATTAGTAATAGTAGTAATTATTACTATTATTAGTGGTAGTAGTGGTAGTATTGAGGATGAAGAGGCCTTCATTGGAATATCAAATACCATTTAATCTTAATAGATGTACACAGATATGTGGCCAGTCCAGGAGGTTTCATGACATAAATTAAAGGCCCCACAAATTAGGAAGTAGAAGAACTAGGCCTAAATGCCGGATCTGATACATTCCAAACTACATGCCTCTTATTCTGTCTTCTCTGGGCTCTTTCTATTTGCAAATGGAGCACTGGAGAATTCTCACTTGCCCCACAACAGAGGCCATACCAGACCAGTCTGGGTAACATTATCATCCACCGGTGGAGCAGGCAGTGGTGTTATTTGGGGTAAATACATTAAGGGATGTCACAGAAGTGGTCCTGATTAACTCAATTCTCCTTTCACTTCTGAGAATCTTTGTCCATCAGGCCAGGGACTCCTTAAAGAAGAGACTATCAGAAGCTGGCCCATGGTGGGAACTGGGAGGATGGGGGCAGGAATACTTAGGGTAGTGGGAAGTCCTGCAGACACCATGAGCACTGTGCAGGAAATGCAACTGTTCCTGGTCCCACCACAGCAGGGACATCAGTGGTGCCCCTGCCGTCTTCAGAGAGGGAGGGTGGTGGAAAATGACTCTCCTCAAATGCTCTCACTACGCTCCCTCTCTGCTCGAATCCCTTTTCCTGGATCCAAAGCTGGAGGAAGAGAAATGGAGTCCAGTACTCATTACCCCACAGCCTCGGTTTGCTAGGAGATGGAGAAGTTAAGGTTGAAGTTTAAACTGAGTGGTACATCACTAACAACCATGGAGGCTGGAAAAGGGCTCCAAATGCTGCAGATGAAAAGAATCAGACTGTCACAACCGGTAAGAGGGGAAGGAGAAAATCACCCTTCCATCAACATGAAACTTCTGCTTCTCTGTTGTCACTTGAGTCCTCAGAACAAGTAAGTAAACTGGATAAATGGTTTATCTCAGGTTGGGTAATTGTCACCCCCAGAGATGGACAGATTCACCAAAAACAATAGCAAGTGACAGAATCAGATTTGGATTTAAAACTAATAAGCTATGGAACCACTGCAAACAACTGAGATACACTGCTTTATTGTAGGTTAATAACCCACTTCAGACTTGCATTTTAATTAGGTCTAGAAAGTATGCATTATTTTGAAAACATGAGAGAAGGTATACTGGCTGGTTTTGTGTGTCAACTTGACACAAACTTGAGTCATCAGACAGGAAATGCCTCCTTGAGATCCAGTTGTAAGTCATTTTCTTATTTAGTGATCAAATGAGAGAGGGCCAGTCCATGGTGTGTGGTGCCATACCTGGGCTAGTGGTCCTGGGTTTCTATAAGAAGGTGAGCTGAGCAAGCCAGAGGAAGCAAGCTAGTAACACCCCTCTGCATCAGCTCCTGCCTCCAGGATTCTGCCCTGTTTGAGTTCCTGTCTCTACTTCCTTCATTGATGAATAGCAAAGTTGAAGTGTAAGCCAAATAAAACTTCTCGTCCGCAATTTGCCTTTTGGTCATGGTATTTTGTCACAGCAATAGAAACCCTAAGACAGAAGGAATTTACACAGAACCCATTTATTTTATTCTAAAGTATGTATGTGTATTGTGACAGTTTTAAAGTAATTGGCCCCCATAATCTCACAGGGAGTGGCACTATTAGGAGGTGTGGCTTTGTTGGAGTGGGTATGGCCTTATTGGAGGAAGTGTGTCACTGTGGGGTGGGCTTTGAGGTTTCCTATTCTCATGATACTACCCAGTGTGTCAGTCGACTTCCTGTTGCCTCTGGGTCAAGATGTAGCACTCTCAGCTCCAGCACCACATCTGCCTGCATGCCGCCATGCTCCCCATCGTGATGATAATGGACTGAACTCCTGAAACTATTAAGAGAGCCAGCCCAATTAAATGTTTTCTTTATAAGAGTTGCCACAATCACTCTGTCTCTTCACATCAATAAAAACCTAACTAATACATACATACATATATATACTGTTTCTCTATATATACATATACAAACACCATTATATCAATGTAATACCACATACACTAAGAAATGAAGAAGTAACAATGCCATACATAACAATGTTTGGCAATGGCCAGTAGAATAGGAGATAAAATGTATGGGTTACTCTTTTTTTCTTCCTTATAGTATATTTTCAATAAGTTCCCTCAAGTGATCTTGAATAATTTAATAATTATTTTTAAAAAATATTTTAAAAGCTATTGTCACAGCTGGACCTAACAGAGCACACCTCTAATCTCAGTCTTCAAGTGTAGAAGCAGGAGAATGAGTAGTGGACTCCTAGCCTCAGCTACACAGTGAACTTGAGGCCAGTCTGGGGTATATGAGACCCTGAATCATCAGAAGTCTAAACCAAAAACCAAGCCAAACAAAGCAAAACTAAAGCCATAAGTCTGGGGAACTGTTCTCCTCTTTCAACATATATCTTTGTGCCATTGTATAAAAAAGATACTGCTGTATTTATCTAGCTCATTTTGAAGTGATAAAGTAAGGGAAAGTCTTAAAAAATGAAAACTAATTCAGAGAAGGAAAGTTAAGAGATTATCTAATTGATTCTTAATTTTTAAAGTGTTTATAATTTTCCTCCCATCACTTAACATACAACGTGACTTTCAATTGTTGCCGTGACGTTAAGATATTTTGGCTGCAAATGTTCACCCCAGTTAATAATTTCAGTTATTCACATAAACAACATTCACTATTTAATTTTTGTGGTGCAGAGATAAGGGAGAGATTAAAAAATGTAAGCTTTCTCAAGCCTTTCAAAACTTCTAAAATAGGAAAGACAAGCTTGCAAAAGTATCGATATCCCGAGATAGAATTGTACCCTTGAGCTGAGTACAGGTTAAGCACACATTTTATGATGGAATGGCATGGAACCTATTCACATACATTATAAACACACACAGTAATGCTACTGGGGACCCTTGTGGCTGTCAGGGAGCCACTGAAAATCCATTTTAAGTCAGAAAACAGCAAGATGCACTGGAAGTTCTTCATTTCAACACCGCATGCCTCTCAAATGTGTGCCCCCTTGTGTAGTATTTCTGGAAAGATGCTCCTGTGAATAACACCCTTCTGAGGTCAGATGAACAATGTAGTAACAACCATGTGGGCAACTATATTATTACAGAATTCCGGGACAATTTTTCCAACAGACAGGATACCTAGCAAAATCATTTTCATTAGAACAAATGGATCCTGAAAAAAGCGTGTTTCAAGGGACCACCAGGACTTGAGACCTGTGTAAGCTCAAAGAGTACCAGGAAAGAGACAGGTGTGAAATATTCTCAGAGTAGAAAGAACGAACACACTTACCCATTCCTGGATATGAAGTCATTTCAGTAGCGTCTCCTTTTAGCCCCTTCCCATCCAACTTTCTTATTCACAAAATGAGAAAATAAAGGTTAGCAACCCCTTCAGAATGATTTAGGAGGATCAGCAGTGAAGTCCTCTGACTGCTCTTAGGAACACTTGATATCACAAGAATAATGAGTAGAGAAAGTTCTGGAACTGAACAGAGGCAGGAGCATCATCATACAGTTTTCCTCAGTCCTGGTCATGTGTGAATCATGAACCAAGAGTTAACTTTAAGCATGTCTGCAAGTGGTTTTTTTCAAACAGTAAAGTATGTTCCCCTAGGGCTTCTTTTTCTCCATGACCTATGTCCCATTGCCCTTGACCTTTACACTGTCTTTGTTCCATGCAGTTTTATGGCATCATTAATGCCAGGATTTATTTATTTTTCCTTGTCCTAAAGAATTTTGATTTACTTATGTGACTTTCTACATAACCTTTGATTTAAAAATATAAAATATAAATGCTAGCTACAGATACTGGTTATTCTATGTTTGAATTAGTTCACTGTAATTTAGATTTGGAAGACATGAATTTACTAATAGTTAACACATACAGCATCTGCTAAATGTCAGATTTAAGATATTTTCAGGAAACCAAAAGACAGATTCCATGTGGGATTTTAAAGGAAGACATCAGAAAGATTTGAGAAACTGAAAAATATCCAAAACGACAAAACAGAAGGTAAGCCATTGATTTTAAGTGGGGAAAATGGGATCTTGTTGTACAAAGTATGACAACAAGTGCTGCTTCATTCTTCTATACATGCATGACAGAGACTGGAAAGGAATTGAGCTAAATTTTGTAGCCTGGAATTGAGAAGAAAACTGTGATGTGGTTCACCCCATGAAAAGCTGGTGATAAAACTGTTACAGCAGATCATGTTGAGAGTATAGAAGGATGTTTTTCAGGAGCTAAACCCTAGTATTTCTCACCAAGCAATAAAAATGAACGTGCAAGCATCCTAAAGTCTTCATCAGTTCAATACCTGTCACACGAGAGACGAAGAGAAGCTGGCTGACCTCTTCCAATGACAACTCTTCCTACACGATTAAGGAAATAAACACTCACCACACATAAAACAGCTAAAAACAGCTGGGTAACTTTATGGCCCTCTGTAACTCATGTCTTTTAACTCAAAGGGTTAGTGTCTGAAGACTTATAAAAGACGATGAATAGGCAAAATATTCAACAGCAAACATGGCCTCCTCTGTAGCACATCAGCCCACCCATCCATAAAGCACTTTATGATCCATGGAAACAGCTCGGGCACATTCAGCTGCTTACATGCTACTTAGCTAAAGTACTGAAAGGCCATTTGTAAGATTCTCCAGTGGCTGGCTTTGAAACTTTAAAGGTGGCATATGTTAAAGAGCAGTATTTGGATAATATTTGATAATAAAAATAAATGATTTCATTGACTTACATAGTGTACTTCTGTTTACAACTCAAAAAAATTAGAAAAGTTTTTTAACTCTATAGTTAACTTCCAAATAAAATTATTTACTATGTTTTTACTTTATCATCTAAGTGTAGTCGAATCCCGTGGAATTCTTCATCTGCTGGCTGTCTTTTTACCAATGAAGCCAGATGAGTGATGGTCATTTCTGTTCGCCCATGTAAGTAATGCTGACTCAGGCTTATGCTATGCTTCCTGACAGATGACTTCTAACAGGGCTGTGTCTTGCTCGCTGCCTGATTTTACAATCATCTGCTTTCCTCACAAACATTTTTTCTTCTCTAAGACAGACTATTTGGCACAGACTCTGTATAATGAAGAAGCGTTTTGCAGCCCAAGATAAGGAAATTAAATCAGTTCAGCTGTCAATCCAGTATTTATTTACATCTTTAAAGAATTTCAACACTTAACAGTATGGATGGAAAAAAAAAAAAGAAATACTATCAGTTGGCATAAAAATTCCCTACCATCCAAGGTCAGCATAACATGACATACAATAACACACAGCATCTGGTTTACAAGGATTAGCTGCTTCTGCCATAAAGAGATGTTTTTGTTTTTGTTTTTGTTTCTGCAGACAGGGTTTCTCCGTGTAGCTTTGCATCTTTCCTGGATCTTGCTCTGTAGACCAAGCTGGCCTCGAACTCAGAAAGATCCAACTGCCTCTGCCTCCCGAGTGCTGGGATTAAGGGTGTGCGCCACCACTGCCCGACAAAGAGATTTTTTTAAAATGTGTACCTGAAAAGATGCTGGAGAGAAAAGTGAAGTGAGTGATGACAGGGGTGCTATTAATTCACTGGAGAGATCAGGGACATGGATTTCAGGATCAGAAAACCATAGGACTACCCATCACTCAGAACACCACAGGACCACACATCACCCAGTCCACCAGACAGAAGAGATCAGCTCTGAGGAGGGCACAAAGCTGGGGAAGACTGGCAGCTCAGAAGAGAAGTCAGTAGGCATGACCCAGACTTGAACTTCGAGGAGATAAAAGGAGAGCGGAGAGAGCTGCATTCATCGGCTCCGTTAGTTAATTGGAAGCATCACCCAGGCCAGACTTCCTGTGGAGTTGACAGCAGTGTCCCTGGGAACACAAAATTATCTTCAGACTGAATGCGGGTCTCTGGCTGGTTAGCTGGTTGACACCATGTGGGTGTATAAACTGGAGGAAGAGATAAAAGAAGATGAGGGGAAAAGATACAAAGAAAACCTGAGTGTTAATGGCAGAACGGGAAGAAGAAAGAAGGAGGATGTAAGGAACAGGAGAGAAACAGGATGGAAGGTGGTTTGTGACACAATCCACATGAAAACAAATAACTTGCAGAGACAGAGAATTTTTTTAACTTCCTTAATTTAAGTCACGTAGAGAAAAAAATACAGTCTTGTCTTGGTTTTAAATGTCATGTAATTTATTCTCTAGAATTGAAGGAAAAGGGGATATCTGTATGTGCCTCTCCCATAGTTCTGGTTAGAAAATTTCAAAAAATTATTGATCTTGCTTTTGTTTCTTAAAAGGAAACAATGTGGAAACTCAAGTTATTTTATGCATAGGTATATTTGAAAAGAAAAGTCATCCAATGCCTTGAATTCCCTATACTTCTGACAGGCATTTGCTCTGAGGTTGCTGATCTTCTTACTCAAGGGTGGAGGGGGTGACAGCATACGTTCCTAAGCACCTGGTATCACTGTGTATCTGCAGGATGCCTTCCTTAAAACTAACACAAGAAATTTGGTGGTCAGGAACCAAGTATTTGCACTGTGACCTAGAAATGTGACCTACTTCCATCAACTGCCCAACATGAGTGTCACTAGTGAAGACACGGCTCGGGTCAAGCAAAAGATTTTCTTAGCTATTTGTTAAAGTCCAAATTCTTGGACCCATTCAAGAACAAATTGCTCTCAGTCTAGAGTAAAGGAGAATTAGACTTCCCAGCACAGGTCTTGGGTGATTCCAAATCCAGGCATTCTTAAGAATGGCTGCAATCAGGAGCAGCCATAAAATATAAATCATGTGTGGATTTTATTTTTCCATTTTGAGTGATATATTAACAAAAGAGAAATCTCATGCTGTGGGAGCCATGCAATCGACGAACAAGACTTACACTGAGAGGTTTGTTTAAGTTATTCATCAAACTGTCATTTGATCGCATTCAAGAAATCTATAAAAGAGTCAAACAGGAAGCCCACGGGGACAAGTAGACAAGGAAAAAACTGGGGCTCTTTTTTGCGTATTAATAGAACTGAGAACCAAATGTCTGCTGCAGCCACCTGTGAACAATCCATGCTTGACACAGGACATGGAAAGTGGTCATTTGTTTTAGATTCTGTGGCTAGCACCTCTGTAGATTTACGGGGATGAAGATAGCCGTTCATTTCCTTAGCTCTTAGTCCAAGGGAAGTCAAATTCTCAGTTCATTACTGTATGACCTTTGCCATAGAAACCAGTTGAATGCTCTCTATAAAAAATTTTCCTTTAGTCATATAATATATTGCCAAAAAAGATCAAGAGCCTGAGAAATAAAAGGTGCTTCTCATGTAGTATCTCATGCCATGTAAGGAAATAAATGTAATATATATATATATATATATATATATATATATATATAATATCTTAGCTACTCTAAGTATTAATTAAACTGTTCCCTAAATTCTTCAAGAGCAAACAGCTACTCTCTAAAACCCTTAGAGAGTCACCATGGAACCTAATTGACTTGATTCTGTTCAAAATTCATCACCTATAATTAATGCACTAAAAGACAAGAGACAGATTTTCACATCTCAAGTTTATAATCCCCTGGATTTTAAATGTACATGACCTCCAGCCTAGTTTTTACCCTATAAACGTCACATGCATGTAGAGATGAAATGTCATTTGCCACTCGAGTATGTACTAGTTCTAAAGTCCCAGGAAGTAAGTGAAGTGTTGAATTCTTTAATATGTTGAGCCTCTTGTCCTGAGCTGTGTTTTTTACCCTATAGAGTGCTAGCATGACTCCTCAATAAAATATAAAGTCTTGCCTTTGTCTTCCTGTGGTCCCCAGGGACAACAGAGATTGACAAGGTCCTCCAGGTTATTAGCCTCATAAAACTTTATTTGTTACATCTGACATGACATAGATGTAGAGACTGAAAGATAATTTTAGGGACAAAGATTTATATTTATAAAAGAAACCTTAAGACCCTGAAATTTTAGTGGAAAATAAAATCTGAGACTAAGTATGAAGTCAGGATTACTAAGGTGATTATACATAGATATAAAATACATGTTAGTATCTAGTTAGTTGTAAATAAACCTCAGATTATCCTTTTAATAAATAAGAGATTAAAATAATATAATATGAAAATGTGACATTTATTGTGTATATGCTATGTACTGAGGGTTTATAACATATATATATATATATATAAACTCATTTTATTCTTATTTTATAGATGGTTTGCTTGATTAAAGAGGTTAAGTAATTTGTCCAAGGTTATCATACTTGGTAGTAAAATTCAGATTTATATCTGTCTCACAACCATGTTTATCATCTTAAGCTTTGCAGGAACTCCTGTTTTCTTTAACATCAAATGCTTCTCTGCCTGTACTGCTGGCTTCCCAGTTCTTCCCAAGGATTGACAAGCAGGGAGATGAATTTGCTTTCACCTGTAGTCAGCCGGACCAACCTTGCCTGGACACTGCTGGTCTCCTTCATGACCTGAAAGTCTGTTGAGATCTTCCTGTCTCGGCTGACGTTTATGGGATGATAAAGATGGGCAAGGATGATGTTATCTGGCCCCACCTACCTACCCTGTGCTGTCACTGGGAAGGTCCCCCCAACTGTCCATCCAGAGGCATACTTAGCCCAAGGCACCAAGAGTAGAGCTAAATTGTCCTAAGCAGCACTGCTGTCCTGCAGACAGCATCAGAGCAAGCATGCAGCTGACTGCATGCCTTATAGAAAAAGGCCGATGAGAGACCCCAGAAAGAGCATTGAGGGGTCTAAAGTAATGTCTGACGGAGATGAGAGAAATGTTCACACTGAAAAGAGATGAGCCAAACATTTCCAAGACACCAGAAAATTTAGAAATAAGTTAGTCTTAAAACGCAAAATTTAAAAATTAAGACATCTTTCATTTCTCTGGGGAAGTCAAAACATTTTCTGTTTGGAAAATCTTGGACTGTTTTGTCCTGTTTCCTCCATCAGGTTTTTTTTTTTTTTTTTCCCCTGTTGGTATCAGGTAACTGAGGTACTTTGTATTTTGAAACTATCATATGATGACTACACAGTCATACGAAATCTAACACAGACACCACTCTGACCATAAAGCATGCCTTCAGATATGTAGTGTGTGCACACACAGACACACACACACACACACACACACACACACACACACACACACACACACTCTTCACACACTTCACACTTTCATCTGCTATAAATGAAATCCCACAAGCAAACTGGCTGAATTCGTCATAAAAAAGAAATGCCTCTAAGGGAAGAGACTGCCAATTTTTCTCAGAACTGTTAGGTTAAGCCAGCTACCAGTAAATGACCCCCAAAGACCAACTATTCAAATTGTATAGAAATAAAAATGCCTACTTTGGCTCATCTATGACCAGATCCCAGGTAATGTAGTTATATGCTCAAGAAGAATATGACAGAAAAAGGGAAGAAAGAAAATCCTACATCCCAGCTTTACTTGTCCAGACTGTTCAGACATGCTGCTATTAAGATCGCAATACTTCACATTTCCTTTGAAAAATCATTTGACACTATGTGTTAGAGCCTTTAAAAGGTGTTACTTCCATTTCAACCAGTAATGACACTCATTTCTCAAAAAAAAAAAAAAAAAAAAACCTGTGAAAATAATCTTCAAGGAGGGAAACAGAAGGAAGAAGGAGAGGGACTGTGGGAAGGAGAGAGCAAAGAAAATCAGTTTCATACACAAGAGGATTTTGAGTTTGCCTGCTTTTGTTTGTTTTGTTTAGGGTTGTAGAAATACCAAAAATTTAAAAAAAACTAAACAGTAGCAGGCGGTCCATCACTCTGTAGTCTATAGTGGAGGCACTGAAAAGACTCATTGGGCAGACAGTCAAAACACTTTTTGATTTTTTATTTTTTGAGACATGCTTTCTCTGCGTAGCTTCAGCTGTCCTGTCATATCCTCAGGCTCACAGAGATCCACCTGCCTCTGCCTCCCAATTGTTGAGATTAAAACTCCCCAGGGGAGACCTTGCCTTGGAGGAGGTGGGAGTGGGAAGTGGATTGTGGAGGGGAGGGCTGGGAGTGGGAGGATGGGGGAATTCGTGGCTGATATGTGAAATTAAGTTAATTATAAAATAAAAATACAAAAATAAGTAAATAAAAATAAAAAATAAAAAATACTATTAAAAAAAGAACATTTTTTAAAAAAGTGTGCGTCACTACCACCTGGCTATGTAAAACATTTTATAAAAAGTTTATGTTAGTACGAAGAGATACTGTCTGCAATGTTAAATTTTTTAGATAATATATTAACTCAAATATAGAGAATTTATGCATTAAAAACAATCTTGAGAGTATGTCAGTGCTTATCTTTATGGATTAGATGGCATGATTTTTTTTTTTTTTTTTTTTTTTTTTTTGGTTCTCACAGTTTCCAAAAAAAAGTCCATAGGAAGTTGTGAATATAGGACATCATGTTCTAGGAAGTAAATAAGACAAAAAGTCAGAGGGCTACAAATAGGAGGAGGGGAAAGGAAGTGGGCTGAAGAAGTGTTTTGCTTTCAGTACAGAATTTTAGGGAGGGGTTCTGAATAAAAACCACAGGGAAAATTTGCTAAAATGCAGATTCCTAGGTCCCACAGTTAATGTCCAGTTGTTCTGGACTGTGCCTAATTATCACTTTTTTGAAAACAGGTAAATTTGTATACAAGGCAGTCAGTTAATATGGGGATAGTTTTTTTTTTAAATCATTCCCTTAATGGCAGAATAATTTCCTACCAAACAAAATGCATCTTCTGTGACATAAAGTGTGTCTCAGAGGGGTCTGGCCAGCCTGATCACATTTGCATTGAGAATCAGGAAGAATGAATCTGCTTAAACTGAATTATAAGCCAGGATAGCATGCGTAATTGAAAATGTGAGCCAGGGTAAGGAGGAGAAAGAGGTAAGGAAAGAAAGGAGGTCACAGAGATGTGGACAGGTGGAAAAATCCCCATAGTAACCAAGGTGAGAGGTAACGCACAGACTCTCATCCTGACAATACCCTCAGGGAATTTAACAAGCATGCAGCAGCATCCCATGCACATTTCCTAAGTGTGTGTTGAGTGGCTTGGGGGATAAAAATTATTCTATGCTTTCAGAATTTCACTTTGTAAAAAGAATAACTGCCTCATAGAATAAGCATAGTGTTTCTGTCTGCAGATCTCTAAGAGACAGAAACACATGTGGATAAGAGGGGTGGGGGAGAGAGAGAAAGATAATAGGGAAGAGAGAGAGAGAGAATGAGAACAGAGAAGAGATAAATATGAAGAGGAAATACCATGGTACAAAAAAATACCACCAACAGCAATGGGTTCAGGAAATATGTGATCATTTTTGACAAAAGAGATGGTAGGAACTATGAATAAAACAAGTATTGTCAAAAGTGAAAGTTTCGAAAGACACAGGGATCGCCCAATGACAGAGAAATGGATGAGATCTACATGAACAACCTGGACGTGAGTGGGGGTAATGAAGGGCAAGGGTTGAGGGAAAGAGAGCTTAGGGGAGCGGGAGATCCCAGCTGGATCAAGAACAGAGAGGGAGAGCAAGGAATAAGAGACCATGATAAATGAAGACCACATGAGAATAGGAAGAAGCAAAGTGCTAGAGAGGTCCACAGAAATCCACAAAGATACCTCCACAGTAGACTACTGGCAAAGGTGGAGAAACAGCCTGAACTGACCTACTCTGGTGATAGGATGGCCAAACACTCTGTCGTGCTAGAAACCCCATCCAATGACTGAGGGAACTGGATGCAGCGATCCACGGCCAGGCCCCAGGTGGAGCTCCAGGAGTCCAATTGACGAGAAAGAGGAGTGTTTGTATGAGCGAGAATTGTTGAGACCAAGGTTGAAAAAAGCACAGGGACAAATAGCCAAATGAATGGAAACACATGAACTATGAACCAACAGCTGAGGCGCCCCCAACTGGATCAGGCTGTCTGGATAAGTGATACAGTTGATTGGCTTGATCTGTTTGGGAGGCATCCAGGCAGCTGTTTTGAACCTGGGGCTTATGCAGGGACACTTGGCTCAGCCTGGGAGGAGGGGACTGGACCTGCCTGAACTGAATCTACCAGGTTGAACTCAATGCCCAGGGGAGTCTTTGCCCTGGAGGAGATGGAAATGGGAGGAGGGCTGGAAGGAAGGGGGGGGGCGACACGACACGACAGACAAGGGAATCTGTGGCTGATATGTAAAATTAAATTAAATTATAAAATAAAATTTCAGAGATCAAAAAAAAAGTGAAAGTTTCACTTAAGATTTTCTTTCTTGGAAACATTCATTAGTATTATCTATGTTGTCACTAATCAGTCTGGGCAAGAGCACAATTAAGAGAGCTACATGCTTTAATATGTCTGTTTTAATTCCATCATTTCAATGAAAATGTATTTGTTTCATTGTCTCTATAGTGATAATAATCATCACATAGCACTAGCTTATATCAGTCATGTGTGATCCAGATATAAATGCTCCTTATATACATAGTAGGTTTCTCCTCTTTCACCTACAGTATTTTATATAGTCCTCATTCATTAGATTTTATCACATCATTGAAACATTTCAGAAATTTTGAAATACAAGCATGGCACTGTATTAACCATAACAGACAAGTTTTAAAATTTTACATTTTTAAATTTCTTTTCCTTTTTTTATGATTTATTTATTTATTATGTGTACAGTGTTCTGCCTACATGCATGCTTCCAGGCCAGAAGAGGGCACCAGATCTCATTATGGATGGTTGTGAGCCACCATGTGGTTGCTGGGAATTGAACTCAGGACCTCTGAAAGAACAGTCAGTGCTCTTAACCACTCCATCTCTCCAGCCCCCTTAAATTTCTTTTCTAACAATTTTACTTCCATAAGGTAGAGGAAATCACTAGAGCTACTTGCCCTATGGACTTAAAAATTGCTCTAGGAAAATTTGAAATCTTAGAAAAATGGAAGTCATCCATCCTATCTTAGAATTGAAAGCAACGATAGGACACTACTAAGCTAAATGGCATTTCTGTGCAGATGCTATAAGCACCGTTAACATTTTAAATGGAATAATGTAAGTCTATTTCTAGAGACCCTGAAAGGCATTAGAACTTAGCAAGGATAAAACATCAAGAGGCTAAAATATGTTAATATAATCACAATCTATCAAAAGATGAGTTTGGTAAAAAAGAAAACACACTAAGCTGTTTTGTGTGTTTTGCTGGGGTTTGGTTCAGTGTGATAGAGTGTGATACTAATAGGAGAAATGACACTATCCCAGGACAAATATATACCAAAGTAACAGGGGTCTTAGGACTATTGTCAGCAAATAAAAAGAAATGCCTAGACTTAGAGTTAGGGATGAGTAGCAGGTTTCCCACCTATATTCTACAAGGTTAGACATAAGAAGAAAAGAAAGATTTGACCCTTCATTTGGGCAGATGATTAAATACTAACACAGAGTCAAATTACTTTTGTTCAGACAGGCTATCAGAGGCAATAAGCATTGTGCTGGAAAGTAGAGACCAGACATGGTTAAAGGGAAATTGGATCTCCAGATCAGCAGAGTGATAGCAGGTAAACACTCTCTGACTTTGAATAAGACTGTGGCCAGACCCTTCTTAAAAACTACAGCTTAGGATAGGGACCAGACTTGGAAAATTGCTGGCTCTCTTTGAGAAACAAAGTTCATTTTCCATTAACATTTTCTCTAGTATAAAGGGCAGATGTCAGGACTGTAGATTAGCTTAATAAACAAATTGCAGAATTTTTCTGGAATATTTAGAAAAGAATATGGTAAGCATTAGGAAAATGTACACATGGACTAAGAATATGGGATGGGATTGCTTCAGGTAACATCCTATATAGACAACACTGCACATACAGTGTGATACACTTCAAAGTGGGAATATTTCAATATCTTCACTAATGTCCTTGTAGACAAGGTGACATGTTATGGCTGAGACAGAGGTGGAGGCCTGACAACTTCCATCCTGATCAAGGAGTCAGTGGAAGCAAAGGCTCTGTTAATATGCCACATGATTCTGCTATTGGTCCTGTCTCGATCAGGTTATTTTAAATTACGTATAAAGGATATTGAAGAGCAAGTGCATCAAATTTATAGAGGACAAAAGTGTTGGTGAGATATGTACTTGGTTAAATAAGGGAAGATAAATTTAAAAGTTCAGAAGATTGGAATAATATGATTGTGGTGGGGTTGGTTTATTTTACCATTTCATTTTGTTTGGTTTTTGTGTGAGGGGTTACACCCAGGGCCTCACACATGCTAGTCAGCCTTTGATCATGGAATCACTTTCCTCCTCATGGGACGTGTGTGTGTGTGTGTGTGTGTGTGTGTGTGTGTGTGTGTGTGTTAAAATTAAAATTATTTATATAATCTAAATAATGCAGATTATTTGTATATATAATATAGGTATCTAAAATTATTTACATAATTAGTAGAAAAAAAAAAGCCAGGAAATCTTGATGTGAGAGTAGTTGATTTGAAAGGTAGCCAGGGGGATTTGTTGACAAATAAGCAAATGAAAAACATACTACGAAGCCCATGCTTCCCAGTTCAGCTTTACCTATTATGTTTACCTCTGTTCACACCTGTATCAACTGTTTGATGAGTCAGAAACTGGGAAGGTGGGGTTTCCTTTTGAAATCCTGTCTCAAAGCACCTGGAAGCTTATCTTTGGGGAATCTGAGTTAGAAATGTCTGTCTTGACTGCATCAATTTATCTAACAGATAAAAGAGCACCCATCATGAGCCTATTCCTCTTCTAAGTACTGAGACTGGTTAACTAGGAGATATAGCATGCTCATAAAAATAAGAACAAATTACAATCATCATCCAGCTATAAAAAACTTTTTAAGTACATTGTTGAACTAAGAGCTAGGTCTCTTTCATCATAAAGTTTCCAGTGTGGAAATAACAAGTGAGCAGATAATGACTCAAAAATGAAATATTGGTAAATGTTGAGAAAAAGAGTCATGATGTCATAGACCATAACTAACAATGGGAAAACTGTAGATAGTTGTTGCAGAAGAGATTGACTGGGATTTACATTCACCTAAGGTAACTATTTAATGATAAAACAGAAGCCATGTCAACCATGGGTAGACAGAATTTCAGTCAGCTTTCATGCTTACTATTGTAATGATAAAAAAAGCCCTTAGGCTTAAGTGAGTTTATAATATAAAGGAGATTCTCTCTGAATGGAAAATCAAGAGTTGAACTCCTCTGAGTAGAAAGGATCATGCCTTCCTCTAATATTCCTGATTGGAAAATATGTCATTTTCTCATTTAAAATTTAAAAAGTAGAAGAAGCAAAATTTATTAATATAGATGTGAAGACCAATGACATCAGTTGCTGATGGGAGACTAGTTCACTGCTGTCAAGCTTTATTATAATTTTTAAGTTGGAAAATAGAAACTGCATACATAGTCACCTCTTTGCATTCACTGGCAAGTAGATCTGGGACCTACAAGGTCAGCACAAGCTACAAATACTCAAATCCTTTACATAAAAAGGCAGAGCATTTACATAAAACCTACACATATTCATACATCCTTTGATGTATTTTTAATCACCTGATGATTGCTTGTAACACCTACAAGAATGTAAATCCTATGTAAATAGTTGTTATACTGCATTGGTTAGGGAATGACAAGAAAGCACAGATATACAGGATGTGTGTGTGTGTGTGTGTGTGTGTGTGTGTGTGTGTGTGTATACATAAAAAAAATCTATGACTGGTTGAATCTGATATATCAAATGTGTAGCTATGAACTGACTTAATTTGGTGTACACACATGATTTTGTGAAATATATGTGTATATATACATATAAACATCTAAACAATACAAATTAACATTATCTGTTGCTCACATGCTTATTTTTCATGATGAGAGTACTTTAAACCTCTCAGTCACTTTCGGGTATATAATAAGCTGCTATTAACTGTAGTCATTTTGTTTTATAATATATTTCTTGGACTTATTCCTTTGTATAATAACTTTTTAATTTATTATTATGGGAGGGGCATACATACATACACACCTGCCGTGGTGTGTGAAGATCCGAGGACAACTCCTGTGGAGTCAGTTTTCTCGTTCCTCCGGTACTGAGGTCTGGGAATCGAGCTCAGACTGTTGTGCTTGCACATCGCACCTTCACCTACTGAGCCATGCACTGGCCCTGCTGAATTTTCTCTGTTGCTCTTTGATCATCATTTCCCCAGCTTTTTTCTGCTTCTACCTCAGATCTCTGTTGATGACACGCTCCTCCCTGCTCCTGTGGGTTCCTCTAGACTCCATACATAAGATCATCTGTCCACTTGTGCGGGAGGAGGCTCTCTGTTCTCCCTAGAGACAGTGCGCCACTTAGAAGGCCACAGAGGCTATTACCCTTGTACTTTATTTAATAATTTCCAACACATTTCTTATGATGACAATAAACATTTTGTCCAAAAAGCTTATCCAGATGGGTAATAACAGAATACTCCTGTTCCTGCTTCCAGCCAAGGCTCACGTGAAGCTCTCGGTACAGGTAAGAGGAAACTGCCAGTTCCTGGCCTACGACAGCCAATGACCAGAGGTGCAATGAGAAGCAGAAAATGTGCTGGTACCCCAAATCTCTTCATGGGTAAAGAAAGACAACTATGACATCTGCCAGGCAAACTCAACCAAGCACAAAAAGCATAAGTGGAAGACTCACAAAAGATTACCCATGACATGAAATTTTAAATCAGTCAACAAGACTGATTTTCCTAGAAACTTTAGCACTAGCTTTCACTGGAAGAAGAAAAAAAATAATCTTTTTAATGTTCTTCAATTTGTAGATCTGAAGCCAGGATCATTCTTTGAACAGCGAAGAAATAGAAATTAAAATAAATGGGACGATGGGAAACACACTGAAAGGAAAGTGATAGGTCCCCAGAGGAGCAGGGAAGAGATGTGCAACTTAGAGACGCTGCTCCTAGAGGCAGAGGTTGTAATTGAGACCATTGTAAGAATAAACAGCAGGGAAACTCAGATAAAACCAACTAAAGCGCCACAAGGGGACAGACATATCACCACCATAGGTCTCTCAGTAGTGCCTTTTCAGCAAAGACTAGCTTGACACATGCACACCAAGGTCATAGTTTCCTTTGTACCTAGAGACAGAACTTTATTTTATATAGGTGTTCCATGCTTGTCCTTCTTAATATTACTATTATTTAATTTAGTATTTATAATATTGCAAGGATAAGCTTGGAGCATTGGTGATTTACTAAAATAAATAAATAGTTTTAGTTCTAGAAAAACAGGTAGTTATGTAGCTTATGAAGACACTGTATCATTCCCAAGCTCCATGTGTATAGAAAAATGAAAATTATAAATTGAGGAGTATCAGGAGACAGACGCATGCAAAAATGAGTGAATGATCAATATTTCAGAAGGCTGCAGAGGCACAAGAAGGTCTGAATTACACACAGCTTTGAAATGCAACAAGTTGCCAAAGGCTGAGGAGTGGAGACAGAACCCGCCTGCAGCTGCCTTGGATTTCTGTGGTTTTAAAGACTTCATATAGTGACATTGTCTAAACATGGAACCTACAGCCAATTGGGGCAAAGGAAATCAGAAAGGACCTGTGGATGCCAAATGTCCATCCCTCTCTTTCTCTTACTTCCTTCACCATAAAAATTTGCCCCATATGCTATCATTTCAGTGTCCTTGACTCAAAGTTCATGTGCTCTTTAGAATATACATATAAGACAAAAACTACATTCTAGGAAGTCTAACTAGTACAATCCTTTTCAACTCGGTTTTTTGTGAAATAAATAAAAACAAAATATGGGAGATGGTTGTGAGAGAGGGTTGGGAGGAAGTTGCAAGAATTCATGGGAGTTTGGAGTTCAGGCTGAAATAGTGTGTTGGAGGCAAGCATGTATAAACTTTTATGAGTTCTGTGAAGGAGAATTTCTGCAAAGAAGCTGGGTACAAAGGCTATTGACAGAACAGGCTGCTACAGACCACTGTGGAGATATTAGAAAGTTCAGGACCTGGAGTCTGTTCACGTTTGATACTGGGCCATCCTGAGCTCCATAGCCATTCTTCCCTTACATCTGTGTCAGAACTAATATCCTCCGGCTAACACAGTGGTTCTTAACCTGTGGGTCGCAGGAGACACATATCAGCTATCCTGTGTATCCCATATTTACATTACGATTCATACCAGTAGGGAAGTTACAGTTATGAAGCAGCAATTAAATAATGTTATGACTGGGGGTCACCACAACGTGAGGAACTGTGTTAAAGGGTTGCAGCATTAGGAAGGTTGAGAACTACTGGGATAACAGAAAACAAAAAACTTTTGGAAGGGCTGGAGACATGGTTCAGGGGTCAAGGATACTTGCTGTTCTTGTAGAGAATCCAGGTTCAGTTCCCAGCACCTACACAAAGGTTTATAGCCATCTGTAACTCTAGTTGCAGGGAATCCAACCCCTTTTCTGATCTCTATGGGCATAGGCATGCATGGCATGTATATATATATATATATATGCACACAGAAAAATACGATAAATAAATTTTAATGAAAAAAAAAAAAACCTCTGGGAGTGTATGAACCTAGTAGCCACTAGCTTCCACCAATCCAAAAATCTAAAAATGTGAAAAGGTGGCATGTGATGCCTACAGCTGAGATTTCTCTACTTTGCTGTAATCCACCTCTCTGATGTTTCTATTAATGTACTTAAAATGTGTCTTGACTTATGACTTTTTGTTATGTTACTGTAAAAACATTATAAAACTACTTCCAGAGCATAATATGGAATTTGGGGTAACTCTTAAGTGGCTCCAGAAGAAACTTTCTCTTATCCCCTTTGGGGAGAGGGTTGTGATTTTTCCTCCCCAGCTGTATAAGAAATTTTAGATATGACAAAGTCTCCATAAAGAAAGGATTCTGAAAGAAGGTGAAAGTATGTCAAAACCTAACTTCCTGGAGGTCATTATTACTCTTTAGGCAAGGTCATAGTGGTCTCACATCACAGAAAAATGAAAAACGATACAACTGGTGTGCAGTTCTCACCACTGAGGGTTAACAGATGGGAAACACTTGGATGCGAACAGACAGTCGGAATTAAGAAAAACACATGTGATAAATCATCTGCTTCTAACCATAGAAAGATAAAATGGCGCTGTGTGCTAATGTATTCATTTCTAAAGCAGGATGTGGGGCCCAGAGGAGACAGAATCAGTGCAGTTAACATTTTCCCTCAGTCTTGAGCCCATTATCAAAAATGATTACTTGTGTAAGAGAAAAGAAAAAGGTGAGTGGGGAGAGAGTGGAGGAAGGAGACTCAGTTGCAGTTAGAAACAGCAGAGCCAGTGGAGAGGGGATGTGTACAGAAACCAGGTCAGAGGACTGTTCAAACCACTGGTGACCTGCAATGGCCAAGGGTGACCTAATGACTGCGGCAACTTCCACTGCAGCTATTGAAAGTCTTCCGCGGACTGCGCTTTGCTCGCACACTCAAGCATGTGTGCATCCAAACTTTCTTTCCTGGCCTCCAAGCTTTCTTTCCATGTAAGGAAGTACAATTCCTCAATGGCAAAGGGATCAGAAAGGATCAGCATGGACTACGTTTTGGGAAATGAGATCACAAAATCATTAACCTTGGGAAATTATGAGTGAGGATAAAGGCTTTGGGGTGCAGCCTGGGATCCCCAGAAATGCTGCTGGCATTCGTGATGTAGGAAGACTGGAAGTGTACTATGCTTGCAAAGGAAATACAGGCAGGAGTGGGGAATTTGGGTTGCCAACTTGACAAGTCTATGAAGAATTTGATAAGCATGTTTTAAAGCAATTTTCCAGCTTTCTCAGACTAATTTCTTGAAACTAATAACCTCATTTTCCATTTTGTATGCAAATTCATTTTCTGACTATCTTAGAAAGAACATGTATTTGAAAGTGCCTGTTCATCCTCAGATATCACAGCTTTGGGAAAACAAAGTGAAGAAAAATTTTATATAATCCTCATCACAGGGCTGTCTTTTCAAAAGGGAAGGAGTATGAACTAATAGTGTGCCTATTACTTTACACATCTTAAGCTTGACATTTGGTGCTCTGAGAATCATTTCCCAGCCCACTGGAACAAATGCACTAAAAAAAATAATAAATCATGATATCTCCTTTCTCTGACTTATAAATAACATTCCACTTAGTCAATTCAAATTGAGAAACAAACTTCTAATGGCATCCATTTGCACTGTTGCTAACGACAACCCCCACACTTTTAAGAACATACAGCCTTGCTGGATATTTAAACAAACTTAATATGCTCCAGAGAGTCCCTCAGGCATTTCTGTGTTTGGAACTCTTCATTACTTACCCATCATAAAATTATGGTTTCTCTTTTTATTTTATTCTGCCTCTCAAGTTGTCTCCCACAGCACTTTTCACCAGGACCTCTCTGTTAGCTGTGAACTTCGGAAGGTTTATTTTTAACCCTTGCACTTGTACCCTCTTGCATTTATAGACCAGAAATGTGTCCTATATAACAAACCCATTCTTTGACTTCCATGCCAGCATTTCGGACTGCGGCCAGTTGGACAGACACTTCATTCAGTCACTGACAGTTCATTCTGGCCAGACTAGTGCAGCTGGGGGATTAGAATTTCTCAGTCATTGAGTACTTTTTTTTTTCCTGGAGAAAGATTTGCAGTCTTTAAAAACAGGCTAATTTATCCCATATATCTGTACAATGCCATAAGTGAGCTAACAATTGCCCAATCAGTACAGTGTTCTTGTTACTAAGGAGGGGAAGTATGCCACTAACAAAGAATAAGACAAAAAAAAATACTTGGGAAAGAATATCCACAGTGATTTATGTATGGCCTATTTTCCTGGAGACTCTCAACTTTCACTTGGGAATAACTACCCTTGGAAAAGTCAAATAAGCCTTTTCCAGCTAGACTGTACATAACTCCAACAATTAATTATGCTGGAGGTTATACAATAGGAAATGGGAATATACAGTCGAAGATCATTGTTCCCATTCTAGGTAGCAGTAGAAGTTTCTGTAGATGATCTAGTGATCTCCCTGTAGCCTCTACTGAGTACTATGGAAGTCCAAGGATGGAGTGAGGCCAGGTTGGTATGTGTGCCATAGGGGTCATCTCTGCAATAGCTTCTTAAAAAAGCTCTGGAGCACCAGTCCCTTGCCCTGAGATAATGATGATAAGAAAAGACCCTTACCCAAAACAAGAAGACTGGGCGCAAAACAACAGAATTTGGAAGCAATATTTTATTTACATGAAACTATCTATGGGTTAGAAGTTCTAGAACTTCCAATGGATTAAATGTCCTGTGAGCATAGGACTGAGACAATTAGACGAGGAAATGGGGTCCTTATTTGGCAGATTAAAGGAAATCAGTGGATGAACAGGCATGTGTTTCAGAGATCACACTAGTAGCAAAACATGTCCTAGAGAAGTAAGATTGAAGACAAGGACTCCAGGATACAAGGTGTTGCAAAGAATACTAAATAGAGTAGGGGGGTAGGAATGAACAAATGAGAAGGGTGCATACCTGGAAAGAAACCAAAGAGCTGTGGGAGGAGCTTTGTGTGCTGTGAATATGTGTTGCATTAATTAGTTGATAATAAAAGCTAATTCGACCTATAGCCAGGCAGAATAAGGCAGGACAGAAAAGCCAAACGGAGATACAAAGAGAAAGAAAGACTGAGTCAGGGCAGGTGCCATGAGCTGCCCAAGAAATAAAATGCTGGAGGACCAGTAAGCCATGCACCACATGGCAATAAATAAATTAATAGCAATGGGTTGATTTAAATGTAAAAACTAGTAATAAGCCTGAGACATCAGCCAAACATTTATAATTAATATAAGCCTCTATATGGTAATTTGAGATGCAGCTGCCTGGTATTTGGGAATTGCTGTAGGGAAAGAAACTTCCATTTACATCAAACCAATTGTATTGACTCATCCTACAGCAAGGTGCTTGGTGTTTCTGAGTGGATACAGGTGTTGCTCTCAGGTTAAAAAAAAATGTTATGACAAAGAAGCATCTTGAAGACCATAGCTTTAGTAAAATTGAAGAAGCTCAGAAAGATGCTGGCTTTCTTAATATATATCTTGGAGAGCAGTCATGTTTGATAGACCAGTCATGCAAGGTAATTAAATTGGTGATGATACCGAGACCACAGAGCAGAGAGCGGCAGAACTGAAGCTAGAAATAGGTACAGGTAGGGACATCAAAAGATGAAGGGATGTATTTTAGATGAAAGGTCCAAAGACAAAGGGTGGGTTACAGAAAACAATAAAAAGCTGAAGTTGTGGGGACAGTGTGGGAAAATTATTGCAGAAGCTTCTTCATCTTCTTTCTGCCAAGGGTCAGTTCGAGTCATATGGAGCCTTTTACTTTGCCATTTAGTGATGGATGGATCACTAGGGATCTTCAATGCAACACGAGTAAAAAGTATATAAAGTATATGGTAAGTCAAATATATATATATTCTCTAGCTAACCAACACACAATGAATGAAGTCTTCTCCACGGCCCTCTCGAAGAGCCCACACACTAGTCTATGCTTTGGAATGGGAGATGTGGAACAAGTTCCCTGGGTGAAAGAAGCGAGCCTAAGGGGGAAAACACTGATTGCTGAGGGGGATCAGAGAATAATCAAGAACCTGTGAGATGATGATAAGATCAATTCAAGAGCAAATGTAGATGAATGTGCCTTCCCTGGGAGAGGACTACAGTGAAAGAGAGAATCCGGTGGCCTCTTTCATAGGTTAACCTGTTTTAATTCAGTTGGCAGCCATTGCTATGGACCTTCAAAAGAATCAAAGGCACAAATCTTTCTTTTACCACTTTCCTGTTTGACTGTGAGTGGATAAACCAACAAAGTCAAATTGTGCTAACAAAGTAGAATTAAGTAAGAGTGCTAAAACACCACAGACTAAGATATAGTATTAAGATAAAGCACCATTGCCTTTCTTATGACTTCAGAAATATATATTGTTTTATACAATAAAATTTCATTTCAAATAAGTGGAGACATACAAGTAACATTCCACACAGATGACTAAGGAACTCATCAGAACTTTGAAGGCTGTCAGAAATACCTTAACACTCAATTCGGCATCAACACAGCTTCCCTTTAAATAGGTACAATATACAATATGCTATTTCCCTTCTATGTCCAATGTGTTTGAATAACTAGTTGATCAGCTTGCATTTTGAGGTTACATTTTATTCTCATGAGAACAGGAACTTCAAACTTCTTATACAAGGTCTCTTGAGCTATAAAGGTCAGTGTGTATACAGATTTCAACTATGTTGGAAAATGTAGCCTGGGAACCCCGAATGCCATCTGGAATTGGTGATGAGGGTGCTATGGTATTGAAATGGGTCCCTCCAGCACAACTATGTGGAGAAGTAACAAGGAAAAAGAAAGGAAAGATACCAAGGCATTTGGGAGACATTCCTATCTCTGACCTGAGACAGGGATTTCAACAGAATAGTCGTTACAGAACACATTACTTTCTGTTCCCTCAATCACTGTTTCAGTGGGCATGTTTTCTTTCCTCCTCCACTTAGTGATTTAACCTGAAACTGTTGAACTTCTAGCAAGTCCAGTAGAGAGGCCTTACAAACGTTCCTCTCAGCCAGGCTAAGGAGAGGTTTGTATCCTCAACAGTCCAGGGACTTAGCAGCTTCTGTTTGTTCTGAAAGACTCAGTGACATGTCTTCCTCTGCTTTAATTGGAAAGGATAAAATTTTTACTACTTCCACTTGAATCTCTAATGAGAAAAAGTAAGAAAGAAAAGCAACTCTCAAGACCCCTTGATTCTCAGAAATGTAAGGAGCTACTTAAGTTGAAGGGTCCGCCAATCGTAGCATTTTTAGTAATTTTCCAGTGAGCCCCATGTCTCTGCCACCTAGGCTGATAGCCCAATATGCCTAGCTGCAACATTTTCACAAATTCTCCAAATTAAGAAGATAGAAGCAGTTACATCCTCTTTGAACTGTTGACATTTCCTCTTCCACACTCACCATTATCTTGAAAATAAGGGCTCTGTGGAGGTGCTTCTGGAAGTAGGCTTAGTAACTTAGTAAGATGCTTTTCGATGCCATGCTTAATTCAAATGCCTAATCATTTGATTGTTGTTGGGAAGGGTTTTCTGAAAAAAAACCTGAATGACTGAAGTCATTTCATAAAGCAACTCAACTTGAAATCTGCCCAGTAATGGCAATTAGGTTAAACCACTTAATTCCAAAAAAAAAAAAAAAAAATTGTCATCATTAATTTCTATAAATAGCTTTAAAGTTTGAAACTATAATTCCCTGCATCAACTTCTTACTCCCATCTAATATAAATGTATTTTTATATCAGAACAAGATCACTGTACTTATGACATATCCATGGGTAATAATCCTCCTAGGAATTACATGCTAAATGATGCCTATTTTATTGGTTTCAAGACACAATTACATTGTATATAGAATCATGTATATACTTTTGCACTGCATGGTCATTAAATAATAATGAGAGCACATTGATTGGTTCCTATTAAATTTATGTGAGGCAGTATTGTGCTTTATGGAGGGATTTGTAAGGTAGCTGAACAATTGGTTATATTTATTTTTTGGTTAATTGTCTTACACAGATTGATGTCTGCTATAGCCATACTTACTTCTTTTCTTTTATGCTTTTAATAAAACAAACTTTTAAGACATGTCATAATCCAGAAAGATTACTCCATAAAAAAGAAGAAGAGAAAATTGTGAAAAGACAGAAATTATTGACTTACAATATCACATTAAAAGAATTAAATGTGTATCACCTGACCACAAAATAAGTAAGCTAGTTTCTGAGTAAATTAGGAAATAAAGGATTGAGGGAAATTGATTTGCATAATAAAAGCTAAAGCTGTCTCTTTTGTCTAAAACAGTCAGATTATTATTGATAAGCTATTTTTATATTGCATTGTGTAACTAGTTTCTACAAGTCTGTCGTTGATAATGAATCTCTAATTTATCCTGCAGCTTCACACCTTGTCCTTACTTCATTCTGTTGCTGTGACAAAAACATGACCAAAAGCAAGTTGAGGTGGGGAGAAAGGTTTAAATGGATTTATTTCTGGGTCATAATCCATCATAGAGGAAAGTCAGGGCAGGAAAATCAAGCAGAAACCAGGGAACAAGGCTACTTCCTTACTGGCTATCTTATTGCTCATGTTCAGATAGCTCTCTTATGTAGCCTAGACCTACCTGCCTAGGGACAGTGCCACTCTGCAGTGGGATGGGCCCTCTACATCAATCATCAGTCAAGACAGTCCCTTAAAGACTTGCACAGGCTAATCTGATCAGAGAAATCCCTCAATTACTCCCTCAGATGACTCTAGGCTATATCAGGTTGACAGCTAGAGATAACTAGGACTTTATTTAAAGAAAATATTGAGACTGTTTTGGGAATTAAAAACAGACAGAAAGTAGTTGTCTAAATATATAGTAGGAAAGGCTACGTGTAAAGGAAGGTACTGCAAAATTAGAAGTTGTTGGAGAATGAAAAAGTTAGCTTAATAAATTGGTTTCTAAGGGATTATTTAAGAAACCAAAAAACACAGACTACTTAAGTTTACTGTGAATGAAACTGATCCACATATAGCACACGACATACACATATAGGACTTCTTCATAGGATCTGCCGCCAATAGACTCGCAAGCATCTCTTATCCCCATCACGGACCTTAACTGTGCTTTGGCTGGATCAGTATGAAACACAGGCGGCCTCCTGCTGACTTCTTGACTCTCTATACCTAACATCAACTCTTGCTGGCTTTCACATTTCAAAATTGTTGTTCTATTTTGAACTACTACTACCATGAATAGTTTATGGATACAAACTTTACTCTGACTCTCTCAGTATCCTCCACACGGACTACCCCTTTCAGTGCATATAGGCCAGCCCCTATGCCAACATGTGTAACATCTTTCAACAATAGCATCTAAGGACAATTGCCAATACTTTATATACTAACTGCCATCCAGAAATGCTCTTATTATTGAGAACAGGACTTTCCAATAGCCACATTTGGCACATTTTCTTCTCCCAGATGCCAGTAGAAACTTGTGCCTATCTAACCTCAATCATCTCCTCTCATACTGACCGAAAAACATGATGTCATATGCTCAAACTCATTCACGGGCATTTATTAGGATTCATGACCCAGCATTTGTATGACTTTGAGGTGTGAGATACCCAGGAAAGAGAATGCTTATTTAATGATGCTTAACGAGTAAAATTGTAACTAATGGGAGTTTAAATGGATACCATAGCGACTGTACACCTCATTTCACTAGTAATACTTATTGATTTCACCATGTAAAAACTCATGAGTTTGAATCCTTGAGCCCTTAAAAAGGTCAAGAGAAACATGAAAACCAACCAGGGACCCAGAAAGCCACCCATGTATACCCAAGGGAGCAAAATAGGAAGAAAGTAATTGCTGCCTTTTCCTTTATGGACTATGCAAACTAAAACACATGGATGGAGGCAGCTGAAGTGTTAACATGTTCTATCAGGAACTGCAGATCACATTCTAAACAAGCAGTCCAGGTCCCCAGAAGCTAAGATTCATGGTAATGATATGGCCCTTCAGAAATGTTGCCTTAGGAACACTTCACCCTTACAGCTGAAAGACACTCAAACTGAAGGACTGTTTGTAGTGGGTAGCCATTCCAGCTTTGATCTGGAAGTTCCAACCCCTATTGAAGCTTCAGTAACTATCATGCCTACAAGGCAGGGCCAAGGGAGGGCCCTGAAGACTTGAGATCGGAATGCACGATGCTCTCTTGCTTCCTGGACCCTGGATGCTGGAGGTAGACCAAGGAGAGTTCTCCAGAGAACACCGCCAGATTGTGCTGCATCTTTCCCAGAACCCACAACCTACCTATCCCTTCATTTGTAAGTTATGCCACTAAATAAATCTACCTTTTAACTACGTGGAGTGGCCTTAATAATTTCACCAATAACTGTTCATCAGAACATGCCTTTTGATGGGCTGAGGAGATGCCCCTGTGGATAAAGGAAGACATTGGCCACCAAATATGGTGATCTGAGTTCTATTTCTGGACCCCACATGACAGAGATGGGAACCAGCCCCTCCAAATAGTCCTTGCTTCTCCACAAGCATGCACCCCATACATACAGCAGTAAATAAAAGCAGAATAAAAAATAACGCAAGAAATTCAGACAGTGAATGATTGGCCTTGAAACAAAACCCTTTTATAATAACTATTCATACTTTCAAATCTATCTTTTCTTTTTAATGTATATTTTTTACATTGAAATAAAATGGCATATAAATTTGACTCTGATTCAGGATGCTATCTTATATTCACACACTCACATAATGTGGTTAGGAGAACATAGATATGTGAGAGTATGTTTGTTTTAAAGCATATGTGTGTGTTTTACTTAAACTTCTGTTATAGTTCATTGTTGCATTATCTTTAACAGCAACATCTAAATCAATATCTGTGGCATTATTCTCAAGAATCTCACTGCCTTTCTATGAGATGGGCAGTGGGGCTTGTGGGACAAGCTTGCTGTCTAACTGAATTGCTACTCTTGTACTACCAGCCACGCTCTTCCTGTCCCATGTATATGATGCTCTTCTTCTGTGGTGGCCATTTGTTTGGGGGAAAAAAAGATGGAAAGGTCCAGGGAGGTCCATCCTGCGTGTTGTTTGTACAGTGTGTCTACACACCACCATATTCGCACTTCCCTTCCTACCCATACTCAGAACCATCCCTACATAGCAGAGAACTGGGTTGGGGTGAACTATTCTAAGGACAGCATCCTAAAATGGAAAGGAGCAGATGCAGCCGCATTTCTCGAGTGACAGCATTCCACAGCGAACACTCTTGTTCAACCAGAATCTGCGTAGGCAGCTTCACATATGTATTTATAAGTTACATGAATGGGTGTGCAATTCCAAACTGCTTGTTCTTTTAGTATTCTCCCCTCTTCCCCCAGAAATAAGAGATGCTTAGGCCTCAGAGTTGACCAGATGGAGCACATAATGGTTTGGGATACCATTTGTGCACTGAGTGGAGCTGACAGGCTCACCCTATTCTCAAAGAGACAGACTTCCACCTGTTGGGACTCACCAGAGTCTTTTTATTAGTCCATCTTGGGTTCTGAAATAACTCAATATTAGAGAGGCCTTCCATCAATGCCAGACTCTCACTAGTGGGCAGTTTAGAGTCCTGTGGTAGGCAAAGTAGTTAAGGTCACAATAGAAAATACATGACAGGTTTGGACAGAAATGTCCAAGTAAGGATATTTCTGCTGCCTTAGGAAATGGAAAGAAAAGAGACATGCTGAGTGTTTTGCTTAGTGATAAATCAAGGACAGAGGCACAGACTTTCTAGTTCTCACCTATGACAATGCCAAGAAGTCCACAAAAGACAAGTTTTATTGCTTATGATGGTCGCCAAGTAAAATAAGACACAGCACGCATCTGCAGCTTACGCCTTTATGGTTGCCAACACCCTTCCCACAATTGTTTCAAGCAATATCATTTGTTATTAATCAACTCTTTCAAAAGCCACCCATCTTTTTCTAAAGAGATGATTGTCTACAAACAAGTCCTTGCACAGACTGTCCAGGATGGAACTCAGAAAGAGGAGGAGGAGGAGGTCTCCGTGCCAGCTTTAATGGAGAAACTTGTCACTGAAAAGAAAGCCAGCAGTAGACTCTAGGGCTTGGCAGAGCACCCAAAAGAAATCTTGGTGGGAGCTGATGGTCTTCAAAGGGGTGCTGTGGGTAGAAAAAAAAAATACTGGCTGGAATATGCAAACATAGGAAGTTTAGAATTCAAAGTAAAAGACAGATGAGATTTAATCTATCTCCATAAAGAAGGAGACATACTCAGTGGATGATTTCCCCCACTTCTCAAATTCAGGAAAATGGTAGGGAAGACAGAAAATTAGTCTTTGATGGGCGCTATTCTCTGATGCTTCTGACACAGCATCTTTTGGGAATTGAGTTAGGCAGAGAACAATTCTCCTAGCTGGAGCCAATGGCATTACATACTTCAGGTAATCTCTGCGAGATCTGTGGAATTTACATCTGTGCCTCCTCCATTTGGGACTTACTAAACTTGTTTCTGAGAGTAGCTCTGGTTGATTACTAATTAGGACATATACTGGAATGAATACAGCCCCTCCCCTATTGATAAGTGCTGCTCAGTCATATGGAACTGTGTGTCTGAGGAATAGGGTATACAGGACACAGTGATAACCACGGAGAGCCAGATAGTCACATTCTGATTGCCAGTCTGTCTCCTGGAGTACTGGAGCCTTGGTCCTTAACTCCTTTGAGTCACCTTTCCTATAGGACTTTTCTGAGGTACAAATGCATTTGTGTATGCACAGAACTCGGAACTGTGACCTTGTACTTATTGTCACCCCTTTCTTAGTGTCTGCAGGAACAGATTGTGCTTAAGAGGTCCTCAGCATGTACCTTACAAAATCCTATTAGCATTTACTGCTAACTGACAATGTTATAACTACAGAAATTAAGATGCCAGGGTAACATAGGAATCAGACAATTAGTGTTCAAATTTAGTTAGTTGCTGTAAATTTCCAGATTTCCATTCTACATGTAACATGGAGATAACAATGCCTAGTCCTGTAATGTTTAATGACAGATGAGGTATTTGTTCGTGTGTATAACTCTGTATGCCTAAGAAGCCAACTACGATTAGCTCATTAGTAGCTCATTTCATATCCTCAGATACAAAGTATTTCCAAGACAGAAAAAAAAACACCAAAAAAACAGAAAGAATTCCTTCTTCCAAGTTTCAAATACTGTCCCCCAATCTGAGTTGGTGCAGTTGTGTAACAGAAAAGAACAAAAGCCTGGCCATACGGAGCGTTTGTAGCCTGGACTCTGCTACAGCTGTTGGTTATCACATGAGAACTAAGACTCTCAGCCCAAAGCCAGCAAACTGAAAGCACCCTCCAGACATTTCTCCTCTCTTAGATTTTGATTCGTTGCTTGCAGTTTGATTTTTATCTTCTGTAGACCTCCTCTGACCCCACTTCTTCCCATGCAGATTTCAGCCTCATATTCTGAAGCTGATGGTTCACTGCTATCTCTTACATTGTCTTTGTAATACAAAATTCAACATAATAAAGTAGCTCTCCTCTCTGGGTCTCCCAAATTTACACAGGCTAAGCCATCAAGAATACAACATAGCCACGCTTTTCCATTCCATGATAGTCTTTCCTCTACAAATCAAAATTGTCATTATAAGAAATTCCAGATAATATAGTATAATATTTGTCTCATATTAAACAGTTACTTTTTGATAACTGTGCAGAAAAAAAAAAACTGTAGCTATAGAAAGCTGAGTGGAGCTTCCTGTCCACAATGATGTCTAGATTAGTATATCACCATAGTTAACTATGATCAAGGGTTTATGAATGCACTGTGGCCATGTGTGAGGATAATCCTCTTTAGTTCTACTGGTGCTGTGTGTACTTGCTTCTTCGCAGAGGGCAAAGGCTTAAAAGAAACAAAATGTTCTACATTTTTGCAGTACACACATATTCTCACTTTAGCTAGATAGAGTCTATCTTCTAATAATGCAATAAAAAACCTCATCTGGGATTTAACCCAACTTTTCCGGAGTACACTCACTGTTTATTTCTTAAGCAGATTCATGGTAGGTATGCAACAGGCTTGAAAACAATCCCCTGTCCTTAATCAAGTTATGGCTGGTGTGTATGTGTTCACAAATTCAATCTCAAATGAAATTGGCAAAAGTGGTTTGCAAATGCATTTTCTCAACAAAAAAGAGAGAGAGAGAGACATGGCTTGGCTCTCTCTGACTTAATCCTCCAGCAAATACTTATCCAGATGCTCTTACTCCACCCTGTCACAGGAAGGGCCTCGTCATTGTGTCTCTGCTCCTATAATTAAGGCTGTAGGAATGTGGGAGAAAGCTGCTTGGTGTATTTAATTAAAGTTAGTAGGGAATTTAAAGCCAAGCAAGCATTGTCAGTACTTAGTGTTTAATGCAAAGAAACCCAGGTGCTTAGAAATCAATGCCAGGAGAAAGTGGAGTGCTCTTATACTCAGAAAGAACATTCTATGTTCAGTTATCTGATTCCTCAAAAAACACCATAAAGTATCAGATGCTCAGTAGGGAGCAGACACATAAAGCAAAGACTTAAGCAAACTAGAGTAAATTACACAGTTATTCCTGAGATTTCATTCTTCATCTTCAAAGTAAAAAGAAAATTGCAATGATACAGGAACTAATATGAGAGATGAGATTGGAGAATTAAACAAACCAAAAGAATAGTTAAGAAAAAACATGAGACTCTTCAAGCTCAAAGTAACATGTAACAGGAATTCAGCAGAGTCACCAGGAGAAATGTCACTGCTCAGCACACAGCATGGTTATAAGGACAAGAGGTAACTGCACAAACTCCCAGGGGCCAAATCTGGAACAATTTAAAGCAAATGATGGTAATGTAATTAGAGCAGTAGATTATAACAAAAGAAAAAACTAGAAATGAGCTCATATTAACATTAAAAGTTTTTAAAATAAGTAGATGGGAGAGGAGGGAATTCTGGCAAGATCTGTCTTTGGGATGTAACAGTGAGCAGCAGTCCAAGAAGAAAAATGGACATTTGTATGATTTCAGTTTAACCGTACATAAAACTCTTCATTATTACAAAAAAAGAACTAGGTGCTCATTTTCATTGAGCTAATTCCATCTGCTGTGACCCTAGTTATGCATAAGGTCACATTTGTTGCTACTATAAGCAAACACTTGAGTCTGAGTACTGTGTGGTGCAAGGATGTTCATTGCTCTAAGGATGTAGCTCAACATTTGATGACATTCCCTCAGAATTCAGTTCCCTCTTATAACCTCAGAATGTCACTCAGAATGTAGTTTAGATGTGCTTTCTCTCCTGAAGGTTCATGTTTTGGAAGTTTTAAAAGTAAATAGGACTTTTAAGAGCAGGAACTCAACAACATGTGGTTAGTTCATTTAGGAATGGGAACCTCTGAAGGGGTTAAAGAACCCTGAGTACATGCTCTCTAGAGCATCATTACATAGAGAATAAGACTAGCCCTTTCCCCACCTCCCTCCCTTTTCACCATGTGATCAATGCCCCTCAGAAACCATCCTACTATGGTGCTTTCCACCGTGAGACCTTCACCAGAGCCAACACGATGTTGGCACTGTGCCCTTGAGCCTCTAAAACTGTGGCCTTAATAAACTTCATCCTACTACTTCTTTTGTTTCAAAGCAGTGCTAGAACTCAGAGCCTTCTCCATACTAAGCAAGAGCTCTAACACTGAGCTATATTACTAATGCAATTAACATCTTTGCTTTATACAGTACACAGCCTCATGTGTTTCATTACAGTAACAAGAAAAAAAACAGGGTGCCTTATACAAAAACAGAGTCACTGCAGATGCAATTAATTACGTGAAAATGAGGTCACACCAGAGGGGGCGCTTAATCCAGTAGGATTGGTATCTACACGGGAGGAAAAAAAGACAAAGAAAGGGACACACAAGAGAGTTCTATGTGTCAATGATGACAGAAGCTGGTGTTTTACTGTGGGAACCCGGGAAATGCCTGAGGATACCAGAGCCTGGAAAGGGCAAGAAAGGACCACTCTCCCTCAAAGCAGAAGAGGGAACAAAATCCAAGAAAAGCTTCACTTCAGTCTCCCAGAGTAAAGGACTATGAGAGTACAAAGCTCTGCTACCTTAAGTCATGTAGCCTCTGGAGCTTTGCTCTGACAGCATTAGTAGATGAACACATTAACTTGACATACAAAACCTTAGTAGATACCTCCTTAATAAAGTGAGCAAAATGAACCTCATCACCAAATACCGTGAGCTCCTGACACAACCAACTAGGATGGACACAACCTCACATTCACATGACTCTTGACAAAAATGCATACTATCAATTTGTTGTTTAGAAAATAATAAATTCAAAATGAAGTTTACCAAAATAATGACTGATACTTAAAAAAAAAACAAAAATGGCCACAATGATAAAGGGAAAACAAAGCCCCCTTCCCCGCTACACACACACACACACACACACACACACACACACACATATACACACATATACACACACATACACACACACATACACACACACATACACACACATACACACACACACATATACACACACATACACACACACATATACACACACATATACACACACACATACACACACACATACACACACACATATACACACACATATATACACACACATACACACACACATATACACACACATACACACATATACACACATACACACACACACATACACACACACATACACACACACACATACACACACACACACATACACACACACACACACACACACACACACACACACACAAGCCAGATGCAAAGGACCAAGATTGGGAAAAACTAGAGTACTAGGATAATAAGAGAAAGGAAATATGGGAAATGGCATTAAGGTCTAATTCAAAAATCTTTTTGAGATCTAGTTATTTATTGAGTGTAAGTTTTTTGCTTCATGTATTTATGTACACTAAGTATATACCTTGTGCCTGTAGAAGCCAGAAGGTGGTATCAGATCCCCTAGAATGGGCATTACAGATGGTTGTAAGCTGCCATGTGGGTGGTAAAAATTGAACTCAGCTCTTGTGTAAAGGCGGCCAATGCTATTAGCCACTGAGCCATCTCTCCATTCCTAGGTCAGATTTTTTTTTTAAGATATGGTTAAAAAAAAAAAAGACTACTGACTGACTATTAATGTAGTTTTGAATTTACAGCTCACTGTACTGTGGTTGTACAAACATTGTCATTATGGGAACCAGGTGAAGACAATGAGTAACACAGTATGCTTTTATTCATTTTTTAAACCTGGGCCTCACGTACCAGGCTGGCTTCAAATTCTCAAGGCATGGAAGGTTGACCTTCAACTCCTGATCCTCCAACTCCTACCTCCCTCAGTTATGTAACTTGCTTTAAGTCTAAAAGTATTCCAAAGTAAAGGAGTTTTAAAGAGAATTGGAGAATTGCAAATAAAATACAATGCATAAAATAATAGGAATTGGGCAAGAAAGCTAAAAGAAATACCCCTTGCCATGTAAGAGGCAGGCATGAGGAAAATACGTGAAAGTAATGTGAGGCCCTAAGTCAATTAAGAACGCTTCGCTAAGCTGATTAATAATGTAGACAGAAGAATAGAAAAAAATTCATTTATGAATCTTGTAAGCCCCAAGCAAAGGCAGTAACTTTACAGGCAGAGCTCTCGGTGTGCCAGATCCATCATGCTGGCCTTTGCTCACTCAGCCTTAAGGAGGCTCTAGTTCTGACCTCTTAGTCCAGTCTTCCTTCACTGGCCTGACCACGGCTTTCTCAACTTATCTCAAATTCCAGCAACAAGGAGTCCTGTAGACTGGCATCCAGTGATTCCCTCAGACTCAGACCTCTCCCAACCCCACCAAGGAAACATTGTGGATAACTCATTAGAAGCCCAGCTTTCCACTATGCTAAAATTTAAACTTCTCTGCAATCTTAACATCTTATCCAACTGTCCCTATTATCAATCACTGGAGACTTCATATCATATTTTAATAAAAATCTTTGCAAAACAATTTAAGCATTTTTTTCTCTTTTGTTCACATTTCAAGCTAAGCTAAGCATAGACATCTCAACCGACAAATATAAGCAAGGCTTTGGAAGTTGAGGGGAAGGGGTATGAGTTATGAGTTTGTATGGGAATCAAGTGTCCTGCAGCTTATAATGAACAGGGGAGACTATTCCTCAGATACAAATAACAACTTAGATTCCAGGAAGATCTTCTAGAAATTAAGGAAGGAAAAAAGAGAAAAGAAAAGCCAAAGAAATCCTAGAACAATAAACAAGGGCATCTATCCAAGCTCCCACACCACACTAGAAAATAACTATCTCACTGTGTAGGGGGAAGGACCTAAGTTACAAACAGTCAGCTTGTCTTCTTTCTTCTATTTCCTAATTTAGTAAAATTCCACTGCTCAAAAAAAAAAAGAGAGGGGATGTTGCCCACAAGTGGCTCTTTTAAGTGCCCAGGCTCCCCTGAGCCTGTCCTTGGAGAAGAGCCTAAGTCATTGCAGCTGGGCCCAGCCCTGCTTTCCTGGGGCTCAGTTTTTAACAGTCCTCTGACAGGGACCCATGTCGCTATGTGGCTGGGTGAGTCCCTGCAGATCCACACAGCCTGTCCTCAAACTCCCAAAGCAGCAGTAGCACAGAGAAGTGCAATCCACTAATCCCACTGTAGACTCAAAGCCTGCAGTATGTCTCCTTTTCCCAACAATCCCTTTAGGAGAAAATTCTGGAACTTGTTCAACAATGTGCTTACCGGCCTATGGGAGCTCGGGCTGTCATTTCTTGGTTCCCTCAGGTATGTGTGTTTAGAGTTCTTGGTGGTAATGAAGGCTCAAGAGAAGGCTGAAGTTATTCTTGGCTTTCACTGTTGGAGGGCAACAGAACCGTTGACAGGGGGCTTCGTAATTGGGTGTCCCTGGGAACTACCTAAGTGCCTCGTTTTATGAAATGCATGCTTTTCCTACACACACATGAATCAAAAGACGTTCTGCCTGGAAAAATCCAACACTGGTGGTTTTTTTTTTAAAAAAAAAAAAAGTCACTAGTCTCTAGACAGTTGTGAAGCAACCATTATGCTTTGTGGGTCTCAGACTCCTGACAAACGGCCTCCAAAGCTTTCAAGGAAACATGCCACTGGTGTATTTTAAGAAGTCAAAAGATACTGTCCATTTGTAAACAATGGTAATTTTACTGCCTACATTGTTTGAGTTATGGGACTTACATACTTTTAGAAAACTAACATTTACATACCTGGTTCGCAGGAACATTTTCATTGTAAAAGATAGAAGTCTGATTCAAAATTGGCTCAATTCATAACTAGGAAGAAATGTATAGAGAGAAGATTAGAAAAAGAGGAAACATACATGGCTATAAATGAAAAAGTCATACTTTTGTTATTATTAAACATTGCTATGCCATAGCAAATGATGCTGTTTACAGTCAACCTGTTCCCCAGGTCCATCATCTTTGTTGAGTAAATTTTTACACAAATTTCCTAAATGGTAGCAGATATAGCTTCTGATGTTTCCAGATTCATAAAATGAAACCTAAATGGTAGATACACAAATACACTCCATTGCTGCTACTATTACGGTTAGCAAATGCCCACATATAAGTCACATGCCATTCACTGTCTTAGGGTAGAAGGCAGTCCTCATGGACTCGGGGTATGTGTGATCCACATTAAAGCAGAAAGGAGAGCCACTTGCCTTACATGTGGTAGAGTAAATTCTCCAAGAGAAATTCAGAGTAGATATATGAAACGTGAGAAGTAAGACATGTTCCAAGCCAAACTCTTTAAGTTGCTGGTAATCCCAGCTTCCCTAATATTGTGTATTGGTGCCTGCAAGGAGATACAAGTCACTGCATTTTTAAAGTTTCTTCAGTGAGATATTTGTATGAACCATTATGATAAAATATCCAGTTTTACAACCAGAAATTGCAAGAACACATCTGTGGATGAATAAATGAATAGCCACAGGGAGTTAATTGCCATTAACCAGGAACTCTTCTGTATCAATTTGAGTTTACACGCCTCTGAGCCTTTATGAAATTACAGAGCTCCTGTTTTCTAAATTTAACTGAGGGCACAAACTGAAAAACTGTTCTGTTCAGACAACGTGGGATTCTGCATTCTAAAGACTTATGGACACTTAATACAGTGTGAGATCTGAAGACCTAGTCTCCTCCAGAATAAGTGTTAATGCCAACAGTGTGTGATACTTTTAAAGGACACTTCATTTATCTGGGAACTGTGATGTGTGGCGTATGGTAAGCCGGATGGATGGTGGCCAAGAATGATGCCAAGTCCTAAGCACTGGGAACTAAATGTTGCATTATGAGGGAAAGGTGTATTTGCAGAAATGAATTATTCAAAAGCCCTGAACTGGAAAGATTAACCTGGATTATTCGGATGGGTCACAAATTTAGTACCAATTGAGTTTTTCAGATGGAGCAAGACAGAGACATGAACTGAGGTGGAGACAGTTGCCTGACTAAGAGCACTGACTTTTGGGTAGTGTAAAGAACAATGGAAACCCCTAGAAGCTGAAAGAGTGGGGAAGAACTTTTCCCTGGAGCCTCCAGGAGAGCACAGTTGTCAATATTGTGGGACCATCAACATCCCAACCTGTGGTAACTTGTTACCCTAGTTATGGACACAATTAAACAACACATAATGGCAAGAAATAATCCCAGAAGGTCTACATCTAAAAGAGGAAGAGGAAGAAGCACTTGAGTCATGACCCCGTCACTGCCTCCTTACCTGTCTTTCCATAGCTCAGTTTTATAAGGGTTTTGCCCCAAGAGTATCTGTTCTCCTCTCTAAGTTAAGGGGATTTTACATCAAGGGAAAAGACACTTGTTAGTTTTCATCCCAGCAACTTCCAGTTGCAAAGTCTAACCCCTAGTTTCCTTGTTTCTTCATAAGCCTCCACTACAAGTACACTTGGCTAAAGACCATTGAATCCTTGATTATCTCCACCCCAGATTACAGTAGCATGAAGGTTTAAGTACCAGAAAAACAAGACAAGAAGAGTCCCACACATATTCATAACAATGGTTCAGAGGTTTTGCACAGAGTAAAAGATAATCTACAGGACTGGAAGCTTGGGATGCTTCACAAAAGAAATGACTTTATTCGAAAAAGACTGTGGTGCTTTTCATGGTAAAGTCCTCTCCCAAAGACAGGAGAGAGTAATTCCAAAGGTTGACAACCCTGATCAGTAACATGTGAAATCATGGTCTTGGGCCTTAATGTATCACAAATTCCCTTGTGGTGACAGACAAGTTAAAAAATAAATTTAAAAACATCCTCCCAAGTCTAGAAAAACCAAAACAACCAGTTGCTGATTCCTGAAGTTAAGCAGATAGATATGACTCAAAATGAAGCAGATGGTTCTATAGAAAGATTCGAAAAGAAATCAAAAGGGTCCTGCTATAGTTAGGTATGCTGTGCACCTGCCCAAGACTGCATCCTATGAGGAGTGAGATCTGATGATCTTTGCTGTGAGAGAAAGCTTCCTTAAAACAGTCTAGCTGAGCCATTGAGCACATAAATAATAAGCAAACAACAGAGATAATCTCTAAAATGTTGACCCTGAAAGAGTTTTCAAAAACAGTATGATGTTTTTGAAATGATGTATGAGAAATATCAAAATCTAAAGCAATGCACACACACAGGAACATGAGACCCTTTCCTTAGGAAAGTGTAGCAAAAAGAATCTAAAAGTGACAGGAGTTCACTTTTGTGAAAGACAATGAAAAAAAAAACTTCAAAGGAGTTATTATAAATATGCCAAGGAACTAAAGGGACCATAGTGAAAGACATAAAAAAAATATAAGGTAACACTGCATCATCTAAAAGGGACTATCAGTGACCTTGTAAATGTCATACAGGAAAAAATAAGTTTAATGGACATTCTTGGGTTGAAAACTACAAACTCTAAAATCTACAAACCCAAATTTAAAAACAAACTTAAAAGGGGTTCAGAGCAGATGTGGAGTTGCAGAAGAATCAACAAAGTAGAATGTACTTAGAGGTTACATGATTTTAAAAACAAAGAGGAAAATTGGGTACTTAAAAATTAAGAGAGCCTCAGGGAAATGAAGATGTCATTGAACCAATAAATAATAGGAGACCCAGAGAGGCAGAAGTAAGAGAAAGGAAAAAAATCCATAGGAAAAAAAATAAACAGTACTTTTCCAATTTGATAAAATATATTCAATTGTGTACAGCCAAGCCATTGACTGAACTTAGATTAAGGTAACACAGAAAGTACGCTGCCAGAAATATCAAAATACAAATGGTGAGCATCAAGATAAAATGAAAGCTCTGACAGCAACATGAAGGTCCATCTCATTCAAGGGACCCCAGTGGGATGAATAGGCACCCCGTCACCGGAAACAGCAGATAGTAGGAATAGGATGCCACTGTTAAGAGGCAAAAAATGCCAATCAAGAATCTCTCCTACCAAATACATTTATCTTTCAAAAATTAAAGACAAAATAAAAACATTTTCAAATACATAAAAATAGACAATGTGTTGCTAAAAGTCCTGGCTTGCAAGAACTACTCAAGGGGTCTTTTAAGGATGAAGCAAGAAATACTTACATGCTAAGAGAATTTATTTCTTCTCTAGGCTACTTTAATAGACACAAAAAGTAAAGTAAACATTATAACTATGGGTCATTGGAATGATGTCAGCATCAATCTGGAAAGATTTTGATAAGATAAAAGTGTATCTTTAAATCCTAAGAATAACTCCAAAAAAACCTCATTGGAGGCATTAATAATAATTCACTATAAAACATTTATTTATAAATATTTACATTTTATAAATAATAAAATATGTATTTAATATATTGATATACTTTTTAAATGTCTCAAAGAATCCATGTGCAAGAAACTTGGCTCCAAATGTGATAGTGTTTGGAAGAATGAGGTTATGGGTGCAAAGCTCTTGTGCTATTTGGTATTAGGGGCTCTATAGAACTTGTTTATTCTGTGACAAACTTGCCCTTCATCTTCTGTCCTGTGATGCCATAGCAAGATCTCAATGCCCTGTTTGAACTTGCCAGCCTCTAGAACTAAGAGCCAATAAACAGCTTTTCATTGCAGATATCCAGTCTCAGGTGGCCTCTTTTGTATAGCACCACAAAACAGATGAAAGGATCCAAGTGGACTAAGACAGCAATAGAGATGGAACTAAAAAGACTTCATGAGGTGCAGAACAAAGGAAAAAAGCTAAATGGCACAAACCTACACCAATAACTAAATGAATGATATTAAATGTGGATGAGTTAGATATGTCAAGCCAAAAGCAGAGATTTCCAAACCAGATTGTGAATAGAAAACTGGGCCCAGCTACATATGCTTGTCCATAAGATACATGTTTTGTCTATTTTTGTGGCAAAAAATACAATGTAATAACACTTTTCATTTATATATATAAATATAAAATTGTGCCTTGTTCATTTGTCCCTGACCACTACCTTCTCCATCTTTTCTCTACCACCCTCAATGATCCTCTTCCTCCCTTCTGTTTTCATGTTATTACGTGTGTGTGTGTGTGTGTGTGTGTGTGTGTGTGTGTGTGTGTGTATGCCTAGATTCTGTTAATGAGGGAGAATGTACAATATTTTGTCTCTCTTCTCCCACATATTACCCTCTCTATTCCTTCTACATCTTCTGCTCTCCCCTCACAGGCCTGTTTCTATTTTCATGTCATATGCACCTACACACATTCAAATCTTTCTGTTTATGAGGAACACATGGTACTTCTCTTTCTGAGTGTGGTTTATTTCACTAATATGATGATCCCCAATCTTTGCACATTATCTAAAAATTACATAATTTAATTTTTCCTTGTAATTGAGTAAAGCTACCTATGTATACCACATCCTCTTTATCCACTCACCTGCTAAAAGGCCTACGTAGTTGTAGAGCACCATTATTGTGAATCATGAAGCAATAGACCTTGATGTGAAAGTATCTATATGATATAATGACATAGATTTTTGGGGGGAATATACACAGGCATGGAATACATAGTGTGATATCCCTAGTTTTAGATTCTGAGGCAACTCCATACTGAGTCTGTCATGGTTTACAGTCACACCAGAAACAAGCAAGGGTTACTCTTTTGCCACATCCTTACCAGTATCTGTTGTCATTTGCCTTCTTGCTGATAACCATTCTAAATGAGGATAACATTGAATCTAGGTGCAGTTCAATTTGCATTTTTTTGGATGGGTAAGGATGCTGAACACTTCAAGTATTTATCACTGGCAATTTGTATTTCTTCTTCTGAGAAGTGAAAAATGTGTGTTTTAGATTCAGATATTGTAGTTCTTTTCTAGTTTGGTGTGGGAGCTTAGATAGATGTCCTTGTTTATTGACATCTCAACTGACAAATATAAGCAAGGCTTTGGGAGTTGAGGGGAAGGGGTATGAGCTATGAGTATGTATGGGAATCAAGTGCCCTTCAGCTTACAATGAACAGGGGAGAATATTTCTCAGATACAAATAACAACTTAGATTCCAGGAAGATCTTCTAGAAATTAAGGAAGGAAAAAAGAAAAAAGAAAAGCCAAAGAAATCATAGAAGGAGGTCAAGAACAGCCCAAGTAATTTAGTGAGACTCTGTTTAAAAATCGTAGGAGAGATGGTCCTTAGCTATGCCTTAGTGATAGAGCTCTTATCTAGCATGCACAGAGGACATAAACAAAGCCAGAAATTCATTCTCTAAATAGAGAAATGGAAACAATTCAACTAGACAAAGAAGTCCAAAAGAAAGAAGCACCAAAGCACTAAAGGAATAGTTATCACTCCTGATCTTGCCAAAATGAGGTAGAGGGATTGCTATTATCCAGTGAAAATATAAATACGGGGTTATTTAGCACAGGGCCCCAGACAGACACAGACCTCTAACCCACGGGAGCAAAAGAGAATATCTGAATCAACCTGACAGGTGAAAACACAGGAAAGAATTAATCATCACAGAAATATATCTATATACATATATGTACATATCATACATATATTTATGTATACATATATGTGTAAGGCACAAGTATGCATATATACAATTATTTGTGTATACATATATGTGTGTAAAAATACATATATGTACATATGTATTTTTTTCTTTAAATTTTTCTGGGCCAGTAAAATGGTTCAGTCAGTAAAGGTTCCTGCAGCCAAGCCTGAGCACTGAGTGTGATCCTCTGTTCACAAGCTGTAAAGAGAGAGCTAATTTCTATAGGTTGGCCTCTAACCGCCACACATGCTGTTGTGCACATACACACACACACACACACACACACACACACACACACACATGTGCATGAGCACAAAACAAATTTGTAAGTGTATGAATGTACTTTGAACTCTTTTTAACTGAACATTTTAATTTCTATTTTTGTATGTGTATGAATATGTAGGCCCATGCTTGTACCCTACCATAATGAATGACTTTTAAAAATCAAGCATTGATTAGTGCTATGAACTCCAAGCTACCTTGCCCAGAAGATGTTGGGAGTATCCTATCTCCATCATGATCATGTTGAAGAACCCTTGGGATTACAGATTCATGACCACTGCATCTAGCTTTGTCACTTAGGTGCCAGAGGTCAAGCTCATGTCTGATTTAGTGGGCCTTTACCACCCCGTCACCTCACCATCTCCTAAATCCTAGAATTTAATTAATTTTTAGGAAAAAAAAACTATTTACAACAAAAAGAAAAATGAGGCCTAGCTGGCTTCTGTGGTGGAAAAAATAAGATGATTTGCTATTGCAGATAGAGAAGAAGCAGTGGAGAGTGGAGAGAATCCAAAGACTTTTAGTGCATAATTATCCTACAACACTACGAAGATATTTTTTCATTATACATTTGTGAAAACTCAGAAGACATATACCACCATGACTGAGCCCTAATATAAACTCAGGACTTGGGTTGAGAGTGTGATAGAACAGCCTGTGTTACAATGTGTCCAAGAAGGGGAAAGGATGCACTCCAATACAATGATAGTCTCTGTGATTTCTGTTCAATTTTATTAATTAGGAAAACAAGAAGAAAAAAAAAACTAACGTACTGACATGTATTGCATGCTGTACAGCTGAGCCCTCAAATGCTTAGCTAAATCAAAAGAGAATTTTTGAAGATTGCACATTGTCTGATCTCATCGATGTGAATGTTCAAAACAGGTGAATCCACGGGGATTGAAAGTAGATTAATGCCTGCCTGGGATTCCAGAAGATGAGGAAATTGTAGTGATGGCCAAATGGTACGCCGCTTCTTTTAAGATAATGAAAAGGCTCCAGTGGCGACGGTTGTTCACCTCCATCAAAGTATTAAAACCCAGAATGATCAGTTTAAGTGAATTTATGGCAGATGGATATTATCTTTAAAAGCTACTTTAAATTACTTAAAAGCACAAACAATCTCTGAAAATTAGGGAAAGTAAATCCATACAGAACAAAACAAAGCAAAAATAGAGCAAAATTGTTAGGCTCTAGCTTTCCGGTGTAGGATCACTGGTCTCATCTAAATCCTGATGTTTGGGAACCAGGAAGAAATAAACATGTCATAGGAGAAGTGGCATTTAGAAATCACACCATCCCTTCGTTAAATTGACTCTTGTAGTCAGGGTTGCTTAAAATACCAACCAGCTCAAGATGCCACCAACAAACCATATCTAGGACTGAGGTAGATCTCATAAAAATAATCTTGTCAGTCTGGAATTAGATATACTCCATGTACACAGCTCATAAATCTTCAAACTAAAAATACAATAAAAATGTGGCCTAAGCTACTGAGAGCCCAACTGGATCTCAAAAAAAAAACACAAGTAGGAATTCCCCACACCAAAATTCCAAACTAGGACAGTCTCAGAGCCTAAAGTGACAAAACACAGTAAGACAGTCTTCATAGACAGAGAGGTAAGAGCTAGAATGAATAGCTGGCACACTCGATTTTAAAATATCAAGTTATGACAACAGCACAAATGGCTTCAGTTGTTGACATGTCAAGTCAGAACTCAAGAAGAAAAACAATGCAAAATGAAATAATGGTATCCAGGCATCTATCCTGTCTTATAGATAACCAAAAATTAATGGAACTATACTCCTAAGAGTTGTCAATTTTATTGCATACCTGTTACAAATGAATTTTCATTTTCAGTAATATACAAAAGTATCTAGGTGCTGAGACTCATAGCCAAACACAAGGCAGAGCCAGGGGAATGCTACAAAAGAGGAGGAGGAAGATTATAGAAACCAGAGAGGTCAAGGACACCAGGAGAACATGGGCCACAGAATCAACTAAGCAGGGTTCATGGGTCTCACAGAGACTGAAGAGACAAACACATACCCTGTATGGATCTGTATGGACCCTATATAACCTTCTGCATATATACATGCTTATGTAGCTTGGTGTTCTTGTGGGATTCCCAACAATGGGAGTAGGGGCATCTCTGACTCTTTTGCCTGTGCTTGGGATCCTTTTCTACCTACTGAGTTGCCATACCTAGCCGTGATATGAGGGTTTGTACCCAATTTTGTTGGGTCCTGTTCAGTGGATATCTCTGGGAGACTTCCCCTAATTTTTTATTTTTTGAACGAAAACAGAAGAGGAGTTGATCTGGTAATAGGGAATGGCTGGGGAGAATGGAGGGAAAGGAAACTGTAGTTTCCTGCAGGGATGTAATGTATGAGAGAAGAAAAGTTTTTTTTGTTTTTTTTTTTTTTTTTTTTTTTTTTTTTTTTTTTTTTTTTTTTAAGTATCTAGGAAGAACTCCCAGACCTTGGGATGGAGAAAAATCTCATGTGAACTACATGGTAGCAACATACCATATAAAAGAAGAGTTAAGGGTGCAACCACAAAACTTTCTACAGGATTAGAGAGCCAGATAGCAGCATGGGGTGCTTTAAATGTCATTGATAATATTGATAATATAAGTCAACTCCCATTTGCATTCTTCTCCCATAGTGGTGGGGACTAAATGTTGCCCTAACAGAAAACTCCTGGAAAGTATGCTGAAGATTTATTTATTTATTTATTTTTACCTCTTCCTAGTCTTCCTGGTCCATCTATCCAGTAGCCATCTTTGACTACCACAAACATGAAAGAGAAACTTAAATGCTAATTCCTGCTCTCATTACCTTCTCAGCCCTAAGCAGTATGTGTGGGATTTTTGACCTAGAAAAGTGCCTTCTCCTGACGGAAGGGTGTTTAATACACATTGGGAAGGAAGGAAATGGGTGGGAAGGGCAACAGTCTGGTACAGTGAAACTGCTGTGGATATCATTCTGTATAAATAAAACACTGATTGGCCACTGGCTAGGCGGGACAAAGAGAGAAGAAAATTCTGGGAAATGGAAGGCTGAGTCGAGGAGACACTGCCAGCTGCCGCCATGACAAGCAGCATGTGAAGACGCTGGTAAGCTATGAGCCACGTGGCAAGGTGTAGATTTATAGAAATGGATTAATTTAAGATATAAGAACAGTTAGCAAGAAGCCTGCCATGGCCATACAGTTTGTAAATAATATAAGTGTCTGTGTGTTTATTTTATAAGTGGGCTGTCGGACTGCCGGGGCTTGGTGGGACCCAGAGAGAAAACTCCAACTACATGAAACAGGGAAGGGATTTCAACAAATGTAACTGGAAGACACTGACAGAAGCAGAAAAGGGCATAGGGGGACTGCGTACAGTCAACTGAACTTGGTGGTGTAATACTCCTGTTAAACAGTAAAACTGCATCATTGTGTGAGCTGCCATGTGGGTTCTGGGAATTGAACCCAGGTCCTCTGGAAGATCAGCCAATGCTCTTAACGGCTGAGCCATCTTTCCAACCCCAAACTGCATCATTGTGAAGAGACATTCCTTCAGCACTTTCTATCACACGGTAACAACACAATTTCCTAATGCTTGTATTTGCAAAGGTTTGTATCAGAAGGCTTTGTCTTAGATTTGACTGGCAGCCAGTTGAATTCTGTAAAAAGAAAGGAGTCAGAGGGAGCATTTACCTCAATAAGGATGCTGCTATATAAAAAAACCTGGATCAAAAGGAGCCAAACAGTAGCCAGGAGCAGGGATTTTTCTACAAGATATGCCACGTGCATTTCCCAAGATGACAAATACCTGATTAGGGTCAAGTGTCTGCAAAAGAGTTCAATTTTCATCTGACATCACAAGCTTGCACCTGGCACAAGGAGAGAAGGGAAAAAATCCACAGAGATGGAAGATAATGGAGATGATGAATGTGTAGAGCAAAAGCACTGCTTTAAAGCACATTAACTCAGAGGCAGTGGATGATTTCTGAGCACGTACATTCTGTAACTGGGTGTATGGAAACATCTGCTTTTCCCTCCATCCTAACACAGTTCTTCTGTTCTTTAAATAACTTACTAAGAGTCTGATGCTGTCAGGGTCTGTAGAGAAGGGACATAGCTTCAGAAGCGAAACTTCAATGTTATACCTAAATTTCTACTCAACAGATGAGAGAGAAACGGGATGTTGTACTGCTGTTATGCATGTTGTATCAGAAAGCTTATATTCATGTTTCACTTTACAACATAAAAGCTTAATTAGCAAGGTTGAACCTGCAAATGCTGTAGAGTAGACACAGCAAATAACCATGTTTTATACTGCATGTTTTTAAGAGAAAAAAAAAATGGTACGTCTTGCCTCATGACTACCTATGGAGGACAGAGAGAAAATTTTCTGACACCTTAACAGCAAGAGACATCCCTGATCACATGTGTCATGGATGCTGAAGCTTACCAGAGATAAATCCCTAACCCTTTTTGTATATTGCTGCTATTGCCTCAATAACAACCACCATACTGGACATCCGTAACCTAAAGGTCATTACAACAAATCCTCCATGCAGTCTCACCTTACCCAGTAAGAAAACAGGTGGTATTCTTATCCTTCAGGAAACCCTCAGGGGATGTCTTAGTAAAGTCCCTACAGTTGGTGAACATAAGATCTAAAATTTATACCCATGTCAGTTTTATTTCAAAGCCAGTGTTGTTAATGGTCATGCAATATCTTCACTAATAGTTTATTTACTTTTAGCTCTCTATCCAGTCTGACTTATGTAGCTGAAAGTTTTTCTGTGTCCCAGCCTGCCGGCAATTGAGACATATCTCTCTCATCCAAGGTCCTGTAACTGCTTATAAAATAATCACTCAGAAGCATATATTAATTAAAACTGCTCGGCCATTAGCTCAGGCTTACTACTGACTAGTTCGTACACTTAAACTCAGCCCATTTCTGTTAATCTATATGTTGCCATGTGTTCTGTGGCTTTTACCTGTGTGCCATTACATGCTGCCCCCTGGACGACAGGCTGGTGTTTCCTGACTCAGCCTTCCTCTTCCCAGAATTCTCCTTGTCTACCTATCCCGCCTATACTTCCTGACTGGCTACTGGCCAATCAGTGTTTTATCAAACCAGTGTACAAAAGCATTATTCCACAGACTTACATCCTTTATTGCTATTAGTAAGAGTATAGGTACTTACTACATTTTGCATTAATAGGCCACAACCATAGTATGATCACTAATGAAATTGTGTTACTTTGACCAGCCAAGCATTAACAAGATATTAATATTTTAAAAAAAAAATACTGAGACAATGCCACGCACCAAACCTCTGTATTGATTATTTCTAGTGCAATCATACAGTGTTCCTTAGGACTGTGCTTGAGTCTAGCAGAGCTAAGAAGCCCCCAGAAGAGTTGGGGGTGTGGCTACAGACAAATGACACAGAAGCTGGTGTCTTGTCATTCTGTGTCCTATTCCCTGATGTAGAATAGCCTGAGACACCCTCTAAGCTGGTGGTTCATTCCTAACGCAGTGAACCTTTAATACAGTTTCTCATGCTGTGGTGACCCCCGGCCATAAAGTTATTTTTGTTGTCACTTCCTAACTGTTATTTTTGCTACTGTTAGGTATCCTAATATAAATATCTTTATTTCCCAATGGCCTTAGATGACCCCTGTGAAAGGGTTGTTTGAGCCACAGGTTGAGGACTACTGCTCGAAGCCATCTCTCCCGGAGGGTTTCAGCTGCCAGAGCAGAGCATGCTCAGTACCACTCCTTGAGCTGACTTCTTGTTTTCTACTGCCCTACCTATATGTCATGTGTCTCCAGCAAAATTATTCAGATTCAGGTGCTATGTAAGATGAAGTTATTGATTTGAATTCAGACATGGTTTAACACATGAACTCGAAACACAGCAACTGTTTCCTTACTGTTCTTCCATAGTTGATAACAATAACTTGTTTGCCCTTTTTCCCTCATAATAAGTATGTCTCCAAAGGATAATGACATTTACTTATTTGTTATTGCTTATTACTGAAATTATGTTCTGAAGCTGGGCTTTGTGATCCAGATGGAGCTACTCTTGAGGCTAAGGCTAGAGGATCACAAACTCAAGGCCTTCTGGAGTAATATAGTAAGGACTTGTTTCTAAAACAATAACAATAATAATAATATGAAAAGTTCTGTAGCTGTAGCTCAGTGGTAGGGCATATGCCCTAGGTTCAATCATCAGGACACAGATATGTCAGAGCTAGATATTGATAGAAAGAGAGGAGGAGTGATGAGTAGAGGTATACAGAGGGAAAGAGAGGAAGAGAGGAAAAAAAGATAGAAATAGAGATGAGAATAGCCGTGGGCCCCTTCCCTTTTCACATAATTGAATAATTCACAGTCCCAAAGCCCTAGGACCTCCAGCGACACCTTGCTTCTCTTTTTCCTCTCTCAAGAGCAGGATTGTGAAAGCAATAATTAGGTTAAACTTAGGTTCTATAACTAGTGAGAGTCTGAAATCAGGTGTCAGTGGAGTTGGCCTCTCCTGAAAACCCTGCTGTGGACAGTGTCTTCTTCTCCTGTGGACAGTGTCTTCTTCACGTGTCTTCACACAGCCTTCCTATTACACATGTCTGTGTCCACATTTCCATAAAAGCAGAGACATTGAGTTTCCATCTCAAACTAGTGTTACAAGCCACTTCAATCAGAATAGCTGATGCTACTACCATACTATTACTGATGCACAGTCAAAGATTAGTAATTTATTTTCTCTGTTATTTGGTTTTTCCATTTGTACAAATGTAAAATTATACCTACAAGGAAAAGAATATGTCCTAGAAGTGCAGGAAGGTAAACTTTAGAAAGCTGTTAAGAATATGTTTTGATGTCTTTGAAGGTAAACAAAGTAGAAAAGCTCATATAATTATTCATGCTATGGTTGAAACTACTCATCAAGGCAGGCAGCCATACACATTCACCTTCATCACAGTCCCTGGTATTACATTCTCTTCCACCATCAGCACAAAGCCATTCTTGCTCAACCTCTCTCTGAAAACCACCCAAAGTCAAGCTAATCAGCCAACAACAGGGAGTCACAAATGTACAGGGACTCATTATTCATCACTCAGAAGACAGCTTCTGCAGTCCTCATCAGTGATTAAATATTTAGTGTCAGGAATGTCAGCAACAGAGAAAAGAAAACACTGTATTTCCTAAATGTCCTGGAAAGAACATTGAAGGCTACAAGTCAATCAGTCAATCATGGGAAAGGCAGAATCTGGTTACATCATTAAAAGTGACAAAGCACAGGCCATGCTTCAGGTACACTCCCTTACTTTCACCCTAGGAGACAATACTGAGATACCTATGTTTGATTTTAGAACAAACGGAAAGTAAATCTCATCTCCAAAGACAAAGAATCACAAATATTATAAACAGTATGCTTTCCTAAGCATTCTAGGTGAATGCAGTATGTTGTCTAGGGCTCTGCAGGTGTAGGGGACTAGGGACTGTCACCCTTCAGAGCAGAAGACAGCACTCCTACTTCTTCGTTCCATAGTAAAAGAACAATCTGCCTCCACATTTCTCCTCAAGAGCAAAGCCAACAACCACAAGAACAAAAGCTCAAGTCTTGATTGCGCTGGCCTCTTAATGTTTCTAAGTTGGATGCAAAGTCATCTTAATAGGATATAGACAGTTTTAGTTAACTTTATTTCTTCAGTTAAATGCCAGGGTTCCATGCTTGGGTCTGAAATATTGAGTTCACATTCCCAAATTAGACCTCTTCAGATTCAGCTGGAACAGACTTGACCCAGACACCAGGAAAGGGAGACCAGGATACATTTGCATATTTTAAATCAAATACCTGTGCTCCGGCTGCTGACTAAACATGGCACAGACTCTCATTACTTGATATCCAAACACTGTACCGACTCTCATTACTCAGTGTGCAGGCCTCATTAGACGGACTGCCTCTCATTTTGAGAATATTGCTCCCTACACTAGAGCTCTTTCCAGCACTTAGATTTTATGAGGAGTTCAGCTGGTCTATCCTGTCACTCTTTCTCACATCCTTGTCTGTGAACTAACGCCATCGCTCTGTAGGAGCGTACTGAGGCAACACAGGTTCTCACGCCAGACTTTGGCAGAGTTTCCCACTGCATCAACTGGGAAGCAAGGGTTAGTCCATGCCCCCACTCCCGCCTGCCTATCAAAATGGGGCTTTCCTTTCAGGAAATGCTCCTAGCAGCCTCTGGTCACCTGATCCCACAGGGAAACCCTTCAGAAATGCAAGCTCATAAGCAGGAAACATCAGGACAAATGGCTGCCATTCTTCTCCTGAGCAGATTCCCCTTTCAGCAGCAATATGGGATGGGTTCCATGACCAGCCTGGACTTAACCACCAAATCTATTCCCCACCCTTTTCTGATGGCCAGGCTTGAACCATTCCTCCAGGTTTGACTTTCTAATGCCGCTGAATGGATTGATAATTTTTCTCTGACCCTACTAACCATGTCTATTTTTTAGAGACAAAAATAAATAATTTTAAGCCATCTAAGAATGATAGCCGTAAAAATTAATGAATGCCTCTGTAACTACATTTTCTGAAACTTCAAGTCACTGTTCTAGAATCTCCCTGGGGTCTTAAAAGGTTACACAACACACAGTTTTGGGTGCATATAGCTATCGTCTGAGCCTACAATGTCCTGTCACTGCACATACAATGTTCCAACAGAGGAAGAAGTGATTCGAAATGTAGTTCCACTAACTATGCAGCCATATTTTTATCACGTAGTACGTGGCTTATTCTGAAATAAAAACCCTAGACCTAAAACTGCATATAGGGCGAACAGAAATAAGAAGTAATTATGAGATAAACATTTCATAATTTGTGTCCATGCAGGAAGAAGAGCTGGATGAATTGATTTGATTTAGGGCAGCAGCATTAAATGTTCACTTGTTAAATATTACCTAGAAATCCACCTTTCTTAAAGCACTGAAAGCTACAGGGGAAGAGGTTTCTCACTGAAGGATCGTTAATACATTTACATTTTAAATTACATCCCTCAGGGAGCCTGGGGAGAGGGGTTATTTTTTATTTTAAGTGTCATTGGGTATTCCCTTTACTGCTCTCTCTCTCTGTAGGTCAGGACATGATAAAGGTCTGGAAATGACAACCACCTGATGACTAAGATAAAGAAGTCACAAAGTGACAGCGAGACACAGCTACTTCTCTTGTGCATTGGCAGAAGGGAAAAGAGCTTGATGAACACTCCCTTGCCAAGAGAATTAAACAAATTACCATCTTGTTTCAGATCTGCTTTTTTTTTTTTTTCTGAGCTGTGGAATGAAGGTGTGTGAGTACAAATGACACCCTACAGTCAAAATGAACGTCTCACTCCTTCCAGGAGGAAGTTTCTCTAATAGGTTTTTAAATGTGCCGAGTTGCTTTTGCCAAGGAGCCAGTATTGCCCCACTGAAGCAGAAACGCTGTTTCAGAAACAGATAGTTTTCCTTCAGTATGCCCCATTGCTGGGCTGACCCATCGCCCCAGGGTCCAGCTTTGGACCTGAATGGAGTCTTGTGTGACTGCTTTCCATGCTCTGCTGCATCGTCATGCAGCAAAACCGAATTGTTTTGATGAGAGCTGGTGAATGGGCTGTGTTTAGACAGACCGGGCCTGTTTTTACCCATTAAAAGGGGCTACGAAAACTGCTGAGCTGTCATTAGAGGACGTGGTGAGGTGCCCAAGACAAAACAGCGAGAAGTAAATTGGCTTTGTGCATCCAGGCACTCAGAGTCCGGAAAGACATTGCAGTGTTCCGCACACTCCATTGAATGGTGCGGCGGAGAAACCAATGCTTAAACCAGTTGTGACTGAGAGAGGATCACCTTGGATTAGACTCTGGGAACAAAGGCGGGGAAGTTTAATGTTGCAAGCACTGGCCAGCAAATTGGGCAATGTTCTTGGGTTCACTGGCCATCTCAACAAAAATTCATGAATTTGGCATAATCAAAAAAAAAAAAAAAAAAAGAATGTGTTAGGCCTTCCAAACTAAAACAGGAATTATACAATACTTGTTGGACTCCTGCCCTTGTCTTATAGCCCCAAGCTGAAAACTTTTAAAAATAAAGATTTTGTTTAATGTCTGAATTCCAAAAGAGCAATTTGTGATTATCACACCATCCTTGGTATGAAAACAAACATCTTCAATGGGATAACACCCCTCTCAAATCCTCTTTACACTACTGATTGCATTGGCCTTGAAATTAAAGTGTTTTAATAAAATACATCTCAAGCATAAATAATATTCCCTACCCCATTTAATTAATCCTAAATTCTGAATTCTAAACTGGTGAAGCCAGATACTCCTGTGCTTTAGAACAGAAGAGGTTTTGGGGACTATTTTGATAAGCAGAAATGCAATTGCTTCCTCATCACTTTGGAGGAACTGTTCTCTGAGAGAGTACCCTCACTTCCAGTTGATACCTAACCTGACCTGCCTTGTGGATGGCAGGGGAAAATCTCTAGTGCAGTGCTGAGCTGAAGTTGGAACAGTAGGCTTCCTTAGAGTGCTCCAAACTGACACACACACACAAAAAAAATTCTACTCTTTCCCCATCCAAATTATATTAGCTCAATATCCAAATCAGAGACTCAATATATCTCACTACTACTGGCCAGTAGAATAGTCAGCAGTGGCAGCATCTACAGAACCTTTACTATTGATTTTTTTGGGTCCATGAAGAGCCTCTGTTGTTGGCATCAGGGCCATCTGTTCAGGTACCATTGTGGTAGAGATGTAGCTGAAAAAAGAAGCTGGGTAACATTCATAGAATGAACCACCCTACATATTTAGTCTCTGAAAGCATCCTGCAAGGTGAGACAAAAAGATTCATGTACTTAGTTATGTCTAATTGGTCCATCTTCTTGCTACTTTTCTAGGGGACAAATTCCCTCTCTGCTGTATAAAAACTCCCTCTGAGTTGGAACACCCCATCTTGAAAAGAAGTTTCTTAAGGCTCAGAAAGTTCCAAGTTAGAACATTTTCTACAAAAAGGAGTGTGTGTCGGGGGGTTGGGGGGGTGGTCATAAGACCACTCAGGAAGTAAACAACTCACAAGTCTCAACAAGTTCCTAAAATGAATAAGAACTATGAGACCCCTACCAGGGTTATAGAAGCAATAAACAGTTGCTAGGGAAGAAACTCTTCAATCTATTGAGCTGTCTGCAGGTCACACAGAGAGCCTTGTGTTCGCGGTGGCTTTTTCAGTAGTAAAGCTGACTTTAAATGATACTTGCTCCTCTAAGAAATCCTTCATTCAAATTCCTGTAAGGAACACCAGTAATAACTAATACTTTGGCCTGTTGTTGGTGTTCTATCCAGAGGGAGTATGTTTGCTCATCTCTCCCCAGGAAATATTTCACATAGAATTGTCACAACTTGGATTTCAGCGGTATACTCATATCTCCAACAACTCCTCTCTCTACACGAAGCAGATAAACAAGCGCTTCATCCACATCTTTGCCTAACGAATTTTCCTTCACAATAATCTACGGAGTAATCTCTGAGTGAACTACTAATGTAATAGTTTTTCTACTCCAGAAAAACATATTGTGAGCATGGCAGACTAATGCAAGTAGGGGATATCTGGGTACAGTCTACCTATTTATGTAACTTATTAGTGTCTCTGACTCTATGTAGGATTAATGCCAAATATGCCCATTTTTCACCACACAATGGATTATTGTTGCCTTGCCTAATCTAATTTCTTGAGGCCTCTGGTAATGAACGCATAGCTTATGGTAGGTAGCTCTGGTTGTGTAGATAATGGGCGAATCCAATCAGTTCTTCAGGCTCTACAGAAGTCACACATGCCAGGAACTGTTTTTAAATAAAGAACATTTGTTTGCTACAAAAGGCATAACTTTATTCCAGAACCAAGCATGTTGGACCCGCAGTTGTTCTACGGTCATTTTCCTGAGATGCCTCCAAGCTGTTTTATCCATAATAGATACATCTAACATCATCCAACATGATGAGTTATGGCAAATTGAGAGGCAGGACAGACTGTCCCTGCTACACAGATCTCGTGGTCTAATTCTACTCCAATGTGGTATCCTTGAGGGTCACTGAAGAATGGACTGAATCTATAGTCTTGGATGTGGTATATATACTGGATCCTATATCCACAGAGATCTAAGGATAGAAGGTATAACAAATTATCACTTATAGTGACTTGTACATTCACCTAGTAACCAAACTTTTTATCAACATGGGTTACTTTAGTATACTGTTGTTACAAAACAGAGTGCTGTCAAGTAAGTGGCCTAAAACAACACTTAAAAATTATCTGACATTTTCTTTTAGGGTTCAAGAATCCAGGCACAGCTTCACTGAGTTCTTTACTTTTGGGTTACAGGAGGCTATAATCTAAGCATGATAAGACCTGAAGCTTCACCCAAGGTTTGAAGAAAACCACTTTCAATCTCCCTAAAGTTGTTGACAGAATTCCTCTCCATGTAACTGTATGGCCAAGTTGTCCATATCTTCTCTGTTAACTGCTGCCCACTCTTAGTTCTAGAACATGCTTTTAGTCCCCTGCCAAATGCAGTGCATTCACAATACAGCCTTTTGCTTCTACACAATTAGTAGTAGGCTTATTCTCTTCAAGGAGAATTTAATTCCTCTGTTGAAGGCATCCATCTGACTAAGTCCCATCCAACTAGAAGGTTTTTTTTCCTCTCTTACTTCCCTTTTATTTATGAGTCTGGGACTCCAGCTGGAAGCCTTCCTATGCTGAACATATGCTCTATGATTGAGCTACACTACCAGGCATCAGCAAATTCAATTTTATTAACTAAAAATATCTGACTTGATACCTTCATTACATCTGCAAACCTATCATCTTCACCATAACACATCATCTAAATCATGAGAGTAAAGCCCTGTCATATCCACAGGTCTCAGTCAATTCAGTGGAGATAATATAGCTGGTATTCAGCAAAGACAGAATCAAGAGTTTCAATTTCAATTTTGTCTTGCACAGAGTAATTCTTTTTTAGGATTTCTCCATTCACCTATTTTGAAAATTCTCAGCCTTTATGTTCTTTCACAGTACCCACTGGAAAAAATTAAAAATTCTCAATCAGTTCTCCCTTTATTCCTCTTTTAACTATTTTCTCAGGCAAAGGAAGCTGATTCAGCAGGTAAAGGCACTCGCTGCCAAACCAGACGACCTGGACCTGAATACCAGCCCTGGGACTGATAGGATTGAAGAAAGGAACTGAATGCCACAGTTTGTTCTCTGATCTCTACACACAAGCTACACACACACACACACACACACACACACACACACACACATACACACACACACACAGAGAGAGAGAGAGAGAGAGAGAGAGAGAGAAAGAGAGAGAGAGAGAGAGCCCAGATAAATGTAATTGTTAACAGTTTTTAACTAGTATCCTATATTTTTTAGATTCTTTCTTTGCTTTGTTTGAGATCACATTTAAGTTTCTAATGAAATTGCAAAACATATTCTTTTTGGCAATAATCTGAGTTATAAAATACAGAAGAGAAGGCCATTGCGTCAAAATAATAAAGAAAAGGAATAAAGGGCACAATTGCAACAGAATTGTTTTTGTGTGTGAAAAAGTACAAATAAAAGGCTCACGTGTTAGAGAACTTAAATATTTGGCTACCTGCTCTTAAAACCATGCAAAGGAACGAAAAGACGAATACTGACATGAAAACTATCAATGCTCACTCACAACTTACAATCGCTGTCCTTTCCACTTCTCACTGAGGCAACCTCTGGCTCTCAAGTCTTCCCAACCACATCTATGCTGTTTTCTCTCCATCACAGAGGCTGCACCTGGAGCTACTGCTATTTCAGCCAATCACTGCAGCTTTGCAGTTATTGACCTGCTTCTCTGGTAGCAGCTAGCCAGGACTTTCTGCCAGATCCGCCCCCTGCCCCTGCCAATAAATGTAGTTTTAACTAAATCTCTATCCTTCTACTTATCAATATACTCGGGAGTCCGAGGGGTAGAAACCTCCTAGCTCCCGGAGGTTGTTGAGGAGCAACCAGCTGACCTTCCCTTGTTAATGGAACAGCCAGAGAGAGGCCTTGGCGAGTGTGAGCCAAAGAGATACACCGTGCGGGTGAAGACCAAGGGGGCATGGCGTGGTGGAAAATTACTCACGCTATGCAGGCATGGCATCCACGTGGAAAGTTTTACAAAAGGGGAAGGGGAGAGGGACCAGAGAGAAAGAGGGAGGAAGAGAGAGGAAGAGAGGGAAAGAGAGAGAGGAGAGAAAGGGGGGTGCACGCAGCCTGGTGAAGAGAGAGGGGGGAGGAGGGGGAGGGGCTTTTTTCCTCTTAAAAGGAGCTTTACCTAAGATGACTTCAGGATGCTGGGGGGGCCCTAACATCCCTCTTCACTGGAGTCTCTGAAAGCGAGGTTCCCTCCCCCCCCCCCGCCCCCGTCAAACCAAAAAAGACCACCACACACAAAGTCTCTCCCTATCTCTGTCCTCCAGATTGCCTCTGACTCCCTGCAATTAATTTCTATCAACTAGTTGCTAGTTCCGCCTCCTGACCTGTTGGGAATTTCCGCTAGGGTCTTGCTGTGGGATCTTCTGTACGTCCTGTGGGAGCCCGTTTTCAGGTTCCGCATGGCTTTACCCAGCAGGTCCGCATAGAGGGTGATTAGGAAGGACCATGGGCCTGAGTGCAGGTGTCTGAGATGGTCTGCACTTGGCTGTGCTGGGGGATGGTCTGTATGTCAAATTGCTCTGATTGGTCAATAAGTAAAATACTGATTGGCCGTGGCTAGGCAAGAAGTATAGGCAGGACTAACAGAGAGGAGAAATAAAAGAACAGGAAGGCAGAAGGAGTCACTGCCAGCCGCCCGCCAGGACAAGCAGCATGAAAAGATGCCGGTAAGCCACGAACCTCGTGGCAGGGTATAGATTTGTGGAAATGGATTAATTTAAGATATAAGAACAGTTAGCAAGAAGCCTGCCACGACCATACAGTTTGTAAGCAATATAAGTCTCTGTGTTTACTTGGTTGGGTCTGAGCGGCTGTGGGACTGGCGGGTGACAAAGATTTGTCCTGACTGTGGGTCAGGCAGGAAAACTCTAGCTACAGGGTCTCACTCCTTCCATTCTAGCCCCTGACTCCTCAGAAAGCCCCCCAAGGGTCAGTTCCTCCTCCTGGGGCTGCTCAAGACCATACCTATAGGGTGTTTAAGACCTGGTCACCACACCTGCCATGTGATTTTTCTCTCCCGCCTTTCTGAGAGTCACCCAGGAGTTGCTTTGCTCTGTTTATTAAATCAGCTTGATTGGCTTATTGCATCGGTGGAGTTACCCCCCTAGCAGGATATTTTTACTTATCATGACCAAAGGTTGATTTTATTTAATTAACTCAAATGCACACTCTGGGTTCAGTGTTACCATATATCCCTTGACACATTTAGGCATTTCTAGATATGGAAGCTTTAAGTACTATTTAATAAGAAAATGAAATGCGGAGACAGACTCTGCCAGCTCCGATTAGACCAAGAGGTGAGTGATTTTTCACCCAGCGAGTCACCCCAGCCTCTAGGCCCTAGGTTCAGGGGCACAACCCTTGCCCCATCCCTACCCCACCCATTGCAGCCCCAGCTGCAAACCAGAAGGCAGGACTCTCACAGACAGGCCTGCCAACCACCACCCCTCAGAATCTCGAAGAAGAGCTAATACCAATACTCCTCAAACTGTTCCACACAATAAAAACAAAAGAAACACTGCCAAACTCTTTTTATGAAGTTGTAGTTACCCTGATACCCAAACCACACAAAGATGCAACAAAGAAAGAGAATTACAGACCAATTTCCCTCATGAACATTGATGCAAAAATACTCAATAAAATACTGGCAAACCGAATCCAAGAACCCAGCCCCAAAAAAAAAAAAAAAAAAAAAAAAAATCATCCACCGCGATCAAGTAAGATCTTACTTTCTACATATGTAAGTGAAGGAGGGTAGGTTCAAGAAACAGTCAGTTCTCTAAAGGAGAAAGCATGCAATATTCTGACATGAAAGGCTCTCCTCAGGAATCGTGTGGGGGCCCACAAATGTTTTCTAGTGAGATCTGAGCTTGCCTTACCCAGCAGGACTGCATTAGAAGATGGATTGACCACTAAAGCTACCCTGTATTTCTGTCTGTCTCTTCTCCACACTCTTCTTTCTACCTAACATGTCTTAGGCCTCTCTCTTCAAGAGTACCCTGGGAAAAAGCAAGAGCTGGCCTCCCACAGAAAGGTAAGTAATCAAACATCCATGATAAGGTGTTGTGCATACTAGCCACTCACTTCTGAAAGGCGTATTTCCTGAAGAATCTGATAAAACTTCATCAAACACCCTGGAGTCTGAGATGGGACTCCTGTCACCAAGTGTTGGCTAAAAGAACTCATACCTTGTCCTAGAGAAGTGGTTCTCAACCTTCTTAATGCTGTGACCCTTTAATATACTTCCTTATGCTGTGGTGACCTCCAACTACAAAATTACTTTTGTTGCTACCTCACAACTAATTTTGCTACTGTTATGTATTGCAATGTAAATATCTGTGATTTCCAATGTATTTAGGCAACCCCTGTGAAAGGGTTATTCATCCCCACAAGGGGGTTGCAATCCACAAGTTGAGAACCGCTGTTCTAAAGGGAATTATAATTTCAAAAGTCCCACTGATCGAGCAAATAACTAGAGAGGAGTCTAAGAAGAAATCCATGCCACAGACATTGGGTTGATATTTTATCAATGAAGAAAAAGGAGGAGGAAGAAAAAGGAAGAAGGAAGAGAAGGAGGAGGGGGAGAGGAGGAGAAGGAGAAGGGGATGAGGAGGAAAAGAAGGAGAAGGAGAAAAAGAAGAAGAAATCCACGATTCAATGAGGTTTAATTTACAACCTTTGTGGGAGTGTAAGATGATTTTTTTCAGCCCAGTTGAGGAGATGTGAAATAATAAAACCTTAAGAAAGCATAAAGTGAGGTTTAAGTCATTCAAATATCAAATCAATCTAACTGTACCCCAACAGTGGTCATGGTTTATGACTACTGATAGCAACGTGTCCTAACCATTACTGGAAGGCAGGTGTGTGGTCACAAGACTTCTTAGGACTTAATGTAATGGTGGCACATTATCAGATTCAGGGAATTTTTAAAGGTTTTGAAAGTTTTTTTGAGATCATTGTGTGTCTAGAAATGTCTTTTCAAACGTCTGCATTTTAATTATTAGCAGAACTTAATTATTTAGATGTTTCTGCACATAATATTTTTAACAATGGGTAAGCAAATGGCACATAGGAAAAGTATTAAAGAATTAAGCATTAATTATCTTAACAATTATTGTGATTATGAATTACATTTTCCCAACTTATTTTATTGTTTCCAGAAGCTCTTTGTGCATCTTTTAGAAATCTATCCCCCACCCATAATTCTTCACTGTGTAATCTACTATTGGTATCTGCTGAGTTACTTATAACCTATTTATTTCCTTATGTCAGATTGTTACAAGCCCTTAGATTCATAAATGAGCTACCTCAGTTTTCCTGTATTAAGAAATAAAGAAACAGAAATTAGTGAGTGAAAATGATTTACTGTTGGTCAGAAATGAGAAGGTCTCAAATTTCTTCCCCACTGTTCCTGTAGCCATTTCAAAAATCTACAGAAGCCATAAGATGAAAGCTATTGTCTCTGGAGATTTTAACTGTAGACTTGGGCTCTAGGTGGCCTCCACTGTCTGTTTTTGAGACAGTTTCATCTGAGTCTGGGCCAAAGCAAACAGGATCTTAAAGATCCTTGGTTGTAGGAAGGTAGTTGAGGATGTTGTATGTATTCATGTGTATTCACATGTGTATACATGTATAAGGAAGCCAATGGCCAACAACAATTGTTTCTCAATGGGTTTCTCACCATATTTTATGAAACCAGATCTCTCAACTGAATGTGGAGCTTCATGATTCAGGTACTAGCTGTCCAGTAGTAAGCTCTAGGGACTCTCTGATTCCCAGTGCTGGGATTATGCAGTAGCACATGCCACTGTGCTGCTGTGTTTTTACTGGGGTTCTAAGGAGCTGAGCTTTACCAACTAACCTGTCTCCTTAGCCCTAAGATGCTCCATTTTTAAAAGAGAAGACTTGCCAGTGTTTGTGGGACATAAATCCCCATCAATCCAGGTCTGGAAGACCTCTGTCAGGTCCACTTCTTTGAGTCTACAGAGTGAAAGATTTTTGCATCTGTTTTTGTAGGTTAGCTTCAAACTACAGACTCCCATGTTAAACATGATAATATTGTGAGAAAAAAAAGAGGTAACAGGGTGGGGTGGGGGTGGGACACCTATGTTTCCTCATGTAGTTTGTGAGTATGCATCTTTCCTTATTGTGAGTTTATCTTCACTGCTTCCTATGCTTCCCAGCCCATCCCGCAGGATATTCCCTGCCTGGCTTCCATGGTACCCTACCCCTCACACATGCAGGAGTAGACTGAACATATATATTTCAGTTTCTCATGCCACATAAATAATGGACATTAGAACATATACATGGGAACTAAAGTAATACAGTTCTCATTCTCAGGGATTTCTTTTCTCTCTCACTTTCCTATTCATTTGCTTTGATAGATGGAGAATACTTCCTTGTACTGAATGAGAAAACTTTTTCTACCTTCCATCTTTAGATAAATGTTTCAAGTCCCTGTCTCTGGCAGGTCCAAGATCATATGCACTGCTTCTCTGAGGCTGACAAACTCCTTGGAGTTCATGAAGAATAGAAAATTCCACTTATAAACGGTAGCTTCAACTTCTGTCTGAGAGTTCCAGACGGCCCTGCCTATGTCCCACTATTTTAGTTAGGTTTCTATTGATGTGAAGAGTTACCATGACCATGGTAACTCTTATAAAGGAAAACATTTAATTGAGGTGGCAATTTACAGTTCAGAGGTTCAGTCCATTATCTTCATGGCGGACTATGGCAGCATGCAGGCAGATAACATGCTGGAGAAGTAGCTGAGATTACTACATCTTGAAGGCAACAGCAAGTGAAGTGTGACACTGGGCAGTATCTTGAATACATATGAGACCTCAAAGCCTGCCTTCACAGTGACACACTTCCTCCAACAAGGCCACACCTACTCCAACATGCCTCCTAATAATGCCATTCCCTATGAGATTATAGAGTCCAATTACATTCAAACTACCACACCTACCTTATGGATTTCAGACTCACCAGCCTCCACAAAGGTATGAGCCAATTCCTTCCAACAAACCTCTTTCTCTTTGCCATATACATATTTGGGTATATGTACAAATATATATGTAATATTTGTACCAGGTTTTTATTTCATATATGTATAAGTAAACTAGCTGTAAATATTGAAATGGGATAAGAGGGATTTCAGCACCCTAAAGGAATCTTAGTTGGAAATGGACCCATAAACTAGACCTTTTCTAATACAAGGAGTCTGTCTGCTTTCACCCTCCAGGAGCACAGGCAATCCCTATGAGCAGTCCTCTGGGGACAGGGACAAGGAGAGGACAGGGTTCTGTTTCCTCAGTTACTATTCCATTTCCTGGTAAGCCTCAGTTCTCTGACAAACAATCTAAATCAGTAGTCTGTCAATTAGTCTTCCTTCTTCTTATCCTCCACATCAGTATAAAAATGCAAAGAGGACTGAAAACAAGAAACAAGGGACAGGAATCCAAGGAATGGCTAAACCTATCTGGCCCAGAAAGAAGTCAGCTTGGTAGGGCCTGTGAGCACAGCCCACAGATATCCCCAGTTAACTGTTATGTGCCACAAGGGACTTGCTTACTAGGGGAGAAAATGCAAAGACAGGGCAAAATTGCTTGGCGTTTTCGAATGAATTGTTTAGACAACAAAATGAAAAGGTTTTTGAGTATATGAAATTAGGAAATGTGTGCTGCTATATAAGCCATTCTCAGAAATGGTGAGACGAGCCACCGCTGATTTAGTATATAACGAGCTACTGTCAGGGATGCAAGAACATTTCCACTGAAGTCGCACATTACTGTGGAAAAAAAATGCAATAAAAATGAAACAACAACTCAAGGAAAGACTTCATTTTCAACCACTGACTTCAAACAGATTGGAAGTTTCTGCACACCAGGCTGGCTCTTAACCTAGCAGTCTCTCCACCCACGGAGAACTACAGTAACACTGTCAGTCAGTCCTAAAAATGGTCTCAGCATCAGCAGCAGAAGCTTGTTCGAAATGCAAAATCTCAGACCAGGAGTATAGCACAGTTGGAAGAATGCTTGCCTAGCATGAAGTAAAGGCCTGAGTTCAATCCCCAGCACCACAGTAAGAGAGGGACAGCAGCAGGTGCCTGTAATCCCAGAACTTGGGGAGCAGAGGCAGGAAAGGAGAAATATATCATCTTTAGCTGCACAGAAAGTCTGAGGTCAGCTTGGGCTACATGAGACCCTCTCCCCAAAAGGAAGGAGGTTGAAAAGGGAGAAAAAGAATTAGAGACAGAAGAGGGATGGAGGGAGGGAGGGAGGAAGGAAGGAAGGAAGGAAGGAAGGAAGGAAGGAAGGAAGGAAGGAAGGAAGGAAGGAAGGAAGAAAGAAAGGATGGAAGGAAAACTCTTTAGCTCCACACTCACTCCTTAGAATCTATATTTTAACTAAGCCCTCTATGCACTAGAAGAAAGTGGTAATGTCTTCATATCTTTGAGCTCCTGAAGAAACTTAAAAGAAATAAATTTCTTTAGTGATGGAACTTATCATCTAATTATTTTTTACGTCAAAATGATGTATTGACCTGTTAAGTATGAAATGGTCCTCTGATCAATAATATTAACATCAACAGCTAGATTAATATGTTTTAAATAGCATATGTTCTCTGCAATATTAGGAAAAGTAGGGCCTGTCATTGGTTGAATTTGCTTTATCAATAATTTAATTTTTAATTTCCCACTGCCACCAGACACATAGAGTAACAGTTGTCAAAAAATAGTAATTTGGCTAAGAGAGGGGTTTCTCTGTAATTGGATTATGCCACTGCATCGGTTCTTTGTGTGGCCTTGTGGGAATTGAGGGGGAGAGAGTTCAATTTCATCTGCGGTTCTGCTGGAAAATGTGGGACGGTCTGATGTAAGAAACCTTGGGCTGAGGGCTACAACCGAAAAGCATTTACTTCCTAGCCACGAAACTGGTTTGATAATTCACTTTGGTGAGCCTTATTTTATTTTTATGTACCAGCGATATTTCTTCTTCAAGACTAGACACTAATGAAGCAATGCATCGAGAAGGGCTTGTGAGACATGGAGGTCACCAGAGGGTGAAGGCTTCATCAGCATCTCCACGGAGATGAACTCGGTGACCACACGTCATCTGTTAGGCTCTGTTCCTGATGGCTGGAGCTTTCCTTGCAGGGTTCCTTGGTCCCTGTTTTCTCAGAGATCAAGTGGAGCTTCTGCAAATTCAGTTCCCAGAATTCTGCGCAGCTTCAGCTCAACCCGAAAAAATTCCTGGCTGGAAATCCAAGGCCTGGGGAATAGAATTTGGTCACCAGTACCTGGATTTCCTTCTGCCAAAGGAAGGACAAGCTTCTGCCCCCCCCCCCCAGATAAACATCAAAGGCTGTGTATTTGACTCCAACAGGCATGCTTTTATGAGGTAGCAATACAAGACAACATGGAGTACACACATAAGAATTCTTTTTTTTTTTTTTTTTTGGTTTGAGACAGGGTTTCTCTGTGTAACAGCTCTGGCTGTCCTAGAACTCACATTGTAGACCAGGCTGGTCTCAAACAGAGATCCTCCTGCCTCTGCCTCCCAAGTGCTGGGATTAAAAGCATGTGCCACCACTACCCTGCATGAATTCTTAATCTAAGACCTACAACTTGGAATTTCATTTTTATCATTTATTTGGACCACAGCAATGTTTTTAAAATGTTATTGTCATTTAATATTGAGATGTGAAATTGTCCTAAATTGTCCTGTCAATCCTACATTCAGTTATCAATAGATAACCCACAATAACTGATCAAGTATATTTAGACCCCTAAAGCATGGTGCCCCTGCCCCAAATCTACTCATTTATTGGTGCTATTTGGTCTCTAACCAGTCAGGGGACATCTTCAACCTGCAAATTGACCTTAAGTTTATCCTAACTGATGGTGAAATTCTGTTGCAAGGTTAGACTATTTGACTCTGTGGCTGGCCCAGGTAGCTCCTCAGTTTACTGAAATCCATGTCTCCAAGAAGTGAAATCGGTACTCTGAGCATCAAAGAGGGAGACCCTGAGCTGTGCTTGGATCTAAATTCACCCCCCAAGAGTGAATTATTCTTCTAGTGCCTGAGTGTATGTAGAGAGCCTCGAGAACATTCATAACTCTAGATACAGTCCTCTTCCATGTGTATTCATGTCCCTGGGTGCTTCTTGGCCTAAGCAAAGTAGCCAACCCTTGATGCCTTAATGAAAAGCATTGAGGAAAAGAACGGAGGTGTGTCTGACAGAAATGAAGCGAGTCCCCTGAGGAAGTAGGATCTATGGGTAAGAGTGTCCTGCCAGTGGGGCAGCTATTCACCTGGCATCACATCACTGAACTGCAAACTGTGGTCACAGCCCCTGGAGCTACTTTCTAGTTCCCATCACCAGGATGTAGACTTACCATCAAACAAAAACAACTTCCAGCTTGATTATTCACACACTTGGATTTTTTCTGTTCTACCCCATAAAACTGAATCAGGTAGCCATATTTTCATTGCCAAATAATAATCTTTATGACAAAAAAGTAAAGATAACACAAAGAGAAAATAAGCCTAGCACGAAGCTGATCACATAGATCTGGTTAAAAAAAAAAAAAGAAAGAAAGAAAAAAGAAAAAAAAAAGTTGTCTGATAGGGAACTGATACTGCTCCCTCTTGTTTACTGTTGCTGTTGTCAAGATAAATACAGTGAATGGGTTCTTGATTTAACTAATTGATGTCTATGGGTTGTTATCAGAGTTGACAACAGCAACTTAGATTTGTTCCAGTTGCTAAAATGCTGATCGCAGCACATGGCTTTATTTGACTGTTTGGGCCCACACAGAAGGGCTTGTGGAGAATGAATTCTGGATTAGCCACCAGCTCTGCAGATGTGTGCAGGAGTTGATGGAATGTGACGGGGAAAGTGTTATCTTTGCCAACTACTATAACACTGATTGTCTTATTACCACTAGAAAGAATCTGAATAGACTTAACTTGCTCTAAATGAAAAAAAAAACCCTATAGTTTGCACTGCACCAGATGTGCCCCAGTGAACACACTGTTTTGTTGTGCTAAGCCTTTCACCAGGTACCAAGGTCATGTTAACTCTGGTCTATAGAACTTGTCAGTATAGTTAAAGAAGACAGAGATTGACTACTCACTTGACGCATGGCCCTACCCTTGGTATCTATAATCCATGAAAGCAGCAACTTTTCTATCTTCAACACAGGCATAGTTCAGGGTACATGGCCAATGTTCAATAAATGTGTAATGGTTGGATAGAGGAATGGATGAATGAATAGATGTGAAATTGCATTCTAACAAAATACAGATGGGAGATATTGTCACTTATTAGCAAATGATGAAACTGTAAGTACTTAGCCATGTAATTGACAAGTCCTGTGACATCCATAAAGTCTCAGGCTGGTCCTACACCAAATGCCCTCTCCTGTACAGCATCACACACCCTTTTCTTTTGCTCAAAGGCTTGTCAGCACTACCTCCTGATTCCCTGATGATCTTAGGAACTGAAAGAAAGAAAAATTATATTCCATTCTGAGAAAGAAGAGATTTGTCAGAGTAGAGTCTCCAAAGTCTAATAATGAAGGTTTTTTTTTAAATACCTATTAATTATGTTATTCTACAATGAAGTAGGCCACAAGTCACCTGGGCACAATACTGAAGAGAAAAATCTCAAACTCAAGCTTTGCAGGACACTCTTTCCATAGTCACTTCTCCCCCTCCAGGGGAAGACAGTCCACCTTCTTTTACTGGTGTCTGAGAAAGAGCTGGTAGGCAGTGAGAAAAGACCACTTCCCAAACAAAAACATCCCTATGAAGTGATGCGAAGCAAGAATCCCATGTCACCCAGCTTTAAGATTCTCAATCTGGTCAGGAAAGAATCCATAACCCTGTCCCAGATGGCTGGGCTATGGTTTAAAGACCCCAGCGAACCACTGAGCTACAGGCTTTATAAGTTCCAGAAGCCTCATGCTTAACCCTAACCCTTTCACTTTTCTTTCTTCCTTTCTTTCTTTTTTCAGTGCTTTAAGACTTTATCATGGATGGAATATCATCTTTTTTTTTCTGAACCTTTTTCTTCTGTTTACTTAATTTTAAAAAATATATTCAATTTTTTAATACAGCGTTACACACACACACACACACACACACACACACACACACACACACACAAAATGGGCTTTCTGCCTCTTCTTCATATATCTGTTGATTCAGTCTAGAAACTAGAAAAACTTGGATTGTGCAAAAATGGTACCAGCTTGATAAAGCAAGACCAAAAAAAAAAAAAAATGAACATGGTAGCACCATTAGGCTGATTGTTTTCTGTAGATACACAGAACAGTGACTAATAATGATTTTCCTCCTAACTCTTGCTGACTTCAAGGCATAATCAAATGGCACATTTTTGATTAATCCAGGGCCCAGTCCACATATGCACATGTGCAGAGTTCTGATAAGGTGAAGAAAGATGTGTTTCCATGTCAACAATTTAAAGGCTTGAACTATTTTGAGTTGTTAATATAAACTTTGATATTTGCACATTGACTTTGACAGTTTTGCAAAGAATACATCCTAGCACGATTGCAATGGCTGCTAAAATATATTAAATCTCTAGAGAAAGTGGACAAATGTGTACATGTGACAGGGTTGTCAATCATTTCTTGCCCTGATTTGGTGACATTAGCATGTGGTTTTTTTAGTTGTTTCTGTTAACTAGAAAAAGATGACAATTTCATTATGGTTCCAAACTAAAACATTATTTTAAGTTTATTGATGCCTATGTTTTTAAGTAATGAACAAAAAAAGTTACAGAATAAAAAAATTAATCCCAGTAGCTGTATCTTAAGTTTTATATCATCTTATCAGCTCTTTAATATATAGAAATTCCAGTGGCATTATCATAACCACAGGTGATAATGTCCTTAGTAACAATCAGGGAGCCAAAGCATCTAGTCCCTAAACACTGAACCAGTCAGCTGTTCTAGCTTCCTTTTCTGGGACTTCCTTGCTCAGAGATAAAATGATAGTCATTTCATGTCAGTACTCTTGGTATTAATGGGACAAATAAGACACAAAATAAAGGTAATTTGTCAACAGCCTGCCCAGCCCAGCCTCATCCCGAGAGATTTCTGGTACTACAAGCATCAAGAGTGGGAAGCAGAGCTGACTGAGGACACAGGCAGGGCCTGACTAAGACAAGAAAGGGTCGAGAAGTCAAGGCTGAGCTTGTGGGTAGGGATGTAGCCTTTCTGAGAAGAGACATAAATAATGCTGGAAAAATCTCACACTCTAGACTCTCTAAATCTTAAATATCTTCTCAGTTCTAATTCTAATATTTCCAAATATGTTACAGAAAATGATGAGCCATGGCTTCGAGTGTGTGTCTGTCTGACCACTGCCTTAAGCCTCGGGGTGTCACCTTCTAAAAGTCCTGCCTTCTCTATATCCACCCACTGGCCAGTGACAACAGGACAGGGCTTCTGGTGAGACAGGGGGCTCCTGCGACACGGAGTTTTGGCTCCAGGACTCCTGAAACCTTGGCAGACTTTCACAGAATTGCATGATGATCTAGGGACTCACATCTAATTTCTCTCAAAAGCAGTGCCATTAAAACTTATTATGTACATTAATTTCATTTTCTTACCTGCATCTTTGAGGATCTGGACTCATTTATCTCTTAAAAATTTTCTATGACTTCAGCAAAAACTTTAGAAGAAGGAGCTGATCTTTTTGAAAACCTACTGTGTGCCAAGTTCTTTACAAATATATAATTTAACTCATCAACTCTGTCCAATAGCATTATGCTATGTGTTCTACACAAGAAAGCTATATTCAAAGAATATAGACACTATACTGAACCCCATGAAATTGACATATTTGAACATTTAAAGAGATCGGACAATGGCTATCTCAAATAATTTTGATATATAATGTATCAAGGTGACAGAACCATAAAATGAAGAGATTACAGTTTGAACTCCTCCCTCTGCTTCCAAAGCCCATCATTGTGTCCGCTCTCCCACAACACTTGAGGGAACTTAGTAAAGAAAGAATGTGTGCATAAATAGCTCCCCTAATTTCATTCTATGTCATGTTTGACAAAGTATATATTGAAAGCACCCTGGAACATCATACATCCTTGGGGCAGAATGACAATGTAAAACAATTTCTTGTTCTCAATCTTTCCTTGACACTCATAATAACAAAAGTTACAAACATGAATAATATATATGCATTGTAAAAGCCTATATGCCATGGGTAACAGGATATGGAAAGCTTTTGCTATGTTTTTGTTCATCTATGGTTTTATGTTCCCTGCAATGAATGTGTATTACTTATACAATAAAAAAGTTATTAAAATAAAACATAAAATTGTATTGCTTGAGAATTATTCTCCAAACACATCTATGATCCCAGCACCATTAGTCATATGCTGTAGTCAGCAAGTAGACTCATAAACAGGGAGAAAGATAAATCCTTCTTGCTCCTTTGCTAACCCTGTCTGGTCAAGCACCTTTTCCATGCACTAGAGGACATAGACCTCTCTTTCTTTCAGTAGTTGTATGCTCCAATGAAACTAGGGCTTAAGTGTGACACTACCCAGTCATACAAAGCTCTAAAGGGATTCAACCCTCCTGGGGACCCAGGGAGACTGAGCTCTCATGAATTCCTAACTTTATGTTTCACCTAATAGAGTTAATTTACAATCCACAGGTATATTCAAAGAATAATTCAGGCTTCACAAATATCTGTTTGCTAACATAAGGCTGAAGCAGACATTTGTGAGATGGCATACAAACACACATGACAAATACTGGCCCAAGTAGAACCTAGATCAATATTTTATCCAGGTCATAAATCCTGATATGAAGAAAACCCAGATTTTGATTCATGCTACAAGCATTGTTAACATTAGAAAAATATAATAATCTCTTCATCCTGACCTTCTAATGTAACTGAAGCCAAATAGAGATTTCAATCAATTATTCTAAAAAGGCATCTCAATAATAATAAAAACCATGTTCACTTTCTTCTCTATTCTGTAATATTTTATATATTTCAGTCATGTAGCACACTTGATTATAAAACGTTGTGTCCTTATCTATCATCACATTGCTCGATGGCTGGTCTGTACCCAGAACATTCAAGTAACCACACTAGCTCTGGACTGAATGTGACTACCTCCTCAGCCCTTAACAAGCACCCTGAATAAGAAAACAAATAGATGACATGGGAATAAAAGGTTGCAGCCTACAAAGGGCTTTTGCCATGGCTTATCTTGGCTACTACAGGAAGTGATGGAGACAGTACCTGTAGTAAAAAGTCTGCCAGCCTCTTGCATCTTGCAGTAAGCTAACAGCAACAACATCCATCCTACTCTGCTCATGGAAAATACCAAATTTCTCTAATGTTCAAAGAACAAAAGTACTACAAGACAGATGTAAATTTCCAAAGTCATATATAATTCTGTTTTTAATTGGATGGCTTCCCACAAATCTTTTAATCAAATAGTGTATTCTCTTTTAAATTCTGCCTCTTTGGAAGCATGTGTTGAGTGTCTCTATGTTGAGACGTTTACAAACTCAATCTCACTCAATCTTCCAAATAGTACTAGAGAACATGAACCTCTACTGTCTCACTTTACAGATAAAGAAACCATGACTAGAATGATGGTATTATGCTGTGGGATGTCCCGTATGCTGTAAATATATGTTGCTATGATTGCTTGATAAATAAAATGCTGATTGGCCAGTAGCCAGGCAGGAAGGATAGTGTAGGCAGGACAAGGAGGAGGAGAATTCTGGGAGGTGGAAGGCTGAAGCAGAGAGATGCAGCCAGCCACCATGAGGAGAAGCATAATGTAAGATACAGTAAGCCATGAGCCACGTGGCAACTTATAGATTAATAGAAATGGGTTAATTTAATATATAAGAACAGTTGGCAAGAAGCCTGCCATGGCCATACAGTTTATAAGTAATATAAGTCTCTGTGTGTTTATTTAGTTGGGTCTGAGCGGCTGCAGGAGCCGAGTGGACACAGGAATACTCCAGCTACACTATTACACCCCCATGGTCACATAGCCAAGAAATGGTATCATCAAGATACAGCCATTGACAATCTGGCTCCAGGATCTGTAAGCCTATGTGCTTAGCAGTTAGGCTACATCAACAAACACTTTCTCTTGGCTCTGCCATGTTGGTCACTACTTAGGATAAATAGTCAATCAACAGCAAAAGAACCATTCTGAAAAATGGAAATAGATACCACCTTTGTCAAACGTTCCTCAAAACTTTAGTTTTGGGAGAGAGGTGGTAGAAAAGCAGTTTTAATTATTAGTATAATAATTAAAAAAAAAAACTCATTGCATCATCTCTGGTTTATCTACTCGCTGCCTATTTCATATCATGATTTTCTTTTTCGGTGTCTTACTTCCAATGGTGCTAAAATAGGCCAGTGGCATTGTTTTAAATATGGGTCCAAAGAGGAAAAAGTAACAGCTTGCTGCAGAAATGAATTATAAAAAGCAAAAAGTCTAGCCGGGCAGTGTTGGCGCATGCCTTTAATCCCAGCACTCGGGAGGCAGAGCCAGGCGGATCTCTGTGAGTTCGAGGCTAACCTGGGCTACCAAGTAAGTTCCAGGAAAGGCGCAAAGCTACACAGAGAAACCCAGTCTTGAAAAACCAAAAAAAAAAAAAAAAAAAAAAAAAAAAAAAAAGCAAAAAGTCTAGGACTCCTGCCTCATTGTTAAAAGAAAGCTGCCATTATGAATAAACTCTGGCTTCACACAAAAGAAATCTATGACTTGCTCAGTAGGTCAAAATGCGAAAAGAAATAGGAGAATGGGGAGAATGATAGGCCAGTTTCACACTGTCTCCAGAGATCCGAGACTGGCTCTGCCACCTTCAACACATGGATTCAGAGACTGTCCATGTGCTAGGCAGTCAGGGGCGGGGGTGGGGTGGAGGTGGGGCAGAAGGAGTCATCTGTTTCTTAACCTCTCTGTCTCTCAGTGGACTGACATCATTTCCATGCATCCTCTAACTGGTGAGGACTGGTAGAGTGGCCCCAGCTTGCTAAGAGACTGGTGGACACATCTCACTGTTGACCCCCGTCCTGACAGTCACTCCATCTGGGTAGGGAGCAGGTGCGCTTCAACCAGCAATCTATCACACTGTTCAACCAAGACTCTGTGCTTTCTCTGACCTCTATTTCTTCCTCTATAAATTGTGGGTTGAAATCCAGGGATCACTTTAGATTCCCTCAATTACTGGAACCTATGTGACTTGAGGCATATTTCACATCTGTGGTATGGGTATACAAAATATATCATTTTTATCTAAGGATATAATGTTATTTCTCTTATTTTTAAAACAATAAGTGTGGGCTGTTTGCCATCTACTCTTTGATTATTAATTTCTCTTCTCTTGTCATTTTCATCGACTGATGGTTTGTGGCATTTGATATTGGGTTAAAAGCACCCATACTTGATGTCACTTCCATGGAAAAGACTCTCCTAAAAATAACATGCCCATTCATTACATGCCACGTGACAATTCTAAATTTGAAAGTGGATTGATGCTGTATGAAACATTAACAATGAAATCTGTAAGGATGGAAATATAGCTTGGTAACAGTGTGTTTTTCCTAGCATGCCCAAGACTCCGGATCTGTTCCTGCAAACTGGAAAAATATTAAAAACCAAACCAAATCATAATGCTTGGTATCACTCTATGAAAACTATGATATATACAGTGCCTTATAATTAGCATGCTTAGTCTTTGTAACAACCTAGAAACTACTCTTGTCCCTCTTAGGTGTGAGGGAAAAGATGCTGTGGAAGGTAAAGATCAGACTGGTGACACACCAGGACTCCTGCTTCTTAAGACTGTTTTTTTCCACGACCCAAGATCCTCACCCTGCACTGGGCCTCCAGCGCTCATCAGCTCCCTTCCCACTCTGCCTCCTCTGTCCCGGGTGAGCCTTTCCCTGATGCCTGTTCACTGTGTGCTTTGCAGCTGCCTCCCAAGTCCACAGTTCACTTCGCATCCGTTTCTGGGCGCAGATGTTTCCAGGGAGCCAAGCTGCTCTTCTCTTCCCTGGCACTCTCTCCTGCAGATGACTAGATTGAGCCCAGTAGTTGCTAGTCATCCTTTTGATCTGAAAAGAAAAGATTTCCCCCACTGGATATTCCTCATGATGATGCAATTAGTTTCCTGGACATACCTAACAAATTTATTTCTAATCACAAGGGATGGGGGTGGGGGTGGAGGAGAGGACCAGCCATTCATTGTGGATGGTGTGCAGTGCTGCAGTTAATATGCACCGTTTGCACCCTCCTGGTACAATGTCTTCGTTGGTGACTGTTCAAAGATTCTAGGGCAATAGGCTGCCCCTCAAAAGCAGTGGGGAACTTCATGTACATAAAGGGGTCTCAGGCACTATTAAATTGCTTTTTCAAACCCGGCAAAGTCATTAGAGCTGAAAAATCCCTTCAGCTTCATACTGTCCCCAGCATTAAGAACAGGTGAAGCTCTTAATAAGTTTTTGAAGATTGTGTTTGATTCAAAGTCACAACATGGAGCATTTTGGACAAACAAATCCAGCTGTTCAAAATTTCCAACCTTGTGAGTACAGCCACAGTATAATTAAAAAAAAAAAAAAAAAAAAAAAACAGGGTAAGGATTGAAGGAATATTTTGTTAGGAATATTTTTGTATTTGTGTATCACATTAAAAATTTTTAGCTAACTAATTAGTCATGATATTTTAAATCACTTTACTGTAAAAAAAAAAAACTTAAAATACAATCACACAGCTAGATTAATGTAGCCACTCAAACAAGCACTGCCTAGACCCAAAGTCTTTAACTCTTGATGACCTTCTCTGCCTTTGGCATTGTGATTCCAAAGCCTTAGACCTTTGCCTTTGATTTTATACATTTACTATCAATTACATTTTTATGTAATTATGCACAACAAAAAAAAAGAAAGAAGGAGAGAAGGAAGGAAAGAAAGAAAATGAAAGAGCGAGAGCGAGAGCGAGAAGGAAAAATCCACACCGGAGATAAAACTAGAAAGCAGTTAGCTTTATAAACTTTTCAGGTCCTCAGTCATCTGCTCATGTTCTGTCCTTTCTTGTCAGCTAACATCACCCTTCCTTGTCCGCATTTCTTCATGTTACACTGCACTCACATGTACATTTATTTACATATATGGTGGTAGTCTGCATAAGACCCATATACTACACTCACATGTGCATTTATTTACATATATATTGAGGTAGTTTGAATAAGAACCATCTACTACACTCATATGTGCATTTATTTAAAAGCCCACACCAGGCTGAGTCTCTCTCTCTCTCTCTCTCTCTCTCTCTCTCTCTCTCTCTCTCTCTCTCTCTGTGTGTGTGTGTGTGTGTGTGTGTGTGTGTGTGTGTGTGTGTCTGTGTGTGTCTGTGTGTGTGCGCGCTGTGGATCAGGATGCAGATCTCAGCTACTGTTCCAATGACATGTGTATTCCTGCCATGATGAAATGCACTAAATCTTTGAACTGTAAGCAAGTCCCAATGAAATACTTTCTCTTATAGGAGTTGCCTTGGTCATGGTGTCTTATCACAGCAATAGAACATTGTCTAAGACATATATGTATACATTATTATCTGCATGTGAAGGAGACTATGTAGGTTTCTATTTATTTGTTTATTTATTTATTTAGAGTCTAGTAACCTCACCTAATGTCATATATTCTAATTCCTTCCATTTTCCTGCAAATTGCGTCTCATTTTCTTTAGAGCAGAATAGTATTCTAATTTATACATGAGCCAGATCTCCACTATTCATTCATCTGCCAATGGACAACTATGTTCATTTCATTTTGTAACTATAGTGAACAGAGCGTCAATAAATATGGGATACGAATATCTCTGTGATGAGGTAAGGAGTTCTCTGAATATCTTCTAGGTGTGAGAGAACTGAATAATACAGATCTAGTTTTAATTTGTTGAGGATCCTCCAAAATTATCTTTATAGTGGTTATACTAAGTTGTATTCCCACCCACCAGCTGTGAATAAGGGTTTCTCTTTCCCCACATCCTCTCCAACATTTGTTGTCATATTTCTTCATGACAGCCATCCTTACAGGGGTGAGGAGGTATTTCAAAGTAATTTCATTTTTCATCTCTTGGATATGTAGGTGTTAAACACTTTAAAAATAGTTATTACCTACTGGTAGATTTTTATTCTTTTTTTTCTTTTTTAAATTGTCTATTCAATTCATTTGCCCATTTGTTGACTGTCATTTGTTGTGCTTATTTCGAATACTTAGAGAAAAAAAATCCAAGAATTCATATGGAACCACAAGAGGTGAAGAATAATCAAAGCAATCATAAAGAGTAAGAACAATGCCGGAGGTATTACAAGACCCAGCCTCAAATAATACTACAGAGACCCAGTGATAAAGATAGCCAGTTACTGTCATGAAAACAGACAGGTAGGTAAACAGAATATAATTTAGGTCCCAGAAATTAACCTACAAGCTTTTCCCACTTAATTTTTAACAAAAGAGACAAACACATATTGAAGAAAAAAAAAAAAGATGAACTAGTCAGCAAATGGTGATGGCAAACTGGATAGCCACCTGCAGAAGAATAGGATTGATTCATTATCTCTCAATTTGTCCAAAAAAAAATTCAAATGCGTCAAAGATCTTAATTTAAAACATGAAACACCAAAACGTTTAAACGAAAACATAGGGCAAGCTCTTCAAGACACTAGGTCAGGAAGGAACTTTCTGAACAGAATGTCAACAGCACCAAATATCAACAGATGGGACTATATGAAAATAAAGCTCCCATACAACAAAGGAAATCATCAGCAGAGCAATCAGACATGCGCCCACAGAACAGGAGAAAATCTTTACCAACTATACTTCAGTCAAGGGGCGATTATCCAGAATTTACAAAGAAATGCAGAAAGTATTTACTCATTTGAATAATGAGTCAGGAGTATAATCCAAGGTCTGTCATTTTCTATTAATGCAAAGGCCAGAAAATAATTTGAACAAATAGTGAAAATCAAAAGCAGAAGAGAAGGAAAGTGGTCAAACACAGTCTGTCCACTAAACAGCCAACCTTTTATTTAAGATTCAAATAATGAACATCGCTACCTCCATTCAAAGTCATGTTTAAAATGGACATCTCATAAAAATAGATTCAAAACATGGCAGGCCAAGCTAGTTATAAATAACGGCTATGAGAAAAGGGCACAGCCTATATCTAACTTCCACTTATCTGCATATGACATTAGCTGCTATCAGAGATATAAACACACTGGGTGAGAAGACCATCTACAAGAGCCAGAAGGTTGGAGACAGGGCTGAAGAATATCAACTGAGGAAGAAACACTTGAAGACAGTTTAGATTGCTATTCCCCAAAATAATAAAGCTTGGATTATGTTTTTGAAATTCAAGCTTATCATATTGAGATTTTTTTCTTTTTATTTATTCTTCTCTTATACAATACATCCCAACTACAGTTTCCCCTCCCTCCATTCCTGCTTTTTCCGACTTTCTCCTCTCCCCCCCCAGTTCCCCTCTTTACCTTCAGAAGAAAAAGCAGGCCTTCCAGGGATATCAACAGAACACGGGATATCAACCAAACACAGCATAACACGATGCAATAAGACTAGACACAAACATATTATAGCTGGACAAGGCAATGCAATGGGAGAAAAGGGGTCCTAGGAGCAGGCAATGGAGTAATAGACACCCCCACTCCCACTGTTAGGGGTCCCCTGCATGTCCCTCAACTGAAGAACAGATAAAGAAAATGTGGTACATTTACACAATAGAGTATTACTCAGCTGTTAGAAAAAAAAAATGACATCATGAATTTTGCAGGCAAATGGATGGAACTAGAAAAAAAAATCAACCTGAGTGAGGCAACATGGACCCAGAAAGACAAACAGGATATGTACTCACATATAAGGGAATATTAACTGTTAAATAAAGGATAACTGTGCTACAACCACAGACCCAGAGAGGCTAAGTAACAAGGAGGGCTCTGGGCATGAGGGAGGTGCATGGATCTCCCTGGGAAGGGAAAATAAAATAGATTTTGTGGGTAGGTTAGCGTCAGGTGGGGATGGGAACAGGAAGGAGCATGTGGGAGATGGAGAAAGAGAGTTCAGGGAGAGATGACTGGAACAGGGGCACATTTGGCAGGGATGTGGAAAAGTGCACTGGAAACTTCCTGGAACCTATGAGGATGACCCTATCAAGGACTCTTAGTAATAGAAGATGCAGAGCCTGAATCAGTCATCTCCTGTAACTGAGCAAGGCTTCCAGTGGTGGGACTGGGACACCAACCCAGAGACAAAACTTTGACCCACAACCTGTCCTGCCTACAAGATGTGCTGGGGCAGTGATGGCTTCAGAGCTTTTGGGAGTGTCAACCAATGACTAGTCTAAGTTGTGGCTCATGCCATTAGAGGGAGCCCATGCTAGATCCTCCCTAGATGGCCAGAAACAGGAAACTAGATGGCTCAAAGACCTAGAGTAAAACCAAACACAGCTGACAGGGAAAAAAGTCAATGAAATGATTCCTAATGACATCCTGCTATGCTCCTAGATCAGTGTCTAGCCCAATTGTCATCAGAGCAGCTTCCTCCAGCGACTGATGGGATCAGATACAGAGATCCACAGCCAGACATTAGGTAGTGACCGAGGTAAAGTTTTAAAAAAATAACCTATTCAACTATATAGAAGTTCATTCTCTAACAAGACAGTAGAATCACAGGGGGGAAATTCAAAAACTCTACAATAGTTCCTGAATCTTAAGAACCTTGAATGTTAGAAAAGCTTGGAGAGTTTCTTCCTAGAAGTCCACCAAGAACTTACAGACTTGTAACAACCTTGCTTGTGCTACTGCTTTAAAAAAAAAAAAATACACGCTGACGTTCTTCTCACAACATGTTCAGGGTATCCTAAGAGTTATTCTTGAATTCTTTACTTGGTAAGGGAGCTATTGATAAAATTAAATGTCATAACTCACTCAGTGGTTTGTCTAACATATAAAGTCAATACATATCAGCTTTCTTATATTTTTCTCTTTGTCCCTTTGTGAATTCTTATATAGCCCTATGTAGTCTGGGCCAATTGTGAGGGTATTTTATTAAGTGTTAAAATGAGAGGTGGTTCCCAAGGCAGAGCTGAAGGTGTAGAGGAAAGGCTTCTAATTGTCCCAACTGCTCTCCCCACCCTATTATTTTTCCTCCATGCTCCCTTTTCATGCTTTTTGACCCTCCAGAGATACATCTGCCCACTAGGGATATTTTCTCTATCATCATATTTAAGTCACCTACTTTTAACCTTGCTTAGTAATCATTTCCGAATGAAAATATATTTTCTATTAAGGTAATAGAAAATATTCCACATGATTAATAAAAGGTGTCTATATATCAGGAGGCCCCAAGAAATCATTGTCTGATCAGGGTACAACATCCTTCCACCAGTCAGGGGATTCAAGCAGGACCCTGGAAACTTCCGTGAGAAGATGGGATCAGTCAGGCTCCAGGGTTGGGGATTTAGAGGTCAGAATGTTCACATTCTATTTAAATCAAAATACTGCTTCTCAAATAACAAGTTTAGCTGGTGAAATATCACCGCCATGCTTGCTTGGTCGGTTCTCTTCCTGACATTAAAAGAATAAATTGAATGAAAATGCATGAGATTGCTGCGGTAGTTTTTCTCTGGAAAACAGACATTTCAGTTTGGACCATCACAAAATTGTCTGGAAAAACTGGCGTGCACCCAACTTTGTGGATGAATTTGGATTAAAGAACGGAGGAAATGATAAATAAACGGAAATTAAAATTGAGTTAACATCCACCTTCCAGACGTTTCTCTGGATGGCATTTATCATCAAATGCACAGTTACTCTTTTTCCAAGGAATGAAGGATTGGAAAGTAAATTATCTATGTAAATGTACATGGCAATCCATACACAAAATGAAATGAATTATCTAGCAGTATGTGAATAGTTGGATCCAGTTAAAGCTCCAACAGGCTTTATTTCTCTTCCTAATTAAGGACCCTGGGATCTGTGGCTCTTTGCTAACAACTCTAAACTATAAATTTGTGCAGAGCCATCAATGTGAAATGAATAGTTTCATGACACACAAAAAAATGTGGTAAATTATAAAGAAAAAATCCAGTCAATCAGAAAACATTTCAGCTTTACATATATGAAGGGGGGTAATCGTTTTCACACAAAGGTGGGCCCTGCCTTATCCTGACACAGTCGGCACCCAGAGAAGGCTTTATGAAAGGATTGGGAACAGTGGAGGGCCTCTGAGTCTTTTATGACTTGGAAGAAATTTCTTGCATTTCTTTCTCAGATTCTATACACCGTTACTTTCAATAAATTGTCTCCCTGATGAATTTCTTACTAAATAAATCCCCTTTGAACTGATGCCCAGTAGCTAAGACACAGATTATCAACCTCACTTCCATTAATGGAGATAAATAGCTTTCAGTCTAAATAGTGTGCACTGTAACCTGCTGTGGCCATGTACCTGTGACTCTACCGTGGAGAGAAAATCAGATCTTAGAGAAAAATGAAATAAGAATTGAAAAGTGGCCTCCTCAGCCTGCTGGTGGCTGGCATGATTAAGGTGGTGTGTGAGTCACTGTGACATGATTTAGCACACAGACCCAACTAAGACCAGCCAAGTACAATTCAGATCCAGCTGATCTGCATGTGCAACTTTCATAGTCTTAGGAGCTATTATAAAACTTCACAAGCAATTTCACTGTATTCAACTTTTAGTCAGAACTAAATAACAAACTACATAATCTCAATTGATTATGCAGTCACATAAAGTAAACGGGTAGTAAAGGAACCAAGCTGTCCAGAGCTATAAGGATGCTGTAATTAAGGGGAGCTAAACACAACTACAGAATGAGTGTGAATGTCTCCCTAGATCAAGAATCCCAGAGGCACTGACTAACGCAAGAAGGCTGAAATCCAAGGAGACAGGGCCTCACAGTGTTCACAGTAAGAGGACTTCTTTCACTAGGACGCTGACTATCTCAAGGACACTTGCAAGATGAGTTTCTTTAAGTATCCTGGGAAACACATGGCTCTTCAGCTCAAAAACTTTATGTTCTCTCATTATTAAATAAACCTAGGCTTCCATGTGAGACCTGTCCTATCTGATTGCAAATGCCATTGGCACATTGTTTTTCATAAGGATTTTTTTTCTTTTCAACGGGGCTCCCTGTGTTTACTCACAATGTTGCCCTACCCGAAGTTGAAAGAAGAAACAGGTCTTCATTATAAACACGTCTATGAAGTACTGAGAAAGATGGACAAAAGACCAATGACCAAACGTTCATTGGTAAATTAAAAATATGCAGAAAATTAAAACACTCCAACAACTACTAACTCACCTAACTCAAATGTCTGTTTAATAAATTCCTCTCTAAATCTTAAAATTCTCTTCCAATTCCTCATTATGTGTCAATCTTGCGTCACTTCACTAAGAAAACTAAGGGAGATGGAAGACAGCATTTGGGCTCCAGTAATATTATCTACTTACATTCCTCAGCCATGCTCCAAACCTCTGATTCTAGGTGAGTACCAGAAGGATTAATCTATATTACCCCTTAAACCAAATCCTCTGTGTCTGACTTAGTTACCTTCTTATTGCTAAGATAAAATACCATGACCAAGGCAATTTATAAAAGGGAGGGTTTATTTGGGGCTCCTAATACACACACACACACACACACACACACACACACACACACACACTCACACACATATATATATGACATATATACAACACAAAGGGTGAAAGATACTTCTATGCCAATAATGTTTATATTTTTATGAAATGATAAAATTAACACAATAGTTTGATAAACTAAATATATATATCAGTTACCAGAACAACTTTGCAAAGAAAACAATATAGGCAAATCCAACAGATTCATTTAAACTGAATATAAAAAGAATATTGAAGAAATCTAAATACATTTCAACCATGAAACAAACTGGTTCATAGCAAGAGTTCTAGAAGCAGAGAATTAAAATGTTGAGAAAGTGTATACACAGACATAATGGTTGAAATTGCCCAAAATCTGTGCCATGGTACAGCATCCAGACACAGAAGGCTCCCAGTAAATTTCCACCCCAAGAAAATAGTATCAAGACACGTGAGACTCGAACTGGGAGAAATCAAAGATAAAGGAGGAGTAGAAGATGAAGCAAGAGACAAGATAGATCTCACTTCTGGGAAAGTCCTGACACATCTGTCAGTAGATCTGCCTGGAACAATCTTCAGACAGATATGAAACCATGAAAAATACAAATAGACTAAGCATTTTTTATTTTGTTTGGTTTTTAAAGATATATTCCCATTATACCATGGAGACTGGTATAGAACTTACTGTGTGGTAGAAGTGGCCCTTGAACTACCTAATCTCCTGCTTCAGCCTCCTGAGTTCTGGAATTACAGGCTTATCTGTTCTCCAAAGACAATCTTGAACTAAATACAAAGAAATTGCATTCCCAATTACAAAATAAATAATAAAGTGATTATGACCAAAACCAGCATAAAACATATTAACTAATGAAGCAGGAAGAGAATCTAGAAATAGATACAAACAATGATCAATTAATTTCTGACAAAGGAACTATGGATACACAATGAAGAGAGCATAGTCTTTCCAATAAATATGTTGGGGGAAAATGCTTATCATATGCATAAAATTGAATTCTTACCTCACATGGACAGATATTGACCTCAACTCTTAACTGGGTTAAAGACATACACCTAAGAACTGGAGTATAAAATTGCCACATCAACATAGAACAAAATTCTATGGCAGTATTCTCTGCAGTAGCTCTGTAGCTATGAGATCAGAGCAAATTCACAATCTGAAGAGCAGTATCTAGCAAACCTTTAACACATTCGCACCACTGAAAAGTCAACAGAGCTTGAGGTCAGCCAGTGTAAATAAAGAGTCTACCTGGGTTTGATTTGCTTGTCCCTCCCCCAAGACTCAAAAATCCCCAAAGTCAGCAATGTGTGTATATATACATAAATACATATACATGTATAGAATACTACAATTATTCAAGTCACAAAGTTGCTTCTACATGCTAACGTTCAGTTGGGAGGACAGTAGCCATCTTATCCCGTCTTTGACTTCGGCTACTATTCTCAAGTGGTCCACTGTCTTCCCAATTACAAACTACCTTTCTGTCACAGACAAGTGGCTTCCTACAATAAAAGAGAGATTTGTGAGACATAGTCAACATAGACTTAATAGTCATAAAGAAAGTAGGATGGTCTTCACATCCGCTGAGGCTTTTTACTCTCTGGAAATTAAGCAGTTATATAGGGATAACACAGAAAAATAGAGAGACTCAGAAATGCTGCAGTTACATGAATGAAGTCAAATTCAGTAACAGAGCTGTGGAAAGAGCAGGCCACAAAAGCAATCTGCAAACCTATTATCTAAATGGTTGTCTGTGAAAACTCCATTTATATTTATTGTCTCTGTGTGTGTATGTGTATGTGTGTGAGAGAGAGGGGGAGGAAGAGAGAAAAAAAGAGAGGGGAGAGAGAGAGGGAGAGAGAGAGAGAGAGAGAGAGAGAGAGAGAGAGAGAGAGAGAGAGAGAGAGAGGGAGGAGAGAGAGAGAGAGATTGATTAGAGGTCAGAGGCTAACCCTTAAGAGTCAGTTCACCCCCGCTTTACAAGGGTCCTGAGAATCAAACCAAAGTTGACAGGTCTGCACAATAAGCCTTGTACTCGCTGAGACAGCCTTAAAACTCAGTTTAAAGATGTAGATTTACTTACCTGCCATTTCATAGCTGAAAATGCCAGAAATGGCTTTCCAAAAACATTTAGTAATTCTGGGTGTTCAAGTTTATAAAATACAGCTTACTCCTTTTGCAATTTTATCTCTCCCCCCTCCTTTTTTTAGCACAATTTCACTCTCCTTTCAACCAGCTCCCAAAACAATTTTTCCAACTAATTTACTTTGAACAATTAAAAATGTCCTAAATCTTTTTGGGCATTTTAATTTAGTTGTTAACAGTTGACTCATGAGAAAATTTAATTGGCTTAAGGAGAGTGTACTAGCAGATATGAAATTTAGTTTAGAAAGTACAAAAAGCAAATACTTTGAATCTGGGATTTTCCTTGCATCCTGTATGTTGACTGAAAAAATTGAAGCAGATGGCCAGAGCCAAGACGTTGCCTAACCACAGGACACACTCTCAGGCAGAGAAAAGCAACTTCTGCTGAGGGCCCCAACCTCCCTATCTACCACAGAGTAAAAAGACTATGTTCCTTCCACACACCCAGCAAAATTCACCCCCAATTACTTGTCTGACCTCTTCTCACACTACTTCCTTGGGCCACTCATCTCCAGGCACAGTGACCTCTTCATGGACCCTTGAACATACCAAGGATGTCTCCAGCCTAGATCCTATAATCCATTCCAATTCTCAACTCCCTAGAATACCACCTCAGCCTACTCCTCCACACCTTTCAACTTCTTTCTACACTCAGCTGTATTTTACACAGCACATACATCCCCCAACATTACCCTGTTCTAGTTTTCCATGTCTTCATGTCTATTGGTTAATTTTCTTTAAAATGTCTATTATTTATTTTGCTAGAATGTAAATTGTATGACAACCTACCATTGTTTTGCAACCTGATATGCCCCCAAGAGCCCAAGAAAGAAAGGAGAGAATATGCTAGCTGCTCAAGAATATTTGTTGGCTATTTTTCAGAGTCTTTCTGCAGTCTCCCTTAGTAGTCCTACTACAACTATGTGTGCATATTGACCCCCATATGTTCTTCATTGTATTAAGATAAAACTTGTCATGAGAATATGAACAAATAAATAAAGCAGATAAAACATTCCATTGTAGGGAAGGATTCCTGAGCCAAACGAATGCAGCAAGATGTATGATAAAAATAAAACAAACAAACAAGCAAAAACTAACCTAAACCATGGAACATCAAGACAGAGTAAGTTAGTCCTTTACATCTGTCTTGGTTGGTATTTTTACAATTTAACAACATACTGGAGATATCTGGGAGGAGGAACCTCAATTGAGAAAATGCCTCCATAAGATTGCCTATAGGCAAGTCTATAGGGCATTTTCTTGACTAATGATTGAATGTGGGTGGACCCAGCTCACTGTGGGTGGTGCCATTCCCTAAGCAATTGGTCCTGAATGGTATAAGAAGCAGGCTAAGCAAGCTATGAGGAACAAACCAGTAAGCAGCATTCTTCCATGGTCTCAACTTTAGTTACTGCTTCCAGATTCCTGCCTTGAGGTCCTGCCTTGGCTTCTCCTGATGAAATAAACCCTTTCCTCCCCAAGTTGCTCTGATCATGGTATTTTATCACAGCAACTGACTGAGACAACATCAGGCAAGGATCTGAAAGAAGCTAGGCAGTATGTCTTGCAGATGTGAGGTATGGGAAAGGTCATACTAGGAAGTATAAAAGCTCTGAGTGAAAACCTTTGTAGTTCCAGGAAACATCCTAGATGCACCAGGAGCTCACTGTGGCTGGAATGCTATGGTGATTAGAACTGCCAGGTGCTAAATAAAGGTAGTTTTGTAGTACACAGGTTTCAAATGTCTGAATGGGACAATTTGGTTCAATTTTGGTAGAAAAACAATTGGAGGATTATGAACAGAGGAATTATAGACAAAATGTGTTATTTGTCTATTACATGGTTTTTAAATTTTTAAAGAAATAATATTACTGGGTATAGGGGTGCAGGCCTTTAATCCCAGCACTTGGGAGGCAGAGGCAGGTGGATCTCTGAGTTCAAGATCAGCCTCTTCCACAGAGAGAGTTCTGGGACAGCCAGAGCTACATAATGAGACCCTGTCTTTAAAACAAGAACTAAAACAAAGTGTTTGTTGTTTGTTTGTTGAGACAGGGACTCTACATTTCCATGGCTTTCTTGGAACTCTTTATGTAGGCAAAGCTGGTCTTGAAATTCACAGAGATTCACATGCCTCTGCCTCCCAAGTGCTTGGATGGATGATTGATGTGGGAGGACCCAACCCACAGTGGGTGGTGCTACCACTAGGCAAGTGGTCCTAGTTGGTATGAAAAGTCAGGCTGGGCAAGTCATAGGGAACAATACAGTAAGCTGCATTCCTCCATTGTTTCTGCTTCAGTTCCTGCCCCCAGGTCCCTCCCACGAGTTCTTGCCCTAATGTCGATCAATGATGGACTGTGACATGAAAATGTGAATGGAAATAAACCCTTTCCTACCCAAGGTGCTTGTGGTCACGGTGTTTGACCACAGCAACAGAAACCCTAACTCAGACAAGTCAGTACATTATGAATTCATTAAACACGTAGATCTATACGGACTCATGTATACATACATCTGAATGCACACATAGATAAAAAGGGGACATTTAAAACTTTCTTAGGTATAATCTGATCATCCCTTTAAAAAAACACAGGAGCCAGGTCTTCTTTCTGTCTCTTGCAAACGTTTTTGGGGGCCTGTTGTTCTGAGAAGAAACCATAGGCATTTAGGAGTTATTAATCATTTATTATACCAGTACAATATGTTATATATAGTAGCCATTTAAATATAATTAAAATGAATGAAAATGCCACAAAAGCATAAGTTCACTTGCTCAGATTAGTCACAATTTAAGTTTTCTGTGGTTCCATTGGTTAGTGGCTATCACACAGGGCAATTCTACCATCACCAAAAGTTTTAACCTCCATCTCATCCTCTGAATCAGAAAGTACAGTTATTAGTAGGATCCTGAATTAACACATGAGCCAAATGAGGCAGGGAATTAAATAACTTTCCCAATATAAATTAATATTATATACCCAATGGAATTTACATGATAAAACTACCTATCTTTTCCACAAATAAAATGTCAGCACCCACGTTATAGTCCCTTACTGAATGTCAGGGAGACACAGAAACTTCACTACAATGAAGCAGCACTTAGAGCCTCTGGGGCAGGATCCAAGAGCACCTTCTAATTTTACTTTGTTTTGTTTCAACTCCAGCATAATGTCTATCTTGAGGAATGCAAATGTGCCGTGGATGCTGTGGTAATAAATGAAAGGGAAGGAATCTGTTAAAGTGTGGCACTAGCTAGAGGTGACATTGTAGAATTCTAGAGGCTTCTCTCCTCTAAATAGAAGTGTAGAGTTTAAAGTTGTAACTCAGTAATGTCTTCTTTACACTTATTGGTGACATGAAAGATGTAGAGCCGGCAGGGACTTAGAGATGTGCACTGCTCTAGCTAGCTTTACATGGGTCCAGGGGATTTGAACTCGGGTCTTCTTGTCTGCATAGTATCCCTTTACTGAGTCATATCCATCAAAGTCTGCTAATTACTTTTTTTTTCTTGTTTGCTTTTTTTTTTAAGTATTGACTTTTTCCGCTGAGAAAATATGACACTACCCTGCCCCTTCATTTTTCACTTATATCTAATCTGTTCACTCTGTAATACTGATATATACTCTGGTAAATTCTAAATTTTCTTAGGAAGCTAAGAAAAACAGAAAATCCCTACTTCCAAGAAAGTACTCAAGTTGAAAGCTTTAGACTCACCTGACTAACTTTTAAATGATTTATCTTATCATAAAATATTAATCATTAAAGATAAAGACTGTTGTTTTCTGCTTGAGGCAGGATGGGGTAACCTAAGACTATTTCATGCTTGGACTTGAAGGTGATTACAATATGACATGGTAGATTAATAATATCATTTTATTGTTCAAGATAGTGGGGAAATCATTTTCCATTTAGTGATGACACTCTGATTCATGAGGGATATTTTGGAGGCTAAGGCTGGATCATGAGCTTGAGATTCACCTGGGCTACACTGTGAGACCTTCCCTCTCAAAATCTAAACGAATGAACCAAAGTTACACTGATGACTGGCCTTGGAGGACAGCATGACTGTAAGAGACTGCAATGAGAAAGAGCTATTGTACAGGGTGAATGGGATGCCAAGATGAAACCATGACAAGTAGCTGAGTATGAACATCATTGTCTTAGGTCGTAGGGAACTGATCTGTGAGCTGATTAGATGCAGCAGATCTTGAGTGCCTGAAACAGATGAACATCTTTACCTCTCCTCTCAGCTATTGTTTGAGCCAGCAATGTTTAACCCTGTCTTCATTATTCTACGTCAGTCATGGCATCCTTACTTACTGATATTACTTATTAGGAGTTGGTACAGGAGAAACACAGGACTGATGGTATGCAAGAGTCCTCTGTTGTATTTTAGCCAATGTTTCTTTTCACTTAGATATTAGAAGGAGTAGACCGTGTTCTAATGTTGGTTCCAAATACTCAAAACTTCTGCAGATGTTTTTTCATCAACTTTCAGGTATATCCAAGAAGACGAAGAAAATATACATTCAAAACAACTATCTAGACACAACAAGTGGGACTAAGTAAAAACGTATTCATGCTTGAGATATAGTAAGTCTCTATTTTGCTTAATCCACTTAGAACTGAATTTTGTATTTCTTCTATCTAATGCATCATTGGTGGAACACGCAGACTAAGGAATGCCAACTAATCCACGTCAGACCCTAGGTGAAGGATCACAGACACTTCTAAGACGAGGATGAATACCTGACAAACCTGATCATGATGTGTGAGGTAGACCCAGTTAGTAGGAAAGTTGATTAGAAGAGTAAGCAGTCACAAGGCCCTAACTGTCCAGCTAAAAGGTAATATAATGCTGAGCTAGGGGTTCCCATGGTAATGAAAGTTTTGACTAGATGTGAAACAATGTTCAAACAAAAGTAGACCAGCAAGAATGTGTGCAGGAACTAAACAACATAGTCAATAAAGACAGAAGAGGGGAATTATCAAACTAGAAAATAAACACATTCCTGACTATGCCTCACTCAAAGTGACTGTCAGGAGCCGGGTTTTGTTTATCTCAATTGAGAGTCCTAAGAGTGGATCCTTCAGTAGCAGACAGCTTGACAAGAGGTCTCCATGTTTCCTTCTCCATTCCCTATGTCCCTTACTCTGAGCTCTGGTTCACTAAAACCATCTATTGAAGCAATAATACAAAAGCTCTTGTATTGGATTCTGCTCTCAAGGTAACCCAAAGCCAAGACACCTTCTTTGGAGAAAGAGCAGACCAAAGGATACCGAATTGCATTCCATACTTAAATTCTGTGGTTCTAACTTTTTTAGATGTGCTCTCGACCTGGACAGTTGGTTTCTCCCCTCTGATTAATTATTATTATAAGATAAATTTTGTAACTATATACACAAAAGCAGGAGTGCAGGGGCTTTCCATCTTTGGAGTTTGTTGCTTCACTGATGTTTTGTTGAGTTTAATGCTTTTGATTTCCTTGAACTGCTGGTCTTGGGTTTCAAAAGTGATTTTTTTTTTCTATCCTGGGGTGTTTTATTTTGACAGTTTCGCTGGGTTGCAATAAGAAGTCTGGCATATTCTCAAGCAATATCTCAGACAACATATTCTTGTCACTAACTGAATTGCCTAATAAAAGTAATGGGAATGGAGCTGAAAGGAGACAGTGGGAAACAATGTTGAAATCTCCCCTTTACCAGATACAGAGCATCGAGGAGAAAATGGTGCAGTATCTCTCATGCAGGGCAGACTCCGTCTCTCACAGGGACATCAGATCCACGTGTTTCACAAGGCTGGTGAGCACCTCAGCCAGGAACTCAGCACTCGCTCAAGAAAAAATAGGGAGGGTTCCATCCACTGCCTGCAGCCATGATGACACACACATGCGGTTTCTCATAGATGAGACTCCCTGTGAGGAAAATGACCCCTGAAAAATACTCAGGAAAAACAAACAAACAAACAAACAAAAAAAACTTGAAAAAATAAATTTCTGAATGAATGAAAAAAAAAAGTGAGTAACAAGGACAGCCATGACTCCTCCAGGGTGACATGTAGGCAGAGCATTTGCTCCTCTGATTTCAGAGATAGCCCATAAGATTTGACAATGAAACTATTGACTTCAACTTATTTAGAGAAATTTTTTCCTACTTCCGTAGCCTAGGAATTTTCTAGACTGTGAATGGAAACTAAAGCATGCATAAGATTCAGTCACCCAGAACATTCAGGAAACAGCTTTCCAGTCAGAAGAGATGAGCTTTAACATACCTGAGAGCCCTTACCCACTCAACTCACAGACCACTGGTTGCTTCCCCATGGAAACACTTACCTTAGCTGTCAAGAGACATTATTAGGCAACACAGGTATTCACTTAGCTAAATAACATGGCTGTTAAATGCTTTCATCTTTTGTCTCTATAAGAATTTATCTTCCTTTGAAGAAAACCTAGTCTTAACCCTGTTTGATCAAGAAGTTGGTAAAAATCGTCCGGCGGTGGTGGCGCACGCCTTTAATCCCAGCACTCAGGAGGCAAAGGCAGGCGGATCTCTGTGAGTTCAAGGCCAGCCTGGGCTACAGAGTGAGTTCCAGGACAGGCTCCAAAGTTACACAGAGAAATCCAATCTCAAAAAACAAAAAAAGAAGTTGGTAAAATGATTCATGAAAGAAGTATAGGGACAGATATTCTAACATTCCCTGGTATATATTGTACAGCTGATCATCTAATACCTCTCCCAAGAATATTTGCATGTTTCTTCCATTCAGTGGGACAACAAATGCCATCTGCTAGAAGCTTCCAACAGTGCAAAGGAGAACTTGGTAGATGAGAAAGTTCCAGCTGTCACACTGCCCCCAAATAAAGCAAAGAGTCATTCCTCTGTCCTGATTTTACACTCAATGCAACTCACTTCATGCCTTTTCTGCATAACAAAGACCTGACTTCCTGATTTGTCAAAGCAACTGCAGAAGACTTCTACCAAGAGTGTGCATATTTTCTTTGTCCTGAGGAGACTTCAGAGAGGAAGGGAAATGAGGAAGGCGCTTAATCTACCATTACACAATTTTCCATTTTGTTAAAAGAACCTCTCCAGAGGCACATCGCCTACTTCCCGTGGGGACTCACAAAAGATGGAAAAGCTCATTACAGAACGCCCAACTAATGGGAAGTCAGAATCTGGGCAATGGGCCTACAAGGAGCAGGGTGCACAACCAGACCATAGACACAGAGCGGGGCTTGATAGCAAGCCAGCAGTAGGGTGAGCTGGAGACGCCCTATAGAGTTGTACAGCCATGGGACATTCAATCCTTACTGAAACCTTCCAGACTAGCAATGGGCACACAAAAAGGAAAGGATGAAACCTTTTCCAGTTGTTTAAAGGCTAGTCGAATAGCGTTACCAGCCCTAGGCCACCACTGGAGAGGAGCTGGCTAGGGTGGAGGTGCTGGCAGGTAGTGAAGGAGCGGGGAAGAAATCATCTGTGAAAGCTTTTGCTTTTGACTGGGACCTAATTTTAACTGAAATGATCTTGATGTTCCTAATGCTTCTGTTGTCCAATTTCACTTTCAAATTCAGTGATGTGTTACAGAAATTCTTGTGGGCATTTGGAACTGAACACAATACTCTTTCTAGTGTTCTCTGAAATTGCCACCTCTCCTATTACCTTCTCCTTTTTCCCCTAATGTTTTCCTTTTGAAGGAGAACGCAGTCTCCTCTTCTTACCCTGCAGCGTCCATCCATCGCACTTCACAAAATGCTGACATTCCTTCATTATGGTGCACACCGCCTCCAAGAAACATCATCAGCATTGCAAAGTTATTCAGCATCGTGTGACTCTGTCAGTATTTACCCAAGTTTCCTTGCAGGACTATTCATGAATACATTGTACATGCTCTATAAAGCTAACTGCGTTCTCAGATCTTGCCATTCATACTTTTATGAGATGCTAATTGTAAGACGTTCGTGTTTTTTTCCACCACATATAAGTCCTTGTTGATTCTAGAGTATTTTATAACAGCAAATAGTTAAACAGAAATTTAAAAAAACAGCGTGCAAGCCAAGCAGTTGCCAGCAGTGAATGGCATGCTTAATAAATGCTGGCTGTGGTCTTCTGTACTAAGAGATAACCTCTGATAATTTAAAACACACACATTAATTCTTGGCAACACAGACCACTTTTATAACACAAGGAAGTCAACCATCTTTCCAGGCTCTATCAAGCCTATGATTCCTTTACTTCAGTTTAATTCTGGTAGACAGCTCAGGTTTTATGTGAAAGCTTGCTCTTAATACCTCTCTCATCCTCACTCTTGACTCATGGAAATGACCAGGAGCTGTTGCTAAGTAAGAACAGGGCCCATCAGTGCTCCTAGCTGGCCTGCTGCCCAGATGCTCCTGCCATCTGTTGGAAATGCAACCCAATAGAAACAGAAGGTAGACTAAAAACCAAGCTTCTCCTCCTGCCTTTTAAAAGTGTGTATTCCATGCTTTAATAATTAGCCACGTGAACAGGCTTTACGTCATGGCCTTGGATACTAAAATAAACAGTGAATTATTTTTTTTTTTCTGCTGGAGGAAAGTTTAGCACAGTGATACATTTAAACAAAGCCTTTTACTCCCTGTGCCCCTCAGATCCATAAAATACTTTTGAAAGTAAAAGATGAGAGAAGAATTTTTACAGGAGGAAGAAATCAATCAAGGGAGAAGGAAGGAGAGGAAGGGCAGATTGGAAGCAAAGCAGGATCCATTGTATCACGTGGCCTGCAATTCTTGGTAGAAGCCACTGACAAAATTCAGATGGATATCACTGAATATTAATTAGTGTCCTGCAGATGGCAAATTAATAGAACTTTTTTTACAGCAATTCATTCTACTTCCTGAACAAAAGAGAGCTATAGTATACTAGACTTACCAAAAGATTCCATAAACCATACAAATAACCAGAGACTTGTACCAGCATTTCTGGGATACTCTTATTCATCAGAATCAGCACAGATTTCTTACTACAGAGTTTTTGGAGTGGGGTCAAACATATATCTAAAAACTTCCTGCGTAGCCTATCAATATTATTTATTATATGTTTTTTTTAAAAAAAAAAAAAGTTAAAATTCTAGTAGGATGCTGATGCAGACAGGGAAGAGAAATTTCTGAAGACCAGAGTGCTGTAGAGCAGACTTGGGCATTAAAGCCTATAGTTCTTTCAGTTAGCAAGCTCAACAATATGTTTGCTGAAATAAGACCTAAAACATGACACCAATGGACATGACAAAAGAATGGGGGAAATCTTACCAGGCTCCACACAGAGATGAAGAGCTGCAGGCAATTAACTACAGCTAAATGATGGCGAATATGTCTCCTTTAGGGACAAGCCCAAGAGGTCAACATGTGTACAATACTAAATGAACTCAGCAGGTTGTGTGGATAAATTTCTATTCATGTATGTGTGTACACTATTAATAATTAAAGAGGATATGAATTTGAAAAGGGGTAGCAGACAAGGGATCTTAGGGGTTCCTTGATTTGCTGGAAGTGACTCGGGGCCTGGTGTAAAACACGAGCAAGTAATGATCTTGACTGTCTTTTCCCAGATTTCTTTGAACCAAAAACGTATTTGGGAAATGGGATCATTAGTGTTTTAACCGTGCTTTCCATGGACCTTCTCCTTAAAAACAATACACAAAAGGGGTCAAGAAAAGAGGCCAGTCAGTGGAGGGACAACTTCTTGGACAGATGAAGAATACACATGCTACTCTCTTCCCTCTATCTGTGGAAGATCTCTTTAGAGAGGAGAGTTTGGCAGGTGGGAGAAGACCTTGGTTTACGAAAGGAGAAAGAAAGATCCACAGACATGAGAGATTTCTCCCTGAGGCAAAGCATGTGATCGCTCAGAAATTCATTTGAGTTGGAGGCTCTCAAAGAGGAAATTTACTCTGGAAAAATGATCCCCATCATTAGAGGCAGAAATGACACAATATATTGCTCAGGGAAGGGAGAGCAGGTTACAAGAGCATCCAGAAGTTCTGGTCTCAAGACAGAGCCTAAATGGAGTGATTAGGTAAAGCGTTAGGAATTTGGCAAAACATGCTAATAAACTTTAACAGGTTGTGTGTATGTTTCCATTAATTTACCATCTCAGGGCGATATGTGTACTTAGTGTTCTGTGGATCGCAATGTATAAAGAAAATAGAACAGGCAGGTCCCGTGCAGTCTATTTCCCAAAGAAAGTGGAAAACCCATGAAAAGCATGTTGTTCATTATCAGATCTCAAACATTCCCACAGAGTAAGGGACCCATGTTATTGATGAAATGAAATCTATTTTAGAAAACTTCTACTTCTTTCTTAAAGAAGTGTTGGGCCTTTCTATGTAAGGATCCGAAAATGTAAACATCAAATCCAACAGGGAGCCAGGAGAGATTTTCTTGGCAGTCAGCAGAAAAAGAAGTCTCAACAGGAGGACGGAGCACAAGATTACAATCAAGCATCTCTTTTGTAGTCATTTAGTTCACCTACCATCCTTCCTGGAGTTTTCTTACTAAGTCTTGACAGGCTCGTTATGTAAGTATTTGAACCAGGGTTCCTAAACCAGGTTAAGCTAAGGTATGCAGAAGTAGCCGCTAGGTCTAAAATGGGAACCCAAAAGATAGGGAGGTAGATACTAACAAACAGGCTTCATCTACCAGTTTTTAAAGTATCTCTAAATTTGATTTTTTTTTTCACGGAAAATCTACAACTTGCAATTGAATGCGGGCTAGTTCACTGAGAAAATAACTGTTCTAACAGAGATCAGTGAGTAGTGATTGGTAGGTAGTGGATAAGGTTGGCCGGTAAGGTGACCAGGAAACAAGTTTGTTTGTGACATCTTTGCAAAAGCCATTCTCCTAATATGTGTAACACCAGTATGTTGCCAAGTTTAATAGGAAAACACTGGCTGCCCATAAACCCTGAAGGTGTGTTTGGTGGATTAGTAAAATCTTGTAAAATGCCTCTAGCATTGCAAAATAAAGAAACTCTCATGTTCCAAACACAAGGATTCATTTACGTGGGAGGAATTCTTTACTAGTCAGGGCTCATTTTTCCACTAACCAACCATCACTTCAGTGTTGGTTCTGCACGAACCGCATGCCCCCCATGTAACTTTGTACAGCAAAGGTTGAGTAAATGCAGCCATAAAACCCGCTCTTGCTGCGCAGCTCTCAAGCAGGTGAAGCAAAGCCAATGATGAGAAATGGGCAGACAACTGCAGCCGGGGCTCCCATAGTTCAGCCATTTTCTAAGTTGTTTCCATTTGAAAGCACTTACATTTGGGGGACATAATTAGCCCTTGTTGCCGGTTGCTATTTCTGTGTAATTCTGAAAGGTCCAGGCTCTGCAAGGGCACATCTGGTCACACTAATGGCTCTCGCAGGCAGGGTACTGCCCTGACTGCCAGCGCCTGTGGAGACAGGGGCAAGGCAATTCTTGTTCCCCAAAGACACCAGGCTCATCAAAACGACCTTCTGTGGTCCTGGCCACTTGCCCACGTAGAGAAGGGCCCTGGAGCAGGGGCAGAGCACTGTGGGTCAGGCCAAGGCATGGCTTTAATGAAAGGTCGGCTGGAAGCCGCATCAAACAGCAGCGCGAGTCCGCAAAGCCACTCACGGAAGGAAGAAACATGGAAGGCATTGTGCAAGTCCACAAATCCACTCAGCAAGGCAACATGGATGGCATCTGTCGCATTTCCTTCTCCTAGACGTGCCTGGTGAGAATGCTACTGTATTTTAAAATATTCACTGTGCACATTTCCTGCTGTCCACAAACAACTCTGAAGCGTAAGTTAAGGCCAATCTCCTCTTTTGTACAGCACAGGATGTAAGAGGCGAAAGCACTCACATGCAATGCCCAAACCTGAAGTCCAGCTCCAACATCAACAGGGAAATTTGCATCCAGCCCAGCTATCTACCAGCTCAGGAGATAGAGAATGCTACTCATGCAAATTCTAAAATTTCCAAACACGTGGATTTATATAAGACACTTTGGGCAAACTCAATGTCATGAAGTACTTTTAAAGACATATTAAATTGGAATTGGAGCTAGAGATGGTTCAGAAGTTAAGTGCACTCGCTGGTCTTAGAGGGGACCTAGGTTCAATTTTGAACACCTGCATGGTGGCTCACAACCATTTGTAACCCAGTTCCAAGGGATCTGATGGCCTTTTCATGTCTCTGCAGGCATCAGGCACATATTTGGTCAACATACATACAGACAAGCAAAACACTTACACATAAAATGAAAACAAATGAACCTTAATGAGGTGTGTCTGTGTATGTTTAATTAGTGACTCCCCTGTGTGCCCAATTCCACAATTGATTTCAAGTCTTTTTTAATGGGAATCATATTTTTGCATACTTTATGTTTATACATCCTGGAGTTTTTAGAACAGGGTCTCATGTAGACCAGGTTGCCTCAAACTTGCTGTATGACTGAAGCTGACTTCACCTTTCTGATCTTCCTGTCTCTACCTTCCACACAGTGGGACTGCAGGCATGTATTACCATACTTTGCCTATGTGGTCTAAGCAAGCATTCCACCAACTGAACTACATACATACTTTGGCACTCAACTCATATTTTTTTTTTTTTAGGACAGAGAATCAAGCAAGTTTTATGCATCAACCTATCTTCACTGTGCTGGGAGGTTAAGGAAACAACAAATCAAACTGAAGAATAATTAACAAAAAACTCTCAAGACTTAAAACACAATGGCTGAAATGCACACGAAGCCCTGGTATTCTGAAGGAATCAGAGGTCCATCAAGAAGAAGTAGGCAGTGCAAGCCATCAGGTTCTCAGGGTTCAGCAGCCTGTAACTCTTCTCAGTGAGGAACCTGTGGAAAAGTGAATACTGAACTTGGAGAAGATGCCAGACTCAGGCTCCTGCCAAACCCAGGCTCTGAAGAAGTGTCGTTCATTGCTCTCAGAGGTTCCTCCTCCTGGATTAGCATGAACTTATTTTTAGTTTGTCTGATTGATTCACATTCTTATTGATGTTATTTTTAGTGCGCATCTGAATTATTCATGTATTCCTGAAATGAATATTAAGAAACCACAATATGAAAGTTTCTGGACTAGAGGCAGAGAAAGATTCAAAGAATAATCAATTTAATCCTAAATAGGAGTGGTTTTATCACTCAAATAGATAACCACATATGTATGTGCCCATACCAATGTTAAAGTGGAAAGTTAATCAGTGGCACTTATTCAAACTTGGCAATGTTGACTTCAATAAAAACTACTGCTGTGGATATAGAGATAAAAGACAACTTCTAGGGAAGATGAGATGTGTTCAGCTCTGAACACAACATAGCCAAAAGTGAATACGTAACCAAAGAGCAAGGAAGAGGTCGGACGATGAAGAAATGCTAAGGAAAGATGGCAGCATTAATGAGGGTTCTGTCCAAAATGGTCCGACACAATGTTTACTTAAGAAAGGCAAGGTGCCAGACGTTACCTGGAAGGTGATGTGGACCTCCATCAGGTATTGAGGTTGACCAGGTATGGAGGGCAATGGTGCTAACACCATTTCACAAGGAAATTTTCAGATGTTTCTAGGAGACAGTTCAGGATCCTGAAAGTGTGGTCAAGGAAAGAAGGTGTTGTATGTCTGCGGCCATCTGTGGTCACCCTTCCTCTACTACCTCTCTGCCTACACTACTTCTGTGATATTCTCCCTCTTCCTTTTCCTCTTCATGACAACCACTTGCCCAGGCATTTTGTGCTCTCTCTACAAATTTCCTAACCACAGTTGTTTTGGGGAATTAGATGGCGTAAAGTAGGTAGGGGATACATAGCTAAGCTTAGGATTCGTATATCAGCTTAATCAATGTTTCAAGAATGAATGGAGGAGAGCAATAGAGACCACATTCTGAGGGACCTTATAATGTATGTGAGGAAAGTATCAGAATGCATATATTTAATATGAATAAAATGATATGCTATAGCAATACATGTGAAATAATTCTATACGGTGACCTTATGTGTAAAATCAATTATAATCGCTATTCTGCAGTTGTTGAAGGCAGCACAGCTTTGAAGATCTACAGTGCACTGGCACCAACAGCGGCCTAAATCATTAAGATCTGGAAGTCTCTGAGCCAAGGAAACAGCACAGAAGCTAAACACAGGGAGTGGACAGAAGGCCTGGATTCATCTACACTGACTTCAGGGTTGCTAGTTCCAAGGACCTGAGCAAAGCTTTAACTGCGGTTTCTGTCATTATAAATAATGGAATCGACTGTGCAAGGGCATGTGGTTGAAATATTGTCCACCCCAATAAACTTATCTGGGGGCCAGAGAAGAGAAGAGCCACTATATGAAACATAAAGGTTAGGCAGTGGTAGCACACACCTTTAATCCTAGCATTCTGGAGGCAGAGATCCATCTGGATCTCTGTGAGTTCAAGGCCACAGTGGAAACAGCCAGGCATGGTGACACACACCTTCAATCCCAGCACTTGAGATCTCATGTCTTGCTTGGAAAGGACAGATGCCTTTAATCCCAGGAAGTGATGGCAGGAAGCAGTAAGGTATTTAAGGCAGGAGGACCAGGAACTAGAGGCTTTTTAGCTTTTAGGCTTTTAGCAGCAGTTCAGCTGAGATTCATTTCAGATGAGGACTCAGAGGCTTCCAGTTTGAGGAAGCAGAATCAGCCGAGAAGTTGGCAAGGTGAGGTTAGCTGTGGCTTGTTCTGCTTCTCTGATCTTTCAGAATTCACCCCAATACCTGGCTCCGGGTTTGTTCTTTATTAATAAGAACTTTTAAGATTCTTGTTACAAGGTCATGGTGAAACTGAAACGGGGTAAGCCAGGCAAGCACTCGCTCAGTGATTCCTTAATAAATACTAACCATCATTATTACAGCAGAATACTCTGCACAGATGATATCTCTCACTCAGGCAAGCTAAGGGGCTTTCATTAACCTCTTTCCGTTCCCTGCTGTTACACTGCTGCTGTAAGCCACCCTTGGAAGGCAACTGTCTGAGTTGTGAACACTTGGTGCCACGCAGCCAAATAGTAAACCTGACTAGGGTGTGATGAACCAGGCAACAACACACAGGGCTTGAAAAAGTGTTTTATTTTTTTACCAAAGGGCAAGAATTGGGGGACTATAACACACAAAGAAAAAGGCAAATGAAAACCCAGAGATGCTGCATGGATGTGAAACAATTGGATGAGTACATATCAAAATTGCTTTCAGTCACTCAGTTAAACCAACACGAAGTCTCCGGTGGAAAAGTTAAGATGTAATATATGTAAGAAGTATGCTTGTAATAACTCCATGCCATGGGCTCATGCTCTAGAACAGAGGTTCTCAACCTGGGAGTTGCAACCCCTTTGGGAGTCCCATTTCAGATATCCCACATATCAGATACATACATTGCATTTCATAACAGCAGCAAAATCACACTTATGAAGTGGCAGTGAAATGATTTTATTGTTGGGGGTCACCACAATGTGAGGAACTGTAATAAAGAGTCGCACGCAGCATTGGGAAAGTTGACAACCACTGGTCTAGAGGGAAGCTTCACTTCTGTTTTTGAAAGAGAACATTAAATACGTTTACTGAGAGCTTTGTCAATATCAGGGAGAATCATGCCTCTCAACTGGAAGTGTGCTGACTCTGAGTGCTTAGGGAGTGCCACTAAACTGAGTCAGTTCAGCTTAGTGGTGATCCCCAAAGCTAAAAGCTTCACATTAAACAAAGCCAAAGGCAAATTCAGAAAATAATTTTAAAGAGTTCATTTCAAAATGAGTAAAATAACATTTGATAATGTTATAATAATTTCATAAATCTATCCAGAAAGAAAACACCTATTCCATCTTTTTTTTTTTCAAATGGAAAAGGATGGGAAACTCTAGCACCAATATATCAGTCACTTGTGCTTCTAAAAATTAACAAATGGACAAGGCAACCTTTTTCATAAAAGCAGCAATGGAGCAATGAATCCATTTTTAGACTGAGATCAAAGCTTCCAAGTTTGACTCTGTAAGGAATTTTAATCCTACGTAATAATGAATGATTTTAAAATATTTTAATCCTGGCTACTACTTTTAACATTAGAAACCTATCATTTAAGATAAAGGAAAAGTGTGTGTGTGTGTGTGTGTGTGTGTGTGTGTGTAAATGACCTTGTCTCTGTCTCCAAAATGGAGATTTCTCAAGACCTACAGAAGAGTTAAATGCGGGCTCTTCCAAGTTTCCCAGAAGATGATCACAGTATACATGCAGAAAGGATTCTCATAATTACCAAAGGAAACTTCCAGCTGTGGGCAATTAAAGATCAGCATACTAACAAGAAGAACCTTCTAGATGTGGGGGAAAGGACGCGAGGCAGGGAACCAACAGTCTTAGCACAAACAATGGTGTAATCACTTCTGACCCAGAGGAGCCAAAGAAAGTTGTGTGTGAACTGTCAGGTGCACCTGACTCTGGATCTAATACACATGAACTCCAGCCTCTTGAGAACCAACCAGAGTTCTCTAAGTTTTCACAAGCATGAGGTGTTTAAGAAAGGTTCGCTCGCATCACAGGGACAGAAATGGCTCTCCCCTCCCTTGGACAACTCGTGTGAGCGAGGAGATGAAGGTTCCTAGGTAAATGGTTTCCAAGCCTCTAGGACCTTGGGCAACCCTCCCTTCCCTGTCTTCTGCCATGCTGGCCCTTACTAAAGGACACACCTTTATTGTGAGCCCCCTGGGTGCCTTCTCTTTCTTTCCAACCACTTGTGAATGTGGGAACAATCAAAACATATGGTAATTCAAAAACATTTCCAATCTTCCGCTGGCGGGCCAAATAAAAGTCTAAATTTCATGCATGATTTTGGAAAGGCTATCTGAATAAACATCCAGGCATAGTTAGTAGCTATCAATGTTCAATTTCTCAGTGTCCAAAATGTATTCCCACCACTGTTCATATTGACAGATCTCTTCATTCATCCATAAATAATATAGCTGTCTTACAGAGCCCCTCCCAGCTAAAGAGAAAACTTAGTTCAGAGAACTGTTCAGTTTTCAGTACAGTTCAGTACGGTTGTTAATGAGTTTGAAATAACATTTTCAATCCAGTTGGAAATACCCCTATTTTCTGCCCTGGTCAACAATGCTCCAAGTCTGAAGTCTGGGAAAGCGTTAAAGCAGAGGGCACGAAAACTTTTTAGTGAGGAAAACACTTCCTTGTGAAAAGCATCGCCCATGACTCTATAAGGAATTTTAATCCTAAGTAATAAAGAATGATTTAAAAATATTTTAATCCTAAGCAGTGATATTTGGTGGGATTACTTCATTCTTTCAGTTGGCTAGAGTCTGGTAGTTGTCCCCAATCTACCCCTGGGACTCTGCTATGTGTCCTATTCAAAAAGTCTTTGAGGTGCAGCGTGTGTGGCATAATTGTGAGCACAACCACCTTCTGTAAGGTCTTCTACTATCTCCCCTAGTCTTTCAATGGAGTGTTCTGCCCTCTATTCTGACTGCTAGATCACGTGACTCCAAAAAAAAAAGGTCTCCATAACAACCTGATTGCTTTCATAGACACACTCCCAGGAAAGCAGATATCCATGGAGATGTGGTACACCATACAGGAACTGGGAAAGACCAGATAGACAGCCTACCCATTTTTATTTTATTTCATTTTAATAGGACAGTTTCACTATGTAACCCATGCTGGCCTTGAATTCACAGGAATCTGCCTGTTTCTGTTCCCCACAAAGTGCTATGACTACAGTCACATGCCCTCCCCATCTTTCCAGCCCACTCCTTGTGGAGTCTGGTTTGACTGTCAATCACACCTTAATAAGCCTAACAGGTGGGGCCATTGTCTATGTACAGAGCACGATGGCCAAAGTAACAGGGGCATGTGGAATACTGTGCCCAAATATGGAACTTGAGAACATAGATCAGGAATGCCTCTCTTGTATTGTCCTCTGAAGCATGTCATGAAGAATTCTCCACTCTTTCTCTAAAGCAGTGGTTCTTACCCTTCCTAATGCTACAACCCCCTCTAATACAGTTCCTCATGTGGTGGTGATCCCCTCACACACACACACACACCAGAAAATTATTTCCATTGCTACTTCAAAACTGCAATTTTACTATTGTGATTAATCATAATGTAAATGTCTGTGTTTTTAACAGTCTTAGGTGACTCCTGTGAAAGGGTCATTTGACCCCAATGGGGCCAGGACCCATGGGTTGAAAAAATGCTGGTTTATTCAGACAAAAAGCTTTTAGGTGCGTCCTTGAGGATATGAAAGGAATGAACATAGAAACAGAAATAATCATCGAGTTTGTTGAAACCATCCCAGTAGGTACCCCACCCCCAGCTTATTACCATTAACTACAGCTCCTTTTATTAAACCATATCTATGTGATAGTCTAGACCTAGCACAAGATTAGTTTTCCTGTTTCTTTGGGTCTTTATTTCCAAAGGTTCCCATGTTGTCTAAAATGTACACTAAATAAATGTGTTTGCTTTTCTCTCATTAATCAGTTGGTTATAAGGGTCTCAGCCATGAACCTAACAATGATTAAGGAAAGAAATATCTTCTCCCAACAGAAGTTTTGCACACTAGCCTTTAATGTGGCACTTGAAAGCTCAAAACAGTACATCAAGTTTTCTTCTAACTCTGTCCTGCCTCTGTCTCCATCACACCCCCATCGAGTCTGCAAGCACATGGCCTGTCTTGGGCAGTTAACTTATTACTGGCCTCTGTCCTAGGATGGTGATGGTGATGATGACGATGACGATAATGATGATGATGATGACATGTGTGTGTGTGTGTGTGTGTGTGTGTGTGTGTGTGTGTGTGCAATATTTTCTAGTGGCATGCCCTCCTCAAGGAAGTGATCTAAGCTATTTCTGACCCTTCATATTCTATATGCATCTCAGTGACCAGGCAAGAACAATAGAATTTCCCAGAGCATTTCCCCTGTAGTTATTTATTTGTTTGTTTATGTGTATATGCATGTATGGGCAGGCATTTGGACACATGCATGAGTGAGGAGAACAAACATCAACTCTGGAGGGAGTCTATTCTCACCTTTGTGCTAGTACATAGGTACATAGGCAGGAAATACATCAGGATGTATGCTTGCCCCTGATTGGACCTGATGGGAAATGCAATGAATTATGGGTAAGGCAGGGTCTTTCTTGTTGTTTCTTACATACGTGTATTCCAGCCTAGCTGGCCTGCGAGCCCTTGGTTGGTCGTCTCTGCCTCCTTTCTGTGGTAGCAGTGATGTGCCCCATTGCACACAGCTTTGTCCATAGGTTCTGGAAACTAAACTCAGGTTGTGCATGAGCAGCAAGGTCCTTTACCTGATCAACTTCCCCAGCATCCTCTCTCCCTAAGTTTTAAGTCGCATAAAGAGAGAACTGACATCTGTGTATCATTCAGTTGTCCAGTTGTTTTGGCTGCTGAGAACACAGCTTCAGATCTGAAATTCTGTCCCTGCCTCTGGAAAAACCTTCAGGTCATATCAAGTGTGAAGAAAGGCAACACTGACTAGCTCAAGGAAGACGACATTGGAGGATGCTCTGAACCCTATGGTGTGGGACAAGGTCATTCTTCAGATTCCTCCTCATAGACAGAGGCTCTCCATGCTCTCTATTGTAAATTGTCATGTGGAAAAAGAAATGCTAGTCAGTTATGTATTTTCCCTATAGTTGCTTCAACTCACTGGGTACTATCGAGTACAGAATTCGGAAGACATTTTCCCATTTTTAATGAAAAATGTCCTCTGTTGTTTATGCTTTCCTATGTAGAAATGATTATATGACAAGGAACTGTAATATATAATTTACTAGAAAAATTATTACCTGCTACTTGATTTTTAAAAATCAAGATATATACACCTACCACATATTGGCTTGTCATAGAAGCAAAATATAAAAGAAAATCATTGCTTATTTCATTATTTAAACCAATTATATTTTTTCAATAGCTAGAAATGGAACCTGGGGCCTCATTTATACTAAGCAAGCACTTTACCATTAATCTATACCCTCAACCCCAAATTCTCTCCAACCAAATGAAAGTGGGGTCTTCATTTTGTTTTAGCTTGTTTGTGAGACAGTGTCTTACTGTGTAAATCAGGTTAGCCTTGTACTCACAATCCTCCTGCCTGGCTCCCAAGTGTTAGGAATCCAGACATGCGACACTTGGAGCCAAGAAGAAAAAAATAGCTTGAGGGGACAATTGCCTTTCTTGGGACTCTAAATTCATCCTGTTAGATCCACTGCACCATTTTCTATTATTATTATTATTATTATTATTATTATTATTATTATTATTATTGTGTGGTGGTGGTGGTGGTGGTGGTGGTGGTGGTGGTGTGATGCTCATGCTCTGGCACTCATGTGAAGATCAGAATACAGCCTTCAGGAGTTGGCTCTCTCCCTTCAGTGTGAATTCCAGAAACCAAACTTGACAGGCTTGCTTGACAAACATTTCAAACACAGAGCCATCTTTCCAGTCCCAAGGCTTCACTGCTGTTATAAACGCAGGCAGTGGAAATTTTAGTCAAAGGATTTGAAAACAAAACACAGTTATATTTCTTTAAAACTTACCAAAAAAAATGTAACTGCTCAGTCCTGTCTCTAAAACGTCTTGACTAATTCACCTCAGTTCTTAGAAGGGAAATATATTTGTAACACACATTTTAAATGTACAGACCTGGGATTGAGAATAGAAGTCAGCTTATTCATTTTCTTGCCATAGTAGTAATGTCTACGTTCTCTTTGTAGCTGTAATGATTGATCTATATTTTTTTCACAATTTAGAATAATTCAGCAGAAAGTGAATATTGTATTACTATTTGGTGAATGATAAAAATAACTAAAGAATCACCCCCCAATGCTCCCCAGTTGTTTCTTGATAATCAGGCAGATTCAAGAATCCCTTGTGACGGAGAAAGGGGTGATATCTTCCTTACAATTGGAAAGGTCATTGTCAGAGCATCTATAACAAGAGACAGATTAAAAAATTAATCTAACCAAAATTAAATGTGTCATGGAAGCCTTCAGAAAGGAAGCCTCAAAGGCCCAGGCACATTATTGTGTTTATTTTTCATATTAGTATTAATATGCATGTGGGGTCGAGCTTGCCCTATCATGCTTGTAGAGGTCAGAGGACAACTTCTAGGAGTCAATTCTCTCCTTCCAACCAAGGCTTCCAGGGTTCAAAGGTCAAGTTGCCAGGCCTGCATTGTCCCTTCAGCACCTGGGCCATTTCACCTGTGGCAGGAAAACTATTTTAATGCTTAAATAGGGTGAAAAATGAACAGCTGGGCAGAAAGAAAAGGTTTGATCTGAAGGTAGTAGACTGATGCTAGATTCCAAGCAAGTCCTCTGTCCAGTCTTCCTGGCCTTTCTGTGGAGCTGTCCTTCCTGATCACAGGACATGTGCCCTCTGGAATGAGGGTCATCTTACCCATTTATAGGCAAGCTATCAGAGTCAATTCATAATCACACAGAAGAAAAAAGTAAAAGACACGTCAGAGTGTCGTTCTTGCTTTTAAGGTCCTCTCACAAAGCTCCTTGGGGTAGTGTTTTCTGAACTCTGTTCTCTTTGTCTGACTATTCCTGGTTAAATCCAGATCTTGTTTTATAACTCTCTTTGAAAACCATGTCTCCTCTCTGTAACATCTATCCCACCTCTTGATCTACGTTAACATCCTTTCTTACAGTCCACCTCTCCACCCTCTATGCCATCCACCTCTCCCTTCTATAACCTGCCTCTTACAACCATTTCTTCTACCAGAACTTGACTCTTATTTTATATCCTTTCTTTCCTTCCTCCCTTAATGCTCATCTTTAACTTTTCTAGAATCTTCTCCATTCTATATCCTGCATATGTACTCTATATCCTACATCCACTTTTTACACTCTACCTCAGCTGCCTATAGCCATATCTCTTCTCTATAATCCACTCTTTTTTAATATTTTTATGTGTATTGGCGTTTTGCTTGTGTGAAGGTGTCAGTCAGGTCTCCTGGAACTGTAGTTATAGTCAGTTTTGAGCTGCCATGTAGGTGCTAGGAATTGGACCCCAGTCTTCTAGACAAACAGTCAGTGTTCTTAACCACTGAGCCATGTCTCCAGCCCCTAACCCATTCATTTTAGATCTTAATCTCAATATATTGTGGACGCCATCTATCTCTAGCTCTCTATGGCTAATGTCTACACATAGTTTTAACTCTCTTGAGTATGTGTGATTTCATAGAAGGCTCTAGAGCAGCAGTTCTGAATCTGTGGATCATGACCCCTTTGACAAATCTCTATCTCCAAAAATCTTTAAATTACAATTCATAACAGTATCAAAATTACAATTATTAAGTAGCAATGGAGATCATTTATGGTTGGGGGGTCACCAAAACATGAGGAACTGTACTAAAGGGTCAGAGAATTAGGAATGTTGAGGACCACTGATCTAGAAGAACAGAATTGCTTTTAGAGCTGAGGCGATGAATCTATGGTTGAAGTTAAGACATGTAAATGAGTTAACTTTAGTATTTTCCTTATGATCATGTATTGTAATATTTTATTTATTAAGCTCTATGATTTTTTCTTTTTTTTCAGTAGTATGAACTGAACTCTGCATTTACATTCTTGATGTAAGAAACATGAAACAATTCTATAAACCTAAGGAGTGATTTTTCATGGATTAATATTATTTCTCAGTTAACAATCTCACTCAGGAGACAGACATCTGGAATAACAGAATTTGGAGTTGAATTTACCATGGAATTTAAACAATTTTTTAATCCTTTTTTTTTTTATTGAGAGGGCCAGATGCAATGCATTACAAATGGTTTGCCTAATTCAAACCATAAAGAAAATTATCTCTTTTCCATATGACACCAAATTCAGAAGGAGGAGGTTGAGAATGGAATAACAGCGACAACTCTTGCTTTGTGGGCTGGCCACAGCAGCACTTCTGAGCTGCACCGGCATGCTCCAGTTTTTCTCTAAGATAATTTTGTTTATTACTTTTCTAATGAGTTATTACATACATCTCAGATTCCACTCATACACAGACCAAGTATGGGCCCTCCACAGTGTGAAACTGCTTTCCCATACTTGATCAGTAGAACTTTTAAAAGAGGTGAGAGAGTTTTTGTGATTCTTAAAGACAACTGGTTCCCAGAATAAATGGTTCTAAGGTGAGTTAGAAACTCCAGAAGAAACTAAGAACTCTGTTAGCAATTCTTCACATTTTTCATGTTAAAGCAATTTAAATTCGTGGACCTGAACAGAGAAACTTTTCTCACTGAGTCCTGGGCAGGCTTCCCTCACTACCAAGTTCTTTACTGACTTTAGAGTCTGTCTCTGGACAATTTGACCATCTAGAAAAGAAATATCTTAAGCCACAGCAAGTTTCAAGTTTAAGGGAACAGAGTAAAATCTCATAAACTCACAAACCAAGTCTATAGTTTTTTGTTTTGATTTGTTTTTTCAAATCTCATGAAACAAAAAAAAAAGAGGTTCTGGGCTCCCCTTGGCCAGATCCATGACATAGTGTCTCTGTCTGATTAGCCATAAAGTTTATTCTTCCTATTTATTGCTCATATTTTATGTTTTAACAAATTTTGTTGTATTTAGTACTGTTCAAATTGTATATGATTATTGGGAACAACGTAAAAGCGAAACTTCAGGCCAATCCTTTACTGAGAACAATACAAAAACGAAGGCTGAAAATGAACAGAAAGCAACTATAACTAATTCTGAGCAATTTCATACATTCTTGAAATGTTTTCTTTTGTTTGTTTGAGACAAGGCTTCTCTGTGTAGCCCCGATTGTCCTGGAACTCGTTCTGTAGACCAGGCTGGCCTCAAACTCAGAGATCTGCCTGCCTCTGCCTCCCAAAGTGGTGGGATTAAAGGTGTACGCCACCATGCCCAGCTTACAGTATTGAAATTTACAAGAGTGATGGAGGTAAGGCCAAGGGACGGCACAGACTGGTTTATGAAAAACATGGACCATGAGCCTGATTTATTAAGTAGTCAATAAGTAGACTAATTTAGGGGGCTAGATCTTTCATAGTCCACATATTTTAGACCTGTGATCTATTACTGTTAGGGCCTTCTTTGGAAGCTGAGCAAAGACTAATGTAAGACCTGGAAGGTCAAATACTCAAAGTGATAAGACACTCAGAAATATATGCCTAATTAAACAGTGAACATGGTTAAAAAAAACAATAGTTTGTGATACTGAACAAAATGAATTTTGAAATATTCATCCAGTGATTATAATGCAGCTGTTCTCAGCCTGTGGGTTGTAGCCCCTTTGGCAAACCTCTATCTCCAAAAATATTTACATTATGATTCAAAACAGTAGCAACATTATAGTTATGAAGTAGCAATGAAAATAATTTTATGATTGAGGGCCACCACAGCATGGGGAACTATATGAAAGGGTTGCAGCATTAGGAAGGTTGAGATGCACTGTTATAATGTACTATGTGTAAAGTCCACATAAAAATGGCTTTTTCCAGCATAACCCAGTTACCCTTGTTGTCAGTCCCTAAGAGCCAATGCTCAGATGTCTTCATGTGAATGAAGCTGAGCCCAGGGTCCAAGGCACTGATGGCAGCATGGACTGTATGTAGTGTGGCCTCAGACTCCGACTAGGGATGCTTTTGCAAGCTCCCTTCAGCTTGAAGTTCATATTCTTCTGGATCAAGGAACCTAATCCCAGCTCTGTGGCCTCTTTAGACATTTTCTCATCTTTCCAATATAACAGCTGTAGCCCAGAAAGTGAAGAACTGCCTAAAACAGGATGAAAAGGATTGTCTGTGCCTTACTGAGCTGATGCATGAAAAATACGTGTAAATGTGCATTCCTTAATGCTCCATTTCAGACATCTGGAAAGGGTGTCACCCCCCAATGCAGACACTGCTAATTGATAACAGCATTCTTTCCAACCAAACCTAGAGACATCCTGGCTCACAACCCTCAACACAGGACTCCAGCAGCCATTTCCATTAATTCACTGTTGGCACGCAATATATGGAGTTACTCTGGCATTTCTAGCCTAAGTACCCCTCGGGGAAGATGAAACCAAGGGAGAGCCTCGGCACACACAGACACGGACACAGCCAGATGGGAATCCAACATTTCTGAGATGCTATATTTACTGAATGAGGATCAAACTACATATGCTGTTAGGAAAAACAGCTGCTGTTGAGATAAATTATATATTTTGAAAGAACAAAGTAAGAAGAAGAAAAAAAAAACAAATACCAGGGTTGGGACTGTCATTTTTATGAACTGTAGTGTATAATAAAAGCCAATTATAAAACACAAGAACCTACAAACTGATTATTGATTTTGCCATCACAGTTCTGGAAATGTGCTATGCTATTATGGTCTGTCAAAGTTAAACAGTCAGTCAGTCAAGATTCTACAATTCTCGATGCAGAATTCACTGACCTTAAAACACATGAGCTAATTCCATGTCATCTCCACGGACAGAGAAATAGACCCTTCTCTATATAGGAAATTGATTCTTGGGGTGTTTTTTTTCATTATTTATTATTTCTTTTATTTGTACTACGTATATGTTTTGCCTACATGGATGTATGTGTACCATTCATGTGCCTGGTACCTTTAGAGGCCAAAAAAAGGATGTCTGGTCCTTTGAAACTGTACATGAGCCACAATGTAGGTGCTGGGAATCAAACCCAGATACTAAGAGAGAGCAGACAAGTGCTCTTAACCACTGAACTATCTCTCCAGCCTGAAGAATCCATGGCTTAATGAGACCTATCTAGAACATTGTAGTGTTAAAACTTTCTACCTGGTAAGAATAATTCTTGAGGAGAGTAAAGAGTTGGCTGGAAACACTCTACCATTTTTATTGGGACCCATTTAATTACAAAGAGCCATGTCTCTAGATGCTGCCAGCCATTGCTAAATGTGGTTCCTGTTTCTCATTGATCCCTAGCAGGATTGTCACTGTCAATTCCCTAACTGGAATGTGACCAAGGGGGAGAGCTTGAGAGAGTCCATTGCTGCAGGTGGAAATAGAATCAATCTGCTCATTTGGGCAAATGTCTTATTGATCAGAGCTGTTAAATATATGCTTCCGTCTTCAGCTTCATCAAGAATGTGGAGACCTTTATGTTTGGAACATTAAGTATCCACCAGGACATCTGCCTTCTTGTCACAATGGCTACAAGGGCCAGCAATGCCTTCATGGCATAGAAACTAGAGCTTGGATGTGTTATAGTGAGAAATCAATGGGAAATGTGGTGTTGGGAATGAGGCCCCATTTAGACAAAGGGTAGGCATGCAGACATTATAAATCACAGCAGCATCACATGCCACTTCCTGTTTCTCCTTGTCCAGCTCTGAAGCAAAGTGAGAGTGAAGTTTAGGAAGCCTGGTAATGGCTCTGAACCTCAACTTTCTATGCTTTAAATCTGAGCAACAGAATGCTCCCCTGGAAGATTGCCTAGGGATCCCTTGAGGTGATTCATAGCAAACTCCTCAAGCCTCAGGCCTTAATAAACACTTGCTTCTCTTCTGCTCAAGGAATCCGGATCTGCAGGGCAGAGTGGCACTTGTTGGGGTACAAAATGGCCTCTGATCTAATCCTCCTATTGGAATGTTTCTCAGTTTTAAGCAAGAGAAAATGCACAGAAAATTTTCTTAAATACTAAGTTTATGAGTACTTTAACCCCAAACATCAGAAGTAACATTGGTTTCAAGAAAGGTCTGAGCAAGCAATGTCACCCATAAACAGCCTTCTATAACTCCCTTCTACTTTCTCATCTACAGGTTTATTCTTGAGGCTTCACGAGGAATGTCTCAGCAAGGCCACATCAAGCAATAAGTAGGAAAGAGGCCTTTTGGGTTTATTCCATGTCACTTCATACTGTCTAGGGAGGGAAGAACATCTCTTTTTTTATTTTTAGCTTGTACTCCAGGCCTGCAATTCATACAGAGCACACAACAGCAGTAAGGGGACAGTGTGGTGGTATTGTATTCCCCAAAATATTGTGCATCCTAATAAACTTATCTGAAGTCTGAGAACAGAACAGCCACTAGATACAGAGGCTAGAAAATGGTGGCACTCACACCTTTAATCCTAGCCTTCTGGAGGCATAGATCTCTGTGAGTTCAAGGCCACATTGGAAATAGCCAGACATGTTGACTCATGCCTTTAATCCCAAGAAGTGAGGACAGAAAGCAGAAAGGTATTTAAGGCATGAAGACCAGAAACTAGAAGCTTTTAGCTGGTTAAGCATTCAGGCTTTCAAGAAACAGTTCAGGTGAGATTCATTTGGATAAGGACTCAGAGGCTTCCAGTCTGAGGAAACAAGACCAGCTGAGGAACTGGCAAGGTAAGGTAACTGTGGCTTGTTCTGCTTCTCTGATCTTCCAGCATTCACCCCAATAACTTGCCTCAGGTTTGATTTTATTAATAAGTACTTAAGATTCATGCTACAGAACAGGACATGTGGTCACACCACAGCAGTGGTGGGTTTCAAGCAGGTAAAGAGGTACAGCAGCCCAATGGATCAAAGCGACATTCCCCAAGAGGGATGGAACCAGTTAGGACAGTCAGTTGTCTAGTGGAAAGGTTAGTGTCCAAGGGCTAACCTCGGGTCTGTAAGCGTATGTTTTGTTATTAGACAGTCAAGTCTGGATGGTTTGTCGTGCAGAATTATTGAGACCAACTGACACAGGAAACAATAAGCGTAGCCTTAGAGGAAAGGAAACCCAGTCAGATTTGAATTCTATCCTAGACTTAAAAAATCTCAGAATTTGCCAAGTGAGTTGAGTTACTATGCTGTGCAGATGGGGGGGTGGACGGACACGACAACACACATCACACACACATACACACACAAAGTCATTGTTTGAAGAATCTGATGAAGACTCCAGAGCCAGGGATGGAAGCACATAACTGTGATAAGAGGATTGCTGCAAATTCACGGGCAGCCTGGGCTACATAGCAATAGCCTCTCTCTAAAAAGCAAAACAAAATGAAACAACACAGATAAGGAACTCTTTAAAAACAAAGGAAAACTAAAAAGAGGAGAGGGTTATTAGGCAAAGGGCTAATGATTAGTAATTAAAATCCCATTTACCTACACTGACTGTAATTTTGAGATATCTCCAAATATGGGCAGCAATAATGCCTCAGTGGATGCAGTTGCTTATTGCACAAGTGTGAGGACCTGAACTCTGACCCCCAGCACTCACAAGAAAGCCAGGTGTGATGATGTGTGTCTAGAACCCTAGTGCTGGGGAATGCTGAAGGTGTAGAGGCAGGCATACCCTGGGAGCTCCCTACCTATCTAGCCTAGCTGAAAGGAGCCCCAAATTCTGGGAGAGACCCTGTCTCCAAAATAAAGTGAAACGCAAGAGAGTAAGATGCCTGATATCAACCTCTGACCTCTACAAGCACAGACATAATTGAGCACACACACACACACACACAAATATATGTGTGCATTTGTTGCTACACACAGGCATGGACACACACACACATACACAACAACACACACACACACACACACACACACACACAACACACAAAATAAAAAGAAATGAAATACCTCAAAATAAAGATCTTGAATTGAAGCCCAGAAGACTGTAAAATAGATCCACCACCTACACAATGGTCGGATCAGCATTCCCTCAGAATTTTACACTCCATTGTAGTCATTTTCTTTTTCTTTATTTTGGTACTGGAGATTAAAATGAAGGTCTCATATTTACTAAGTATATATTCTACCACCAGTCTGAATCCCTGGCCCCTCTACCAGATTTACTTAATACCTTGAGAATCCTTACCCTGTCCATGATCTTTAGACTTTGGCAAGTTTCACCACAGACCATTACTACTTTCCAAGGGTATCACCTTCACCTGAACTATCTGGAAAGCCAGGGATGAGATTGTTCCCAGAGAAGTCTTCTTGAGGATGGAAGTCCAGCATACTCTAAGTTATGGACTATCCTACCCCACTGTCAGACTAAAATTTACTCCCACAATGGAAAAGAGAATGCTACCTCCGAACCTCTCCAATCCCAATGCAAATGGAAGAACAATTCTGATTACTGGAGCCCTCAGATGTGACCATCCAAACTCTTATCATGGGACTTAGTCCCTGATGTTGCTGAGTTTTCTGTAGGTTTCAACAGTGTCTTAGTCAGCGTTCTATTGCTGTGAAGATACACCATGACCACAGCAACTCTTTTTTTTTTACCTTTAAAATGATTTTATTTATTTTTTTAATTTATTTTATTTTATTTTACAATACATTCATTCTACATAGCAGCCACGGGTTCCCCTATTCTCCCTCCCCCACCCCCTCACCTTACCCCAGCCCATCCCCCATTCCCACCTTCTCCAGAGCAAATCCTCCCCCAGGACTGCGATCAACCTGGTAGACTCAGTCCAGGCAGGTCCAGTCCCTTCCTCCCAGACTGAGCCAAGTGTCCCTGACCACAGCAACTCTTAAAAGGAAACATTTAATTGCAGATGTCTTACAGGTTAGAGGTTTAGTCCATTATCATCATGGCAGGAAGCATGGCGGCACACAGGCAGACATGGTGCTGGAGAAGGAACTGAGAGTTCTAATTCTAAATTGTCAGGCATCTGGAAGAGAGTGAGACACTGGGCTTGGACACTGGGCATCTGAGACTTCAAAGCCTACCCCCATTGACACACTTCTCCTTACAAAGTCACACCTACCCCAACAAGGCTATACCTCCTAAAAGTGTCACTCCCAAATGCCTATGGGGGGCATTTTCCTTCAAACCACCACATATAGTATTAGAAATTCTTAACAACTGGAAGTCATTTTGGGCCATAACTCAGCCACAAATTCTGAAAGGAGAGGACTCCATCTTACCATCACAGCATATCTCTGAAAAAGATCTACATTTTTTTGTTGTTATGCCGATTAGAGCCTTTCACATGTTTCCAATTTGGAGGGAAGAGAGAAAGAAAAAAGAAACAAAGAAAGTCTGTAATAACTCCAAGTTGCCAGTGTAAAGAATTCCACCCACACAGCAGAGGTGAGACAGTTACTTCTAGCACATTACAGGACCAAGAATGACCCCAGAGACTTCCATGAACTGGACCAACTTCCATTATTCCTCAGGTCTCCATTCTTAGCCCTCCTCTATCTGCAGTCTCGAGATGATTTACCCTCTTTAAATGTTTAGATGTTTGGATGTTAAAAATCTCAGATGTTTAAAATATCATCTGCATCTCAATGGTTCTCCATTTCTACCAACCACCAGTTACCATGACCTGTATATCAGATTGCCTACGTAACATTTCTACTTATGTGTCTTTCAGGTAACTGAAATTCTATGTATCTTTAAGAAAACCCTATCTCTACTATCTCATTCTTTTTTCTCCCGAATTCACTCATCTCAGTAAACTCATCCCATTGAATCAGAGCTGTAAATATCAAAATTAGTCTTCAGTTTTGATGTCTCTTCCATCATCCCAAGTACTTAGGAGATCAGCAAATCCTGTTAAATTTATGTACAAAATAGACCTGAAATTCCCTCTTCTTTGCATTTGTTGTCATTACTCTTAAGAAAGTCAGACTCATGCTTCACTAGATCCCAGGAAGTCCCTAACTGTGCTTCTAATTTCCATTTCTAGCTGGGAGAATCATTTTAATCACTGATTAATTAATTAAATCACAGGATAATGACCTATTTGAGATAAATGTGTTATTTCCCTTTTCGTTTATTTTAATGTTTTGAGACAGGTCTCACATATTCTAGTCTGACCTTGAACTTCCTATGAACTAAAGGATAACCTTGAACTTTTTGATCCTCCTAAGGCCATCATCCAGGTGTTGGGATTACAGATGTTTGCTATCATGCCCAGTATTGGAACACAGTCCAAGAATAGAGTCCTGTGAAAATTCTGAGTGTTTGGAAGAAAACAAGACAACAAACAGTCTTGTGACCTCAGTTTCTTCAAAACATAGAATTGTTCTTGAAATATGTTTCTGTGCTCCTCCCAGGTATAGCTAGAGGATGGGAGTGAGTTTACTTCAGCTATTGTTATTCAGATGCCTCTATGGGGAAAAAAAAACACATTTTGCCATGTGTGGCTTGACATTGTGATTGTACACTTTACTCAGGTGACTCTTCTTAACCTTCAGAGTATAAATTGTCTGATGCTCTGAAGAAAGTTGGCTATTGTGTGAGACTAGTCTGCCTCGATTTTCAACCCTGCTCTCCCAGGTTCACACCACCAATAAGGGCTGTAAACAGCTCAGCTCCAAATAGCATTCAAACTCCAACAGTGCCAGGAGGCTGTGAATGATACAGTCTTTCATATCTTCTCCCTAATCTTGGCCTCACTATCTTCTGTCTTGCTCATGCTCCAGCCTCAATGGCCTTCTATCTGTTGCTACAGCAGATCAGTCCTAAGCTTAAACATCATCTTGGCAGAGATCTTTATCTAATCTTACTGGACAAGACCTCCGGCCTACCCAATGCTGTCATTATACCCTCCTTTTTTTTTGTTTTTTGTTTTTTTGTTTTTGTTTGTTTGTTTATTAAATTTTCTATTCATTTTACATACCAACCACAGATCCCCTTGTCCTCCCTTCTTCCACCACCCCCAGCCTCCCCCCAACCCACCCACCCCCCATTCCCACATCCTCCAAGGCAAAGTCTCCCATTGGGAGTCAGCTGAGCTTGGTACATTCAGTTGAGGCAGGTCTAAGCCCCTCCCCCTGCACCAAGGCTGTGAATGGTGTCCCACCATAGGCACTGGGCTCCAAAAAGCCCGCTCATGCATCAGTAGATCCTGATTCCACTGCCTGGGGGCCCCCCAGACAGTTCAAGCTAAATGATTGTCTCACTTATCCAGTAGCATGGGGGCTCCTCAGCCATTGGTCCACAGTTCATGTGTTTCCACTAGTTTGGCTGGTTATCTCTTTACTTTTTCCCATCATGATCTCAATGTCCCTTGCTCATAGAATCCCTCCTCTCTCTCATCGATTGGACTCCTGCAGCTTGCCTGAGACCAGGCCATGGATCTCTGCATCTGCTTCCATCAGTCATTGGATGAGGGCTCTATGATGACAGTTAGGTATACCTCTTTATATTCTACATACCACCCAATTACTCTTCCTTTTTATTTTTTCCTGTTAATTTAGTTATTTTTAGTTTGCTGATAAAAGTCAGGTCTTTATTCTTGGCTAAATACATGCTCTGCCATTATTTGTTTGCCCTTGGTTATTTTGTTTGTTTGTTTGTTTATTTGTTTGTTTGTTCTGTTTTTAGCAGAATGTAAATTCCAAGAGAGTAAGCAACTGCTTGGTTGGTATGTGGTACATCCTCAAAGAATACTTTTAAATGAATCCATTTCAGCAGTATTTAAAATACTGTCCACCTGGCCCTGGGGATCTTCTGAGGCTCTTCTCTGGCAGAGAGCAGGAGTGAATGAAGAGAGCAGAGAGACACAGCAATGACCTTTCAGAGTTTGGAGGCCTCCATTGATTCAACTAGAACATTTTTACTTTCATCGGCTTATGCAATGGCATTTGTTTAAGTTTTTTTTCCTGCTAAAATACTTATGCCATTAAAAGCACTTCACAACCAGTGTTGCCTTTTTATCCTCTTACTGGATCCATGAGCTCCTTGCCTGCAGCCCCAAAGTGTGTTGGCAATGTACCAATACCAAAGTCCAACTTGCCCTGAAAAGGACACACAGCCTTTTCACAATATCTAGTGTGTCCCAAACATCCCACTTCCAAAAGGCAGCTGTTGTTTTCAGTCTTACTAGCAATGAAATCACATTTTCTTTCTACTGTGAAAAGTAAAACACCAGTCTTTGGGGTCCGATCCCAAATCCACTGTAGAAGTTCATTTTGAAGGACACAACGGCTGGTCAGAGTATCAGTTAGCTATTTACTTGTGGTCTTCTAAGCAAATCATTAAGACTAGTGGAAGAAAGCAAATGAGATTGTCTTCATATTTAATATCTTTCTCTGCAACTCAAACTGTCAGGCAACAGAAAAGCCCGTATAGTTACCAGTGCAGAATAAATGCCAGTAAGATTGTTAATTACAGCAATTGTTTTTATAAGCCAATGTACAAGGATTAACTACAAGGTATTAGCCTTAGTTTAACTCAAATTAATTTATAATACAATCTAATAAAATGAGCATCCTCTGACTTGTTACAATTTGAAGTCTTAAAAGAATTTAATCCAATAGGAAAGGGGTTAAACAATCATTTTTTGTCTATCCAAATTTTTAAAGTTATTGAATTTCCTAAGTACAAGTAGTAATTAATGACACAAAACCTGTTCTGCACAGAGCATATATACACAGTGTTGATATCGGGAAACCCCAATCTATGAGGAGCCAAGCCCTCAAAGTTTCTGAAACAGTATATTTAATGTTGACAGGAGGGGGGAGCTCCAATAAACACATGAATGAAACTGTAATAAATAAGTAAATAGCATGCTATGCAGACAGACAATATTGAAGAACAAAGGGGGATGTTTCAATACAGTGGAAGTCAACCTCCTAAGAAGTTATACCCTCTCTCTCACTCCATCCATAATCAAAATGTCCATGGGCAGACCATTTGAATGTATTTCAACTTCCCTATCTAGAATTTAAATGCATGTTGACATTTCTGTTATCTTTTCTATCATCTCTTCCCTCGATTGCTTTTCAATAAGAAACCAACCATCCAACCCAATTCTATGTGCTGGTCTAGATATAATCACCTAAATATACCCCAGTGCTTGTCCTTGGTCAGTGTATTCCTATGAGTTGGTCACAGATATTGATTGAAAATAGACATAAACCCCAATTTGATCCAATGGGCCATGAGGACATATAAGCCAGAGCCTCTGATATCTCTTTTACAGTGACCAGACCCAAAGCTTTCTCTTCCTCTAGAGAACATGTAGTAAGGGCACTAAAGAGCAACTGCTACAGTCAATGTTGCTACCACCAAGTCTGACTGAAGACAAGATGAAACTGACCTACAAAATAGCACCCAGACTGAAATAGAGAAACAGCTGAAACCTGGATAAGTACCTTGAGCCTCTATGTGTAATTAGACCTGATATGAGTGCAACTTAACTCTTGACTTCTGGGTTATTGATACAATAGAATTCTTCTGCTGATTAAGATAATTGTAGTGGGTTTTGTTTTCTGTATTGTATCTGAGTTGGCAAAAACTGATGGTTTTTGAGCAAGTGGCAGTTCTCTCTCCCTGTTCTTCTTTCACTGAGTCTGGATCTCAATCTTGCTCTGTACAAGCAGAAAAGGGTGATGCCCATTGAAAATCCTAAGTCAGGGACAAAAGGGTTGTCTGCTTAGTTTATGACAAAATTCATTTCAATTCATGGTTTCTAGCTGAAGGTTGACTTAAAGGAGTTATACGAAAAAGATTTTTGTTGGGGAAGAGACTAAGGTTTGAGAAAATGAATCCATATTTTCCTTGAGAGGTATCAAACTCCTGGAGAAATACAGCTGTCACTGACCTTGAGGTGACCTGGCCGACAAACTGATTGTAGGAAGATTTTATAAAAGTAAAGTGTATGATCCATGATTATGTTACTGAACTGCTGAGTCAGCCAACCCTATGGTACCCCACTACTGGTCTGCTCAATTATGATCATAAAACCCTTTACTTTCCAGCCATAACTGGTGCCTCTTTGACTTATAATTGAAGGCATCCAAAGCAATCCACCTTGCCTATTCACAAATATTTAAAGTTATAATCTGACAGTACATTGAAATTTTTCAAAGTGGTTTTAAAATTATCACCTCATTACTGAAAAAAAAATGGATGTTATTAGGATGAGGCCTTCCAATCCATTTTTCATAGATAATAAAAACATTAACTTGAGAGTTTTCCTGATATTCTGAAGCTATTAGTATTTTTTCCCAGCACAAATAATAAAAGGTTAAGCAACATTTAAATGTATTTATTTCTTATCAACCACAAGTAAATGATGGGAGAGATGTTAGAAATATAATAAAATTCTGAAACAAGAAATTACAAATGTTACCAGCAACTCTTAGACTCCCTAGGTATTTTTAATTATCACCTGAAGTAAATCTTCATTTTATGTTTAGTAAGAAATTAAAACTCACAGTCACATTAGAAAAACTTAGCTTGATACAATCCACTTAGAGAAAAAGCAAGATGGTTAAGTTAGCATTCACAGCTGGAATGAAAGAGTACTGTTATTGTATAGTTTTCTTTTATAACATTGATCTCCATTTTTATTTTTATTTGTAAACCAATGCAGCAACCGGTAAAGCAAAGATTGTACAGAGTGTGGTGTAATTAAGCTTCTTTTACCGTATGTTTTAGACCTCTCCTCCAGTCTCATTTTCATTTGACTGTATTTCTCAAAGGCAAATGCTGCATGGAATTTCATTTCCATCAACCACTCACATCATGCAGAAATGAGAAACCAGGCATTGTATAGAGTGGAGTGAAGCAAGTGTAATAATTTAAGTCTCAGTGTTTTGAATAGAGTAGAGTTAAAAAACTTAGACCCCAAGGTTCATGTGCTAGCCTAGTAGCAGAATGAGTCAGGTGGTAGAGTAGATGTGTACTGTATGCACACATGACACCATCTTGCAACAAATGCATTGGCTCCTTGGATGTTATCAACATCCATTCCTTTCTAAACTCTCTTTCAGGACTACTTTATAGAATCCAGTTTCTTACTTCCTAGAAACTCTGGGTTGTTTGTGACTATGCCTTGTAGCTATTTTGGATCCCCATTTTTTTTTTTATTTATTTATTTTTTTTTTTGCTTTGCTTTGCTTTGCTTTTTTCGAGACAGGGTTTCTCTGCTGTAGTTTTGCGCCTTTCCTGGAACTCACTTGGTAGCCCAGACTGGCCTCCAACTCACAGAGATCCACCTGGCTCTGCCTCCCAAGTGCTGGGATTAAAGCGTGCGCCACCACCGCCCAGCATTTTTTTTTAATTTTTTTTAAGGGGGGGATACCCATTCTTAAGAGTGTTGGATCTTCACAAACATTTCATCAATATATGTAAAATACCAAATAAAAACCTTTAACAGATCAGCAGTTAATGCATAACTCTTAATTCACAGCGTATTTATATGTGTTAGTTCACTTTAAATTTGATTTTTAGCCGGGCGTTGGTGGCGCACGCCTTTAATCCCAGCACTCGGAGCAGAGCAGCAATCTCTGTGAGTTCGAGCTGGTACAAGTGAGCTCCAGAAAGTGCAAAGCTACACAGAGAAACCCTGTCTCGAAAAAACCAAAAAAAAAAAAAAAAAATTTGATTTTTAAAAAAATCAGCTGCATAGAAAAAAATTTTTAGTACTGCTTAATATTTAAGATCCTTGGGAACTAAATTTTGAAATCTTCTGAATAAGTTGACATGAATTCAATATTTATAATTCTATATTCTTTCACTCTTACTTTCTTAAACATGATTGTGATTCCTGATACCTAAGAGCTGAACAGGTTGTCAAGGAGCATTGACTGAGACTCTCTATTACAGAATGCGTTATTAGTCACAAAATGTTTATAGTATATGTCTTATTAGACAAATAAGAGAGATAATTTCACATTCTAGAAGCTAAATATATAAAATGTGCATTAATAGCATGTATCTTTATATACAAAAAATGTGTAAATATAATAAATTTCTATAAGAAATCTCTGTGTTCTATATAAAGGTACTGCTTTGTTTTGTTTTTTGAGATTCTTATTTTATAGCAAAACTAGCCTTGAATGTATGATCCTCCTGCATCATCTTCTCAGGTTGTGGGTTTATGATGGGTACCACCATACCTGGCTAGTACTTATTTATCATATATACAACAAATATAATATAAATAGATACATAAATTATTTTAAAATGGGGTAGTTTCCAACTCCTGCTAATGTTACAATTGGTTAAATTAAATTGCATCAAGAGGCCATAATTGACACACACAAGGGAAAAAAAATGAATGAGTCCTTCATCATGTCTCACTTCTCCTTTTTATGTAACACAAACACTGAAAATGTAATTAATTCACTAATTTTCAACTCTACATTAACTATAGTCACTAAGGTGTACCATAGACACTTCAAACTTATTCTTACTAAACTGAAATTTGTATTCATCTTTAATTGTGGAAGATAGTCCAGCTATCATTTAGATATTAAACATCCCCAAATTCTCAGATACTAAAGGTTTGGTCCTCAGGATGGCACTACTGGGAGATGGTGGACTGTTGTGGAACAATCCTTTTCAACATTATAAATATGTATTATTTTCATTGGTTAATAAAAAGCTGACAGACTGGTAGCTGGGCAGGAAGTTAGGTGGGAAAGCCAAACTGAAAATGATGGGAAGAAGGAGGGCAGAGTCAGGAGTCCGCAGCCAGATGCAGAGGAAGCAAGATGAGACTATTGTACTGAGAAAAGGTACCAAGCCATGTGACTAAACATAGATAAGAATTATGGGTTAATTTAAGTGTAAGAGCTAGTCAGTAATAAGCCTGAGCTACAAACCAAGCATTTTTAAGTAATATTAAGCTTCGGAGTCAATTATTTGGGAAGTGGCTGCTGGGTATTTTGGAGTTGCTGGCATGACAGAAACTTCCACTTACAGTGGACCTATTAGAAGGTGGGGCTTAAGAAGAGATCCCTAGGTCATCAACTGTATGTCATCAAATTGGGATTGAAGAACCTCAGTCCCTTCCTCTTTCTCATTTTTCGCTGCCACAGTCAGATTGTATGGAATTTGCTGTGCTACATTCCCAATACTGCCACCCTAACAGCATATGCCAGACCCTTAAAAAGGAGGGTTGTAAGCAACATGGACTGAACCTCCAAAACTTAACCAAAAGATCCTTCCTGTGGCTGGACTAAGAATAACACGTTAAATAGCTGATTATTTTAGTTCCTCCATCAGTCATTGGTGGTAGGCATGGAATTGTGGCCATTATGCTAATCAGAAACCACAGCTAAATTGAAGTCTGGGTTTAACACCCTCAGACTTATGTGTCTGTCTAAAGAGGATTGTTTCATAAATAAAACTGGATTTTTTTCCTAGAGAGAGTGTTTAAATAGATACTGTGTAGCAGCAGATAGGGATCTCTATAATTCCATTTTAAAAGGACAATACCACTTAAAAAATAAAAGCTCAGGGTTGACAATCATCATAAGACTCATACAATGACTAGCTGGTGCTGTTCAATATTTAAAGCACACTGTACACTGTACTGTTTTTTTGTTTGTTTGTTTGTTTGTTTGTTGTTTTTGAGACAGGGTTTCTCTGTGTAGCTTTGTACCTTTCCTGGAACTCACTTTGTAGACCAGGCTGGCCTCAAACTCACAGAGATCCACCTGACTCTGCCTCCTGAGTGCTGGATTAAAGGTGTGTGCCACCACAGTTGGCTGCATGCTGTACAGTTAACATATGACCTTGGATTTAAAACCTGTAAGAGATATGTCTGCTCTATATTACAATAGATCAGGTGTCATGTACCTGTGTTCTTGGAGTTACTAAACTGAAATCAAATATGCCACTATGGCCTGGAGAGCACTGCTTTGCAATCTGCACAGATCTCAGACCCAAATATAGACCCTGGATCTGAAAGGCACAGAACCTTTGCAAAACACTGAATATGTGTGAGCGCCCCTTCATGCCACATACTTCAAAATGGCTTGCAAGAATGAAAGGAGATTGGCCAGTGGCCAGGCAGGAAGTATAGGCAGGACTAACAGAGAGGAGAAAAGAGAGAACACAAGGCAGAAGGAGACACTGCCAGCCGCCGCCATAACAAGCAGCATGTGAAGATGCCCATAAGCCATGAGCCACGTGGCAAGGTATAGATTTATAGAAATGGATTAATTTAAGATGTAAGAACTGGATAGCTAGAAGCCTGAGCCATTAAGCCAAACAGTTTAAACAATATAAGTCTCTATGTGTTTACTCGGTTGGGTCTGAGTGGCTACGGGACTGGCAGGTGAGAGAGATTCGTCCTGTGGGCAAGGCAGGTAAACCCTAGTTACATACTGCTTTCAGAGCTACAGGTGTTCCACAAGTATGGGTACACTCTAACATACCAGATCTGGAACAACCAAATCTAATACCACCACCACCATCTACACATACAAACACAGAGAGGGGGGGAGGGGAGAGAGAACAAGACCAATTTCCACACAGCACTACACACACAGAACTGCTATTACGGGGGTGATGTGAGAAGATGTACCACAAAGGGTAGCATGCTGATGCAACACCTGTGATCTTAGCACGTCAGGGATGGCAGTAGAAAGATAGTGAGTTCAAGGCCATCCTGAGCAGCAGCCTAGCCTAAGATGAGTTGGAGAAGTAGTCTTTCCCAGGGAAGAGCAAACCAATTGATTATCCAATATCAAATGGTCAGCCCTGAAAACATACATACAAGAAACATTATACAGATTAAGCAGATTGAACTTATATTTTAGATATCTATATAACTATATATCTCTACATCTATATCATATGTATAAATCTGTATTAATTTGCAAATATATAGGTATAGATAAATAGAGATACACAACAACAATTAAAGAAAGGGAGATGATAAATTTGCAATAAGAGTTGGGGGATCGTGATTCTTGGGAGAGTATAGAAAGAGGAAGAAATGATGTCATTATATTATAAGTCCCAATTTGTTTAAACATTACAAAAATGAAAAAGAAACAAGGGCTGGTGGTAAAGCCTGGAGGTGGAGTGTTTGCCTGTTAGATGCAAGGCTCAGAGTTCAACCTCTAGGAACATAAAAGGGGAAAGGGCAATTTAATGAGGAACCCCTATAATCCTGGGGGTCTTCCTCTTTTGCCTCATCCTAGTTCCATGCCCAGTGAACCCCTCCTTTTCTGAAGTCATCATCCAATCACTTGATCACTACTGAGTACAACAGGTGTGCACTCCAGGGGAGCGACCCTTGATATTTTCATCTCTTCGTTGCCCCAAATTATTTTACTTCTGTACATTTTAATTTCTTCTTCTCCGTGTAGTAGAATGCATAATTGCTATCCTTCAGCCTCCCCTAAACTCCACCAAAAAGGTCTGTGAGTGTATGAATGTGCAAGTTCTTTTTCTTTTTTTTTTTTTAAGTGTTTTGCACTCTGTGGATGAAAGGTGTTTTACAAGTTCAAAGCATTCCTGACATTATTTGTCCAGCACTCAGGACAATCAGGGTAATTTGGCAACAATTTTTTTCCCTTGGCAGAAGAAAAGGTTGATCACACTGATGAAAACGAGGGTAAATTAAGTTCAATTTATTCAAGGTTAAGGTCACTAGCAATGTACAATAAGAAGTTCTTTGTTTTATGAATAAAAAGTATTTCTGATTCATACCCTTATTTCAGTAGAGCAACAAATATTCATTTTTTAAATTTTTTAAATACCTTTCCCACAATGTTATAAGCAAACTTCCTTGGGTTATAAATTTATCAACTGTACTATTTATTTTACAGTGGTGAATCTTTACTACCCAATCAAACTGATGCAGATTTTGATATTTGCCATAAATTATGCCTTTCTGGGTGAGTCATTGCATAGATAAATACTGCAATAACTGACATACATTAGTCAATGAAGGGACACCAGAAATCACTGACATGACTAGCCAGCAACTCAGGAATATTTACTTCTACTATTAAATTAAGCAGAAACTGGACTTTGCAGGTTGTGTTTTGTTTTATCCCCATCCTACAGGTGTTCCCAAGAACTTTTTAGTGTTGTTGATAATGAAATTCTCTGCCACTACCAGGCAATTAGCTCCCATTTCCCCCAGGAAAAAAGGCTTAACGGAGATAAATTTTTCCTGAATAATAATAATAATAATAATAATAATAATAATAATAATAATAATAATAGTTGAAGGAGCTTTATCATTGGTAAGTATTATTTTCTGGTTGGTACTTTAAGGCATTTTGTTTTGCATTTCTGTTTGAATTAATGTTAATCTAGATATCTTTTTCTTTAGTGTACAGCTGTCTATTTTTAAAACATAGTGTCTTTCTTTTTAAAAAATGGTGACTACCTCACACCTAGAAAGATTCTTCCACTTTCCTGAGGTCTGTTTTGAACTTAAGGAGTTAGACTCCTTGTTAGGGAATATTATTTTAAGGTGTGTTACTTTTGTTTGTGTTGCACTTGTTTAATTCTGTGAAGCTATGTTACTGTGTGGTGATATTTTATTTATGCTGAAATGTGGTGATATTTTATTTGTGCTTTAATAAATAAAGCTTGCCTAGAGATCAGAGGGAAAAGGCCAGCCATTATAAGTAAACAAAGAAGTCAGGCAGTGGTAGCACACACCCTTAATCCTATCACTTAGGAGGCAGGATCTCTGTGTTCAAGGCCACACTGGAAACAGAGCCAGTTTCAACACTAGTTAACCATGAAGGTCTGGAGGTCTGTACAGACAGGAAGTGACAGAGCTGTGTAGGAAGAGGAAGTGATGTAGCTGAGTGGAAAGAGTAAATCAGATGGCAGAACAGCAAGGCATATGAGTGTGAGTAGACAGGAAGTAACTCACACTTGGAAGCTGCAGAGTTGGTGAGGTAAGGTTAGCTGGTGGCTTTCCCTATTTCCCTGATCTCTCTCAGGCTTTCACCTCTATATATGGCTCCATGTTTTTTATTGAATAAGACACTTTAGAAATTCATCTACAGTTACTGTGCCTGTCTAAAACACCTGATTGTCTAATAAACAACTGAATGGCCAATAGCAAGGCAGGAGAAAGGATAGGTGGGGCTGGCAGGCAGAAAGAATTAATAGGAGAAATCTGGGAGAAAAAGAAGAAGTAACCAGAGAAGGAGGAAGACTCCAAGGGTCAGCCATTCATCAGCTGCACAGCAAGCCACAGAGTAAGAAACAAAGAAAGGTATACAGGAATAGTGAAAGATAAAAATTCAGAGGCAAAAGATAGATGGGACAATTTAAGTAAAGGAAAGCTGGCTAGAAACAAGCCAAGCTAAGACTGCGCATTTATAATTAATAATAAGCCTCTGTGTGTGCTTTATTTGGGAGCTGGGTGGCGGTACCCCCAAAAGACCAAAGACCAACCAACAACAACTCCATCCATACACAGATCTGCAAACTTCCCACGTATGAGCTGCTGACCTACGTCCACTGTGCACTACAGGTAGAATTCTAAGTCAAGGGGATCTCTAAAATAATGTGAACTGAACTTCTGCCATGTCTGGAAGAGATCAACCAGGCAAGATTACATGGCACAGTTTCCATTTTATAGCATGTACTTCCATAGAAAACTATGTTCATGACTTTGCAGACTTAGAACAACAACAGAAACAGTAGGACAGCTTTGCTCCGGTCTTCCACCATGCCACACTCCCTACAGCCATGAGAAGCACTCCTGACTGAGGTTCTGAAGGATCCATCAGAAACCTAAATTCTGCAGGGCCCGGTTCTCTCACTTTGCACCCCATTTAAGACCAATTTAACGCACAAGTCACCCTTCTGTGGAACATACGAGCTTCCTTCTCTTCAAAATTTACAAATGTCTTTTTCATAATAAAATCATGGGCAATCTTGTAGGAAAATGGATCTTGTAGCAACCAAAAGGAAGACCATGAACAATGACATTTAAACCATCATCTCTAATTCTGAAAGTCATGACAGCCTTGAAGTGTAATGGCTGGCGGTTTTATTACAGCTGCTTACACATGAGCCCAGTCAACTTAACAATAGAATTTAGATTGGGTTTAGTAGTAAGTTGGCTCATTTTCATTATTTGAAAAGTAGCAGGGGGAGTGGGGGGGTGCCCATTTTATTTCAGCTGATTCAATCCCCGCCCCTGCTGCTTAGGACAGAGTGGTTACAATTTTTTCCTTTTTTAATTTAACAACAAGTTCATCACACTCACAATGAACCTATATCCTCTGTAAGGAAGATTTGACTCAGGCTGACAAGATTACCCAATCTAAGGAAGAATGGCCTTAAATGATTGAGAATCTTGAATCATAAGGTGATGTCAGTGTATGGCCATGAGACTTCATGAGTCTACATATTTTTATGTAACCCATGGTTGCATTTTATGAATAATTTTTTCATTCATAAAAAAAATTCATTGGAATTTCAGTTTGGTTTACATTTTTGTTAAATATTTAAGTAAAAGGTGAAAAATGTTCATTCTTCCTTAGTCTTACAAATTTAGGTTTCCAATATGCCACCTGATATTAAACTTAGCAGAATTTAGCCATTATTTCCCAAAAGGCCTTTAAATAACATTTAGTTGTTGTAGTGGTTTGAAAAAAATAATGTCCCCCATAGGCCCACATATTTCAGTGCCTAAGGAGTAGCACTATTTGTTGGAGTAGATGTGGCTGTATTGGAGGAAATAAAGTCACTGAGTGGACTTTGAGATTTTCAAAAGCCCAAGCCAGGTCCACTGTCTCTCTCTTCCTGCTGCCTACAGACCCAGATGTGTAACATTCAGCCCCTTCTCCAGCACCATGTCAGCCTGTGTACTGCCATGCTTCCTGCCATGACGATAATGGGCTAAACCTCTGAAACTGTAGGCAAGCCCCAATTAAATGTTTTCCTTTATGTATTGCCATGATCATGGTGTCTCTTCACAGCACTAGAATTTTGACTGAGACAGTTACAGAAACAAACAGCATAAAACAAACATGCAATGTTTATCTAATTTGTAATTTTCACTGGCTTAATAAATCCAAATGACAAACATTCAAATAACTAATGTGATGAAATTAAGTTTATAAATATGGGGAGTCAAATAGAATTAACATCCTGCCAGCATGTATTGATTTTGTAACATTTCCTAAAATTCTAAGAATCTATTACTCAGTTGCATACATCCCATTACAGTCACAGGAGATGCTGCATTTATTCATGTTGGCTTATACATTTATAGCTACTTAAAACATTACCAGTAAAACATTCTTTTTACACAAAAATATTAATATGACTTTTACTTTTCTTATGCCAACACATTTATAGTTATTAATTTGAATCTAACATTTAGCATATCCATAGAACAAATGCAATGAGTATATCAATTATAAAGCTTTGTTATAAAAATGACTTGTGAATCTGTCATCTAAGTCACAAAGTCTCACTACAAGCTTCATCCCAAATCTATCATTCTTTTTGAGCACAAAAATCACCAGTCATCTTGAATATTCAAATATCTTTTTTACTTTATCCTTTCCATGCCTTTTCTTATATGTATAATCTTCCAGTGTGTATGCACATATACTAGACAAGATACTGTTTAATTTTCCTCTTGAAACCTAGCACGGCTATTTCTATAGTTTTATTTTTACCTTTTTTTTTTAAAGTGTATGTGTCTGTATGAGTATATGCCACATGTGTGTGGATACCTGTAAAGGCCAGAAGAGAACATGCAATCCCTGAGCTAGAACTACAGGCAGTTTTGAGCTGCCTGATGTGGATGCTTGGAACTGAAATCAGGTCCTCTGAAAGAGTAGCAAGTAATCATAACTGCTGAGCCATCTTTCCAGCCCACTTTGTATAATATTTAATACATCATTTGTGCATAATTCAAAATTATCCCACAGTTATAAAGTGTAGTCTCATGAAATGATGTCTCCATAAACAATAACTGCTGGGGATGTCTTTCTGTATGCTGTGAATGTGTTGCTCTGATTGATTGATAAATAAAATGCTGATTGGCCAGTATCCAGTCAGGAAGTATAGTATAGGTGGGATAAGCAGAGAGAAGAATTCTGGGAAGTAGAAGGCTGAGTCAGGAGACACTGCCAGGCACCACCCCCATGAGAAGCAAAATGTGAAGGCAGAACTGGGAAAAGGTACCAAGCCATTTGGCTAAACATAAATAAGAATTATGGGTTAATTTAAGTGTAATTTCTAGCTATCAAGAAGCCTGAGCCATTAAGCCAAACAGTTTTAATTAATATAAGCATCTGTGTGTTTATTTGGGTCTGAGCAGCTGCGAGCTGGGTGGGACCAGGAAAACTTCTGGCTACAAATACCTACTCAAATTTTATTCTTTTAACATGGAGAACTATTCTTCTCCCATGCTGAAATCCATTTTGTATTCCTTCTAGACTGGTTTTGAAATTTTAAAATGGGAACTGGAGAGATGACTCAGAAGAGTAAACACTAAGATGATCAGAATTTGATTTCCATCATCCAGGTCAGTTGACTCACAACTACCCATAACTATAGCTCCAGAGGATCTGACCCCCTTTTCTGGCCTCTGTGGGTACCCACAGGCATGTGTGTAAACTCATACACAAACACAAACATACTAAAAAAAAAATCCTTTCAAAGTGAGTTAATATCTTAAAGCACTTTCTAGAATTCAGCACTTAGAGAAGCTCATGATTCTCATCATTACTATTTTTCTACAGTTTATGTTTTGCCTGTTAAAATAGAGAGACACCCAATCTAATTTTAAACTATTTAGGCTTCATCTTAATTCTAAAATATAGTTTAAGAAATTTCTATCTGGGACTGGAGATATGGCTTGGCAGTTAAAAGTACTTCCAGAAAACCCAAGTTCAGGTAACTGTCATTGACATCAGGCAACCCACAACTTCTGTAACTTCTAGCTGCAGGAGATCCAACTCTTCTGGCCTTGATAGACACTCCACACATTTGGCATACACTCACACAAATACTCGTACACATAAGTAAAAATAAGTCTCAAGAACTATAATTAAAAATTCACTTCTGTTTGCTTTCAACCCATCTGTGATTGTGCTTTACACTTCACGCTTAAAGGATAGTTAGCTCTAACCAACAATGGCAATGATACATAAATAACCACACTTTAGAACAGAAACTACTTCCACTACCCATCAGTTCTAGTAAGGCCATACACATCATATCATTTGACCTTCACAAGAAAATGAATACATTTACCTCTAATTAAATGAGAAAATGAAACCTGTGCCTCCAAGCTCCCATTAAGCACTACCACCTTTATTTTATTTAACCTAGAAGTCAGACAGCTTAGGCAAGAATATTTTAGAAACACAACTGCCTGTCATAGATATATATAGCTTTTTACCCCCTTTTAAAATAAGAAGTTCTCAAATTCCCACATGCTTAAGAAATGCAAACTAGGATTGTGTGTGTGGATGTGGGTAGTTTCAGAGCAGTGGACCTAAGGGATTTCTAAAAGTAAATTTAACTGCGTGTGATTTTAGCTGTAAGCAATGTGTAAGCAATGGCAACAGAGTCCACCTTCCTCAAGGTGCATGTCTCTGCCTCATGTTAATTTTAGTCCTTGCAAGTAGTGGGCTGTGAGATACCTGGGAAGTACAGCCTGCAGCTCTTCTCTGCACTGGAACAGAGGGCCTTAACTGAAGAACTTCATGAATAGTTTTCAGAGGTCTTAAAATATCCCAAAATGAGATGTAAAATTGGATTTCTGTAGACACTTTTGCAAGAGAGACAGCTTGCTGCTTTAGTCGGAGTTGGTAAGTCAGCAGTCCCAAACATTTTTCATGTCATGGTACAAATAAAAAATGTTATTTGTATAGCTCCCTGGGAAGAACTAGAAGTTTAGGGAATCTAGATGGAAACACATTTTTAAATCCATGCATTTTTTCCCACATAATTATAAGCATTAAACACCAAGTGTTAAGGAAGATAATAGTTGCTATATTTTAATATGTTCGAATAAAATAAAATATTTAAGGAGAAGCTTGTGAAAATATCTTTTCTAATATCAAGTTTAATGCTGAAAATGGTTTGATACAATTATTGATTGAGGTTTTCATTTTTATTTTTATAATGATGCATTCAAAATCTCAAATCAGAATCTCTGAGAATATTTGCACAAATAAAAAAAAGAATAAATCCAACACAGGATAAAGGAATATATCAAATTTTAAATAAATAATAATTGCACACAAATTCTATGAAAGAGTGACATCAAAGACACTAGATATCTAATAATAAAGGATTGGTGATATCCTGAAAGACAGGAGAAAGGCAGTGTTCCAGCCTCCAACCTTTAGCCAGTTGCAGGAAGAAGTAGACAGTGAAAACGCAAGCCAAATGTCAATCACTCTATGATGGAAAGAGATGGAAGCAGGAAACCTGGGTGTTCATGGACAGAAAATAGAAGAGAACATGGAGAACTGCCAGGAGCAGCCCACAGTGTTCAACACAAGTGGCTGTACACATGTGAATAAGCTACAAAAAGCCACAGAGAAAACCATCTCAAAGGTGGAAGGATAAGGAATAAGTTACAGCATAACACAGCCACAAAAATATTGACTTGGTTGCAGCAAACAAATAGCCTCAGATTGGCTATTAGTTTGGATCCACACAGCAAATAACAAGGCTAGTTATGAAAGAAGGAGAATGAATGAATGAATGAATGAATGAATGAATGAATGAATGAAGATAATGGACACAAGTTATGAAAGAGGATATAATACTAATTCTTTTTAGCTCTAATTCTGTCTTTCTTTTTTTGTTTTGATGGTGAATAAGTTAGTAAAATATATTTAATACTGAAAGTGTAAAACTTAGTGTAAATCTCCACAGCATCCATTCCAAAAGCCTATTCTAACTATCTAGAAATCCATTGGGTGTTATAGACTTAGAGTCTTGTTCATTTTAGCATGTGATTTTTTTTGTTGTTTATTTGTAATGTTTTTAACAATGAAGCTTATTTTAAAAATAAACAATAAAATTAACACCCAGTAGTACCAAACTACTTTGAAAAGAAAACACAACTATATTTACAAAAACATAAAAGTTGATATCCCTGGGAGGCCAGCTCTTTTCTGAAGTGGAAAGGAAGAATGGTAGATCTAGGGAAGAGGGGAGGTGGGATGGGGAATTAGGAGGAGTGGAGGGAGGGGAAACTATGGTCAGTATGTACTGTACAAGAGAAGAAAAAAGAAAAAAAATTGTTCTGCCTCCAAAATTTAAATTAACCAAATATTATGATCCCTCTTATAACTCCGAAACCGATAAATGAATTCAATATAATTGATTTTAGTAAAAAAAAAAAAAATGAACCGTATTTTTCTGCCAATAACATTGTTTTTTCAAAAAAGAAATCAAGAAATTAATTTATTTGTTAAGAAAGAAATAAACAAAATATTTGAAAATGAATTTAACCAAAGTGGTAAAATACCTATACACTGGAAACTGCTAAAGACCAATAAGAAAAACAGAAGATATATATTATTGGAACTACAATCCATGTTCATGGATTGAAAAGCCAATGAATACTGTTAAAATGTCTGTACTACTTAAACAATCTCTATCAAAAAAATAGAAAGAAAAAACCCTAAAATTTTCATAGAACCATAAAAGATCACGAACAGCTAAAACAAGGAAAAACAGAGTTGGAAACATCACAGTTTATGATTCCAATTATGTTAAATAGTTCAGTATGACTATCAGCAGAGGAACAAATACAGAAAATGTTGTTATACACACAATTACATTTCATTCAGTCATAAAGAAGGATGACATTACAATGTTTGAAGAAAAATGGATTCAATTGGAGATAATCATATTAAAGGAATTAAATCCATTTCAGAAAGGCAAATATCATGTTTTCTCTCATGGTAGAGCCTATATTTTACAAATACATAAAGTCACAAATATGTAGATGACTTGAAATTAGAATCAATACTGTCTAGTGAAATAGAGGGAAATGATTGGACAGTTAAAGGGGGAATCGTGGAGTATAGAGGAGTGCATACTATGTAGGTACAGTGTACATTTGCATAATAATTATCTCATGTAACACTAAAATAAGTAGATAGTTTAGAACTGAGTGGGTCCAGAATACATCATAAATGAAGGAACTCGGGTCTTCAAGCTGCCTTTGTACTCACTCATGTCTTTGTAGTTACATTTATTTTGAATGAACTACATATGTGCAACAATATGGAGGAACACAAGGACTAGATACACAAGCTGCAGCCGACAGAGCTCAGACAACGCTGTCCATTATTCAACAATTCCCAAATAAATACTGACAGCTGAATAAGTTTTAAAAATCAATTAAACATTTCTATATTCAAAACAGGATAGTACTGGCACAAGAACAGCACGCCATCCACTGAAATTGAATGGAAAGTACAGTAATACTTTTCTGACAAGGGCCCCAGTAAGGCACAATGGGGATAGATAATTTGTTCAATAAATTACATTAGGAAATTGGATATCTACATGCCAAAGAATGACTGGACTCTTATATGAAGTGATACAGAAATATCAATTCAACAGGCTGAAATGTAAGATGCCAGGTACTAGTTTCTAGAAGAAAATATAGGAAGCCATCTGTGACATTATTTTGCAAGAACTTTTGTGATGGTTTCACCAAAAACAAGAACAACAAAAGGAAAAGTTAGCTGTATCAAGCTGAAAGGTTTCTGGGCAGCAAAGGAAACTATAAAAGATGCAAAAGGGTAGCCTATGAATGCAGTGGTTCTCAACCTGTGGGTCACCATCCCTTTGAGAGTCACGTGTCTGATATTCTGCATTACAGATATTTATATTACAATTCATAACAGTAGCAAAATTACAGTTATAAAGTAGCAACAAAATAATTTTATGTTTGGGGGGTCACTATCACATGAGGAACTATATTAAAGTGTTGCAACATTAGGAAGATCAAGAACCACTGAAGTAGAGTATATTTACAAATCATATGCAAAATGAAAGGTTAATTCAAAATTACATAAGGACTTCATACAGCTCGGAATAAGAGAACAAATATTCCAATAGAAAGAAGAATAAAAAAGGGCAGAGAGCTGGGTGGTGGTGGCGCACGCCTTTAATCCCAGCACTTGGGAGGCAGAGCCAGGCAGATCTCTGTGAGTTTGAGGCTAGCCTGGTCTACAAAGCGAGTCCAGGAAAGGCGCAAAGCTACACAGAGAAACCCTGTCTTGAAACCCCCCCCCCAAAAAAAAAGGCAGAAAATAAGTAGCAATTAATACAAAAAAAAAAAAGGCATGAAAGGCCAACAGGTGGATGGAGAGGTACTAACTTCACACCTGTCAAGATTGCTAATATTTAAAAGACAAGAGGGGCAGAAACCAATACTCAGCACACAACTTTGCCAGCACCTTGGCCGTAGGTTTCAGAATCTTAGCTTCCAGAACTGTGAGAAACAAATCCCTGCTCTTTATCAATTAGTATTCTCTCTCAATGCTCCATCATAGAAGCACAAACAGACTTCAGCAAAGCGGAATGAAGCCCTTGCTTCTCCCTCATGTCATATTCATGTAGGTCTTTCAGGCTGAAGGCATTGGTGACAAGTGGACTAGGAATCTACGCAGAGAAACCGAAAACATCAAAAGTAACTACTACATTAGTATACATACAAAATTATTTCTTATTATTTTAATAGATTTCAATGATAGATGAGTGTGGTGGTTTGAATGAGAATCACACCCATAGATAGGCTCATAAAATTTAAATATTTGGTCCCCAATTGGCAGAACTGTTTGAGAAGGATTAGGGAGTGTGGCCATGCTGGAGGATGTGTGTCACTGGGGGCAGGCTTTGGAGTTTCAAAAGCCCACACCATTCCCAGTTAGCTCTCTCTCTCTCTCTCTCTCTCTCTCTCTCTCTCTCTCTCTCTCTCTCTCTCTCTCTCTCTCTCTCTCTCTCTCTCTCTGTCTCATGGTTGTGTCTCAGAATGTGAGCTCTCGACTATTACTATAGCACCATGCCTGCCTGCCTGTTGCCATGATCACTGCCATGATGGTCATGAACTCTAACTCTCTGAAACTAGAAGTCCCCAAAATCAAATGCTCTCTTTTCCAAGTCACTTTGGTCATGGTGTCTTATCATAGCCATAGACAGGTAGCTAAGGCAGTCTCCTTGCTGTTTTTATTAGTGCATTCTTTCTTCAGCGCAATAAATCGGTGTTTGTGTTACAGGACATGTGAAGTAACAAGAAACTGGATCTTGGATGCTTTGGTCCTAGGATTCTTAGCTTCTTTGTTAAAGGGCTTTCAGCCAACATATTGGTAGATATCATCCTCTTTAAAACAGGTTGGAAAGTTGTCAGATTCTGCTAGCTATTTTGGGCCCTAATCACAGAGGTATAGAAGTTGTCAGTCCAAGAATATCCTCCTCTTCTATTCTTGCAATAACCGGGTTGAGAACACTCGGGTTGGCGTCCACAATGCATCCTGAACAGACTTATACTTCCTTTCTCCAGTTATCTTTGATCTATAACAAAAATGTCCCTTATGCAGTAGCAAGCACTGCCCTCGGTCAAGACACCTTGCCTCGTGGGAAATCCTTCACACTACTGATTCGTAACCCGTCCACTCTTCGTTCAGAACATCAATAGCTACTTCTGCGACCATGAACTTCTCATAGAAAGTAGGAAACTTGTGTTCATCATCACTTCATTGAGTTTCTGACAGCCACTGGCTGGGAAGGAGATATTCAGCTCCATCTTGATGTAGGCAACTGCCTAGGAAGTTCCCCAAAAATTATTAAATATTTTTTTAGAAACAATACTGTTAAGATCGTGTGTAGGCTAACATACTTTTAAATCCTGTATCTAAAAGAAGACTTGAATTTACAAATAACTCTCAAAATCCAGTGATATGAAATAATCAAACAAAAATAGAGATTGGAACACTTTATCAAAAATATTCAGATGACTAGTAACTCCACAAAAATAGAGTCAGCATTGTTAGTAGTTGACAACATGTAGAGTAAAACTACTGTGAGACAGTTCTACACAAGTTTGTGTGAGAACCTAAGAGATGAGCCTCATAATTACATGTTGAAGATGAGATTCCAGACCTAAAATGCTCATAAAAGACTGGCAGACACTGGGGGGGGGGAAATGGAACCTCTTTTTCAAACTGTTCATTACAAAGTTAAACCTGCATTTGCCACAAAAGCCAATCATTCCTGCTTAGGTCTTTATCTAAAGATAAAGAGGTACATGGACATACAAAAGCTTGAACATTAAAATTTTGTTGTGTCTTCAGAGAAGAGGTCCAAGGCAGAAGCAACCACATTTCAGCAGACAGATGTCTATTTCTTGTTTTACATATACATCAAATTATCGTTCCACTATTAAAAGGACAAGTGGAATTAAAATACAGAAAAAAAATATCAAAAACTATGATACAGGCAACAACATGCTTGGAACTTAGAGAATGAAGCCAGAATCTAAACCAATAAGAGTACTTACTCTAAGACTCCATTTATAAAATCTGTAGAATGGGAGAGGTTTACTATTTTCTCTGATAGTAAACATTTGGAGACCACAAGGCTTCTGTTAAAACTACTGATCTCGCCGGGCGGTGGTGGCGCACGCCTTTAATCCCAGCACTCGGGAGGCAGAGGCAGGTGGATCTCTGTGAGTTCGAGCCAGCCTGTCTACAAGTGAGTCCAGAAAGCACAAAGCTACACAGAGAAACCCTGTCTCGAAAAAACCAAAAAAAAAAAAAAAACTACTGATCTCTGTAGTGCCAAAGCAGCCACAATGTGTGAATGAGTATGACTGTTCCAATAAAACTTTATTTACACAATGGATGTGTTGGCCCACAGGCTATGTTCGTTGGCAAGCCCTGATCTAGAAGATGCAAGATCCTCTGTGATGGCAAAGAACAGACCAACATTGGCCAGGGGGAGGCAAGGGCAGTGAGTGGGCTGAGAGAAGGGTTCCAGAAGGAAGAGGAAGACATTGGAAGTGACCCATATGCTCACACTTTTCTTTGTGATGATGGCTTTGCAAGTGCATACTTGTGTCAACTCATCAAATTATACATGTTAAACATGTGCAGTTTATTGTACGTCAATTACACCTCAATAAAGCTGTCAACTAAAAGCAAAGCCCCAAACTCTAAGACTATTTCTCACATCCACTATACATTTGTAGCAGTTGACATTTTTAGTTCATGAAACGAACAGCCCTTGTTTTTCTTCTATTATCCAATGCAATGCTGAAATGAATTTCAAATCCAGTCACACTTCACACCAAGTTTTGTTTTGTGTTTTAAATGAAGCTCTCATTTGCAGTATGTTAGCCAGGATGCTGCCACTTGCATGGATACATCCATTACCAACCCAAGTATTGCAAAGAAAGCCATTTAGAGGTTTGACTGAGCTGTGTCTGCTGACTCCCTTAACCTGTCCATCCTGAATCACATGTTCCCCCTGGTATATATGGAAAAACACTAGCAGCTTCCACAGCTTTGGGGGCCCCTTAATGGGCAAGAGTGCTCTGCAGCTGGCAAGCAGATGGTAAGGTAGGAGTACCTCACTAACCAGGCTTGGGGAATAAGAAAAGAGTAATGACAACTGACACTCTTCGTGTCTGCCATCTGCTTAGGTCACCATCTAAAGTATATGAACCCTGAAGGAACCAGCCTGGAACAATGAGTACCTAAACACACTAGCAGCCCAAAGACTTTACATAATCCCTCCCACATCCCCTGCCATCCATCCACAGCAGAAGAGGAAGCCCTGCAAGCTAGAAGATTCTTTTCCAAAACTGTGACTAGCAAAGCAGTCAACACAGGAATTACAGGTTTGATTCTTACTAAATCAACAGCCACTAAGATTCCTGCTGCATGATTCTGCCTGAAACTATCTTATTGTATGCCCTTAAGGTAAGCAGTAAACAGAAGCACCGCCTGCCAATGCATCCTAGTATTTTCTGTGTGGATGCGTGGGAACTTTCAAGAATCTATATGAAAACATTGCCTAGGGCTCAGGCCGGCATGGGTTGAAACCCCAGCTCCTCAATTTGCTGAGTGACTCTAAGCAATTCACTTAACTTCTCTGTGCTCCAACATCTCCATCTTCAAAATGAGACAACCCCTAGTCTTCTTTAAAGATTGGGTGGGGCCATGGAACCCAAATGCTGGATAAAATGTGAGTGATTAACATTACTGTGATTTACAAGATCCTGTGACACACATTTTTGTCTGGTCTTGGTATCTATACAGTTTCCCTCCAAATGTGTTTTATGCTTAATTTTTATTTTGTGAATCTGGAGTCTTGATGTTTATTAACCCATTCAGCTGCTTGCTAACGTGGCCTAGTTTTAGCAGATATGCTTATTGTATAGGTCTCTTATCTTTGGCTCTTCCTATTCTTGTAAGATTATCCATCACATTGAATAGGCTTGTTTCCTCCTGGGCTTTATTTTACTATGTCATATTTTATCTGCCTTTACTGCTCACCTTACATTTCGCTGCCTGTTGTTGTCCAGCTCGGGGTGCTTGTGAACAAAGCAAAATGCAGGAAAGAATGGCTTACTAAATTGAAGAGAATCTGTTTTACCCTTCTTTATCTTCAGCGTGTGTTTTTTTATAATCTTCAAAGTTGGAATAATGATATTATTTATGTCATATGATAACTATAATGATTGAATAATGTACATTGAGTTGCCCAGCATGTAACTAGCAGTCAATAAATGTCAGCTGTAATTATCCTGAAGTCTGCCTTGTCCTCCTTGGACTATTGTTCCTTTCTCTCAGTGAGTTCCTCAAGGAACTTCCTCAGGAAGTCTAAGGTCTACCTTACAGCACCCAATTTCTTCTCTCTCTCTCTCTCTCTCTCTCTCTCTCTCTCTCTCTCTCTCTCTCCTCTCCCTCTCCCTCTCTCCCTCTCTCCCTCTCTCCCTCTCTCCCTCTCTCCCTCCCTCCCTCCCTCCTTCCTTCCTTCCTTCCTTCCCTCCTTCCTTTCTTTCTAAGTGTTAATCCTGTTTTCTCTCTAAGTGTTAATTCTGTTTTATTAGTCAGCTGGAAAACTAGACAATCCTCCAGTTCAGGAAATGTGACCTCTTCCCCCTTATCATCTGTTCATGCACCACCCTGGCCCTTTCTTGGCATCCTTCCTCTCCACGTGGCCTGGGTAGTCATCACCATAAGGAGAAGTCAATGTGCTTCTGGAGTCTGGTCAAGGAAGGAAGGGATCTTCATCACCTGCTTGCAGACCCAGGTAGCTTATAAATGAGCACATGGGTGTGGTGAATAGATTTATCCAGGCCCAGCTTAAAAACCTGGTTCTGCAGCAGCCTCTCTGAGAAATCCTCACTCTTCGGACCCAAGATGGAATCCAGCTTCATCTTGTTTTCATCACTCCAATGCAAACAAGTTGACACAGCAGGCCATTGCCTTCAAAAAGAAGCCATGAGTCCTTCTCATTTGGGCAGCCTTGGCCAGGGTAAATTTGACACTCCACACAGCTCATTTGTTTCAGAGCCCATACTCTGCGATCATCTTCAGTTCCTGGTCGAGGAACGACTTCTCCAAATGTTTCTGTGGGCTGCATGAATTTTGCAATAACCCCAGCTCATGGTGACTGGCATGTTGACACCTTTAGGGCCACTACACCTATACACTATGTCCATGACAAAGAGCACCCAATTTCTGAATTAGTGACAACCTTCTTTTAACTTTTGTCTTTAAATATTTAAAAAAAAATCTTTCATTTAAAGCAAGTGAATATCGGAGTATAACTATATTCATAATTTCAGGACACCATCAACATCTGGCTTACACCAGACAAGCTTTGAGGTTTTTTAATTCAAGACATGGACCACCACGTCATTGCTTTGTCCTTGGTGAGCATGGACATGGACAGGTAGCATCCCGTGATCCAATATCAAATGCATTGAGATGGACTTTCCATTTCCACAATGAAGCTAAATGAAATATATAATCAGCAAACTCAGACCTGCAGTCCACCAGTACCTGCTGCCCTACAACAGATGCCTGAACCTGTAAGTTAGGACCCTAGCTGACAGAAGTCAGCTTTTCCCTAGATGTACTTACATGTGATAAAGTTTAAGCTATAAATTAGCAATAGCAAAAGATTAGCAACAAGTAAGGAATTAAACAATTATAATCTAAGGAAATCAAAAGGGCAGCAGCAGCTCTACTTTTGAACCCCGATGCCATGTTTAAGATAAAGGTGAGTTGGATGGAAGCACTGTAAAACTATGGCAGTCAAATTGACAATGGAAATGACTGCCAAGTGACTACCAGGAGGGTCACAAATACAGTAAGGACACTTTGGACGAATGATTCACACCTTAGGTAAGACAGCACAGAAATTCAGGATACAACTCTAAACAAATGATTGCTTATTGCCAGCATTCCCATTTAATATTTTTAGAATGCATTTAATCTCAGGTAACTGACCCATCGGAAAAAAGAAAGAAAGAAAAAATTAATAAGAGGAATTGCAGCCCCTTTCATCGTCTGCAATTTAAATAAGGTATTTCTCCTCTCTCCAGGAAGCTTTTTCATATGTAAGTGAGGGCATTTATCTACATTTAAACCTTCTCATCTAAGGTTGCTGGGCCCTACAACAGAGCTTTCCTATTCTATGTCACTAAACAATTCTAATTATTATCATAAAATTGATTCAATAAAATAAACAATCTATAGAGTGGGCAAGAACCTAAGAATGTAACTTTTAATACAACAGATGTTTATGTCTTGTCTCTTTTTTAATGTGGAGCAAGTTTGTCTTTAGAAACCCGATGTGTCAAGAATAAGGCAACTGCCCTTCTCAGCTTATCTATAGTCTTGGGTTATGCCTCTTGAGCTAATATAATCACGGACAGTTTCTGCTTTTATTCTTCAAAGCTTCCTGTCTTAGATGAGATTAGTCAAGCTCCTCAGGTAGAAGAGGCCACTGAGAGCTGTTTTCATAATGTCCACCCTTTCTTCTGCATTTAGACACTGGGTGGAAATGCTTTTCCTGTATCACATGACTTAACACTTGCCGACAACTCTAGGAAGTCTGTCTTATTACGACCTCTACAGATGAGGAGACATTTCCTGAACAAAGATGCCTGTCAAAGCTAGGTCATCCATATAACACCCAAATCAGATGAGCATGTCCACTCAGCAGCTGGCTTCCAAGTTCATCATTGACAAGAACAAAAGATTTTTTTTTATAACTTCAATAATAAGACTGAAAATAGAAAAGAATAGCATTCCATCATCTGTGGACATCCGGCCTTAGGTGCCATAAATGTCAGTCTTCTTCTATGTTTACATTCAAAATATTCAGACACTAGAGGATAATCCATAGTCCTCACTTCTTCACATTGTATGAACACTAATACTGTCTGGATGTCAGGAATCCCACGATATTTCATTTGCCCTTCATGATAAAAAGTTACTGCACTACAACCATCAGGAGATGGAAATAGAGCGGCGCTTGGATAAAAAGCCTCTCTGTTCACAGCAGAGCTATGGTCAACTTTCTCACTGTGTTACTACAGAATGCTCCTTCACTCATTCCAAAGCCATTGCTAAGTGTCTATGACATCCCTGTAGCCCAGGGAAGCACTTGATAGTGAAAAGGCTTTTTCATTAGTGTTGCCGCTGTTTATTGAAATCTCCCATGCTCTGGGTCACAGAAACCTCTCTCCTTCAGTGGAGAACTTCAAAGTAATTTAAAATGCGGAAAAGCCACCAGCTTTCTTTAAAAACACCAGTACAGTCCTTTGGGGAAAAAAATCTAAGATAATGTATTACCTTATATTGCCAAGTTGAAGATTTGATTTGTCAGAAGTATTTTGGAGAAAGTCTGTGTTTCTCATTGAATGAAAAGACACCAAATGACCCCCAAAAGAAAATGATGTCACTCAGATGAATTTAGATTCCAGGTAAAAAGATATTTATGTGAGACTCCTTCTGCTAAGTTTTGAGTCCCTTAGAAAAAAGGTCTAGCTATTTCTTTTTAATTGAAAGTTGTAACAGAAATTATACCTGATTTACATTTCAAATTTCCATGTAACTATAAACTTTTATAGTGGGGAACAGATGCTGATGTGAATTTTACAAAGCTGAAAAATACTTCTCAGATCCATGGCAGAGGGATGTCAAGTGGAAACCAGGAAAAGAAATACTAAAAGGAGACCAGGACTGCCATGCCTGTCTGGACTTGTTCTGAGTCTTTGTCCAATACAAGCCCTAAGTAAATGAGAGTCTAGAGAAGTCTTCAGCAGTATGAATGTTGGTTTAGACAAGCTTCAAACCATTGCCTCTCTGTGTAATAATAAATAGGCACACTGAGACATGAACACTAGGGTATACCAGGGTGGATCCTTGTATAGAATTTAAAGTAATATTTAAATGTTAACCATCGCAATTTCCATGGATTGGGCTTTACTAACTCTTGAAGTCTATGGAAACAGTCATTTCAAAAAGAAAGTTGCAATGATTATCCAGTCCAACAAATACTGGTGGACCCTGTCTCTGACTAGACCCAGCTAGTTAGTTAATTTAAAAAATGTGGACTTGAGTTTGTGAACTTGACTTTGACCCCTCAAATGTCTTTCTACTCCCAATCCTGCATTCATCTGAATCAATATAAATTTGTAGGGAACAACTCCCAGGAAGACAGAAGCTTGGCAGAGATAAACAAAAAGTTTATCCTAAGGACATCCTAGAACATGCAAACTATTTCAATCATTTCATAGATCATATTTAAAATGACAAGAGGAAATTTGGGGCAAGTAACACCCAGTTTCTTGAGCTTCTTCTAATATTTTGAATATATGAGTCCTTGGCCTCATAAGTCTGAGTATTTTTTTTCCTTCACTGTGTTTCCTCCAAAGCCCAAATTTGTATTGATATATTATAAAATAGTATGTTGCTGATATTTAAAGAAACAGATAAGGGCACCGGATATTGCATGCAGCATTTCATCTGTTAACTCATAGATCAATATGATCTGCTGACAGTCTGGGCTCACTCATTATATTTTCCACAGCCTGATAAAAATGTGCTGCACAAGACTGTTTTCTATAGCTGTGCACAAACATCCACAACAGGGTCCTTGTTAAGGGTCTGAACTTCCACTTCAACTTTCCATGTTAAATTCCTAATAAGCAAAACAATTAAATAAGTCTAGAATCAACTTTACGCTTTAATGTCATTTTATTGGGCATTTTATTGAACGTCCATTTGTGGTTTAATAATTTCCTGCCCTCCCTGTTCACATCCACCGAATCATCTCACGGTGTTTACCAGACATTCATTGGCTCTGAAGGGTTGCCATAGACTTGACACACAGGTCACAAAGCATCCAGGAGGAAGCAAATGGGATCACAACTGCTGCTATTTTACATACAGCAAGAGCACCCAAGGGGCTTAGAACAAACACAGCATTGTACTACGCTGGGCAGCTGGTTGGCTAAATGTGGCCCCCAGCTGTCAATGAGACAACTGGCGATAATGAATTACTAGAGATTCAGAATGATCCAGCTTGTGTTTAGTCCCTTGTCGTTGACAAGCTCTCGAGGTATGTCTACAGCTTTTCTTTCAGGCCACCAGGAGACATTTTGGACATGGAAGCAAAACAGTGTATCCACAATGTAGAGTTACATCAATGGATGGTAAAATAAATTTGTGGTATGGGGTTAGATTTGTTCATGTTTGACAGGAGTATTTTAGTGGCAAATTGAATCAGATTCACAGAAACAAAGTTTACTGCTGAATTTGTTTTACATGCATATATTCTAACAATTTTCAATAAAATTTGAAACTACATAGATGCATCAGTGGAATATGGTCCAAAGGTTTGATGGCTTTATAAAAGAGTTGTGTAATAGTGGGAAATTGCTGAAATTTAGAAAGTCAAGTCCTGTTTCTCTCAACACAAAGCTGTAATGGCTGTGTTTTGAGAAGGTCTATCTCCTTCGAGTGCCACGCTGTGCAGTGACCCTGACCCTCTGCTGGCACTTTGCAGATGTATTGGTGTCAAGGTCTTCCTCGTCCAACCTCTTTGGCTGTGTAGAACTCTAGTATGCCTCTGGGTCTCTTTCAGTGCTCGCTAAGATTGTCATGGGATTTTTGAGTCATCATTTGTAAGCTCCTGAGGTGAAAGTGATGCCTCTTCCAGGGAATCATTGAATCAGAAGCCTGTGTTTGTCTTCAGCAATGCTCAGAGGCGAATTCCTCCTGCTCTAAGCAGAGATGAGGCAAAGCCCTTTGCAATGCATGAATACACTTGTTCCTATAGTTTGCATACACAAGGCTCTATAATCTTTGCAGATACATCATTTTGCTGTATGTATCTTGGCATTACCACTGCCAGTTGTGAGACAAAAGTTTTATAGAGAGCTGGATGCTAATTATACTGTTAAGATATTAAGAGAAAACAAAGGGTATTTTTTAAAAAAAAAAATACTTTTCTTCTTAACCATATAACAAAAACAGGATATGGTTTTATCCCATTTTGTTTTGCTTTTGCATTTATCTAGCTAGAATTCTGTCAAGTCAAAGAAAGAAAAAAAAACTAAAGATTAAAAGTTACATTTGTCCCTACTACAGGATACAACTCTATTGAGCAAAAGTGACATCGGCCCTTCCTATCATTCCTGCTATGTCCAGAGCATACTTGGGTCACTCTGATATGAGAATGTAATGATATCAGAGGCTAAATATAAGAAAAGCATCATAAGCATCCTGTTCAGATAGGAAAGTTTAAATATTCTACGTACAAGATGAGTCGCCCTCAGTTCACCACGAAGAATATTGTAACGGCATTTCAGCATAAGTTTGAGTTCAAATCTTTCTTCTTCTTGTGGTAGGAAAAAAAATGATTTGTACTTGAGTTCTTCTCCAAAATTTGACTTTCCTTATATGTTCATTTCATTCTTCTTCTATTTAAAACAGATCTAATGATAACTTTGCAAAGCATATTAATATTAGCAGTTTGAAAATCCAATAATAAAAACTAAAACAGTGGAAAGGAATCACAAAGAATGATAATTTAATAATAAGCAATGATAAACTCAAATAATTCATTTCCATTGCAAATTTTAAACTTTGCAAAAATTTGAGCTGGTGATACATACACATAACTCCAGCATTTAGAAGGTAGAAGCAGGGGGTTAGTATTTAAGGTCATCCTCACCTACCGAGCAAGTTCAAGGTTCTACTGAGTTCCATAAAGCCTTGTTTCAAAAATAAAAAAAAATATATTTAGTAAATAAAAATAAAATTTGAGAACTTGTTTAGACATAAACTTAGAGATAAAGAAAATCTCTCACTCCTTGCCATATGAAAATTCAATTGATGGGACCACTGAGGTGAGTCAAGGGTAAGAAAACTTGCTCCTAATCCTGATGACCTGAGTTCAATTCCTGGAACCCATAGGGCAGAAGAAGAGAACCAAAACTTGTCCTCTGACCATCACACACTTGCACGACTTAAGTGTGCACACGTACGCAATAATAAAGTAATGTGAAAAGACTTATTAAATTAAGAAAACAGGTAAATAATTCAGCTGTTAGCTGGGTGATGGTGGCACATGCCTTTAATCCCAGCAATCTGGAGGCAGAGGCTGGCAAATCTCTGAGTTCTGAGCTTGAGGCCAGCCTGGTCCACAGAGTGAGTTCCAGGGCAGCCAGGGCTACCCAGAGAAATACTGTCTCAAAGAAATTTTTTTCAATAAATAAATAATTCGATTGGTATATAGGAATTAAGTAAAATCTAAATAGTGCTTTTAGCTTATCAAGGAGTCTTGAAGTAGATTCTTCTGTTAGACTAATATAACATTGAATGGGGTGGAGATAAAGCTAAACTATTCAATTTCATTTACATTTTCAATAATATGACAAATTTTAAATTTTCAATTCAGTTTTATCTAGTAGTCACAAATTTTTGTTAGATCCTGTTTTTTGGTTTTTTTTTAAGTTTTTGGTTTGTTCTTTGCAACCCACTTGTGGTCACTCATGGCAACTTTGATAGAATTAAATGTTTGATACATATTAAATTTATTTTTTTCTTGTTTGTTTTGTTTTGTTTGTTCAATTCCTTTTTCCAAGACAGGATTTCTCTTTGTAGCCCTAGCTGTCCTGGAACTCACTCTGCAGACCTGGCTGGCCTTGAACTCAAAGACCTACCTGCCTCTGCCTCCTGAGTGCTGGGATTAAAGATGTGCACTATGACCTGCCCAAAATTACTTTCTTAATTTAAAAGTTTAGCATACTCATTTTAGAAAAGTTATAAAATTTGAATTTTTGAAGGCTATAATGAAATAAATGGTATCAAAACCAATTACATTTTTCAGAGAATTAGAAAAAATTATCTTAAAATGCAAATGGAAACACAAAAGATCCCAAGTGGCCAGAGAAGTCCTAAGTAGAAAAAAGTGCTGGAAGTATCATAATATTTGATCTCAAATTATACCACAGAGCCATAGTGATAAAAGATACTGTGCAGTACTGGCCCAAAAACAGATGTGTAGACCAGTAGAACTGAGTACTCAGAAGTAAACCATACAGCTACAGCCATGAATCTTCCACAATGGTATAAAAAAAAAAAAAACACAGATTGACAAAGAGACAGTTCTTTTGCAGTCAATGATGCTGAGAAAACAGATATTCACATGTAGAATATAACTAAAGCCATATTTCTCATCATGCACAAAAGTCAAATATAAATGCACCAAAGATCTTAAGATAAGACACGAAACTTTGAAATTGTTATAGAAGGGAAACAACTTCAAGATACAGACACAGGCAACAACTTTCTGAAAGGAAAGGACTCTCAAAGCCCTGGAAGTGATTTCAAGAACTGGAGAAGAGGATTCCATGAAATCATGAAGTTTCTGCAAGGAAAAACTTCAGCAGAGTGAAGAGATGGCCCTGGGATGAGAGAGTCTTTGCCAACTATGCATCTGAGTATATGAACGTGTGGAAAACATAAAACCTGCAAAAAGTCACCAAAAATCCAGTTATCCAATCAGTAAAAAGATTAATGAATTGAGTAGATTGTTCCCAAAAGAAGAAACACAAACTGTCCATAAATATTTGAAAACATGTTCAGCATCCGTATTCATCAAGGAAATGCAGATTATAACTGCTTTGAGACTCCAGTCTTCCTGAGAAAGAGACCTTTGCAATGAAAGATATGACTATATATGGGAAGGGAGAGATTTATGATGACCTTGTTAAGACCCCTGGAACCAATTATTCCTGAATTCTAATATCCAACAGATCATTCAGTTGCTTCAGCTAATAAACTTCCTTTTTTTCCTTAAGTCATTTTGCATTGAGTTTCTATTGACAGCAACCAAAAGAATTTCAACTGATACTTTAAATAAACAGAAAAGATCCCAAATAATAGAAGGTTTGAACTCTTAACTTGAGCCATTAGAAAACAAAACCCAGAAAAGCAGTTAAGTCTCTTTTGTTGGTAGAAACTGTATAAGCTTAAATATCTAAAAGTCAAGTGAAGGAAATTTTTCTTTCCAATTCTGACTTTTAATTAGCATTGAAAACATGAACAAATAATTTGATCTTTATATTACCTTGTATAGTTAAAAATAATAGTGTCTCCTCCTTAGGGCACATTCTAAGTGTAAAACCAGATATTATGTGTGTGAGTACACACTACATGGCCAGTGGATACAGTTTTCTTTACTCATTGCTACTGAAAATGGCAGCAGAATTTACACAGAAGACATTATATGGCTTAAATAAATTCAAGTTATTTTCTGAATGCACCCGTGGAATCCATCTTCTCATGCTTATGTTAAAAAATTGCATGCTTTTCCATCAAGGCCTTCTATATCCCTTCTCAGTATTATATTATTCATGACAAGATGTTACAAAACACAAGAAAGTGTGTATTTTAAGCAGGGACACATAACATGGAAAATTTTAAACCTTTAAGAATGATTTCCTGAAGTTGACATTTGTTAAGCATGGTGTGGCAGATTTGTTGAGATAGGAAACTCAGTTTACCTAGATGCTAAGAAAGCATGGGAGAGAAAAATAGATCCCAAGTCGGCCCACACATCCACAATATATTTAAGCAGAGATAAATGATCAGGAGATAATGTGGCCTTAAAGCCACATGTCATAGAGTTACAGCATGTAAGTAGATTGGAAATAGGGACATACAAAGAATGTCACTAAAGGGGTAGAGAGATGGCTTAGAAGTTCAGGATGTTTTTGCAGAGGACCCAAGTACCATTTCCAGTACCCACATCAGGAGGCTCACAATGACTTGTAACTCCAGCTCCAGGGGAACCAATGCTCTGTATTAGATTCCATGGACACCCACATATACATGGCATACACTCAACACAGATTTACTCAATACACATAAATAAAAATAAGTAATTTTTTTAAAAAGAAGAATGTTACAAAACATGACTATTCTAAAACATGCAGGTAGATACTGAAAATAACCAAATTGCTTAGAAACAGATTCTTCTTCCTTACCCTTCTCTCACTGTTTTAATCAGAAACCAGTGGCTAATCATCACACTAACAGACTCTGACAGAGGTACCTATGATTTCAGAATGCCCCCAGCCCCCCTGGCATGGACTCTATTGATATACTCTGCCCAACACTGGGACTTAGACCCTGCTTGCCATGCCCGACTTGCAACTTTATCCATCCCCTGCTTCCCTGTCATGCCTTAGCTCAGGCTTTTTCCTTGCTTCCCGGTGTTCAGCAATTAGTCTTCAATGCCTTCTTCCTCTCAGTAAGCTAACAGAACCTCATGTGTTTGGTTGTTATTACTTATCGTTGAGTCCTGAGTCTGTTCTTCCAATTTGTGAGCCTTGAATGAAGACATTCTGAGGATGTGAAATGCACGATATTCATCTCTCTGCATCCAAGGTATCTAGTGTAGTGGGGAGCCATTCCAGCTTTGGTCTGGAAGTTCCAACCCCTATGAGGCTTCAGTAACTATCACACCTACAAGGCGGGTCCAAGAGAGGGCCCTGAAGACCCAAGATACAGATGTGCTGCCCTCTCTTGTTTCCTGGACCCTGGGCGCTAGAGGTAGACCGAGGAGAGTTCTCCAGAGAACACCACTGGACTGAGCTGCATCTTTCCCAGAATCCACAACCTACCTATCCCTTCATTTGTAAGTTATGCCACTAAATAAATCTCCCTTTTAACTACGTGGAGTGGCCTTAACAATTTCACCAATAATCTAGTATTCATTGAAATGGCTATTACATTTGTACAATTTGTGTACATCATATATAGAAGCTGAAAAAACTCGAGCAGAAGTAGTATAATGGCAGGCAGACAATCCATGTGAGGTTCATTTTATAGCCACATCACAATAGGCTAAGACAGGGGGCTTTTAATCAGTAAGTAGGATAAAAAGCCTGTTCCTCTGAGATAGCACATATAACATAGAAATGTTTTCCATGCCTGATGTCCCATATATTCTTTTGTAATGCTGACTTCTACTTCCATCAGGAACTGGACTCTCTGCCTAGTTGAACAACAACAGATTCTATAACTATTTTGACTAAAAGAAAATGGCAGAGTTTAATTCTGCAAGAGTAACTGACAACCCCTTAGCTGACCTGGTGACTTCTGTTTTCTGTGTCTTCCAAACCAGTTACTTGACAGAACAGAATACTGACCATCATTCTTCAAGAAGTCCAGCCATCAAGAAGTGTGCAATGGAAGAGCAAGAAGCACTGGGGTGTCCAGCTCTGGATAAAGAAATCACATGAGACGCTGGTTGTGTGGGGCATTCAGAGGGTCACAACCATGGACACTGTGAGCCTGTAATCACAAGAGTGAGAGCCCAGTAGCATGAGAGAGGGCCTGACACCAATGCCCAGGCAGCTAACAGAACCAGAGAGAGGTACCAAAGAGCCTACATTTGGAGAAGGTGTGTGACACCACAATAGAAAATTGATGCCCATACTTTGGTTTTCAATTTCCTCAAATGTTGAAATTTCTAAATTGGGTAGGTGATAATAAAGGTCACTTTTTGAGGACCAAATCAACTAGCAACCTCATAAAAATGAAACAAGTATTCAAAGGCAACAGTAATAAAAACGATTGTCTTTAAATAACAAAAACACAGGGAAAAGTCAGTACCCCCTCCCACTGAGGCACTGATCACTATAAAGGGAGGTCCATACTATGCAAGATCATATGGAATGATACCAGTGGGATAAATTGAATTGCAGGACAGTGTGCAGTAAGGAGCCATCCCAGATTTTGGATGGAATGTGCATTTATAAATTCAAGATAAACTATGTAAACCCACTCCTGAACATACATGTTTACCTCTGAAAAGCTGCTTGGCAAATGAAGTCTCTGATTTGCAATATTTCCATCATACTGATTGACCATGTTTATAATGTATGTGTAACATGATTTTCTAAAGGGAAAAAAATCTGAAAAAAAAAGATGAACGTTCATCAAATGTTTGACTTTTTTCTCTCTCTCCCTGATCCCTTCTCCTCATTATATCCCTATTGAGAGCTATATTTAAAGCAATAACCTTTACTTTTGTCCAGTGTTAGCCTACCAGCACCATAGAATTCAATGGTGCAGTCCTCTGACAGAGAAAACTGTGGTAGTGGCATCAGCCTTGTAGGATGGGTGGAGTGACAGTAGAGAAACTTAGTGAAGTGATCGATGTGTATAGTCTAGACCCAGACACAGGACACATTAATCAGTTATTTTTCTGTTGCTATGAGAAAATACCAGGATCAAAGGCAACTTATGAAAGAAAGAGTTTGTATACACTTATGGTTAGTGAGGACTGTGCATACTACCTACCCTTCTGTGCACCTCCACTTTCTTTCTAGTGTTTTTTAAATTATTTCACTTTTAACTACTATTTGAATTCAACCATCAGCTCACATAGTTCAGGCCTGAGCTGTATTTAAAAATATGCAATGATGAGTTAGCTGTTTGAAACCTGGGAATTATGCAGGGACGCTTGGCTCAGTCTGGGAGGAGGGGACTGGACCTGCCTGAACTGAGTCTATCAGGTCAATCTCAGTCTTTGAGGGAGGCCTTGATCTAGAGGAGGTGGGAATGGGGGTTGGGCTGGGGAGAAGGGGAGGGGAGCAGGAAGGGGGAGAACAAGGGAATCTGTGGCTGTTATGTAAAACTGAATAGTATTGTAAAATAAAATAAAATATGAAAAAATAAAAATAAAAAAATAAAAATATGCAATGAACAATCCCACTCCCAGCTCTCCTGTCTCTTACCCTCATTTGGTCAGTCCATGACATTTTTTCTTATGATCCCTTTCAAGAAAGTTTTATATAGACATAAGCATCTGCAAGCTTATTTTCTCCATGTTTCAGACAAATAATGGCATATCATATACCTTGTTGCAATATTCTCTCAATACATTTACCCATTCAACCAGAAGAACTTGTGGGGTGTCTAGCATTATGTTCAGAACCAATCTGGGTACTAGAGGAACAGAAATAAAATTTCAAATACAAAGCAAAGACTTCTATTCTTATAAACATTACATTCTAGTAAAAGTGACAAGCAAGAAACAAAATACACACAGCATAGAGTATGGTAAATGATGAGTGCCAAGTATAAAATAAGAATGACAAGGCAAGAGATGGATAATAAATATTCTAGATGTCGCATTTCATATAGGATGACCAACAAAAGCTTTATTAAAAAAAAGGCACTTTTTAAACAGCATCCTGGAGGCAATAAAGCATTAAGCATGTGACTCCTTGGGAAAATAACATTTTAGTAGAGGGAGCAGATATAAAAAGTATGGGATGGGATTGTATCCTCTGGGTAGAAATAGCAAAACAAAACAAAACAAACAGAAACCAAAACTGCTGTATTTGTTCCAGAACAAGTGATCAACGATCAACTTAACTGTATTTAAATAATTTTGTATTTTATTTATTTTGAATCTATAATTTCAGATAGTCTGTATAATTAGATGCATGGTTCCATCTTATGTGTGTATATGTATGTGGATGTGTGCCTGTATGTTTGTACATGTGCATGTGTTTTAATCATAAGCTGTCTAAAAGTGGAGGAGTGAATCAACTCCACAGGGGAGCGCTCTTCTGTTGTGGAACAATATTTTTATACACAGTGAATAAGTGTCATTCTGATTGGCTTAATTTAAAAAAACTGAATGACCAATAGCTAGATAGGATTTTTAGGGCAGAGAGAATGTGGGGAAGAAGGGTAGAGTCACAAGGAGACACCAGGGATGAAGAGCAAGTAGTGTGGGCTTTACAAAGTAAAGGTAATCAAGCCACATAAAATAACATGGATTATAAAATATTGGTTAATTTAAGTTATAAGAACTAATTATAAGTAAGCCTAAGCTATAGGCCAAGCTTTTATAATTAATGATAAGTCACTGTGTCATAATTTGGGAGCTAGCAGGAGGGACAGAAAAATCTTCCTACAAATGGTGCCCAATATCTGGCCACATATATCCACATAAGACCTGAGACCTAAACACACAAAAACAGAGGCAAACATGGCTTATTAGTCTCATGTATCTCATGCCAGCTATTGTACAGAGACATGTTTCCTGGCAGCTGCCCGTGTGCTTGAGCTGCCAATGTGCCATGAGCTAAGCCATGTGGCAGGTTTAAGGTTTTGCTATGTAGACAGAAAAGGTTATAGATATGCAGTAAAACGGGTTCAGACAGAAAAACCTCTAAACAGGTTATAATGTTTAAGAATGTATGTAGGCTTAAGGGGAAAAAATGGGTATAGACAGTCATAGAAAAAAATAGTTTAAAAATAATAAAGTCTTTAAAGAGAGAGTAAAGTAATTTTTAAAAAAAGCCATGTAGAGATGGGAAATATATAGGAAGTCTGGATCCTGTGTATTATTGTACTGTCTTTGAATTTTTTGATTGCTGATGAACAAACAATAGCTGCTGAGAGACATTGGATTGTAGGAAAAGGATAATTAAACCAATCTATATATTTTTTAAATGTCTTAACTTCAAAATAGAAGTCAAAAATATGCTGCATTAGAGAAAAGGTTATGCTTTTGTTTCCACAGAAAACAAAAGGCTATGGATTCATTCAATGCTAAAGAGGATCAGGTTTAATTGGGGGGGAACCCCTAGGAATCCTGGCTACAGACATAAAAAATAAACCTAGAAAAACTACAAGACAGGTATATTTACCTGCTCAAACATAAAACAAAAAATCAACTTTAACTTCAACTTGTACACAGTGCACATTTCATACTTGTGTTAATGTAGATATGTATGCTACCTTTGGAAGTTCATGTGTTTTCAGAGCAAGGGGGCTAGATACCACTGAAAATGGGTGGCCTAGGTAAGCCAGCCTTTCAGAATGCCTCTGTTACAGTTTCCTCAGAGTTCTGCATCCAGAACAGATTCAAAGCTACTGACTGAGATGGTTCAGCCTCACAGACTATTCTAGCCAGAACTTGACCATTATCCTAATTTTCTCAGGATCCCCCAAAGATGCTAGCACCACCAAACAATAGGAAGCAGTCCAGAGAACACAATGCCCACATTCCCAAGACTTGTGTATAGGTAGTTTTTGGTCATCCTGTGGGTTATGGATGTTTATCATCATTTAGGGGAGTTGGTTACAAGTTGTTATTGGTAATGGTCAGAGAAAAAGCTAAACAAAGATTAGGTTCAGGGACCTCTTTCTGAAGGACAAAAGGAAGATACAGTATACAAATGAAGGGATAAAAGAGTGAAATGTTGAGTCTATTTTTGAACAATCACTAGTCTCAAATATTTTACACTGGTATAGATTTTTGTATATTGACACACATTTAAGGTTATTTTTGATATAATATACTCTATACATGTTTCTATTCTTGTTTATGGTATTGCATCTATACAGCTCATTTAAAAAGGTTATGTAAAGTTTTAGTCTTTGAAAGCCATTTAAGATAATAAATACAAGTTAATAGTAATCTATAACTATCAAACTTATAGTGTGTCAAGTATGTTTTCAAGGTCATACAGAGACATTTTAGATACATAGGTGATCTTCAAACACTTTAAAGACCTACAGAATATGGCATTTAAATTGTTTTAATAACATAAGCTTTATGACAGTGAGACACATCTACTATGGATATTGCTCTGTATGCTGTGAATGTGTTGCTCTGACTGGTTGATAAATAAAATGCTGATTGGCCAGTAGTCAGGCAAGAAGTATAGGCAGGATAAACAGACAATGAGAATTCTGTGAAAAGGAAGGCTGAGTCAGGAGATGCCAGTCCACCATCCAGGGAGCAGCATGTTATGGCACACAGGTAAAGCACGGAACACATGGTGACATATAGATTAACAAAAATGGACTGAGTTTAAGTGTAAGAGCTAGTCAGTGGTAGTCCTGAGCCAATGGCAAGCAGTTTTAATTAATATTTAGCCTCTGTGTGTTCATTTGAGTCTGAGTGGCTGCGGGATTTTGGGACCACAGAAGCTGAGTGGGTACAGGAAAACTTTCAGTTACACATATCTGCTCCTGGCAGCACCAATCTACTTCAAAAAAGGATAATGGGCATTGATGAACCTCTATATGGAGTTTTCTTTCTTTATGGCAAATACTAGCCATTTGAGAAAAAAAAAAATGCCCTTTTCTTGACTGCTGACAGTATGCTGTCCAAACTGAGTCAACAGGACACAGAGAAAAGTGATTTCCAAACTTTGCCAAGACAGGGCTGGACAGTTCTTTAAAATTCTTGGTTCAGAGAAGTCTGTCAACGATGGGTGCCCCAATGTGACAGAGAAAACTTGGTGACTGTCCAGGCAGCCAGCTGTTTCTATCATTTCTTTTAGTTTTGGAAATTGCTTGCTCTGTACTTCCTGTTTACTAAGTTAATATTATATCATTCCTGGGTCTTTGATCTAGTTGAAGACAAGATAGTCATAGTTATAGTTTTTCTTAGTTATGATAGAAGATAAATTAGTACAAAACTTTGAACTCATAAAAAGAAGACAGATAATGGAATATTTTCTCTAATTTGCCAAATATAAATGGACTAGACATTATAAATGTAATTCTTACTTAATAATTGTTCTTATTATTTGTAGTTTTTGTTAAAGTTAATACCTTTCCTTTCTATTTAGACAATATCTGATAATTGTTCTTATTGTAAATGGTTTCACTATGTTAAAGTTAAAAACTTTCCTTTTTATTTAGACAAAAATGGGGAAATGTTGTGGAATAATCTTTTTGTACACTATGAATATGTGTCATTCTGTTGGTTTAATAAAAAGCTTAATGGCCAATAACTAGACAGGATATTCTGGGCAGAGAGAATGCAGGGAAGAAGGGCAGAGTTGCAAGGAGATGTCAGGGATGTAGAAAAAGCAACATGGCAAATCAAAATGACTCTGAGATACCACCTTACACCTGTCAGAATGGCTGAGATCAAAAACACTGAAGACAGCTTATGCTGGAGAGGATGTGGAGCTAGGGGAACTCTCCTCCACTGCTGGTGGGAATGCAAGCTTGTACAACCACTTTGGAAATCAATATGGCACTTTCTTAGAAAATTGAGAATCTCCCCCAAGATCCAGCTATACCACTCTTGGGCATATACCCAAGGAATGCTCAATCATACCACAAGAGCACTTGCTCAGCTATGTTCATATCAGCATTGTTTGTAATAGCCAGAACCTGGAAACAACCTAGATGCCCTTCAACTGAAGAATGGATAAATAAAATGTGGTACATATACACAATGGAATACTACTCAGCAGAGAAAAACAATGACATCCTGAGGTTTGCAGGCAAATGGATGGATCTAGAAAAAATCATCCTGAGTGAGGTAACCCAGACTCAGAAAGACAAACATGGTATTTACTCACTCATAAGAAGATACTAGATGTAAAACAAAGATGACTAGACTGCTACTCACAACTCCAGGGAGGCTACCTAGAAAACAGGACCCCAAGAAAGACACAGGGATCGCCCAATGACAGAGAAATGGATGAGATCTACATGAACAACATGGACTTGAGTGGGGGTAATGAAGGACAAGTTTTGAGGGAAAGAGAGCTTAGGGAAGCAGGAGATCCCAGCTGGATCAAGAACTGAGAGGGAGAACAAGGAATAAAAGACCATGATAAATGAAGACCACATGAGAATAGGAAGAAGCAAAGTGCTAGAGAGGCCCACAGAAATCCACAAAGATACCCCCATAATAGACTACTGGCAATGGTCAAGAGACAGCCTGAACTGACCTACTCTGGTGATAGGATGGCCAAACACCCTAATTGTCGTGCTAGAAACCCCATCCAATGACTGAGGGAACTGGATACAGAGATCCATGGCCAGGCTCCAGGTGGAGCTCCAGGAGTCCAATTGGCGAGAAGGAGGAGGGTTTGTATGAGCGAGAATTCTTGAGACCAAGGTTGGATAAAGCACAGGGACAAATAGCCAAACGAACGGAAACACATGAAGGAAACACATGAACTATGAACCAGTGGCTAAGGGGCTCCTAACTGGATCAGGCCCTCTGAATAAGTGAGGCAGCTGATTAGCTTGATCAGTTAGGGAGGCATCCAGGCAGTGGGACCAGGTTCTGTGCTCAGTGCATGAGTTGGCTGTTTGGAACCTGGGACTTATGCAGAGACACTTGGCTCAGCCTGGGGGAGAAGACTGAATCTACCAGTTTGAACTCAATCCTCAGGGGAGTCTTTGCCCTGGAGGAGATGGGAATGGGGGGAGTGGGCTGGGGAGAAGGTGGGGAGTGGGAGTGGGAGAACAAGGGAATCCATGGCTGATATGTAAAATTAAAAATTAAAATAAAATAAAATGAAAAAGAAAAAAAGAAAAATCAGCATGGGCTTTACAAAGCAAAGGTAATCAAGCTACATAAAAGAATGTAGATTAAAAGATATGGGTTAATTTAAGTTATAAGAACTAGTTAGAAACAGGTCTAAGCTATCAACCAAGCTTTAAAATTAATAAGTCTCTGTGTCATGATTTGGGAGCTGGCAGGAGGGACAGAAAAGTCAGCCTACACTCTTCTGATGTCCACATGTGTCATGTTGCACACGCTCACATACCCATCAAATGTATACATATTAAATAAATATTTTTAAATAAAGACTAATTAGTGGATTTACCAAAGAGATGATGGGGAAAGAATGTAAAAGTCTTAAACCCCTGCTAGTATTCTTAGGTAGGTCCTCATGAAGAGAGCTTGATGAAACTAGTGACTACATCTAGTGACATCAATACCAGATCTGACTCTGGTTTTATCTTAAATGCAATGGATGCTTTGTGAAACAAAAATGTACTTTTTGAAAATTATTTTCCATGCACCATAATGTAAGGGAACTTTTCCATAGGCACAGCTGTTCCTGGTTGAGCACTGAGAGAAGGATCCATACAGACTCTCACTGCTCCCATATTAACATTTTCATGATGACCTGGGCTCATTAGCTACATTCCAGGAGAGTTCATATTGATATTTTCAGATCATTTAAACTATCAGATTGTCCTAGTTTGTTTATTGCACTATTGCTATTATAGCTTCCCATCACATCATCCAAGTCTTCTGAAAATACAAGTCCAACTTCTTCCAAGTCTCAAACACATCATTTTTCAATAAATGCTAGGAGAGCCCTCGCTAATCTCTAAGGCATTTAATACACAGAAAAAGCAAACAATGCCTAGTGACTTCTAAGTCACTAGTTTGCACCACTGTTTACAGACTCTTCATTCCATGACCCTGAAAAGAGTGTTTCTCAATTGTAACACCTACCACCAAGAATACTGTAGTTTAAAAACTTACACACAGAATAGTCTTCTTTAAACTCTAGGGAGGAAACCTATGCCAGAATATTTGAAATCTACATTTCGACTAAACATTGCTTCCAATATTTTCTGTGAGAGTTAATACATACATGGAGCATTGCTAAAATCATGCATCTTTGTCTCTAAATACCCTTAAGTTGCCAATGTGAAAGAAATGGTTTCTAAATTCACTTATAATTATTCAAGTATAAATACCTTATAAAAACAGAAAAGTCCTTTAGTCCTTTTATTTGTAAGCAATGCTAGAAAAATCAGATAAGTAGGTACAAACATACATATATGCATAAAGATATAGATGCAGATATCGATGTGAACACATATCTATGACCTTATGGAATATAAATTAAACTAGGCTTTATGTTCAAATATATGAATAAACAAAATGTGTAATAGGAAACTCTAAAATAATCTTAGATTTTTAATTTATATTTTTAGTTTTTAGTATTTCTAATTCTTTCTTATCCTTCTCCAACCTTTAAAAGGAAGTTTCTGGGTTGGAGGGATGGCTCAGCAGTTAAGAGCACTTGATGTTCTTGTAAATTACCCAGCTTTGGTTCCCAGCACCCATGTGAGGGCTTACAACCATTTCTAACTCCAGACCTAGAGACTCTATCACTCTCTTCTGGCCTCTACTGGCACAGGTACTTACACAGAGCACTTAACACACATACAGGTGAAACACTCACACATATAAGATAAAAATGAGGGGTTTTTTTAAATGAAATTTCAGAAACAAAATTATGTAAAACTTTCATTACTAAAACCTTTAAATCATGTGGAAGTCATAAAACTTCTGCTTCATCTACTTACAGAATGTGATTGTCTTATATATTGCATTTCTTGTAAAACATTAAAATGTGAACTACCAAATGAATTAAAATTAAGTAACCTGAATATAAGCACTCTACATTCAGTTTCTTCAAAATCAGGTAAATACATTATCAGAATAGAAAATGTTGGTGAGAATGTGGGGAGAAAAGAACTGTCAATATTACAGCCACCATGGAAACCAGTATGGCAGGTCCATATGACCTGACTGAAAGCAAATGATTCCTGTCCCAACTGCCTAGCCCCAAACAACTGACACAGAGGCTTAATATTACTTATAAATGCTTGGCTGGTAGCTCAGGCTTGTTAGTAGTTAACTCTTACACCTAAATTAACCCATGTTTCTATTTATGCTTTGATATGTGGCTCATGGCTTGTTACCTCATTTTCTACACATCCTGTTTGCTCAGTGGCTGGTTGGTGTCTTTCCTGACTCCTCCTTCCTTCTTCCCATCATTCTCAGTTAGGCTTTCCTGCCTAACTTCCTGCCCAGCTACCAGTCTGTCAGCTTTTTATTAACCAATGAGAGTAATATATATTCATAGTATAGAAAAGGATTGTTCCACAGTATCTGACTATCTGCCTCAGGGACTATGTCTGGAAGACACAGAGTCAGTTTACTGTGGAGATACTAGATTACCTCCATTGTTTCACTACTCACAAAAGCCAAGGTACAGAACCAGCCTAAAGGTCCATCAACAGGTGATGGATAAAAAAAAAAAAAAAAAAAAAAAATGGGGTATATATATGCAGTACTACTCAGCCATAAGGAAGTATGGCATTGCAGGAATGTGGATAGACCTGGAAATTATCACACTTAATGAAATAAGCCAGACTTAGACAGATACTGCATGTTTTCTCCTATGTGGAATCTGGGGCCAGGATGTTAAGTGAAGAGAGATCCACTGAGAATTGGAAAGGAATTTGGGCTGGGGTGATAGGCCAGGAAAGGGCAATAGATGGAATAAATGTGATCAAAGTGCATATGTGTGCATGGACATGTCATGATGAAACCTATTTCCTTTGTACAGTTAAAAGAATCAGGTGTGTTCTAAAACGTTAAAGAATGAAGCAAGCACATTTTCAAGATGTTTGGTAAAAAAAAAAAATAGATAACAAAAAAAGAAAGAAGAAGAAAAAAGAAAAACTGTTCTATATTAAGATTCAGGATGAAGATGAGTATCACCTGAGTTGCTCTAGAGCCACAGCCAACATAATTTTCTAAATACCTGCTTTATCCAAGGGTTTAAGAACTATGGTAACCTTGTGTGCTCTTCATTCATTTAATCTTTTAGTGAGTGTTTTGCTTTTGTTTTTCTCCTGAGGATTAAACCCGCCATTCTGACACGTGCTCGGCAGATTTAATACCAAGCTGCAAAACACGAACCCATTAACCAGCAAACTTAAAGACCAGCCAGAGCATGGGTGCGGTTCACCGTGCTAGCTAGGGGTGTAAGGCCAGTGACAAGTCCAAAAATGTCAATGTTTACAAGGAGTTCGTATTTGGATAGGTAACAGTGAGAGGAACACAAACAAAAGAGGTTGTAGATGTAACCAACTGTCTTATTAAATAAGAAACACAGAAACAATGTAAAAGAGAAAGCCAAGAGGTCAGAGCTCAGAGCTAAAATCTCACCCTTCCTCCTGCGGTGTCCCAGCTTCCTGAAAGAGAGCTATTTCCTGTGTGTAAGTTGTTTCATAGTCATTCTGCCTTCTCATTGGTTGTAAACCCAAACACGTGACTGCCTCGTCACTGTCTGAATGTACAGCCCCCTAGGTCTTAAAGACATATATGTCTCCAATGCTGGCTGTATCCCTGAACACACAGAGATCTATGGGATTAAAGGCGTGTGCCACCACCGCCACACTGTCTATGGCTCTAATAGCTCTGACCCCCGGGGAACTTTATTTATTAACATACAATCAAAATCACATTTCAGTACAATTAGAATACCACCACAAGAGGTAACTTCAGGTGACAGTGAAGGCGTGAAGAAGTTAAAATGTCTACTAAAAGAGTGATCAGAAAGAGGTGTGGTACCTGAACCACAGCATTCACAAACAACAGGTTTCAATGGAGGTCTGAATGTTAAGAAGACAGCCATGGAAATTCGTGGAGATAAGAATGTGCTAGCATATAATAAATAATAGTGAAAGGGTCATTATGAAAACAGTGTATTTGAAAAAGAAATGTGATTAAACAGTTGCTATGGTTGGCTACAATGGACTAGTGAATATCAGTTTTAAAACTATCATTTCAAATAACATAATCCTTGAAAAGATTATGAAAAGCAACCATTTCCAGCCACCGGACAATGGGTGATGGTACCTAGCTATGATCCTTGAGATCTAAAATCATGTGGTATGAGTTTTATGTAGTATTTATCTTATGTTTACTGCTGGGGGCATACTCAAAATCCTAACACAGAAAAGAGGGCGTTCAGTAGGGAAGAGGGGATAATGAGTCAGAAGATACAGAACTAAGACATCAGAGCGGACTGAGAAGGCTAGAAGAATAGATCAGACAGTTAATCAAAAGGAAAGAAATGGGGTTGGAAAGATGGGTCGGTGCTTAAGGGTACTTCCTGCTCATGCACAGAACCCAGGTTCAGTTTCCAGAACCACATCAGTTGATTGACAGCCATCTCTAACTCTGGTTCCAGGGAGTTGGGACACCCTCTTTTGGCCTCCAGGGATATCAGGCACACATGTGGTACATACACAAACAGGCAGGCAAATAGTCATACACATAAAAAGTAAATCTTAAAAAGTAAAATTTTTTTAAAAATTAATTAAAAGAAACTATCAGAAACAAGAGTAATGAGTCTAGACTAAATATCTGATCCTGCATGCTCCTGTAGACAACTGCTCAGACCATGACACAAAACAGTGAAGAGAGATTCCACTCAGCATTACTTAAGGGAGGCAGAGCCTCTCTAACTACTTCCCAAAGGCCTTGACTCAGCCTTCAACTTCATACTGAAGACCCCGGAAATCTTCTGCCTTCAGAAGCAACTCAAGTCCTCTTCCAGAGGACAGAGCCTCTTAGGAATGAGCAGCCACGGCATGTAGCATACAGATTTTGAATACTGTAAGCCAAAACATCAAAATATGCCAACCAAAAATAAGGGGGGAAACTCAACAGAAAAATCACAACAGTAGTATCCTTTAAAATGGGAGACAAAGAAAATGCTTAAACCCTTTTATTAAGTATTTGAGGAATGAAAAGGTAGACATGTTAAATGAACAGAGGAGGGATATCAATGGAATGAAAAACATTATTTAAAAAGGAAACTTGAAAACTGAAAAGATTTTTAAAAAAAAAAAATTGGGGAAAAAGGTAGTAAGCACAATCAGCACATACCTGAAAAAAAAAAAAAGAAGACAAATCCATGAACTGGAAGCCAAATCCAAAACAAACAAACAACAAAAACAACACAGTAAACTTCAGACAGAAAGAAAAAAAAAACTACAAAAAATGTAACTAGCAATACCATGCAGTCAAACATATACAGAAGGAGAAAAACATAAGAAAACGTTTTCAAGAAGTATTGATCCATGAAATACGATTTGTAACATTTCAATCCAGAGTAACATAGTACCAAATAAACCAAAAGCAAAATAAACCCACAGGCAAAACAATCTAGAAAACAGTTGATTGTGTCTGCTACACCTCCGTGTTTGGTATATAAGCAGTCTTGATTGTGATTGCTTGGCTCACATGCTGGCTGACATGTCAGGATGTCAGAAACCCTCACAAATCTGCATTTGAATGTGGGTGTTTTCCTGGACTAGCAATATGTGATAAGAGGTTCTCTTAGAGGGCAGCAATCCTGTACCCTTCTGAGTCATATGGTCACAGGAGTCAACAGCAGGCGACTCTACAGAACACTGGATTATATAGCTGTGCTATTTAGTGGGTTATAGGTAAGAAATGCATTTCCAAATTTAATGTCTTCAGGACAAATCTCACAGTGAGTAAGGAGGCATCCGCGGCTTGGTTTTCAAGACTAAAGCTAAGCTACTTAGAATTGCGTGTTCTCTGGGTTTCCTTTTATTCTTCGTTGTAGGCGTGTCTGGAGCCATCTTCAGTCAAGTTTCAAGGCTAACTGCTCCTACGCCTAAGGCCTTTGGAAGCTTCTACTACTTGGCGAATCATGGATTATAAACCTGATTTTTCTGTGCTCCTAAGAATACGGGCCATTCTCAAGCCCATGTGAGCTTGAAAACTGTTGCCGCAATTCTCTTCGTTATTAGCTCGTTCCTTGTCAGATTTGTACAGCTCAATCCTGAGCAAAGGACTCAGGGGAGCCCTCTACAGACCTGCAGATTTCTATGTTAGTTCTATTCATTGTGACATTCTGCCCACAAATTAGAGTCACCGGAGCCCCACCAAGCCCCAACTCCTCACCTCCTTCACATCCCCAGGCTCTTGCCAATTTCTGCCTCCTAACACTGTGGCCTAGAAATCGACTTCCATGGCGACAAGATGCTGCAATCCCGGAGCTGACTGGAAATGTCTCCTTTCTTTCATGGTTACAATACTGCCCTGGCTTTGTCAAAAGGCTGAAAACCTGGCCAGGCGTGGTGGCACAGGCAGGCGGATCTGTGTGAGTTCGAGGCCAGCCTGGTCTACAAAGAGAGTTCCAGGACATCCAGCGCTGTTATACAAAGAAACCCTGTCTCAAAAAACAAGCAAACCAACAAAAGTGCGAAAGCCATTGTTTCAGACATTTCCAGGAAGAGCCAGTTGCTAAATACTAATTAGCAGCCCTCTCGGTTTTCACTATTTGCAGCCTCCATGGCTGTCTACCCAGACTATCCCAAAGTATCTTCACCAAAGCTCCTAGAAATGAGCTTATCAAGTGAGTGTGATACAAGGCCAACATCTAAATTAAATTCTATTTCTACATAATGTGACGGAAAAACTAGAAAGTTAAAATTTCAAAATCAGTTATGTTCATGGTACATCAAAAATAAGAAATATGTAGGGTTAAATCTAATAAAATATACATAAAATAATAGCATGGAATGGCCAACTAATGGATCAGGGTGTCCTGTGGAGAGATTTAAAAAAAAAATGTTTCTTCTAAGATAGAAGAGGAAAATGGTTATGCCACATCTCCACTGGACCCTAACTTTAAAACGGCCAACTCTACAATGTATTTTATTTCAATGTTTAAAAATCAACAACCTACCACAGCAATGTTTCTTCTTTTTATTAATATACCATGTCAACATATCAGACAAGCTCTAAGATTGGAGCTGTATGCCCTAGTAAACTACTGAGGAGTAACCCACCAGCTGCAAGACAGGCCACTGGGAAGTCTGTATGTCACGGTAGAAGCCACCAAGTCACTGTAGGAACCATTGAGGCCGGAAAGGGATGTTATGCTCAGTGGATCTGTGGACCAGACTGAAGACTCTCATGTAACATGAGCAAGGATGTCCCCGTGGCTGCATTGCTTTGTTTTGGTTCTTCTTTTGATTCTTGTTTTGTTTTTGAAGGGCTTTCATTCTGTCATCCAGGTTGGCCTTCAGTTCACCCTGTAGCCCAGGCTGGCCTCCACCTCCCTACAGGTCTCCTGACTCAGCCTCTCTGGTGTTGGGATGACTTGTATGAGCTGCCACGTCCTGCCACCAGTCAATATTGACTGCTAGTGGGGGAGCCTGTTAAACACACCCACAAGGATAGATTTGATTTTTGAACTTTTGTAGAACAATACAGTACCACTGCACCATGCCTTCCCTTGTATATGTAGACAACAAACTCTGTACTAGTAGTCTACCCATTGACCAGTTACCATTTATTTGTAACAAGAGCAACCCCAAATTTCTCCTCTAGCTAGTTTCAAACACACAATGCATAATTGCTAACTATATTCACACTGCTCTACCTTTGAACACCAGCACAGACTCCATCGATCCACGCGCAACTCTGTTCCTGTTGATTAAACTCTGCTCATCACCCCCAAGTGATCACTCTTCATTTCTCAACTTCTAGGGAGTCAAAGTGATTTAGATTATAAATTACAGGATTTGTCTCTCTGCAGCTGGCTTATTTCACAGAATCATTTTTCAGTTCTGTGCAAACTGTCATGAATGACTGGATTTCATTCTTTTTTATGGCTGAGTCGTATTCCATTACATACCACATTTCCTTTATCTATTCATCTGTTGGATATGTAGGCTGATTCCAGATCCTGCCTATTGTGAGATAGTGCCGCAATAAACGTGAGAGGAGATACTTCTTTGACATACTGATTTTGTTTCCTTTGGATATGTGTCCAGCCATGGGGTGCCTGGTGGAAGCTATTTTTAATGTCAGGGTTTATTTGAAAGTCACCTTTGATGTGCTAGCTTTTTCTCCCTGCTGTTTGACCCTTGAAAAAGCTTTAAATTAATCCCTCAGAGTCCAATCTGTTTCACATTGTGAGTATTGCAACACCAGGCCTCCCAAGATGGCAAATGCCTGTAACACACCTGTGAGTCTTAACACTCCACCTCATGCTTACCGCGAGGTCAATAGTTCTGTGGCCTAGTCAAAGCTAAAATAAATTACAGTGCTAGGCCTCTCCACAAGATCACTTGAGGTATTTCCTTTTCATCTCCCTCTGTTTCAAATTTTCTTATCTAGTCTGGAGGATTTCCAGAGATAGGATAAGCCTTTGCATTTCCACTGGTACCCTCAAGGTTTCCATGCATTTGATGATTTTGTAATAAAAATTTTAAGAAATAATAAGCTGATGACAGAATTGGTTTCCAGAACAATAAAAAATGGTTCCATGTTACCCATCAAATGTTTCACTCCTTCCAAGTCCTGAGTATGATTCCATGGGCTTTCCCAGACAAGAGAGCTGTCAAAAATGACAAAAGTACAAACTACAACACCGAAATATTTCACTTAGCATCTCTTAGTTATTTTTGTCTAGATGTAAAAATTAGACCATAGCCGGGCGGTGGTGGCGCACGCCTTTAATCCCAGCACTCGGGAGGCAGAGGCAGGTGGATCTCTGTGAGTTCGAGGCCAGCCTGGGCTACCAAGTGAGCTCCAGGAAAGGCGCAAAGCTACACAGAGAAACCCTGTCTCGAAAAACCAAAAAAAAAAAAAAAAAAAAAAAATTAGACCGTAGCCCAGATACTTCCCCAAGCACGATCTCTGATGAACAAAACCATTTGATTTTAAAAACATTCATGACTTCTTATTAGATATATGCAGACTAATTTATAAAGTTATGGCTGACAATTTTTTAAAGAGGAAAAATACATAGAAAATTGACCAAGACCAGTGCTAGAAGTTAGAAGGAATCCATTCCCTAAGCCATTTTGAAGAGAAAAATAACTGCTTTCTGAACCCCCACACCAGACGGGGATGGGAAGAAGAATTCAAGTTTTATTGTTTGAACCACATATATGGAGTTCTTTATTATACCAGTCAGCCTACATATGTTTTGTTTTAATTTAAGTAGAAAGTAACAGCGGAACAAATGAGAGAATTGGACCTATAAACTGGAGTCGAAATGGAAACCCATTACAAAATACAAATGATGGAAATCTCATCTCTGTGGGCTAGCTAATGACTAACAAGGAACTAAGGGCTCCAAATGGTGGGTTCATCCCTCTGAGAGCACGGATGTTGACGATGAGGCTTCTTTAGCATGCACAGTGGACCAAAGCACACGTGATATCTATGCCTCACTGCAGAGAGCTGAGCTGCTTCCAACACTAAACCAACGAACAAAATATAGAAAAGCACTCTTGTTTACTTACACACTGATTGTCCCCAAGATGATTTACAGAACATTTCAGCATTATTTTGTGTTAATCTGCTAGGAATAGATATGCAAAACAAATTCACTTTCGGCAAGCACCCACTCAGAGGCAGAGTCCTTTATTCTGATGAAACCTAATCTGATATAATCTTCATGGGGTAGAAATTCGAGGACCGCCTCTCTCAGCAGCTGAAGCTACTCTCAAGTAGTGTCGCCTTACTTAAGTGATGCCACTAAGCACCGGGCGGCTCTCTTCCTTGCCCTTTTCCTCCTCACCTCTCCTCTGTAACTATCAGATCCTTGGTTTGTCCTCATGTCTGCTTGTTGGACATTTAATTGGGTGCAGATGCTAAGTGCTAAGAGGTTAACATTTCACATCTTTTCTGAAGCAAAGGGATAAAGCCATCACAACTATAATCTTCCAGGCTGTAGGAAAGTAAAAAAGAAAGTATTACCTACATAATATGGTGCAGTTGGCACACTTGGAAGACATTAGGTGGGAAGCCAAGCAAGACCCCAGAAATCTTATAACAAACTCGGGGAGGGAGAGGTGTTGTGTTCCTTTTGAATGAGCTTTAAGTTACAAATGAACATTTCTGAATTTAAAAGAGATAGAGGTTCCAGCATTGAAAGAATGTTTTTAAATTTGGGGTTAAGTGTTGATTTATGCAGCAGCCAATAACAAACTGTATGAATAGGAGTTTAATAGGAAGTACATATACTAATAGGTATGAAGAGCAAGCAAAACCTAAGACTATTCTCTTGCCTAGTGACCTCAGGAATCCAAGGAACATGAGCACACCAGTGGCTCTCACTTTCTCATACATCTCAGACACTGAGCTGAAGCTGCCTGGAAGCCAGCAACACTGACTGACAAGGACAAAATAGCCACATTCAATGAAAGCTTGCTCTTCTAAGTTTGGAGACCAAGAACAGCAGCAGCCTAGCAAAGCAGAAATATTTCGTATCATAAAATATTCTACTCCAGTCAGACTTGACAGATAGGCCACACCAAGGAATCAAGACACCATGAGGGACCTGGGCACCCTGTGAGGGTGGTGTTGGAAAGGATTCAGTGGAGAGCCTGAACTTTCACACCTGCCTAGAAGGACTAGGATTTCTATTGTGCTGGAATCCAAGGGGACCGAGTAAAGAATAAGGACTTTCATCACTTCCACATGGTACCAAAGCTGAAGCTACCCACTCCAACCCATACCCCTGTGGTCAGTGCTGGCCATAAAGGAAGCAGTAAGGAGGTGTTTCTTACCTCTATCTGCATAGGCAGATGTCATTAAGCACCAGAGAAGCCTAAATTTACCCCCATACAGAGGATAAGAGAAACTGGAAACTCAGACATTACTGTCGGGAAGATAAAATGGTACAGCTACTATGGAGAAGAGTTTGACAGTACTTTGAGAATTAAAGATGCATATACCATAAAACCCAGCCATTGCACTCCCCATAATTTAACACCACAAACTGAAAAATTATCTTCCCAGAAAGACCCGTGCATGAACGTCTATAGTGGCCTTATTGACAATAGCTTAAGGCAGAATTAGCCAGGTACTTTCAACAGGTAGATAGTTAAACATTCCAGTTTCCCTCTACACTGTGGAACATTAATCAGCAATAAAATAGAATGAACACCTGATGCACAAAACAGCTTGGATGAATTTCTCAAAATTTTCTCTGAATGCAAAGTGCTAAGTCCAAAAGGCTGTCTATACTTAGTGATTCTATGTATGGCACACTTTAAGTGACAAAATTAGAAATGGAAGAAAAGATTAGTGATGTCCATTGGCTAAAGGGTACAATAGGACAATAAGGAGTAACCATGTGGATGGTTCTTGAGATGCTGGGAAAGGTTTGTCTTCACTGTATCAATGTAGATACCCAGATAATGAAAGTGTGCTTTTTTTTTTCAGTACATTACAGTCTAATAAATAACCACATATATGATCACCCCATTATTTCTTAGAACTGCAGGGGACACCAATTATTTCAAAACTTTCATGAAAAAAAATGGTGCTTTCTGGGGCAGTGGGGAAAGATAGAGGATGCCATGTTAACCAGAGCGCAACAGTCAATCACCATGTACGCCTTTGTACTCAGTGTGTCTTCCAAGAGTCTGGTTAACATCTTTCAGCACACAAGGTGTGCTATTGTGATCACTTTTGATATTTTTTCTTTACAAAAACTTTGTGATTACTTTTTACCATGTTCTCCATTTCCAGAGGAGAGGGGAGATGGAGATTACATGTAGAATGCCTAAAGTAACTGGAAATGGAGCTATAGTCAAGATTGATGGCTGTATCAGCTCACAAGAGTGACAAACAGAGGGATATAAAATACCAAAAATCTTTTGCTGGGAGCATTAAAATCTACTGTAAATCAATTTTTCAATCCCAGATACAACAGTTTTCAACTATTAAGATGTCTGCTCGGTACCTCTGTTAAATGGTCTTCTGAATGAGAACTGGGTTTCTATTGAATTCTCTCATTGAGTTCAGAGGGTCAAAAGAGTTTTTTGATAGTGCGATTACTGGTCTGCAAAAATCTCTCAAATTTTTATGCCTAGATACAGCATAGCTTTTCTCAATAACTTTCAATGTGATGTAGTCTGTCTTGGGGGTTTGCTTTTCCTGCCAGGTTTATAACTCTAGATGAAAAGGCACACTCTCTGGTTTGTACTTTCCTGTCCTCCACCATTTGGCCAAGCATCTGAGCAGCAAACTTGAAGACACAAGCCGTAGTCACTGCCCTGACTGAGGCAGAAACAGCATAGTGGCCCCAGAATGGGAAGTCACGGTCCTTGTTGAACTGGAAACACAAACCACTTTATTTCTGCCCTTATCTTTCCCTTTAGCTTGCCTCCTTTGATTGCCAGAACCTTCCTGAGGCTGCAAATCTCACCAAGCAGTTCACACAGGGTGAAAATACTGGGTCCTCTGGAGCCTGAGAACACCTGAACTAGCGTTTCACCGCTTCACTCATCTCTTTTGTTTTCTCTGCAGGAAAAAGAAGAAAGATCATCTATAAAGTATTTCCTGGCAACCAAGTTAAGTTTCCGACAGTTGAAAATCTGTCCAAAGAAATGTCATGCCTTATAAACATTCTACATGAAGTCTCAGTCAAATACCTACTAGGACTGTCAAGAATCCAGTTAGCAGCTCCCTGGACACCATAAATTATATTTAGCATTTCCCATGTCCAAGACACAGAGACTGGAGGAGGTGTTAGAATACACCTGCTATGACCACCTCCCACCAACACAAACAGCTTCAGTAACCTCAACATCTGTTCTGCTTTCCCTCCGCACAGCCAATAAACAGAAACGGGAAGCTCAAGGCATACTCAGATTTCTATGAAGAAGAGCAGTTTGTAAGACCAACAGTCTTGAATTAGCCTCGTCATTTGTCATGATCAGGCTAGACTTAATGAGAAATAAATACTGCACTGTACCCATTGTTTGCAGGAGTAATGTATTCTAAAAATGGACCACACCTCAACATCTTCACAACAGAGGTGCATCCCCATTTCTGCTTGTTTCTAATTTAGGGATGGAGACCTGAAGCACTTGCTTTGTTCCTTCTTGCATCCATCTGTCAGTAGGTTACATATTGTTGCATGTACACATTTAGTAAGAGTGGAATATGCACGGACTTCAACTCTAGTTAGGGACACCCCAGGATGCATCACACTTGCCTTAGTGCAATGTTCCTGAAGAACGGCTCTCAACAGTCTTTATGAAAATTACCTGGAGACTAATTAGACATCCTGAATTCCTGAGTCCAGAACCAATAGACAAAGCCCACTGCCTAGAACCCAGGAATCTGTATGTTGTCATATTTTATTTTAAGGCAGGGTCTCACTATATCGTAGGCAGATCTTAAACTCTCAACCCACCTGCCTCACTCTCTAGCGTAAGGGTTGCAGATAGGCACTACCATTCTCAGCTAGGAAGCTACATTTGGAGGAGCTGACACAGCAACGTCCATGTTCCCTAAGGTTTACAAACAGCTTCTAGATTTCCCTTTTTAAACTGGCTGCACCCATCTCATCCAACAATCTTTGAAGCTTTAACCTTTGAGGGAAACAGAACTCTTGATCAATATTTTCCTACTAATAGAATATCAAGAATACTAAAAAAAATAAATAAAATACACTAAATGATATTCACCCTCAAGTTTTTCATAATCCTCTGCTTGATTATTTAGTAAACCTCAGTGAAAATCTCGCCTGAAAATGCAGTTTTCTAACAAGGCATGTGTCTGCAAACCTCTTTAAGGAAACCCTGGTTTGGATTTAGCCTTCGCTCTGAGGGCTATCCTGATTGATTCTTCTGGTTAAACCAAAAGAAGACATGGAGACTTACTTGTTTCAGTCATATGATTTCCAACTGCCTCATAATATGTAGCTACCAAAAGTCTTCAAAAAAGCAAGGTGACTCAGCAGGTAAACACACTTGCCACGTCCTAAGACCCAAGTTTGATCCTTGGGACCCACACAGTGGAAAGAGTGAACTGAAGCCCACAAGTTGCCCTCTGACCTCTACACATGCGCGGACGTGCACAAGCCTTTCCTCCCTCCCCCCCCTCCCCCAATAAACTAAGAATGTTATAGAACATTTTTAACGAGATGGTTCATTTAGCTGATAACACATTTCCTTCAAAGGTGGGCCTTGTAAATAGACCAAGCCTTGTAACCATTTTACTTCATGGGAAGAGCTTGTAGTAAGGCAGGTATGAATGCATCAAAAACACAACCTTTAAGCGACATTTCTTTTCAAGCAAGTGGGGCTTCAAAGGAAAGAGCAGGAAATGTGCCTGGCACAAGGTCTTATGTATCTGTACCACTCGAGAAACATTTTTAGTCATTTTCTATTTTATACTATAACTAACCTTGGCACAACGAATGAGAATTTGAAACAGCTCATTGTGAATTGATCAACTTCAAGTTCTCCTTGAGGAGCAGTTGGCAGTTCTTGAATTTTTTTTTTAACCAGTGGTAAATGTTGTTAAAGGATACCCCTACTTTAGATAGGACAAGTTCCCAAGACACAAATCATCAGTTTGCTCCAAAGGGCTTTTACTTTAAGAGATTCAAATTCATAGATTTCTATATTTGAAAATAATCTCTAAAGCACTGGACAGCTGTGGTGGGTTCCTATAAAATAAGAAATATACCAAATTTACAAATATACTAAGGAAGCATGAGTGAGGACGTATAGGCAGGTCAGTTTTGAGAGAAGAAGGTTCTCTCTGCTTTTTGACTATTAAAATCACGAAGGTTTTTTGTTATTATTGTCTTTATGGTGTTGATAAACAGTAATGAAGTCTTGCTAGCGGCAACTTTAGTCTCCTTGTTAATGAGGAATTTACTATGAGTATCAATAACAAGTTTATAGTTCAGCTAGGCTGCCTTTAAGGATTTGAGAAAGTTTCTAAGTTTCAAAAATTAATATTGGACAAACACAGCTTTACTAAGGCCTGAAATGTCCTGAGGAGTGAGTAGCAAAGGCAGTGAGCTTCTTTTATAGGCTGGGATGTGTTCCTTCACCTGCATTAGTCTACAGAGGAATCCAGCCTACAGAGGAATTTGGTCTACAGAAGAATCCAGTATATTTTTGCTCTTTACAAAATGTGAAGAACAAAGCAATTCCAGCTCTATTGCTGAGTATGAATAAGTGAGAAATTCTCCCATAGACCTAAAAATCATTTCAATCACTGTATTCAGACATGAAAAGACACGAACTTAAATGCCTCAAATATAAAATAATTACTTTTCAAGGCTCGTGCAATCAGATAAGTGGCTGATTGTTATATATAATTTATTTTATCTTGTTACTTAAAATAACGAACACAAAACTTCATTTCTATAAACAAATGGTGGCCCTACAGAAAGGAGCCAGGCCATTCCAGGGCTCTAGAAAGTACCAAAGCCTTAGGAGTGTCCACTTATGGCCGGTTGGAGACAGGATATAGCCTCACTTGCTTAACCACTTACTATGGGAGTTTGACTGTCACTGCCCAGTGTTCAGTGATCACATCAACAGGGGTACATCCTATCCCTGTGGATTGCAGTCAGATGGGAACTTTTGAGACATTGAGACTTTGCTGTGTTTTCTGATAGCCCAAACTTGCTCTCACTGGCTTCTGATTTCACTTCTCTCCAGGGGACAGAGCCATTTATAAGAAGAGCAATATTTATGCAGAAGAACTCAGGAGCGAAGCTTTCAGAGAATGAAATATGCATGCTGGCCAGTGGAGAGGAGAGGCTCATCTTCCCAAGACTCATGAATAATCCTTGTTTACCCTATAATAGCTATGAATTTGTCAAATGTGTCCCCTCCCCATTTCTTTCTCAAAGATTATTACTGATGAGTCCAATGATGCCATCTTGTCAGGAAAAAAAAAAAAAACACAATTTGTGTTTCAAAACAGTATTTTGATGGCCTGGAATTATGAAAATTAAAGATGGTGATAATCTGGTAATTAACAGCAATTTCTTTCATTACTGCAGAAATGGCACCATGCAACAGCAGTGACCTATAATTTTCCTCACACAAGATTTGCATATATTATCACCATGTATGTTTGTAATTACCCCAGCAGTCACCCAAAATATCATATCATTTGTTCATACGATGTTAGGGGTGTTCGAGTAGACTGGATTGCCTTCTTTTCTGGAGCAATGGAACAAAAGGTCATTGCAAAAGAGAACATTAAACGTGATGTGACATGTACAGCGGAAAGGTAATTAGTGCTACCATTAGCTCTTTCTCCTAACTCTTTGGTAATACAAAAGTATGGACATATGCAGAATATTTTCATGTTAATTCATTTTGCTTCTGTGTTGTTTTCACTACAACTAAAACAGGAATTAAGTAACAGAAGGTTAAAAAGCTAAACAAAATAAACAGTGGCTGCAGCCTAATAGCTTTTCATGCCTCCCTGGATCGGTGCCTGGTCCTCCTATTTGTGTGGAGGGACTCTGTGAATGAATGAACACCTTGTGAACAGACAGCCTACAGCTGAGCCTCGGAACTCAAACTCCCAGCTGCTCCCAAGGGCATTGTATGCTTTGGTGCCTCATGAAGTAGCTGTTCCCTTTCCTACTGTATGATGATCAAGTAGAAGACTAGGATATGCTTGCACCAAAACTTGGATGCCTGATTTTAGGTATCCACATTCTATATATTATGTCAAGGGCATTTCATCTCCATGCCATTAAAAGAACCTGAGTGACACTGAGTTCAGTCAATAAAGTACGCACTGCATAGCATGAGGACCTAAGTTAAGACCCCTACTTCCATGTAAAAAGTAAGCACAGTGGCACATATCTATATCCCAGTGCTGAAGAGAAAGAGACAGGAGGATCTCGGCAGCTCCCTGGCCAGCTACTCCACCTGGGCACTGTCTTTTTCATTGGGTTTCCTACCAATTTCAGGAGGTTCCACAAATGAAGGCTATATTTCAAGGTCAAAGTACTTTGGATTGACAGCATTGAAAACTAAATTTTGTTTTGTTTTTTGTTTTTGTTTTTAATAGGGTAATTTTGAGATATCTGCACAATCATGAAGATATTCAGGAATAGCTGTTGATGTATCATTTATAACTACAAAATCAGAAAAATTGCCCGAACATCCTTCTTAGACGTGGATAACTTAAAACGTGGTACAGTCACAAAGCAGAATCCTCAAAGCATGTACATAAATAAATGAATAAAGCAGACACATGCATTTACATAAAAGGATCCTGGTTATAGCACTCTGAAAAAGCAGGGTAAAGTAAAGGACAATAGGTGTTCCTCCTTTGATATATATAAATATATATAAAATTCTGATGTCGGAGTGGAGTGGGGGAGAAAGCGAGAGAGATTCTGTAGGAATACATAACTGACTGATAAGAGGTATGCTCTATTGAGAATAAAACAAAAGTCTTGTTCAATTCCTTTATATTATTTAATTTGCTTTGTCATGTAAAATATTCTTTTTTCAAATGTGGAAAAAAAACTATTCAATTAACTAATCCAATAAAGAGATAACAAACACATATGTCCTGCACTTAACATCTTTGATATGTGGAAAGGTTAATGTAAATATGACACACTGATTTTTGAAGTCTTTTATCACCATGATAAATGGCATGTCTGTGTTTTTATGTGCGGGAAGTCATAACAGCTTCATCACCATAACAACTTCCCAACTTTGCAAAGAGTCGCATCTAAATTTATTATTCTTTAAAAGCAAAAGTCTGATAAAACAGGTTTCAGATAATAAAAGTTCGCGTCTGTGATTGCTGATCTACTCTCAGCATCTGAGAGATAAGTGTTTTAAAGAATGCTGGCGGACTTAAAGATAGCCACAGGTCTCTGCTGCAGACTTAGAGCCGGTAGATGACAAACAACAGTAACAGATTTGAAATTACTCACACGATTTCTTTTTTTTTTTTTTAATGAAGTTTTTTTTGTTTGTTTGTTTGTTTTTTTTTTTTCAGGTCTATCTCCGGGGGGCGGGTGGAGGGGGGAGACAACGAATGTTTTGAACTTTTATAGAAATGAGAAGAAATTTTCCAGTAATGGAATTTGGGAAAGATATAGATCACTAAACCTAGGGAAATGTTTCTGGCCTGTCCCTGAAATGGGCTATAAACCCTTTATTGGAGAGGTACCCTACCTACACCCACAGAAAAGGAAAACCCTTCCCTCTGAAAATGTAAAGACACAGAGGAGAAACTGAGCAAACGACGCTCACTAAGCCCCTCAGTTTATTGCCATAGGAGAATGCTTCCCTGTGCACCCACACAGCATCATCCCCCATATCATCAACCCCGTAGAAAAAACTGGCAGGCTGGCCTGCTTCTTCAGGGCATTTCCTCACGAAGGGCACACCACAGAAAACCTATGTCAAGTGCATTCTGGTGCTTTGTTCGTATCCATCTTTCCTTCTAGAGCCTCCTTTACAAACCTGCAGTGGAATAAGGAATGGTATGTCTACAAGTTAGGTGATGTAAATGGACCCAAGGAATGAATAAACAAAGCATCTCTCGAGTACATGGAGGAGTGGGCACTGGCCCCAAGAAGCACATCACACCCACCGCCTCACGATCTCAGCAGCTCTTATCTCCAGCACAGCAAGGAGGACAAAACAGCACACATTCTAAACTAGGAAACAAGAACATATGCCAAGGCAATAGTTTAAAAACTGAGCTGCAGAATGTGGAGAAAACAGGCTGGTGAGCTGGAAGGGAACTCAAACGAAAGGCAAGCAGCCTCAGAAGGCAGCAGAACCAGCAAAGGGAGCGGACTGAAATCTTAAGGATTTTGAATTCTTTAGGTACCGTGCAACACGCTGAAAAAGAAGAGGTTTTTCTCCAAACTAGAATCGACAATAAATGAAAGGATAAAATCAGCACATTTGCTATCAAGGCATCTAATTAAAATGTTTCAAATTCTGGTTTGCTCACTGATTCAAATTATTTAATCTTTCAATAATTCCCGCACAGCTCCCAACTGCCTTCTGCTCTTCCTTTTCCATCATCATGCACTTCCCTCTCCCCTTGCTTTCATGATAAATTTTGTCGTCGGGGTACATGCCTACAATTAGCTACCGATTCTTCACAGCTGTGCTGTGTTTGGGCAAGAATGGTCCTTGTTTTTATATCTCTAGTGCTTCGTTTGGGAACTTTCAGAAACCCAGTTCTAGGCAGCCAATGTGCCTCGTTTTGCTCTGGTATCATGACAGAGAGCATTTTAGCCTAGCCAGTGGTGTGCCCATGGAAACTGGGGTCATTGTATCCTAGGAAACTATGGCAACCAACGGAGGCAAATTGAAAACAGGCCCATTGTCATCATTTGTTAACGAGTCAAAGATGTGAGTCTCCTCTACAAAGAATTCAGCTGCCATTTGCCAAGGAGAATATGCCATTCAGGTTGGCCCCAGTAATTAGAACAGATAAGCGTTTGAAAGCATATATGATTGAGTTTATCTGTATTGTTTTTAATAATAAACATTTATTAGTCTTGTTCCTAAAATAGCCAAGAAAATCAGCCGATATGATCAGCTCTTATGAGAAACTCTTCACACTATTATTGACTGTATTGTACCCTCCAATATCTAGCAGTTTATCCAAAAGCACAGAGAAGTGCTTATTATAATTGCACAAAAGGTATCCAGAGATCATTCTGATTTCTTCTGTGGCTCTGTGCATTAGAAATTAATTGAATAATAAATTTAGATTCTTAATTCTCAGTTTTGGCTTCTCAACTTACAATCCCCAATTTTATTGAGATTCTTCCTCAGAATCTAAGTAGTCTGGCTGTCTAATCAAACTGAGTTAATGAGAGGCCATATAGGTCATCCATATAGACACCGCATCTATTATTTTGACAAATGAGTTTCCAGCATGAAGGCAGAAATCTCACAGTCTCCCATTTTGTTTGAGCTCATTTGTTTTGCATATAATAAGAAGTTTAATTCCAAAATTTCTATCCCCAAAGAAATCTGGGTCATGCTATTGCTTCCAAAAACAGACCCGAGAAAAACAATGTCTCCAAGAAGTCTGTATATTTATATGTTATGTACACACACACACACACACACAAACTATTAATTGCAGAATCTCACTTATTGCACAGGATCTAGTCTGTTCCTCAACTCTCTCAGTAAACAGAAAAGTGATGAGTATATGCTAAGTATTTTAAGTCAACAATATAAAATTGACAGGTGTGTTGACATGAAACCACAGTCTCATTGTCTGTCTTATACATATATATGTTTTTGATCTTTAAAGGATATGGAAATTTCCATATCCTTGCAAAATGATGTATATATAAATTCTCTATGAATCTTTACATTTTCCAGTCTTTGACTTCCTGATATCTATTTTTGATGGCATTTGTTGTTAGCAAATGACCTCTTCAAACAGGTGTTTCACAGGAAATGACTTCTATATTACCAAATACACTCATTTAAATTGCCCAATGTTAATAACAACTGGAATAAACAGGCTTGGCTATGAACGTGTGATCACTGGTAATGACCAAGAAGAGGAAACAAAATCACACAGACACACCAGGAAGAAACCTGCAAGCCTACAGCAGTCAGTGGCATGTGTTGACTTCTCAGAGGACACAGACTTGCAAGGTGTTTGCATCAATAGTCTCTACTAGACTAAGTCAGTGTTGGGGTGGGGGTGGAATGAGTTGCCAAGCTTGCACCTTAGTGTACACCAAGTTTCCATGGAAGAGTAGAACAGTACGAGCCCTTGTGCCCATTGACATGCCCTCCATAGAGAGTACAAAGAACAGAATGGGGTTAATCCAATGCTATGTGTTGAAAAATACCAAAATCTTAGGAGGTCAAAATCCAGCACCATTCATGGAGGACAGAGATGAAGAGAAGAGAAAAACACTTCCAAAGATTCACAGGAAAGGTACTGTGAGAAGACAGCTCCAGGGGACCAGCATGCTCGTGGGAGAATCAATAATACAACTACAGGGACAGCCATAAGGGAAAACAACAGACAAATGAAGAATGCTTGACTAGGGCCTTAATGGCAAAAGAAAAACATTAAAATTCATTTTGTAATAGCTTTTAAAAAGATTATGTGTGGGGGCAACCCCCCACATTTATTTACCCCAAGGACTCTTGAGGAGTGAGGGATAAGAGATTTAGATAGAAAAATAGAGGAGACAGACAGACAGAAACACAGGATATCCTCAGGAGGGGTCTGGGTCAAAACCCACCAGCCCCTTCTGTCTCTTCTAAAGAGCTTTTAAAGGAATGCCAAGGAGTGGAGCAACCCCCCACCCCCACCCCAACACAGCCAAGTGCAGATCATCCCAAACACCTGGTAACCACGCACATGGTCAAGCCATCCCCAAATGCAGCCCTGCTGTGTAAAGCAAGCTCAGATCTCACTAGAAAACCCTTGTGGGCTCCCACAATTATGTATAAAAATAAAATCAGGAATAGAAAAAGTAGTAAATTTCCTAAAATCTAAAAAAACAAGGAAGAAGTTTACAGGTACCAAAGTTAGACATATGGACAATTTGAGTTCCTAGAGAAGAGCATAGTGGAATAAAACTACACTGATAGATATAATAGAAGAAAATTTTCCTGAACTTAGAAAAAAATACCTTGTGTATACAGGAAGAAAACCTACCACATTCCAATGAAAAACAACCAATATTGCTCTGTCCTTCTCCACTTTATCCCATCACAAACCCATGCTTTATCTTAGTCAAATCTCTTCCATGCAACCTTTTTCTTTCTTCTTAAACTTGATTTATTACTGTGAATGTGGCTATTCACATGCTACGGTGTCCATGTCGAGTTAGAGGACAATCTTGTGGGGTCAGTTCTTTACTTCCACCTCTACATGGGTCTGAGAGATGGAGCTCAGGTTGTCTGGCTTATGGGACAAGTGCCTGTACCAACTGAGTCATCTTGCAGATCCCTGAGAACTATTCTAAAAGTAATTTTTGGTACATCACTCTGACCAGACTCGCTCTTGCAGCTATGGGCATTGACATCCTGTTCTGAGCTTTGAGGTTACATGTCATCATCAGCTGTCTTTTACTATTGATATATGGGATAGTTGGTGCCACTCAGAGAATATGCTTTCCACTAATCTTAAGACACGACAAAAGAAAACTTCGATATATCCCCTGAAAGAGAAACAGGCTTTATACCTTAATAAAAACAGCAAATACATTAAAAATTGAGATGTAAGCACAAATTTTCCAAAACCACTATTCTAAATGACTAACGAATCAAGAAGGTAAAAATAAGTTTATTGAACATAAATAAACTGTTTTAGTTTCCTTTCTGTTGGTGTGATAAAACGCTCCAACCAAAGGCAGCTCAGGGTTTATTTGGCTTGAATTTTCTGATACCTGAAGACTATTTTTGTCTGTTTTGCCCCCAGGCCCACACCCCTTTTATTGGTATATGTCCTATTGGTCACAGTCCATATTGAGAGAAGTCAGCACAGGAACTCCAGGAGGATCTTGAAAACATAAACTGGGCAGGAACACTGCTTCCTGGCTCACCCAGGCTCATGCTTAGATACTTCTTCACATAGAGCAGGATTGCCAGCCAAGAGAATGGTGGCACCCATGGTGGGCTTGACACTCTTACAACAATTAATAATTAACACAATTCCATGCCATAGTGAGACAAATCTCACAACTCACATCAAGTGCATGACCAATCTTATCTGTGCAACCCCTCAATGGAGACTCGCTTTTTCAGGGGACTCTAGACCATATCAAGCCGACAGTGAAAACTGGGACATATACCAACACATGGAGTGGGAAGGACAAACAGAAACCGCCTTACATCATCAGAAACTTCAAGCCTCTTAATTTTTTTTTTTTATTTGAAAGGCTGTAAAATTAATCTAGAGAAGAAGGGGACAGTGAGAAAACTTAAAAAACTGGGAGAAAAGTACTCCCAGTATGCGTGTTAATCATGTGAATGACACTGTGCAGGCTTGCTCACACTTACTGTTTCACTCAAACCTCAGGGCGGTTCTGTGCAGCCTGCTCTATTACCCTACCTTCTTCCACAGGAGAAGCTGAGTTATTCTGTCAGTAAATCTCTGACAGAAGAACGGAGGCCAAGCCTCAGGACTGGATGTTTGAAGGTGTCCACTGAAGACAAATTCTGGAAAGAATTATCAGGGAGAGGAAGAAACTAAGAAAGGAAATGTAACTAGAGTTATGAATCTTAAAATTCCTATAGAATATTTTATGAAATGTAAATATATTTGGATACATTTGATAACTTTAATTTAAAGTATAAATTATAAAGTTTAGCCCAAGAAGGATTAGAATATCTGAATAAAAATGATTACCAACAAGTTGAAATGCTGCTGCTTTTTCTTTTACTTTTTTCTCTTTTTTTTTCTGTTTTCTTTTCTTTTTTTTCTTTTTTCTTTTCTGTTTTGGTTTTTTAAGACATGGTTTCTCTGTGCAGCCCTGGCTGTCCTGAAACTAGTTCTCTAGACCAGACTGAACTTGAACTCAGAGATCTGCCTACATCTACTTCCTGAGTGCTGGGATTAAAAGCATGCACCAGCACCCCCCCCCCCAGCAGTTGTTTTTTCTTAAATGACTACCAGGTCTTAAATATTTTTGATTGATAAATTCCCCAGTAATTTGTTTCAGGACATGAAAAACATAGTATGGCTTTTTAATTGATTTAAAGATGCAGAATAATTCTGAAATTAAGCCTGTCCAATTAGCATGTGTATGCTGCATTCTTCACAATAGCAAGGAAATGGAAAGAGCCTAACTGCCCATCAACAGAAGAGTGGGAATGAAAATGTGGCATAGACACACAACGGAACTGTACTCAGCTGCAAAGACAAATAAAATCTGAGAGGAAAAGGAAGTTTAATATGAAATGGGGTGACCCAGACAGCAAGACAAAATTGCATGCTCTATCTCAAACACAGATCTTAACTTTCAATGTTTGTATGCCTGTAAATATGAACGTGAGAGTGGGTGTGAACTATGAAACTAACTACATACATGTTGCGACCTGCATGGCTTGGGTCCTGGAACCCTGGCTAGGGGTGGTGAACCCTGGCTAGGGAGTGAAAAATGGGTAGATACACAGACATGCGTATTGGAAGGTCAGGATCAGATGGGAGTTCTCTCTCACCACCATAACTCAGTATGTTCATTTGGGTGCAGCACTTCAAGAGGGGCTAGCTAGCCTAGGTAGGAGATCTCCTTTGGGAGCAGTTTCCATCTGCAAACATCTGTGAGGAGGAAGCTGCAGTTTCTAGTCTTTGTACACACTGATCAATCATTCACAAACACACATACTCACTCCTGAGAGAACTTTGCCACCTTTCTGAAGCCTGGCCCATATGGGAACCAGCTTGTTCAATGTCTCATGTATCTTAAGTCCCTGACTGTGCCCATGTCAACAATGCGTGTTTGTTCAGGACTCAGTTACTCAAGGCTTCCTCTGACCCCTACAGATAGGAAACCTTGAGGGGGGAACAAAAGGTATGTGGGGAAGGGAAAGGTCACACTAAACAAGGGAGGGAAAGCGGGGGTTTCCTGCATACAGGGCACAGCAAGAGAGAGAGAAGATGGAAGGGAGACCATCGAGAGGCGCCCGAACCGAATTTTGTTAGAAAGATGGTATAATGAAACTCAATTCTTTGTATGCTAATAAAAAAAATTAGCACGCATAAAATGATAAAACCAACGATACTTCTGGATGTGAGTGGAAGATTGTGGGGGACCTGCCCCCACCTTTTTTCCCAAGGGTACTCTTGAGGAGTGAGAGAGATAAGAGATTTAGATAGAAAAATAGGGGAATTTAGTGCAAGGCTCCGGGTTCGGTCCTCAGCTCCAGAAAAGGAAGGAAGGAAGGAAGGAAGGAAGGAAGGAAGGAAGGAAGGAAGGAAGGAAGGAAGGAAGGAAGGAAGGAAGGAAGAAAAATATAGAGGGGAGAAAGACAGAAACATAGACTAATCTCAGGGGGGCTGGATCCTTATCCACCAGCCCCTTCTGTCTCCTCTAAAGGGCTTTTTATAGGAATGCCAAGGGATGGAGCAAAAGACACCCCCCTCCCTAGCACAGCCAAGTGCAGACCCTTCCAAACACCTGGTAATCACGCACATGGTCAAGCCATCCCCAAATGCAGCCCTGCTGGGTAAAGCAAGCTCAGATCTCACTGGGAAACCTCTGTGGGCTCCCACAGAAGATGAAGCTAAAAAAGTAGTATCAGCTGCAAGAGAATATTCATCTAATGTCCATCTAATGGAATTACTAAGTTAGTAAAGCAATTTGATACTAAGAAATCTGACACATGAAAACAAGAACTTTAAAACTGAGTATTTACTAGATACAGAACATGAATTTAGTTAAATATAAATTATTATCAAAATGTTGATCATCAGGATGCATTAATAAAAATATTTTAATATCTTTAATTTATTTCTGTTTAATGCTTGGGGCTCAAGGATGAGGCGCAGGGGCAGAGTGCTTGCCTCGCACACATGAGGCCCCGATGCCATTGCCAGCATTGCAACAGTCGTGATAATGAAGTTGATTCCATGCACGCTGCTAGAAAAGCGACTGTATTTTCCAGTGAAAAAGAAAGGAAGCAAGGCTACCCAGTATTCCCAGGACACCATCCAGATGGGAGTACTGAGGCAATGGGGTTTAAGGCAAAGGCAAAGAGAACTGTAACATTTACAATAATAATAATAATAATACAAAACCGGCATTATTTTCAGACAGTAACGTGCATCTTTAAAAATTCACGTTAGGGGCTGGTGAGAGGGCGTACCAAGTAAAGGAGCTTGCTGATAAACCTGACAACCCTTGTTTGATCCCCAGACCCACATGATGGAGAGAACTCACTCCTGCAAGTTGTCCTCTGACCTCAGCATGAATTACACACGTAACAACACAACACACAAAATAAACAACTATAATCATTTTTAACTTCAAGATAATTGACCATAACCATCATAAATACTAAGGCAAGTGAATGATGTAAAGCATAACCCCAAAAATAGATTACTTTCTCAAATCCAGCATCTATTGTATATTTTTCTCAAGTAGCAGATGCATAATTTGCCCTTTTAGATTTTGGTATCTCTAGATTAAAAAAAAAAAAAAAAAAAAAAAAAGACCTAAATCTGTATTTAACTCAAATTAAATGACAAAAGTACAAAGTAAAGTACTTTACTTTAAATCTTATCCTAGGGCAAATTCCAGACAGACAAAAGATGTAAATATATATACAAAAAAATGTAAAATCGCAGGGCAGTGGTGGCACACACCTTTAATCCCAGCACTCGGGAGGCAGAGCCAGGTAGATCTCTGTGAGTTCGAGGCCAGCCTCACTCTACAGAGTGAGATCGGGACTTTTGTGTAGATTTTTTTCTTTTCTAAAAATGTGACTAAATAGAAAAAAACATATATAAAGGGAAAAGAAAAGGTAGATCTGACTGTGCGCTACCTCAAAATCCCAAAGTGATCAACTCAAGCTTGATCTCAGAGAAGCTAAGGGTAAAAGCCAGATGTGGTGGCACACACCCCTGCAATCCCAGCGCCCTGGTGCCTGAAACAGGTAGATCAAGAGGCCAGCCTGGGCTGTTTAATAAAGAAAATGTAGGGTGATTGCTAGAAGCTGGGGAGACTAAGGTATTGGGAGACACGCAGAAAACTTAATCAATGAGTACTAAATCACAGGAATAAGCATTCTGCTGTGCTATCACACAATAGGGCAACTGTTGATGATAATTAGAAGACACTGTGATGAATGATTGCACCATGAAGAAAAGACAAATGGCCAAGGAGATATTTCATCATTTAAATGTCTATTTAAACTGATTTATTAAGCCTCTTTTAAACATTACAAGATGATGCACGCTCCAGAACATCATATAGTACCCCATAGTTACGTGTAATTTTTACAATCAGTTAAAAAGTTTAAAATTTTAATATACACTTTTAAAGAGTATGTTAGCTTTCCAAAGTTCCTCTTTCACTTAGACTGTCGAAAGCTGCATCCTTCCCAACCTAACAATAGGAATAAGAAAACGCACAAAATTGAAACTGCCGTGGTGACCAGCATGCTGGACATCCAACCAAAGTGAACTCCAGAGAGGCAGGCTCTTCCAGGAAAGGCAAGACCTGTCAACCCCGCCTCAGCACTGGAGAAATAAGGAACTCCCTCCAAACAAGCCAGAAGAAATCCTGGAGAATTTTCAGAAACTCGTCAAGGAAAGTCATCAAGAAACTGGTCAGCATGGGAGGATTGGTGTAAAAGCGATCTCAACTCCAAACACCAGCTTGCACGCACAGCTGTTTACAACAGGGCAAGAAGCAGACACCACAGCTGCCAGCAGGGGGCAGCAAACTCTCTTGCCCCAAGACCTAGGCCCACACCCATTGTGAGAGGTAGAAGACACGTCTTAGCATCCATGGCTACTGGGCAAAGGATGAAAACAAAGCCGTGGTGCCTCAGGGAAAGACACAGAAAATTCTCACTCCTGGCACTGTTCTCACAAGCACCCACTCTAGTCAAATACGGCAAGTTCAACTCACTTTAGCGCTTATATTCATCTAGAGCAGTGGTTCTCAACCGCCCTAACGCTGCAACCCTTTAACACAGTTCCTCATGTTGTGGTGACCCCACCCCCACCCCCGCGCCCAGTCATAAAATTATTTCCATTGATACTTCATGATGGTGATTTTGCTACTGTCATGAATGGTAATGTAAATATTTGTGTTTTCCAATGGTCTTAGGTGACCCCTGTGAAAGGGTCATTAGCCTCAAGGGGTTGTGACCACAGGTTGAGAACGACTCATCTAGACAGTACTTGTAGAATCACAATGAACTGTTCTGAAGACTCAATTCAGTGACATTTGGCACATTCACAGTGTTTTACAACAATCACCCCAGTCTAATTCCAAAACATGCCGGGCGGTGGTGGCGCACGCCTTTAATCCCAGCACTCGGGAGGCAGAGGCAGGCGGATCTCTGTGAGTTCGAGGCCAGCCTGGGCTACCAAGTGAGCTCCAGGAAAAGGCACAAAGCTACACAGAGAAACCCTGTCTCGAAAAAAAAAAAAAAAAAAAAAAATTCTGAAACATATTATTTCCCTAGAAAATGGCATGTCAATTGGGCAATCATTCTCCATCCCACAGCCACTCATAGGGTCCATGGACTTATCTGTTTGAGATATTTCACTTAAATAGAATCATGTAAAGTATAATTTTTTTTGTGTCTAGCTCCTTCTACTTAACCTAGTATTTTCGAAAGCCGTTCATGTTGGGGCATGTATCAGGCTTCATGGCTTTTAATGGTTAAATAGTATTCCACAGTATGAATATTATGTACTTGGGTAGTTCATTCGTTTGCTGCTAGGCGAGTTTACTGCCACCTTGCACTACTTCTGTGAATACTCATCTTCATATCTCTGCACTAGCTGTTCTCTCTACCCACAATGCTCTCCTGTTCAATCTCTGCAGAAAGACTCTTGCTTGTCATTCAAGTTTCAACCTCAGTGTCATCTCTTCAGATCATTCTTCCACAGCCATGGCTCCAATGGTTGTCCACTCCAACTTCTCAGCCCACCGCTTCTCACTGTCTGCCAGGATACAGTTTACCTGATTATCAGCTTCCGCTCTAGAGAAGTAGAGGGGAACCGTTTCTCATGAAAGTAGTGGATGCTTAGTAATCGGTTAAATGAATGCGCAAATGAGGTAAAACACACATTTTTCACAATACCGTTCTTCACTTGGAAACCTGAAGCAAAGATAATGCATTTATCTGCAAGATGTTCAGCATTGAGGCATGCACTAAATTTACTACCGTTTTTCCAAGTGTATTGTCTTGATTTCCCTTACCTATATTTAGCATCCAAAGTGTGACCAACAACTGCTTTTCCTCTCAAGATTTCCAACAAAGCATTATAGCAGATTTTCCCGGATTATGCTCAAATCCCTTACTGTCAAAAAGTGAACAGTTCGGCTTTCTGCTAAACATCACGTAAGTACAAAATCCATGAATGAACCAGATAAAAGGCAAACTCTGGGAGCCTGCAAGTGAGGAGTTAGGCAATATGCAGAGACACTTATCTAGGATCGGAATGTAATCAGACAGCAAGCTAAGCGGAGCGAGACCTGCTGCCAGCCTAGGCAGGCTTAGAAGGGTCTTGGTGACGATAAGGTCAAAAACAAGTTTATACAGTTAAAGGGAGGGAAGGGGTGAGTGGCTGGGTAAGTTCGGGAGGCAGGTTGATGTAAGTAGGAACAGGGTGGTGTAAGGCCTTTCTGTGGCCTCTGCGGTATCAGGAAAGAAAACAAGACCAAACCCCAGGGGCAAAGTCCAGCTCGGCACAAGGCAACAGACAAAGCCAGCGATTTAGAGAGGGCCTCTCAGCTGAGGCTCACCTGCGGCGCATGTACCCGCCCAGCTAGGGCAGTTTGATTTTTCAGCTGAGTGCTGTAGACCTGCCGCCACTGAACTCGGCAATATGAGAGGTTGGCTCCAGGGAAGAGGGGTGGCAAGAGTGGTTTCTCTCAACAGGGAAAAGGGCAGAGATTGATGCTGTCAAGTCTATAAAAGTGGGCAGAACTGATCCCGGACAGCAAGGGGCTTACCATGGAGCTGCGAGAGACTGGCGTAGCGGTGGAAACAAATGGAAAGCAGTGGAAGGAAGGGGAATATTTTGGGTTGAAAAATGACAGCTGGCGCAAGTCTTTGAAGGCCTGAAGGCAGTGTTAAGACTCCACTGTATAGGCATGGGGCAGCCACTGTGGCTTTTGAGCATCAGCAGGGTTCTATTTTAAGAGAAATGGGTCTGGATGTATGGGGTATATAAAGCCGGCTGTGTGGTCTTAAAGACACATGGTGCACACATCATTTCTCTGCTCTGCAGCTTTTTGTATCCTTCTCTTGCCCCTGACTCCACCCTGTCTAACGCACCAACATTCCAGTGTTCTAGGGCCTGGACGTTCCAAAGGAGATCGAAGTAACAACAGCCCACGGTGGCTCCCAACACACCAACAATAGGTGTCCATTTGTAACCAGGTAGATCCCATAACTAAAACCAAACTTCAGATTCCTTTAGGGACTGTCTTGAGACGGATGGACCATGGTCAAAGTCCAGACATTTATACGAGTGAGTAAATGCTTGGAGGATATTTGAAAAAGTGTATCTCTAAGTCTGAAAATAAAGAAAGGTAGAAAATCACAGAGGAAAAAAGGCTTTTAGTGAAGTCAATGGAAGTATGCGTTAATTACATGTAGACTAATTTCCTTAAAAACCAAGCACTAGAGAAAATGTCACTGGCCATAGTCTCTTCTACCACTTAAGCCTCTTGGAAATGAATTTTCAGCTCACAGTGGGATGAATTCATCTACCCATGCACCTTCTTGGTGACAGCGGACACAGGAATGCCTATCTGTCTCTCCAGCTTCTCCCTCTCCCTTTGCGATTATGCTCACCTTTCTCATAGCTTGCAGTGTCTTTCAAGTCCCTTGACCTGTTCTGTCCTATGCTGAGGACTCAAAAGCCTGGTGTTCTAGGAAATAGCAATAACAATGTCAGTCTAACAACAGAAACTGCCATCCATAAAGGCAGCATTCTCTGGTGGTCTACCACATCGCCGCTAATTGCATCATGACCACAAAGTTCTGGGGCTAAAAGGAGAAGGAAGGGATCGTGAACCCCTCTCCAGCAGCATTAGCCTCCCTAAGTGCAAACAAACAGTCCCAAGTTTTCCAGTAGAAACCCTTATTTAGAGGGATTTTATAACCTAGTGCTTATGATCCACCGTGAACTTCAACTTGACCCAAAAGGCCCCAGGCTTATGAGTTCATTCTGTGTTATAATACAAAGGGGGCAACAAACATAAACTGTAATCATTCACAAATGGCTGTGTTTAAAAGTGACATTTTACAAGTGGCCATTCCTCGGGTGGCCCTTCTGTCATCAGTGCCATGGCCATCACCATCCATCATCCACAGAGAATTCTAGAAAGCAGAAGCCATACACCCTGTAAATAACCTGGGAGGCTCTCAGGAAGAATATGTTATTTTAGGCCAGGTAGCTGCCAGATGTTTCAAAGACAGGAAAATGGTTTGTTTATTAAGGTTTTATTTTCCCTCAATTTTTGAAATGTGAATTTGTACCACAAATGCAATCTGCAATGCATTTCCAGCAGCTCCGCCCCTTTCTTTCCTCCCAGGCACTTACCATCTGGTGATGACTGGAGGCCACAATTAGCCAACCAGTTGCCCTTGGCCAGCCTCTCTCTGCTCAGGGTGTTCAAAGCCCATCAGATGAGTCTCAACATGTCATCATTATTGCTAAGCAACAACTGGCTAGAACCGCCTTGGCTGAAGAAAGCAAATGGTGTTTCAGAAAGTCTTTAAAAAAAAAAAATCATTGTGTAAAAACCTAGAAAAAGAAGGAAGCGTTGCTGGTGAGAACAATAACAAGGACAGGTAAAAATTTTTTTTTTTTTCATATCCACAAATAAGAAAGTCAGAAATCCTCCCTTGACATGTGTCAGTCAAACTGATGGGGAAAGTGTCCTTAATCTACACATGTTGGTTAATAATTTATACATATTCACCATTATGAAAATTCAGGGTACAATTCCCATCTAAGGATGCTTTTAACCTAGTTATGAAGAAGCCAATGTGCACGAAATTGTGCAAATAGGAGGAGACTAATTCGAGATAAATGTTGAAAGAAAGAAGTGACATGGGAATAAGAGAAGGGTGAGGGAGGCTGTCGCTGAGTACTGTGGACAGAAAAGGGTCACATTCCTAATGAGAGTATCCATGGTAGAGAGGGCAAGAGACTGAGGAACAGTGGGTAATGGGCTGAGACTCATATCCATACAGCACTCATGTAAACACTAAAAAAAGTCACTATTGCAGGTAAAAAGTCATTTGATACCCTGACTGGCCCTGCCTTGGACCTGCAGACCCGAAGCAGGATTTAGCAAGCTCCCTCCGTGATTCTGACATGCACTCACATCCCCTAAGCACTGCTATAGATGTTTCCAGAGAGGCAGGAGGGAAGAGGGAGAGCCAGAGGGAGAGCCTGGTCGCCAGCTAGTCCAGTCAGTATGTCAGGGGAGACACACCAGGTCATCCATTGGATACAGCCTCAGTTCCTTCATCTGTGAATGGTAGGCTGGGTGTGACCATCTTGTCTGTGAATGGCGGGTTAGGTGTGGCCATCATAGCCCTCTAATAGAAGGCTTTTAATTCATTACAAACTCATGTGAAACCTGCGTGTGAAGTAGATGCACGAAGTCCTCAGCGTTCCTTCACTAAGCACATTTTGAGGGAAAATGAGATGGCTGGATATGTCTGTGACCCTGGGAGTGAGAACACACAGAAAAGGAAAACATTGTAACCTTCTCCACCAAGGCTCAGTACTTGCCTCTGGGAAATCCTTATGAGTCAGGGCTGGAAAGATGGATCAGTGGTTAAGAGTACTGACTGGTCTTCCAGAGGACCTGGGTCCCTAGAACCCACATAGCAGCTCGCAACTGTCTGAAACTCCAGGATCCAACACCCTCACACACACACAGGCAAAACACCAATGCACATAAAATAAAAATAAATTAAGTCATTTATTTTTTAAAAAAATTGAAGGAACCACTTTGGGCAGCCCTTTGTTGGAGCCCATCTGGATTTCCCAGTGGCTGTACCCAGCAGGACTGCGTAAGAGGTTGATTGGACCACACGCCTGAGTATCAATCAGGTGTTTGTAAGGGTCTACACTTGGCTGTAACTAGCTAGGGGGAGGTTCTTTGCCCCACCCCTTGGTATTGTTACAAATAGCCCTTTGGAATAAAGTTCCGGGGCTGTGGATAAGGATCCAGGCCCCACCTGACGATATCCTGTGTTCCTCTCCCCTCTTTATTTCTAACTAAATCTCTTATTCCTCATTCCTCAAGAGTCCCTGGGGTAAATAAATGTGGAAGCTGGTCTCCCCCAGTCCTTCAAACTCCAAACCACCACAATGAACCTCAAATAGGTTAAACAGGCATCTCCAATCTAAATCTAGTCTGGGGATCCTCCTCAAAGCCTTGGTTGAAGTGGTGGAGGCTAAGACTAAAGGATGGCCACCCTCTGTCTGAGGGAAATTACGGGGCCAGAGACTATAGAATGTGGGTGGCCAGTGGCATGTACTCCAGAGGCTAGGCATACATGGAACTCCCTCCCTTTTTTCACATTTTTATTTTTTTTTTTATTTTACATTCCTACCACAGTTTTCTCTCCCTCCTCTCCCTCATTTCCTTCTCCCACCTCCCCTCGGCCCCGCCCCCATCCACTCCTCCTCTGCTCCTGTTCAGGAAGGGTCAGGCCTCCCATGGGTATCAACAAAGCATGGAGTATTGAGTTGCAGTAAGACTTGTATGAACCTTGTATGAAGGCTGAGCGAGGCAATCCAATATGAGAAATAACTTCCCAAGAGCCAGTGAAAGTGTTAGGGACAGCCCTGCACCAATTGTTAAGAGTCCCACAAGTAGACCAAGCTACACAACTGTCACGTATATGTAGAGGACCTAGGTCAGTCCCTGGTTGTTGGTTGAGACTCTGTGAGATCCTATGAGTCAGGCTAGTCCTTTCTGTGGAGTTTTCCGGCGAGAGAAATAAGCCTTTATTCTCATGTTCCTCAACTTAAGCTGGTTGAGTTGGTTCCATTGAGGCGATCAGTCAAGGAGACCAGATCCCATATCCTCATCTGATTCCTTCAGCTCTTCCTTGGCTGCAGCCTTGCCTGGGGCTGCTGCAGCAGCAAAAGAAGCCGTTGTGGTGGCCGCCACGGAGTCAGCAGCCACAGGGGCAGCAGCCACAAATGCACACGGATCAGCCAAGAAGGCCTTGACCTTTTCAGCAAGTGGGAAGGTGTACTCTGTCTCCACAGACAAATCAGGACCCGCTTGTACCCATTGATAATAGGGTGTGGCACTGAAGCAACAGTCGGGTAACCAAACCGCAGACAAACACTGGCAACATTTAGGCACCCTCTAGGAAGCGGGAGTGAAGAATCCGCTGGGTGATGTCAAGCACTTCCGGTTGTTAAACACCCGCTGGATGATCATTCCAAAGGAGAAAGGAGAGATGCTCAGCATGTTAGACAGTGTGGCTTAACTGATTCCTATTTTATCTCGTTTTTATCAGCTGCATTTCACTTAGAATTCCAGTGGTTCCGTGGTAATGCCTAAGGCCTAGAAGAAAGAGGTCTCAGATAAGTATTCTGAGATGGCACAGAGATCTCACGCACCGCAATCGGCACCAGTGTGGATAGCAGCAGCCGGCACCTTATTGGCCAGCAGCATGTCCCTAACTTCATTGAGCTTCTCCTTGGTGAACGCAAAGCTCACATTTCCCAGGATACGAGGTAGCTTTTTCTCCAGAGTCGGGTTGTTTTCCAGAAGCCCTTGGATGGCCTTGAGCATCATGGTGTTCTTGCCCATCAGTACCACAGCCTTCTCTCACAGGGACATGCGGATGTGCTGCATCTGCTTGGAACCCACATTGCTTGCTCCCACAGTGAAGCATTTTGGGTAATCATCCAAAAGTTGGAAGATCTTAAGGAAGTAGTTGGACTTTCTGGTTGCCCTGTCTTCCCTGGGCATCACTGCAGAGCATCAGGGTTTGCCAGGCAGGGTTTAAAGATGATGTCACTCTAATGAGGATCCTTGGCGAGAGAAGCAGAATCCCTTATTTTTAAACTTGATCTTCCAATCAAGATATTACACTTTTGAAATTTTTCTAAAACCCACTAAGTCTAGTATACATTTATTGTGATTTTAACTAGCATTTTAGCTTAATAAAGCAACACGTACGGATGTCTGTGAGCTGTCTGGCTCGGACTCACTTGGAAAGCAATTTCAATATGAGCTGAGTCCGCCCTAGTTGTTGCCACATCTGCTGGGTCCTGTTTATTCCCTGAGCAGCTGCTGCCAACACATATATTCAGGGCTGCAATCAAGAGGGTACCCACTGGATTCCAAAATGGGAGATGAAAGGGGCAGAGGAGCTTGGACATTCGAAACCCTAAGCACCTTCCAAGGGTAATCTTTTATTAATCCTGTAGTGCCCATTGATATGTTAATTAAGACAGAAAAAAATCTTAGACTGGGATTGAGGGAGATTTTACAGATATGACTTTTTTTAAAAATCAGTATTCCGCAAGAGAAGCCGACAAACATAATTAGTATCCTACAAAATCCTGCTGCGGGGCTCTGCTGGAAGCTTCGGTTTCCCTGAAGTATAGCAGAGCTGGGCTGGAGCAGTCAGGACCCATCCCAGCCACCACTCCCTAAAACAGCCTGTTTTAAAGCTTGTTCTTAAAGCTTCTGCTAGATTCACTGGCCTATCACCAAACAGTGACACCTGTTTTGTTGCTTTCTTTTGCTTTCGAGTCTTGAGATAGGATCTTGCTATGTACCCTTTTGGCCAAGAACCTTCTTTGTAGAACAGACTGGTCTGCAATCCTCCTGCTTCTGCCTCCGGGGTTGTAGGCTCACAGGCACATGCTACCAACTATCAAATATGAGCATCTAATTCCAAAATGGAAGTTACCCAGTGGATGAACTCTGAGTGTGGCATTGACAGTTTCGGCACTATATAAGAACATAATAACCATGCTTACCTAATGAACACTGTCCCCAAAGGGTGGCAAATCATTCTCAGATCCAAGCTGAACTATGTGGCTGTTAGAAGTTACTAACAATCTTCGAACCTATTACTTCAACTTGGATGTGTAGTGGAGGCATGTGTGGACAGGAGCATGCCCATGTGTGGGTACATGTGGAGGCCAAAGGTCAACATAGGGATAACTTCTTCAGTTGCTTTCCAGGACATTTTTTTTTTTGAGGGTCTGTTGCTGGACCTGAAGCTCACTATTTCAGCTAAACTGGCCAGCCAGGGAGCCCTAGGTTCCACCAGCCTTGGGGTTTCAGGCCCATAGCATCAAACCCGGTATAAGAGTCCTCAGGATCAGAACTCAGATCTTCATGCCTGTGGAACAAAGCCCCTTCCCCTTAAGCCCTCTCCCCAGCCCTTGTTTCAGTTTTTAAAACGGGACTACAGTAGTTCCTACTTCAGAAGATAGCTTCGAAGAATAAATGAGAGGCTAGGGGTGTAGTGCAGTGAGAAGAGTTAAGCATGTGCTTAGTAGGTACAGGATCCTGGGTTCAAATCCCAGTAACAGCCCACAAAAAAAAAAAAAAGACTAAAGGAAAGAATGCTTAGACCACAGACTGTCAAATAGTATATTCTCAATAAATAGTAGGTTCCATTGTTACTATGGCCTATATAAAAGGTTCCAAAATTTCAAATGAGTCTGATCAATTTAAAGATGAGTTTAGCATACTGAGATCAGTTCCTAATTGTCATTGGAAGCTAATTAAGCTGAGATTTTTTTTTTCATCAGAAGAAGTCAGAATTGAATTACAGTTCACTGGAGGATCAAAGGAAACAAACCAGCAAACAACTTGGAAAGCCACACACAGAAGACTGCCCTGCATCTCTGCCTAGGCCAAAGCAGGCGTTAAGACACAAGAGTATTCTTGCCATAGATATATTCTTCTGCATTCTTCTCACTACACGTTGCTTTCTTCCTGGGAGAACTGGCTAGGTGTGTTCAAACAAGAACAGTGAAGGAAAGTAAAAACTGCAAACTGGGCATGGTGCACACCTTTAATCCCAGCACTCAGGAGGCAGAGGCAGGCAGATCTCTGTAAGTTTGAGGCCAGCCTGGTCTACAGAGTGAGTTCTAGGATAGCCAGAGCTACATAGTGAGACCCTGTCTAAAAAACAAAACAGACAGGCAGAAACACCCTGCAGTGCCAGAATGCTTTCCACCAGGCTCAATCCTGTGTTTTGAGCTATATCAAATAACCTGCATTTTACCAAAGTCATGGGTGAAAAAGTGGACACATACTGAGTCAGTTATTGAGTTACTGGTCTCTCATGATGTAATAAAGCCCTGATTCCACTTTGCTTAGCAAAATACCTGTAACAATCAAAATCAGTTTAGTCCCATGTTAATGTATGAAACATGAATAAGATTGCTAGATGGATACAATGATATATCACTAGCAAATATGCAAATGAGACAGAAGGGAGTTACCATCTTGTCATTTAAAAACTAATTTGGGGCACAGACATGCAGGAAAAACACTCACACATAAAATAACAACAAATCAAAAGTTTAAAAAATGTAAGCTTGTTTATGAAACACATAGCTTTATAGTAAGAAGCAGTGTTGTATCACTTGGTAGTGACCACTAAGGTTCAGATCCCAGCTTGCCATCTCTTGCTGTTATGAACAGAGGCTATTTAGTGACTATAGCTGCTTTGAACATGGGGATAATAATGCTCTACTGCAAAGGATTGTCTGTGGACCTGATTGTCTTTTAATGTAAGCTTATCCATTCCCAGCACTTAGATCAGATCTTAGTACATACACATTAGTGTCACTGAGCTATTTGCTCTCATTGTTTTCATTTCGTTTTTAAGATACTACTATGGTGTCAGATTTGGAGACATTTGAACAACTCAAGAAAGGTTAAACTGCAGTTCCCTTCTTGAGTGGAAATCCACAATCATTCTTTTTTAACACCTGGAGCACTCGGAAGTCATGGTTTTCCATGAATCATTTTCTGCTCTGAGTTTTTTCCCATTTCTTCCATATTTAGGTATCAAAGACCTCAAGCTTTTCAAGAGAAGGAAGCTTGACTTTTGGTTTCCTGATCTTTTTAACACCCAGCTGGATATATCTTTGGATGAATGAGCGAACACCATCAAAGCCAATTAGCATATGTGGAGACAGGTCGGAGGCATCATGGTGTTCTAATTAGTTGATAAGGCTGTGAGCTTATAGAGAACAATTAAAATTACTTAGAGAATCAGACACCTGCCTTAAATCTCCAACACAAGAACCTCCTTGATGAATAGGCTGTGCAGCTTGGCCTCTGCACAACTGATCGGCTTAAGTTTCCCTCGGTGTACTCGGCTATTCATCCATCTGTACATTTGTTCTTACCATTTCCTTAGACTCCTCAGAATCATCCTCCTGCTCAAAACAACTGATCTCATAAACAGAAAAGGCTCTTCCAAAAAATAGTAGAAAACACCTCCCCGAAGCCCAGTTAGATAGACACTTCTGTGAACTGACTATAACAACATCCCCCTACTCTGAGAAATCTTATGATTGAAAACCAGATAACATTAACAGATCTCTTGGTTCTATAGGTTGGGCTCAGTTGGACAGTTCTTGTACACAGAGTCCTATTAGCTGTGGTCACAGCTCAGCTGTGGTGGTCATAAGGATGTCTTGGCTGGCTTGTCACCACATGACAAGATGTGGTAGCTGGAGCTGACTCTGGCTATCTGATGGGAACACTTATGCGCCTCTAGGTGGTTTGGGATGCTTACATTCTGATACTTGGATGTGAGAGGGAATTCTGTAAGATCAAGCATTTCCAGAGATAGGAAGGAGAGGTTGCCAGTCTGCTCCACCCCCCACCTCCCAATATGGACAGGAACTGCAAACTGCAGCTAACCACTGAGCTACCTCACCAGCCCTTTGTTTTTAAACTGTATTATGCTATAATCTAAATACTTGAGCTCTCATTATGAATTTTCTTCATCACTATGCAATAGCTAGCAATGTGCTGGATATGACTACTGAGTAAATGGAGATTGAATTCAAATAATATAAGCTGCTAGGCATGATGGTGCATGCCTTTAATCCCAGTACTTGGGAGGCAAAGGCAGGCAGATCTGTGTGAGTTCAAGTCAGCTTGCTCTACATGTCAAGACCCTATCTCGACAACAAGAACAAATGATAATACAGATATAAATGTTTTAGAAAGGAGATTATGGATTCAAATTTTTTGAGAGATGATTATAAACCCAAGTTCCTTTTTTTAAAGGTGATGATGGGGACAAACCCAGGGCCTTCTGCATCCTTGACTCTTCCGCTCTCTAGGAACTTCAGGTACCACATTGTATCTCAACACCACGCTTCCCGGACACTTAGGATTTTCGAGGTTGCTCACCCAGATGTTGTACAGCCAGCTTGTGATCTTATTTCTTCTTAAACAGGGTTTTACCATATAGCTCAGTCTGACTTTAAATTTTCAATCATCCTGCCTCAGCTTTCCAGCTCTTAGGACTACAGATTCAGAACACTGTAATGATATTTGCTCTGCTCATGACCTTGGGCAATAGGGTCTGAAGGAGGCAGTACTTCCAGCCATTCTATGTGACCTCTTAAAAGAAGAGGGAGAAGGATCACCTGCCCCTTCTCTCTGCTCCTGCCTGAGAGGTGAATTCACTCCCAGTCAGATCAGAGGACAACTTCAGCTGCCTACTCCGTTCTGTATTTGTAAGTGTATTTCCTCAATTTACCTGAATGAATTTTCCTAATACTTCTTAAACAGACTCCCCTGGATGTATCACATTAGAACACAAAGCATCTTTAAAGGAGAAACGTACCCAAGAGCAATCAGAAGTGGTCCATACCCTGTGCAGATGAACACACAGTGGATGTGGAGTATAAATACCCCACGACCTTTACTCTTAGGCAGGATAATTCTAAGGCTTGTGTTTAGCATTATTTCCCACAATTTCTCTATGCAATTAAGCTACCCCACTGTGGAAGGAGGCTTCAGGATTTCCCAATTCCTTTCTTCTTCTTTATCTGCATAAATTCTTCTTTTCTAGGCCAGTTTTTTTTTTTAATTCAAAATGATACCCTGCCCTCAATGTCAACTTCTGGGTGGACCTAAACTAAAATATCCAATGAGTGCCCTAAAGCAACATAGATTACCCATGACTAATATGCCAATGAGATACAAGTTTAATCTAATCCAATATTTAATTTGCGATAGATAAAAAACAAAAATAATTTGTAGTCCAGTCAGTACTTGGTTGTTACATGCCACTGTCAAAACATACAAATAACAAAGTAGCTTTTATTCAAGTCTTTGAATGCTTGTAAGGTGACAAGCTAGAATGATCAGCATAAAATCAAATACTGGTAAACCTAGGAAACCAAAGGTTTTGATATATATATATATATATATATCTTATCCTTTTAACTTATCTATTACAAAACAAAATAATAAGAAACATTCATCTGGAGACTAAATTTTCCGTCACTGCCCTCACTAAGAAAGCCTCATGGACATCAGAACAGGATGTCATGACAATAGGATGGGGTGTGTCCTGGTTAGGGTTTCTACTGCTGAGATGAAATACTATGACCAAAAGCCACTTGGGAAGGAAAGATCATTTGGCTTACACTTCCACGTAACTGTCCATCATCAAAGGAAGTCACGACAAGAACTCAAATAGGGCAGGAACCTGGAGACAGGAAATGATGCAGAGGCCATGGAGGAGTGCTGCTTACTGGCTTGCCCATCATGCCTTGCTCAGCCTGCTGTCTTATGGAAACCAAGGCCAGGAGCCCAGTATGGCCCAACCCACAAAGAACTGCACCCTCCCACATCAATCATTAATTAAGAAAATGCCCTACAGGCTTGCCTACAGCCTGATCTTATGGAGGTATCTTCTCAATTCCCTTCTCTTAAATAACTAACATGTTGTTTGCATAATACTGGCCAGCACAGAGGGCAATGTGTCCTAAGGAAGCAGTTTATTGAGATGGTCTGTAGATGAATTGCTAAATGGTCTTAGTAAATAAAAAAAAAAAAAAAAAAAAAAAAAAAAAAAAAAAAAAAAAAAAAAACAAGGAGCCAGATATGGGGGTGAAAACCTGAGAGATCAGGGAAATAGGAAAAGCCACAGCTAACCTCACCTTACCGACACCTCAGTCTCCAAAGAGAGCTACTTCCTGTATATCCATGCCTATATGTCTTTCTGTTCTTTTCTCCCACTGGCTCTTTCAGCCCACTACATCACTTCTTCTTCCTGCCCGGCTCTGCCACTTCCTGTCTGTCTGTCCAGACCTCTGTGGTTAGTGCTGGGATTAAAGGGTGTGTCACCATGCCTGGCTCTGTTCCCAGTGAGGCCTTGAACTCATGGAATTCCAGACAGATCCCTGCCTCCCAAGTGACAGGATTAAAGGTGTGTGCTACCATTGCCTGACTTCTATACAGAGGCTGGCTTTTTCCTCTGATCTCCAAGCAAGTTTTATTGGGGGACACAGTATATTGGGGGACACAATACATCACCAAAATGGTCAGAATGGGATGGACAATACTTGGGTGACATATGGCAGCCATGGAGCTTTTCAAGGCTGGAAGGGTTTTAGGAAAAAACACTGAGAATGGAGCAGTCAATGTGTCACAAGTGATCATATTCTTCAGTCATTTATGAGTCTCAGCCCTCTTCAGCCTCAGTTCTCAGAGAAAGCCCCACCTATCTCACTCCCACCCCCCTCAATCCCCATTCCCCCTCTTCCATGAAACACAAAAGGAAAACGAACATGTGGACCAGGATAGGGACTTACACAAAACTCTCCCAGCTGTCTCTCTACCAAATGCAACTGTAGCTAGACCACTTGGCCTCTGAGAACTCTCTCCTCCATCTGCAGCTTTGGGTCCTCTGTGATGCTCTATGGGCATGGATGAGAAGAAAGGGCAGTGGTACCAAGTTCTTGTCCTACTGGGGTCTTCCCAATGCCACATCCCCAATGAGTTGGACTGTGAAAGACCTCCATTGAGGCCTGTTGAAAACTAACGACATCTTACCCTTGTTGTATACAACGACCATCTCAGGCCCTTGTTCTATTAAGACAAAAAGGCAAGCAAAAGGTTACCCCAAGGTATCAGCAACATGGTCTGGGATCTACTTGACTATTTTATTCTATCCAGTATCACCTTGGCTATGTTACTTGGTGACTGTGAGCTACGAGTTCTTCTTTACACATTTTATATTTAAGTGAGATCACAGTTAGCCTGATGCCAGGCTCTGAGAAAGCATTTGATAAATGGTAACATTTCTTTTCCAGAAATGCTCAGATAGGCTCCATCAATACTCATTGGGACCTAGTTGTTCATTTATTAGATAACTGTGGCTCCAATCTTAAATTCCTACCTGAGTTAACCAATGTTGTCTTACTACTACAGTGAGAGGCTTTTTAGAAAATATTGATGACTAAAAGCCAGTCTCATATTAATTGAAATTGAATGTCTTCAAGTGAAACGTTTTCCAAGGTTCTCCTAGTAAGTCAGATGGCTGAGAAGGTTCGATAACTACTTGGTTTAAGTAAACTCACTCAACTGAAATAAATTGGGATGTATAGACAGGGACCATCATTGTATCCAGAGGTAGCCAGCCTGATACACTTAAGCCTGTATCCTACAAGAAAGCAAGCATATTTGATATCAGGGAGGAACTTGAAGGGGAAGACCGCTGAAGAGTCACAAATACTTTTTCAAATATTTTAAGGGGTTAAAACATCTATTGGTTCCAAAGAATGATTAATTGTGCACTTTGTGATTTTCTGTGATGTAGAAGTTACAAGTATCCAGGTTTTATCTCAAAATCAGAAACAGCTTTTGGTGATTGTCCCTGCAAGAAACCCTCTCAAGAATATGTTTGCAATCATCAGAAATGTCCAAGCAAGTTGGGAAGACTACCATCAGGAGGAACTTAGATGATCCAAAACACTTTTTTAGTCAAAGGCTTTATGAGTTGGATTCAACTCTTCAATGTATCGTCATTTCACTTTGTTTATTTCTTGGGTGTATGAGAGTTTTCTTGTATGTATGTACATGCCTGTTGCCTGCAGAGGCTAGAAAAAGGCATCAGATGCCCTAGAACTATAATTCCAGCAGTTGTGATCTGCCATGGGGGCACAAGGAACCAAATCCAGGACCTCTGCAAGAGCAGCAAGCGCTCCTAACTACTGAGCCATCTCTCCAGCCTTCAATTTATTCTCTTCGAGTGTGGATTCCCCACCTCCCATGTGCTATGGCCAAATGAAGGCTCTCAAAAGAAGTAGACATTTTTTGGATAATTGGGTAAGTAAAATTCGTGGGCCTCATTATATGGCACTTAGTACTCTGGACTATGAATGAGAAAATGAATGAAAGGGTTGTTTGTTTGTTTGTTTGTTTGTTTGTTTTTGTTTTTCTCTTTCTCTTAACATAACCTTTATGCTCATGTTCTCAAGAGTTTTTTTTAATGAAAAACAATCCTTTAAAAAAAATAAAAACCAACCTTATCATTCTGCCTAGATGCTGTAGATGTTCTAAAAACCTAAGTCTCCGTAAAGCCTATGCAACCTTTGTCTTTGTGAGCCAATTCCCATGTCACATGTGCAGCTGATAGCATCTTTCTATTGAGGCGCTCAGACAAAGGAAACAAATGCAGGGTCAGAACCCTGAGTCCACAGGAAGCTATTCAAAGAGAAGGGCTTAAAATCCCTGTCAGATGTCAGTCAACTGTCAGGAAAACCTTTTCAGAGTTCTATCCCTCTGGGTGATGAAATGGGTCAAGTGCTTTTATTTGTTATACATTCATTAGTTCATTCACTCATTCATAACTGGTACCTACAATTATCTCTCCGCAGTACCTGGATGCCATAATGGGAGTTTTTTTAAACGGCATCCCTTTGAAAGGGGACTTTTTCCATGAAGGGTTGGTTATTTGCTACACTTCTCTGCAAGAAAAAGCACTGGCTCTTGTCATCTGCCCGTCAGGATTTATTCCTCTTTAACAACAACAAAAGGAAAAGTTTTTGAAAAGAAAAAGAAGAACAGCAAAACAAGAATTACCTTCAGGGACTGGTGTTAAAAGGCAAAGCAATAATCTGCAAGTTCAAGAACTGTGTTTAGGAACATCAAAAATGAAATGTTCTGAGCTTTGCTCTCCCGTAAACATTGGGCTCCAACTTGGAAAGATAAACCTGAAATGTGTTTCCTCTTTCTTCTGTGCAGCTAGCTTTCCTTATTCGTGTGGATTAATTTTGATGAATGGATTAAATTCCTTTTCTCTGAGTTGCACCTTGTTTCTTTCTCTTGGCTTTGTCAGTCAGAGTTCAGAGATACGGCGTCTGATTGTCCTCAGCACTGGAACGAATTGTATTAGATGTATTTGAATACTCAGGAGCACAGACCCACGCTTCCACTTTGTTCACGCTCTGTTCTCCCATCCATCTTGGTCTGACACACCAGCCTGCTTTCCGCCTTTGGAGCAGCAGGTTCATAAGCAGCCCCAGGTTCTGTGATAAAGAATCTTTATAGAAATCTCTAAAAAAAAAAAAACTTTCATCCGATTTCTATTAAGGAGCAGAACAGATTTTAATGCTGTTAGAAGGAAAGCCATGCCACAAACACCCCCCAGTTTTGTGAATGTATATTAAATACTTATTCTAGAAGGGTAACGTTCCACCAGACCTTCTTATGGATGGGGTTCACATCTCCTGAATAGGTAAACACAAGTTTACCTGGGGATAAGTGCCCAGCGGGCACAGAAAGTGGCACCAGGGTAGAGGACCAGAAGCAGGCAGTATCCCAAAGACTCCAACAGAGAAGGAAGTTCTCCCAGCTCCAGTCGGACTGCACAGAAAATAAGCAAGAGACTCTTTAATCAAATAATACTTAACTATGCTATACATTGATAATTAGAATCTGAGATTAATGCCCATTCTGTCCAAGATGGCTGGCAATGATGGATATGACCTCTAATTCTATGATAAACCACTGTCGAGGCATGAGAGAGATAAAAATTAACAAAGACACTAAAACCACTTCTTATGACTAGAAGAATGGGGATGGAGAGATGGCTCAGCAGTTAAGAGCACCCTGCAATTCCGGTGGACCCAAGCACACATCTGGTGGTTTACAGCTGTCTATAATTCCAATCTTAGGGGATCTCACACCTTCTCCTGGCCTTTGCAGGCACCAGGCATTCATGCACATGTTGTACAGACACACATGCAGGCAAAACACCCACACACATAAAAATAAAAATAAATAAATCTTTATAAAGGGAGAGAGAGCAGAGAGAGAAAGAGAGAATATCAGAAGACAAGAAAGCGTCTATGCATGCTTCCAGTGCAGTAGTCTGGGCTGCCTGTGGGGCCACGCCTCTCTTTGAGAAGACATGACCTCTAAGCTTCTTCAAGAGGTCATTCTCAGGCCGCCTGGCAAGAGCACTGTGTGACTGAGGTTAACCCCGAACTTCAGCCTCCAGCATCTTTCCAGCAGCCATCTTTCCAGAAAACCTCAGGACCACCCCAGAAGTTGGTGACATATCATGCCTTTTAGTTCCATATCATGTGGTCCCAATGCTAATCGTGGAAGAGCTGGAGGCAGAGCCGCAGATACTGGCTACTGGATGTTTTCCAAGGACGTAAGCACAGGCTGATGCCCCGTACAATGGTGTTTGAAGATTCTACTTAAAACTATGAAAGGTCAGGGCAGGAGAGATGCCTCAGCAGTTACGAGCACTGATGACTCATGCAGAAGGTCCACGTCGGGTTCCCATCACCCTCGTGGTGGCTTACAGCCATCTGTGACTCCAGTTAATGGGTATCTAATGCCCTCTTCTGGCTTCCACAGTCACTGCACCAACATGGTTCAAGTTCAGCTTAACCTGTGCTCTGAGTGGGGGGTTGACAGCCCTGTCACTGCTGTGGTGGCCTTGTTGGAGGTACTGGCATGAGCTCGGGTTCTCCTCATTCTCCAGTGGCTTTGAACCACGGGACTAGTACACAGGAGAGTGCTAAGGACTCTAGTCCAGGCTTTGTCCCAGGCCTCATCAGCGCTCCTCCATAACAACTGACTGAAGTCAATGACAGTCAGTGTGGCTTCCCCCAGGATTGGTGTCCACCACCTATTATTCTATAGAATATCACCCTCCTCCCTGGTCTGTGCTCTGCCTCACTTCTCAGACATTCTGTATTCTGTTGATTGTATTTTCTCCCATCTATTTGTCTTCTTCAGAGGTTACTAAATAATATTGGTAGTTACTACATGTATCTTTCTAAATTCTTTCTGTGAACCAAGAGCTGGGGGCTGGATTGACTCTCTCCATGTACCAGGAGCTAAGCCAGGTGAAGGGTTTTATTTCAAACAGCTACTCTATCCCCAGATGATCTACTCTGATGCTTTCAGTGTGTGTGTGTGTGTGTGTGTGTGTGTGTGTGTGTGTGAGAGAGAGAGAGAGAGAGAGAGAGAGAGAGAGAGAGAGAATAGACAGAGAGAGAGAGAGAATAGAGAGAGAGAGAGAGAGAGAGAGAGAGAGAGAGAGAGAGAGAGAGAGAATAGAGACAGACAGAGAGCATATACCTCAGATGTCTTGGGAAACCTCAAAAAATATGGGGAATCCTCATCATTAGCTTACATATAGAAGTGGTGATAAGGCCATGTTGAATTACTTGACTAATGGAAAAAGTGAAGCCCCTATAGTCAAGCAAATAAGATGAACTTTGGCCAGGCAGTGGTGATGCATACCTTTAATCTCAACACTTGGGAGGCAGAGGCAGATGGAGGCCAGCCTGGTTTAGAGTAAGTTCCAGAACAGCCAGGGCTACACAGAGAAACCCTTTGTCGAAAACACAAAACCAAAAAAAAAAAGATGAACTTTGACCATCATGCTAAATATTGATGCTACTTTAAGTGATTCAAATAGATAATAAATAGTAAGTAAAGGGAACAGAATCAATTGGCTTAATGAAAATATTATGTAAAATGAATTTATACTGAGCCTGACACCTTTCTTAGTATGGGAAAACAAAATATTAGTGGCTTTTTTTTTCTATTTCAAAAATTCAGTTCATGGGGCGATCATGAAGTCCACACATAAAGACATTAGTAGCTTGCCACTCCATATAAGCATGTATTATACATACACACACCATATATTAAAAGTAGATGATCTACTAAAATAAAACCTTTGGATTGTGACTCATTACTGACAACTGATTATCCCCTTCCTAGGAGATCACAAGCCACTTCCTCTAAGGAAAGGAAGCCAGAGAAACTTAGTGTTGAGTCTCCTGCCTGTGCCCTGGCTCAGTAACCCCGTGCTGTGCAGACTCATTAGCGACAGCCCGGATGCTCCCTGAGGTATCCCAACAAATACATTGCAGTAGGAATGGCCACAGCCGTCACTATAGCTTTAATTTCCCTGGCACAGGAGGAAAGGGCCTATGTCCCCTTCTCTCTTGATAAGTCCAATTCCTGTCAGTCAATACAACCAAGCGGGAAAAGAGTATTTTAAGCCTCGAGGTTTCACTCTTCTGAGATTGTGACTTTTCATGCACTCTTCTGGATCAGACTGTCTGAGAACTGAGACAAACACTGGGTGGAAAGTTTTCTGTGATCTACTCTGGCAAATATCAGATCTGCTGGAATATCCTTTTATGCCAGCAAAATAAGAAAGCTAGGTCCTTATGCAAACAAGCCTCAGAACAAAGAGAGAAATAGTCTCAGAGTGTGGAGAAAATTAGAATAGACCAGTCCAAGAGGAAGTTCACACGTCTCAAAATAAGTGGGATTTTTCCTCTTTGCCACGTCAGTCCTCATGGAGGGCTCGAGTTTGTCATGCCCGCACCTGTGGGTCTTCACAGGCACCCATGGTTGTGGCTCCTTCTACTTCTACTAATTTCTAGCATTGAGCATATTCCCTGCTCCATAATGTAGCAGGAGTCTGTTTCTGAGTCTGTTTCAAAAGAAGACCAGTTAACACAGGGAACACTGAAATTTACTTCTAGCGTATAACCAGGAAAAAAAAATGACAGGAATGAAGAAATATCAATTTAACACGATGGAGAAAGGGCAGTGTTAAAAAGAACAGAGACAAAAGGAAAGGTGATGTTTTGAAGCCAAGAAAGCAGGAAAATATTTAGGTTCTTGCAAATTGAAAGCACTATCATAAAATTAGCACTATTCATGAGAAGAGACCCAAATATATGCATTTACTCAGCAATAAATAAAAAAAAATCTTATAAGGATCGCATAGAAATAAAAATGTATTTACAAATTTTTGGAAAATGGGCTATCTCGGAATTAAGCAATTTTTTTACTGAATTTAAAAAAACAAGTATTTTCAATTCTCTTTTTGGACTACAATGTACAGAAGTGTATCCATTTTAAGTCTACAGTTCAGTGATCTCATGTACAGCCTGCACAGCCACCATTTCAGTCATGATTTCGAACACTGTCATCAACCACAGATGTTTCCTCACTTTTTTTCCCACTACAGATCAAAGCTGAGGCCTCAGCAATCAGTAAACAAGCATTCTGCCGTGGAGCCTCCCCCTCAGCCCTCTCATCCCTTTACCTTACCATCCCCTTCCTAGTTCCATTTCATTCTGTTTTCTTGTGTCATTATATCCAGTCTTTTCTTGTCTAGACTTTCAAATAAATGGAGCTATAGGTCCTGATTTGGGTTCCTTTTATGCAAACTTTCTTATCTGCATCCTTATTTGGCATGTATTCATAGTTTGTTCCTTTTGGTTGTTTGGTAGTAGTCATTGTATAAAAACTACAATGTATTTTAGCATTCTCATACCAAATGACGCGTGGCTTTTCTTCCACTCTGAGCAATATTGAATAAAAGTGCTATGAACAAGTTTGCTTTATGCATGTAGAATTATATCTTAGGGACTTTTTTTTATATTGGGGTTAAAACTGAGTAAGAAACTGTATAGCTGGAGTTTTCCTATGTCCTGCCCAGTCCACAGCTGCTCAGACCCAAGTAAACACAAACAGGCTTAATATTCATTAAAACTGCTTAGCCATTAGCTCAGGCTTCCTACTAACTAGCTCTTACACTTAAACTCAGGCCATTTCTGTTAATCTATATGTTGCCACATGTTCCGTGGCTTTACCTGTGTGCTCTTACATGCTGTTCCCTGGATGGTGGGCTGGCATCTCCTGACTCAGTCTTTCTCTTCCCAGAATTCTCTTTGTCTGCTTATCCCACCTATACTTCCTGCCTGGCTACTGGCCAATCAGCATTCTATTAAACCAGTGTACAAAAGCATTATCCCATAATATTTCCCCTTTTCTGTTTAATTAAAAGGGAAGGTTTTAACTTTAACATAGTAAAATTACATATAACAAACAGTTATCAATCAAGAATTACAGTTACAATATCTAGTCTACTTGTATTTGTCAAAATTAAAGAAAATATTCTATCTGTCCTATATTTGTGAGTCTAAAGTTTCTGATCTAATTTATCTTTTATCATAATCAAGGAAATTATAATTATAACTATCTAGCCTTCAACTATATCAAAGACCTCAGAAGGAAATAATATTACCTAAGTAAACTGGAAGAGCATTGTAAACAGCTTCCAAAACTCTGGAAACAACAGAGACAGCTGCCTGCCTGGACAGTCATCCAAAGTTATTCTGTAATCTTGGGGCATTTATTTTTCAGCATACAGGCTTAGAATCTCTCAGTTGCTTCTCTCTGTGTCCTGTAGAATGTCTGGCAGTTTCTTCTGTGAAGCAGGAACCTGAAGGACCATTTCACCTTGCAAAGTTTAGTGGCCATCTTCCTATGGATCCTGCATGTCCAGTTTATATGACATTTTGTCAAGCAATCCAGGCAAGAACAGTTTCTTGCCCAAATGGCTATTTTTGCCAAGAAGAAGATAAACTCCATATAAAGTGTCTTTGATGCCCATCTTTCTCTTTGAAATAAATCAGTGCTGTCAGGAGCAGATATGTCTCACTGTCCAGAAAGTCTAAGCTTTTAAAACATTTTAAATACCATATTCTGTAGGTCTTTGAAGTGTTTGAAGATTACCCACCTAACTGAATTATATCTATGTATACCTAGAAAACTTAAAATGACTATAAGTTTGAGTATCATAGAAGACTAATTATTAATCTGTATTTCTTAATTATCCATTGAGTTACATAAATATAATACCTTAAATGAGAATAGAAATATATATTATAACAAAATCAACTCTAAATTTGTATCAATAAACTAAAATCCATAGCAATGTAAAACATTTTTAAACAAGTTGTTACTCTTTAAAAGTAGGTTCATTAATCTACCCTTTTAGCCTATCATAGCTATCTACCCCTTTTTCTTCTTTAGAAAGAGATTACATTTATAATCAACCTCCTTTAAATAAAAATTTGTAGCTGGAAGTTTTTCTTTGTCCTGCCCAGTCTGCAGCCACTCAGACCCAAGTAAACACACAGAGGCTTATTTTAATTAAAACTGCTCAGCCATTAGCTCAGGCTTCCTACTAACTAGCTTTTACACTTAAATTCAGCCCATTTCTGTTAATCTATATGTCGCCACATGTTCCATTGCTTTCCCTGTTTGCCATTACATGCTGCTCCCTGGACAGCGGGCTGGCATCTCCTGATTCTGCTCTTCTTTTTCCCAGAATTCTCTTTGTCTGCTTATCCTGCCTGTACTTCCTGCTTGGCTACTGGCCAATCAGCATTTTATTAAACCAGTGTACAAAAGCATTATCCCACAGCAAAACTGCCCTAGCTTCCCAAGGCCATTGTGCCATTTCACATGCTACCAGTACATTAAAGCCTGTACTAAATCCTTAGCAGCATATTGTACAATAGGTCTGTTCAATTGCTAATGGATAAATAGTAGTAACTCATGTTTAGAAGTTGACTTCTTTGGTAACCAATGATTTGCAGTATGTTTCCATGTGTGCTTTTAGAAGTGTCTACTCAATTTGTTGCACTTTTATCAGTTATCTACTTCTTATCACTAGGTTGCAGAGAGTGTCCTGGCTAGTGTATCATCAACTTGACACAAGCTAGAGTTATCTGAGAAGAAGGAACCCCAACTGAGAAAATGCTTCTCTAAGACTGGCCTATAGACAAGCCTGTGGGACACTTTCTTAATTAATGATTAGTGTGAGAGAGCCCAATCCATAGGAGGTGGAGCCATCCCCTGGCAGATGGTCCTGGGTGGTAGAATAAAGCTTGTTGGGCAAGCCATAGAGATCAGGCCAATAAGCAGCACTCTTTCATAGCCTGAGTTTCTGCATTGACTTTTCTGGAAAAAGGACTGTAAGCTGTAAGATGAAATATACCCTTTCCTTCCCAAATTGCTTTTGGTCATGGTGTTTTATGACAGCAATAGAAACCCTGACTAAGGCAATACATTTTCAATATTTGCTAAAGGAATCTTTTAATAGATATTAATTTGGAATAATGTCTCCTCATTCATGTCTCTTTATAAAGTCAATAGTAATTCTTAAGTAGTTGGTTATACAACTTAATAAGGAAGACACAAACAACTGAATAAGGGTTAAAAGATACCAGTGCATTACAAAGATGATAAACAGATTGTCTGTAAGAACATGAATGATCCTCCTCTCAGCTAACCTCAATGCCTTTGAGACTTACCACTAACACCAGCCCCACTGCTGACCACATGTGGCTCATACCCAGTATCTCCACAGTTCTACTGTGCTTGTCCACCTCAGCACCTCCTCTCAGCCCATCCCCATTTCTTTGTAACTCCCAATCAGGGGAATGCAAATTAAAATGACTTTGAGATTTCATTTCACCCCAGTCAGAATGGCTAAGATCAATAAGCCAACCGACAACAAATGCTGGTGAGGATGTAAGAACGGGGTAACTGTCCCTCCTCTGCTGTTGGTGGCATGGCAGACTGGTACAGCCACTCTGGAAATCAGCATGAAGAATTCTCGAAGAGCCAGAAATAAATCAACCCTATGACCCAGCTGCACCACTCCTTGGCATATGCCCAAAGGACTCAACATCCTACTCCACAGATAAGCGCTCAACCATGTTCCTTGCTGCTCTACTCACAATAGCTAGGGAATGGGAACAACCTAAATATCCCCCAACTGACAGATGGATAATGAAAATATGGTTCAAATAATGCAACAGATTTCTACTCTGCTGTAAGAAAAATGGAATCAGGAAGTCTGCAGGTAAATGGACAAAACTAGAATGTATTATACTGATGGAAGTAACTCAGTCCCAGAAAGGCAAATGCCACATGTTCTCTCTAACTTGTGGATCTCAGTTCCAAATCTTTAGATGTGGATATATGACCTGGTGTAACTGCGGAAACCAGGAAAGCCATTCTAGTAGTTACAGAACGTAGCAGAAGAGATAGGAAGGTCATGTCATACTCATTAGGAGAACAATTCACCAAGAAGATATTACAGTTCCAAATATGTACACAGAAAACACAAGGGTACACAACCTCATAAAATGGACACTAAATGTAAAATCATAGAGTAACCCCAACACAATGATAGTGACTTTAACACTCATTCTCCCTGACAGACCAGCCATCCAGACAATAGCTAAGCAGAGAAACACTGAAGTGAAATGCTGTAAGTCAAATGGACCTAATAGACTTCTAGAGAACATTTCACCCCAACACTAAAGGATACACATTCTTCCCACCAGCCCACAGAACTTTTACCAAAAAAGACTGTATATTAGACAAAAAGCAACTCTCAAAAAACACCAGGAAACTGAAATAACATCCTGAACTCTGACCATAGTTGTATAACCTGTATAACTCAGGTTCCAGGGAATTCAATGCCTTCTTCTAGACTCCACAGGCACCTACATACACATGTTCACAGACGCACACACAGGAAACTATGTATACAACATAATTTTTTTCAAGAAGAAAACCTATTATTCTGTGAAAGACTATTTAAAAGATTAAGTGAGCACGAGGTGTGGTAGAGTACACCTTTAATCCTAGCACTTGGAGGGCAGAGATAGATCCCTGAGTTCCAGGACAGCCAGGGCTACACAGAGAAACCCTGCCTTGAAAAACCAAATAATAATAATTATTATTATGTTTATATATTATATTATTATATAATTTATATATTATATATTATAATATTTATTATTATTATTAAAATGAAAAGTGAAGCACAGCCAGTAACCTCCCTCAGAGAGTAAAGGCCCTTGCTGCCAAGCCTGAAAACCTCAGTTTGATCTCTAGGTCCCACATGATGGGAAGGAAGAATGGACTCTCGCATGTTGTTCACTGGCTTTCACATGTGTGCTGTGGCACACAAATGCCATTATATATCATACACATATACACACATGAATGAATGAATAAATAAATAAATAAATAAAATGTGATAAAAAGTAAAATAATGTTTTAAAATATGGAAGTCTAAGCCATAGACTAGGAGAAACTATTAACATATTCTGGCATCTGATAAATCACTATGTCAAGAGTACTTACAGATCTGAATTCAACAGAGAGGAAGAAATACCTCAGAAAGTATGTGGTGCTCTGAATAGGCACATCAACGAGAATGGGTAAGCAAACTGTAATACATCTTTACAACGGAATGAGATGCAGCAATGTAAAAGAAGATATCCACAACTCGACTGTTTCCATGGACTTCCAAGTCACGCTGGGTGAAAGATGCCAATATGCCAATGCAAGAGCTACATGTGTACTGATGCATTTACATCATTTTCAAAAGAAAATACAAATACTTATGGATAAGAAAATGGCGGTGGCGTGGGGTTAGGCCTGGGGGCGGAGTGCAGCTACTGCTTAGAACCATGAGGGAATTTACCTGCATTATGGAAAGATAATGTACCATGACTGTGGTGACAAGTAAACTAATCTACACATGTGGTAACATTCACAAAATCATACGACAAAAAAGCAAAGGGATGCAGAGGGGATGAGAATCAAGGCTCAGGGCATAGATTGCTTAATCAACCCCCAGGTCTAAGAGCAGACCAGGGTGTTGTCGGGAAGAGCACACAAAACACCAAAAACAATCCTTACCTCTACTCCATAAACTGAAAAGTAGATGTTACTCTCCATAACGCTCATCTCCATAAATATGTGCATGCTTCAATAACTATTCACTGCTTAATCAAATAATGTTTTTAAATGTCAAGGAGAGATTCTATCAGTTTACCTGGAAAAACACATAAATACTAAGTGAAAATTCTATAGCCAAGATTTGTCAAAAGTTCCAAGTTCAAATATTTTCTCCTAGAGACTTTATGAATATGCTCCTTCTTTTCTGGTTATTTTTAGGTTGAGAAAATATGCTTACTCCTTTACAGTGTATGTGCTTGATATTTTATTTAGAGTAAATTGCTTGATTTATCTTGGGAAGTAAATAACATCTGTTGAAAATTTAAATTCTGTTGCTATGTGGCATTTTTGTCCATATTTTAAACTAGATTTTTGAGTACATTCCCTGTTAATGCTAAACACATCACATAACTTTTTGTAAATTTTAATTTTATGTGTATGGGTATTTTGCCTGCATGCATGTACCTCACGTGTGTGTCTGGTGCTCACAGAAGCCAGAAGAAGGGGTCAAACCTAGAACTGAAGTTACAAGCTACAGGCATTTGTGATTCGCTGCGTGGGGGCTGGGAATCGAACCTGGGTCCTCTGAGAGAACCATTAATGTTCTTAACCACTGAGCCATCTTTCCAGCCTCTGTGACATAACTTTAAAATAGGAAATAGATTCAGAGTCTAATTCACATGACTAATGCTTAGAAATCATGAAGCAAACTGGTTGTCAAAAGATCTCCAAATTGGTTAGCATTATTTTTAGTTTTCACACTGAAAACGTGGTTACAGAAATTAAATGGGGAATACACAACTGTGTAACCACTTTAGCAACCTAGCATATTAAAGACAACAAGCTAGGAGTGAAAATCAATCACGTTAGGAATGTAAAAGACTGAGGTCCTTTTAGTTATAATTAGAGGAAAATAACTTATTTCAATGTTTTATGCCAAATTGTATCTAAAATCACCTTGTTTACACAGTTTTAAATGGAAACTAGTGTATGAATAAAAATATACCTTGTATTACGCATTTTGTAGGCTTACTTGTCTGCCAGACACAGAATATTTCATCAGGTAGATGACTCTAACTTAGAAAGAAGCCAACTTCTCTGTCTGGAAAGGGCCACAGAACAAATACTGTAGGCTCCACAGCTCACATGGAATCTAGGCAACTACTCAGCTCTGACTCTGGGGTGCCAAGTCACCACGGACACAAATGAAGCAACAAATGTGGTTCTGTCCCAATAAAGTTTTATTGACAAAAAACCGTCTACAAGCCCTAACTGGACCAAATGATCATGCTTTTCCAACCCTGTTCTAACTGGGAGTGTGTATTCACGTGCATGCACATGTGTACCCATGACCATACGTTGATGTTATCCTTGCACTATTCCCCAGACCGAAACTGCTAAAAGTGAGTTCAATTCTGCTCAAGTAGTGTTAGAGTGAGTATTTGCTTCAGTGGACATAGCACATGTCTTACAGTACTGATTACCTGTGAATATGAGTGGCTGGTAAGGAACTACTCTACTGCATCAATAGCTGTAGCTATGAATTAGAAATGACCTTAAAGGGGTTGGAAAGACGATTCAGTGCTTCACAGTTTTTCTGCCCTTCCAGAGGATCCAAATTAGGTCCCCAGCACCCACAATGGGCTGCTTACAACAACCTGTAACTCCAGCTCCAGGGGATCTGATACCTCTGGCTTCCTTGGTCACTTACACACACAGGTGGCATCCACTCACACAACTCTACACAGACACATAAACAAAATAAATCTTGGAAAATAACCCATGCTACCTTGACAATTGCCAAGTCTTCAGAACTTGAACACATTTCCTCATTTCCCTCTTTATCAAGAACTGAGTCTCCAAATCTGGTTTGTGGCACTTTTATTCCATTATCTTATATTCCTTCCCAAGAGCAGAAACACATCTATTGCAGACCAGCAGTGCACGGTTAGGCAGATTATAACTTAGCTCTGTGTTATTAAAGTGTTTATCACACTAAGGATTGTTCTTGATATACATTACTTTTAATGTGTATATAACTTTGTCCCTTTAATTACATAAGTATATCATACAAAAAGAATTTGTTTGCAAGGTTTATAGTAAGTGAGCAGTTGACTTATACATAGCAGTGAGTGGTGACTGGGCCAGCTTCAAGTCTGGTCAGCAGGGTCCCATTTCTGCTTACTGTTCTGTTGTCTTCACTGGGAAAGTATTGGCAATTTGTTTTTACACTGGGTCCCCAAATTATACAGCTGGTCCTGAACACCACAATGAGAACATCACAGAGGCATAAGGAGCTCCCCACAACATAATGTGTAATCAAGTTCAGATTCTGCCACCTGAAAAAAAAAAAAAAAAGATTAATTCCTAGACTTCGAAGGCGGGTTCTTCTAGCAGCATCCCTTCCAAAGGCAGAGGAGTGAAGAAAGCTGACACAGAGAATATGTGGAAACGCCTCCTTTCGATTTTTGAAAAATGTATCATAACTGTCATGATTTTCTTTCTCCTTAAATGTCAGCAACAATCAGCTTGACTATGAAGATCGACTTCTCCCTCTGCTCTACATGATAAGCCTAATAAAGGGCATGAGGCCCTTTAGTCACATGGCTGGTTGAGAGCCATCCTTTCCTGTGACAAGACTCTGAAGTACAAAGATATGTGTAGGCAGCACATGGGCTTGATATTCTTCATCATCCCAGCTGGGAAGCGTCGGGTGGGCTGCATTGCCAAAGCTGAACCCTTAGCACAGACAAACTCAAGTCTCATCAAACCAAGGGGGCCATCTTAAAAAGTAAAACAAAATATAACCCAAAGCAAGTAGGACTACCAGCCCAAAAACATTCAGGGCCGAGGATGAGCTGGTCAAAGGGAGGAAACCAGGCGGAGTAGGAGTGAGCTAAAAATACCAGCGACCACCAGTCCATTGGGAATCGCAGCCCTTGCTTTCCAGCCCTCCTCCTGATCTATTTTCTCCTGAAGCATCTGCCACTTCTGATACACTTTATAATGTAAACTCCAAAAGAGGCAGGCATCTGTTCACTGATAGGTCCTGACCTTCAAACACAATGGTGGCACGCCAATGACTGAGTCACAGGCAGGATTATCGGCCGCATTCTGCCTTCCCACTCAGGACTGCTCTTGCCGGGGCTGGGTACCTACCTGTAAATCAAAAGCAGAGAGAGAGACAGAGACAGAGACAGAGAGACAGAGAGAGAAGGGGTGCAGCAAAGAGACTTGTGATGATCTTGTAATACCCACCCCCAAGAATTTGCACTTCGATTTGAAAACGAATGGCGTCACGAATTTCCAGAGCCCTCTCTGACATTCATTATTTGTACCCCCACCCTACCCCAGCTCTTTAAATGTTGAAATCGAAACCGTTCAACCACAAAGCCTGCTTCAAAGGTACGGTTAACTGGCCCAGGTCAGCGTGTGGGTTAAGGCAAAGCTCTCTTTTACCGGCCAGATACTTAGATGCTAACAGGTTAGCTAATGATGCTTAATCCTTGCTGGATGCCTCGGGCTTATGCACGGCTTTTGTCGGCTTATTTGTGACTGTTCTTCACATCAGGGGCCCAATTACCTCTTCAGGGCTCCCCTGTCATCCTTTCTAGGACAGAGGGCTCTTAATCGCTCTGACTGGGCCATTCTCCGCCTTCCCCCAACCCCTCTTTCCCACAGTCTATCCTGCATTTAGTCACAAAGCACACTTGTCACATTATTCTCTCTGCTCAGAACCTTGTGTGCCGAAGAAACTTTCGTATTCAGCCCCTGCTGGGGTTGTTTAGTTTTGCTTTGAGTGTTTATTTGTTTTGAACAACAGAATAGAACCGATAGGAATAAAGAGGGCGCCGGTGCCAATCATTTCATAAGTCACACCTGGGTCAAATCTGCCCCGGACACCCCAAGGTCATTCTCACAAGGCTGGAGGGAGAGGGAGGGAGGAAGAATCTGTTTCCATGCTAAGAAATGCAGGACAGCGGGGAGTAGGTGGGAGTCTCTGGGATTCTGAGTGTGAGTGGACAGGCCTGCTCTTGACAAGCTTATATATGCAAACTATGGGAACTTGTAGCTTCCCGATAGAGACTAGCCAGCCACAATTCAGGCCCCATGCTGTTGGTTTGGGGTTTTGGGTTTTTATTTTCTCTTCACTTTTCGGGAGACCTGCTACCCAGCTCCCAAATAAATACATGGAGACTTATTCTTACTTATGAATGCCCAGCCTTAGTTTGGCTTATTTCTAGCCAGCTTTTCTTAAATTATCCCAACTACCTTTTGCCTCTGGGCTTTTATCTTTGTCTATTCTATATACCTTTCTTTACTTCTTATTCCCTGTCTGGCTGTGTGGCCGGGTGGCCAGGTGGCTGTGTGGCTGTGTGGCTGTATGGCTGTGTCGCTGGTGGCTGGGTGGCTGGGTGGCTGGGTAGCTGGGTGGCTGCTCCCCGCCCACCCTCCACTCCTTTTCTCACCCCACTCATTCTTTCTTCTATTTATTCTGCCTGCCAGTCTCGCCTATCTTTTCTCCTGCCTTGCTATTGGCCGTTCAGCTCTTTATCAGACCAATCAGCTGTTTTAGGCAGGCAAAGCAACACAGCTTCACACAGTTAAACCAATGTAACATAAAGAATGCAACACGTCTTTGCGTCATTAAACAAACATTCCACAGCACAAACGAATTTAACACATCTTCAACTAATATTCCACAACAGACCCCAAAAGGAGGGTAGGCTTTTCTTCTCCTGTCTGTGGGCCTGCTTTATTCTCAGCTCTCTCTGCCGATACATCTCCTTTGTTCCTCAGGGGACTCTATGGAACCAAGCCATAACCACTTCGGAATTTGCCTGGGACAGTTCCATGCACCCTCTGCTCTGGGTTCCCATGCCACCACCCCAGCAAATGGTTAAAGGTATGTCGGGTGCCCACCTCAGAACTCGCACCTAGGCTCTAACCCTGGATGGCAACTGACCTGTGCTGACCCCCTAAACTGATATATGCTCTGGGGAAGTTCAAGGAGAAATATACAAACATGTACCACATACACACACACACACACACACACACACACACACACACAAGCTTGTGCCAATTAAAGAGAAAGAAAATTGTGAAAGACAGCAAGGTCCAAGTTCTAGTCATTGGAGTTTCATAGAGATTTGATCTTTACTACATCGTAGTCTGTCTTACAGATGCTCTTAAGTTTAGCCCCAGAATTTATAGAGTCTCAAACCAAGGGTGAGAACAAGACAGAAAAGGCATCACTATTTCTTTCCTAATTTATCTTAGTAGATACTGAAAAACCCCATCAAGACCCCTGGGGAAGAGCAACCACACACTTGGAGGTTTAAAACATAGGGAGAGTATTCCTTCTCAGTCCCTAGATGCTGCAAGTTTGAAATTGAGGCAAAGGAAAGGCGTGCCTCTCAGAAGTCGCTAAGTGAGAACCCTTCTTTCAGGCAACTCCAGCTTCAGTTCTTGTCTTCATATGGACTTCTCTTTTGTATGTATGTTTTGTTGTTGTTGTTGTTGTTGTTGCTTGCTTGTTTGGGTGGTGAGGTTTACACCCTTGGACACTCTAAACACACACTCCTGCTAGGCACTACTGCACCCCAGTCCTCCTCGCCATTTTTCTGCTTCTTACAAGGATACTAACTGTCAAATTTATGGGCTACTTGATAATTCATATTTGTCTTACCCGGAGACCATTAATGATACTGACAAGACTCTTTTCCAAAATATGGTTTGAACCAGTGAGGGCGACTGGAAAATTGTCTCTGTGGTTAAAAGCACTTCTTCCTCTCTCAGAGGACTGGAATTCAGTTTGCAACACCCATGCCAGGTGATGCACAGGTGCCTGTGACTTCAGCTCCAAGGGATCTGATGTCCTCTTCTGGCCTCCACAGACATGCAAACCCACATGCACATATACATACACAGACAGACATAAACATAGATAGATAATAAAAATAAGCCTTTAATATACTTATGTTGTTATATTCACCAGCTCCAAATGTCAGGACACAGATGTATCTTTTGGAAGACAGCACCCTTTGACCCAAGACAACACCTACATCACTTAAGAACAAGATTCAAGTGCAGAATGTATTCACTTATTTGAAGAAGATGACTTTGCCTAGTGCTTATGGAGGAAGCCTGAGAAAACATGAAGGGCATTCCCAATATCTGAAGAAGGTGCTGGGGATAGACTCTCTAGCTGCAACAGAAACATCAGCAGCCTGAAGACTCACATGTATCACATTCAAGTATTCAGTTCCACCACAAGCAAAATCACGATTGTCTTAAAAATTAGGGAGGTTTTTATCTTAAGGAAAGCAGTATTTTAGTCCTCTAACATTTCTATGTAGACCAGTTTCACTGGAAGGAATTTTTCACCAATAATAATAGCATTAAAACAAAGTCAATAGGCGGGGATAAGCAGGCTTCAGTGTGACCAACATTGTTGCTGGAACCCTGCTCTTTCAAAGCCCCATGTGAACAGCCCATGACTACAAAAGAGTCAGTTCCATTAGACTGATATATAGCACCCCCAGTCTATAAAACAGATCAAGAATATTTGTGTATCTGGGGCATCCAAGGGATGATAAATCATACCACAAGGACACTTGCTCAACTATGTTCATTGAAGCATTATTAGTAATAACCAGAACCTGGAAACAACCTAGATGCCCCTCAACCGAAGAATGGATAAAGAAAATGTGGTGCATATACACAATGGAGTATTACTCAGCTGAAAAAACAAACAAAGAAAAACAAAAACAAAAAAACAATGACCTCATGAAACTTGCAGGCAAATGGATGGAATCAGAAAATATCATCCTGAGCGAGTTAACGCAGACTCAGAAAGACAAACATGGCATGTACTTACTCATAAGAGGATACTAGATTAAAGCAAAGGATAATCAGATTACAACCCACAGCTCCAGAGAAGCTAGGAAACAAGGTGGACCCTAAGAGGGATGCATGGATTACCTTGGGAAGAGGAAACAGGAGATCTCCATGAGTAAACTGGGGATGAAGGGGGGCAGTAGAGGGGAGGGGATGGGTGATGAGAACATGGGGGAGGGATGAAGTAGGAGAGCAATGAAAGAGATATCTTGATAGAGGGAGACATTATAAGGTAAAGGAGAAACCTGGTACTAGGGAAATTCCCAGGAACCCACAAGGATGACCACAGATTATACTACTACTAATAGTAGAGTAGAGACAGTGCCTGAACTGGCCTACTCTCGTAATCAAATTGGCGAATACCCTAACTGTCATCATAGAGCTTTCATCCAGTAACTGATGGAAGCAGATGAAGGATCCACAGCCAAACACCTGGCCAAGCTCCAGGAGTCTAGTCAAAGAGAGGGAAGAGGGATTGTATCGAAAGGGGAGTCAATATCAGGATGGGGAAATATTCAGAGACAACTGAACCAAGCTCATATAAACTCACAAACTTTAGACCGACAGCTGTGGAATCTGCATGGGACCAGACTAGCCCCTTTGCATATGTGTAGCTGGGTCTGTTTGAGGAGCCCCTGGCAGTGGGATCAGAATCTATCCCTGGTACATGAGCTGGCTTTCTGAATACCATTACCTATGGTGGGATGCCTTGCTCAACCTTGACACAGCAGGCAGAGACTTGGTCCTGCCTCAACTGAATGTACCAGGCTTTTCTGTCCCCACCCTCATGGGAGAACGTACTCTTTTGGAGGAAGAGATGAGGGGTGGATGGGTGGGATGAGACTGTGGGGAGCAGGAGGAGGGGTGAGAGGGGATCTGTGGTTGGTGTGTAAAATGAATTTTAAAAATTTTAATTAAAAAAAAAAAAGAATATTTGTGTGGGAATGAAATACAGAGGACCAGGCTGGCTCAGAGGGAGACTTTGTTTCTACACTAATTTTTTTTTCTGAGCATCAAACTTACTTATAAAGCTAATCAAGATATAAAATACAATCAACAACAGCTTCCAGATCTAAGTATAACCTATATAGAAAAATCATATTGACCTCCTCATGGAGGAATGAACATTAATCCCAGGCAATAAAAAAAATCTAATTTTTACCTGTGTTTTCCTTTGCAGTATCTCAGTATCTATTCTTTTGTGTTATTCTTTTAGTGTTTTTATGTGACTCTGCAAGCATGTACAAATTTTTCTCATCTTTACTAAGGAGACCAGAGGCTAGTGAAACTGCCCCTGGGTTTTCATAATGGAGGAAGTCTCCACACTTTGTCATGATCCCACCTCTAAAAATCACAAGAAACTCACATTTCTCTTAGTCTATATTTTTCTCACTTCTTCAAGTTCATTTGACACTAGGAGGCATTTCCAACATTCCTTGACATTGAATTCCCAGTCTTGTAACTTCGAGAGGTCACGGCGCATTGTCTGGGATTGCAGTCTGGATTCCCTGTGGGGAAGTTTGAGCCCATCCAGCTGCCATACTTCATCATATAGAAGACCTGGAAGGGGGCATGTAGCTGAGTGATGCAGACTTGGAGCAGCTGGGGCTTGGAGTTGATGCACTGGGGAGACACCAGAAAGGAAGCACAACACACACATAGCATTCAGCAGGCACCCCGAAACAATGGTCCAGAAAGCCAACATTAGAAAATACCAAGAAGTAATGATCCTTAATGTGGCAGTCAAGTATGGACATAGTCAGTTATCTCTGAATTTAACATCTATGATTTAGGAAAAAGAAAACCTTTTTTTTTTCCCCCAGATGGCATACCGTGTCACCCAAGAGGTCTTCGGAATTTCAGTCCTTATGTCTCAGTGTTATATCTGGGATTAGAGGCATGGACTACCGTGCTGATTAAAGTTTAGTCTTTATCTGTATGTGTGGGTATGTTTCATCTCTTACAATGGTAGCATTACCCATACACACATACACGTGCAGACACAGACAGGAGAAAAGGGGATTATGTTCCCTATCCTAGGAACAACTGATAAATGGGGCGGGGCGGGGGGAGTGGGTAAGGACCATGTGGCATCTGCTATTTTGTAAGCTGCTGACATCTTTCATCACTTATCAGGCAACCAGTAGTACCCTTGTGCCTCATCCACCTTCCAATTCTGTTACTGATTAGTCTTCAAATGAGCAACCAGGTAGCTCCCTTTTAGTCTTCCTAAAGGGATCACAGGTCTGATTTAGACTCTGCACAGCAACAAACATGACTAAGAGAATGATAAATCTTACCAAACCTATTCAGTCTCCCTCTGTGACAGCCAGACAGCTCCCATAAACAATCTGTATCGCTAGGTTTTACACTGCATATTGGCCTGAGGTTTGCACTCAATAAATACCAAACAAGGGGATATGCACCGCCTTCTACAAACACATGACCCTTATCAGTGGTTACCCACTCACAGCAATTTTACTCATAGGAGGACATTGAACTTTAAACACATTAAGAAAATAATAAACAGTAATGCAAATGTACATTACATACAAATAGCAAAAAGTTTTGAAGATGTTATATATATGTGAGTAAGAAAGGTCTAAATTTTCCTTGTCACATTTTCAGATGCTACATAATTTATTGGTACTGTCTTAGCTCGGGTTTCTATTTCTGTGATAAAACATAATAACCAAAAGCAACTTGGGTAGGAAAAGGTTTATTTCAGTTTACAGTTCCATATCAAGTCAATCATCAAGGGATGTCAGAGCAGGAACTTCAGCAGGAGAGGAACCTGGAGGCAAGAGCTGATGCACAGGCTATGGAGGAGTGCTGCTTACTGGCTTGCTCTCTATGGCTTGCAAAGTCTAATTTTTTTAAAGCACCCAAGACCATCTACCCAAGGATAGCACCACCTACAGTGATATGGGCCTCCCACACCATTCATATATATATATATATATACAGGTTTGCCCTCAGACCAATCTGGTGGGAGCACTTTCTCAATTGAGTTTCCTTCTTCCCAAATGTCTCTAGCTTGTGTCAAGTTGACACAAAACTAGCCATCACAGGCACTGTCAGAATTCTGAAACAATAAATACATTTTAGATGGCAGTGACAATTATGAATTTCACTAAGGATAAGCATAAAGCAGAACCTAAAAAATAACAACCTACAGTGCACATAGAGATTAAGGAAGCGATGCCTGAAGGAGTTATGGTAGCTTCAGTGGCAATTGGGAGAAGGTGGGAGGAAGAATGTGTGAACAAGGTACTTTCATTCAAACAATTACAGAGTCCATTTCAGAACACTTGCCCTCCAGGCTTCTAAGGGGAAACATTGATGCCTGTATCAAGGACTCCAGGCTCTTCCCAGGGATTGAAGATCCATAAGGACCATTGAAAAACACAAGAACTAATGATCTATGAGTGGTTCTGGGTGCTTTTTCTTCCATTTTTAAAAATGTCAAGGAGAAAAAGAGAAGAAAGCCAGTTCCATAATGTTGAGGACACTGTTCACAGTCTCGGTATAAACAACATGATTAGAGAGAGGACAAAGGGTGGTGGGGAAATGCCCCCAGATGGGTGCCAACAATTGTCACCACGTCTGACACAAGTGCCAAGCCACCAATGTGACCAGAGGAGCCTGCCAGGAATGTTAAGGTCCTCACGTTCTGCTGGCAGGCGAGCACAGACACTGATTCACAACACATCCCAGGAGAGTGAGGGCAGTGACCTATCTGGTGGTGGCATAGTAGAGAAGAGAGTATGAGTCTTTGATGCTGTGCCCAGGATGACTGAAAAACTGTAAATTGACTAGATTCTTTGCTCATGAAGAGCCTGATGATGCCATCTACATGAAACTGCCTAAAGTCCCCAGTGAGATACAGCCCTCCTCTGCAGATTCACATGTTTGGTAGAAGGGAAAAGTGAGCCTTCTTTTATAATATCCCAAGAATGTTTTCCCCGTATAATTTGTGTACTCCATTATGAAGTATTAATGGGATTTTTCAGTCAATTAAATGCTGTATGCAAATGTCATCAAAATGTAATTAGTGGTAAATTAAAAGTGGCCATGCAATGGAAATTGGTGTGAAAATCATCTGTCCCCTACTGACTAGGAATAGCTACCATTTGTTGAGTGCTTACTATGTACCAGGCAGTGTGCCAAGGACCCAGAGTCATCATTTTGTAGCACTGGGCCTTCAAAACACCCACAGAAGTGTGTGTGTGTGTGTGTGTGTGTGTGTGTGTGTGTGTGTGTGTGTGCGCACACGCGCGCAGGTACACATACACATACACACACACACACACATACACATGCACACACACCCCTGACATGACATGTACAGATACCATCTTCAGCAAATAAACCTTCTATTAAATTCCATAACAATAAAACACAGAAGTTCAAGTGTTATTTCTATATCTTTGGGGTATCGGAGATAATTTGGAGGATCAAAGCAGTTTTCTGGGCCTCTACTTCTACAGCTGTGAATCTGGGAGAGTAAGGATACCTCGGAGGTTGTTGTGAAGATGAAAAGATTTGCTGCACAGAAATCAGGATAGCCCCTGGTGAACAAAAAGCACCCTGTATGTTAGGTGGTGGTTTTCTTTATCATCAAACAGTGCTTGTTGCTACACAAGGATATAACCAATTGATCTAGCTGACTTGGAATTCCTGGTGACCCACTCTCAAAGTGCTGATTCTTCTGAAGATGTCCCTCATTCAGTGACACTACCCATTTCCTTTGGTTCAGAAGAAGTCAACTATTTTATCTTGATCTTTGTGTCCCTGGACGGCCGTTTCCACTCAGATAGGCCTTTTTGTTCAATATTTCATAGGCTTTTCCTCTGAATCCAAACAAAAGGCAGGTGTCTGAATGACCACATATTGCAATGGGCAAACAGCTTGTGCATACCCTTTGTCTTAATTACTTGCCAATTTCTGTGACAAAACACCATGCCAAGGCAACTTATAAAAGGGAATGTTTAGATGTGGCTCATGATTCCAGAGGGTGGGAGTCCATAACCATTATGGCAGGGAGTAAGGGATCAGGCAGGTAGACATGGCACTGGAGTAGTAGCTGAGATCTCATCTTGAGAGAGCAATCGTGAGGCAGAGAGAACTAACACAGAATGACTTGGGCTTTTGAAACCTCAAAGTCCAACCCCAGTGATACACTGCCTCCAACAAGACCACACCTTCTAACCCTTCCCAAACAGTTCCACCAACTGGAGACCAAGTATGCAAATATAGGAGCTTATCAGGACCATTCTCATTGAAACTACCATACTCTCTTATTTCCATTAACAACTCCAAGTTTGCATCTATCCTCTCAGGACTCACATGACTTCCTGTACCTATCACTTTGTTTGCATCTACTGTTTTAAAACTAATTGTGCTGTGTTATCCATCTTTGCCCTTCTCCTGCTACTCTGTCTCAACACTCACATAAGATACTTAGTAAGTTGTATTTGTTCAAGAAAGGAGTTAGTAAATGGCACTGAATCAAGGGTCTGTAAGAACACTCTCTTGTTCAGTGACGTGCTAGAAGAACTTTAGCAAAAAGATGTAAAGAAAAGTGGATACATGCAGAAAGGCATATGGATGAAGTCTAGAGAAAACCAAGAACAGGCTTCCAAGAGCCATCCCTTAATGGATCACAGAAGATGCTCTTAATTCCCTAGCAACAAATTGTGACATATGTCAAGTACTGTCTACTAGGGAAGTTCATCAAGTGACTAAGTGTGGTGATATTTTATTTGTGCTCTAACAAATAAAGCTTGCCTGGGGATCAAAGGAAAAAGCTAGCCACTATATTAAACACAGAGATCAGGCAGTGGTAGCACATGCCTTTAATCCTAGCTTTTGGGAGGCAGAAATTCATCCGGATCTCTGTGAGTTTAAGGCCACACAAGGAACAGAGCCAGGCGTGGTGGCATATGTCTTTAATCCCAGCAATAGTTAACCATAGTGGTCTGAAGGTCTGTATAGACCGACAGGAAGTGGTAGACCTAGGCAGAAAGAGGAAGTGATGTAGCTGGATGGGAAGAGAAAGTAAGATGGCAGGGCACAGAAAGGTTTATAGGCATGAGTATACAGGAAGTAGCTCTCTCTTGGCCTGAGGATTTCCTAGTGGTAAGAACCTGTGACTTGCTTATTTTATCCCTCTGTTCTTTCGGGTTTTCACCCCAATATCTGGCTCTGGATTTTCTATTAATAAGACTGTTTAGCAATTTATGTTACAACTAAGTAGCTAAGGTGCTGGTAGGGACTGATAATATAGGTCTCTACCTAGCATGGACCCAATATCTAATTCCCACAAAGAAAGCAGGAAACTGTGAGAATCAAATTAAGAACTTAGTGGTCATGATCATTAACTTACTAAATTTGTTTATAGATGTTTGTGAACATTGACTGCCTCCCTAAGCTAATGGTCTCTGGCTCAATTGCTGAGGTGACTTATAAAGGAGAGAAGGTACAGGCATAAAAGTGCCCTGAGATACGTGACCGACACTTCTCATTGTACACAGAAAAGACCAATCTGATGTAGTTAAACTCGTGAATGAAAAGATTTAGAAACAAAGCCCACAGAATTCCTCAATGTCAGGGGAATCCAAGAATACCTGCATTTTTCTCACATGTCACCTTGACTTGGTGATTCCTTTTCTTTCTGCCAATCAAAATCACATGGTAACTTTTTTTTAAAATCAAAATTTTCTTTTATTATTTGTGTGTGCACATGCATGCGTGCGATGCAAGGGCACGCCCCCCACAGCACACATGTGGAGGCCTGAGGACAACTCTCAGGAGTTGGTTTTCTCCTCTCCCCTCATGGGCTCCGGGCATCGAACCCAGATCGTCAGACCTGCCCGCAAGCACCTTCACCCCCTAGGCCAGTTTCCTGGCCCATAACATTTTTCAATACATTGCATCTGACTCCTGGGTCCCCACCTATGATAAGAATATATTGCTGATAGCTGTATTTGTCATGCCTCAAGAATGACATACTGTTTTTAAGACAAGGAATTTCCCTGGTATCTGGATCAGTTCAAGACAGATAAGACAAAAAAAAAAAAGGCACCTTCTCCAGCAAATCAATTCTAAATCCTCAATAAATTAGAAAATAATAATAATAGACATAAAAATAAAATTACAGAAACAAAGAAAAACAAGTAAGGATGGAGAAATGGCATAGAGACTCACTTGCGATTTAGGGCAAAGATCTAGCATTCCATGACAACCAGATTCTTAGGGACCAATTAAAAGAGCCACACCAACTGCTGCTGTCACTCTCTCATGGTCCCATAGTACCTGGTCTCTGCTCCTACTATACACACCGTCACTATAAAAACAAGACCCAGCAAGCCTGTGTCTCAAGAACTAACACCACCCAGGGATTTGGTCTTGGTAATCTGGTGTCACCACAGGCCCAATCATAGGACATTCCAAGAGGAAGGGACATCCACAGGTCTCGTTGAATAGTTCTAACAGTAACAGGGTGAATGGATGGATAATGAATGAATGCACACATAAACAAATGAAGAATATAGATGAATGAAGTAAGCAAACACTGATTTTAAACGGGCGGATGATGGAGTCAATTGGCGTGTTAGTCATGCTGTCCTCAGGACACAGCAATTGGACCAGCTTGGCCAGAATCACTGCTAACATAGGAATCTTTGGTGCTTTTTCCATCCTTGACAAGTCCCGTCCTTTGATGCAATGTCAAGTACTCGTTTCACTTAGTTCTATTAGAAAAATTCCATTTGGTCCTGAGCCCACTCCACTCGGGGACATATGAATAAATGCTCTTGCATATGTGTGTTAAAGTTTCATTTCATTTCTGGGTCACCACGGCTGATGGTTCTCATCCGAGAAACACAACCATGGTTCAGCTTCAGTCCCAGGAGAAAGCGCCTCCCGGAGCTAAAGGCGCATCCAGGACCTGCTTGGAACAACAGGCCTCTGTCTGCAGATGGCTTTAAATCATGAGACAAATTTCTACCTCCTGCCCTTTGTCTGACTGAAAGTCATATTTAATATTATTTCTCTCTGAGCTTCAATTACAAATGAATCTGCTTTTCTATTTCAAGTGCAGAAAAAAAAAATAAGCAAAGCAGCTGGACTTGCAATAAATCATCAGATAAACTATATGCAGAAATTGCCTGGCAAGCACAGCAGCCATTGTCAGTGAGAAGTCCCACTCCATGCCACCATGGCTGACCTGAGGTACAACCTCTAACTAAACATGTCTCAGCTCAATGAATCTGGAAAGGGCTCCTTACATAGACAATGATGATCCCAAATGAAAAGAAAAGGCTGTCCTGGGGTGGGGGTAGTGTTTGAGGTTGCTGTCCTGGGGTGGAGGTGGGGTATTTGAGGTACCCAGGCTATACTTCCATCTCTGATTAAAATAGCAGACACAAGAGAAGATGAGCTCTTTGGCTTTACCCAATCGTTAGTGTGGCCAGGACAACCCATCTAAGAAGAAAGAATGACCGAAGAGAGCATCATTCGGGACTTTCCATCAACCAGCCTCTGTAGGGATGACGGACCAGATGAAGACTTTGTTTCTGTCCTTGGCCTTGCTTCCACTCTTCTGTAAGCTGGGTTTGCCACTGGGAGACCTCACCCCCATGCACCATGGAGGGGGATAAAGGACACTGGGGGCAAAGGCTCAGCTGTAAATTCATATTTCCACTTTGATTTCAATCAACTTCAAGGCTATTGTGAAAATTTCATTCCCTAACTTTCATTTCCACTAATATTCTTAATATTTCACTCTTGCCAAAGGAGGCGGTTATGAACATTGGGATAAACATCCACAACACTGATGGGACTCAGGACAAAATATCCCCAAGATGCCACCTGAGAAATCAAAGCCTGAAGGTTACCCTCACTTCCTCTGTAGCATCCCATAGAACCCATCTGCCCTCCCCTGAAGCAAACTGTAGACACTTGCTCATCAGAAGTACATCCCTTTATCCAAAGAAAGGAATAGCCTTATTTCTAAATATACAGGGCAGAGGGTGGAATCTGAGCCACAGGCCTTGCTAGGTTCACCCTCCACTTACTACAATTAAATCACTCTCCCTTGGCCCAGCCACATACCCCCACAGTCATCTAGCTCATCAATCCAAGCACAAAAACACACAAGTGGCCTCATTCTTTGGGTCTTCATTTCTGAAGCTTCCCACATCATGTTAAATTTGCAAGTTGTTAAATTCACACATTATGGTGATATTTTATTTGTGCTGAAATGTGATTTTATTTGTATGTTAATAAAGTTGGTTGGAGATCAGAGGTCATAGCCATTAACCAGAAGTCTGGCAGTGGTAGCACACACCCTTAATCCGATCACATGGTAGGCAGAGTCTGTGTGTTCAAGGACACAGCCAAGCATGGTGACATATGCTTTTAATCCCAGTACCAACTGTAGAGTTGGAGGTCTGTATAGAAAGGAAGTGATGAGGAAGTCATGTGGTTGGGTTCAGAGCCAATGAGAAGACAGAACAGAAAGACAATAAAAAGATGAGACACAGGAAGAAGGTCTCTCTCTCAAGGGGAAGCAACGACAGCAAGTGGTAAGTTAAAGGAGTCATGGCTCTTGCTCTAACCTCTTAGGCTTTAACTCTGTATTTGGCTCTGTGTTTCTTATTTACTAAGACCATTTAGAATTTCATCTACAACACATCATGTTGTGTGCTGATGAGGGGTGGAGGTCGCCACTTCACTTACCAGAAAGAGGGGACCAGGCATGGAGGAACTGGTCCTTTCATCAGGTGTTACACATTTCTGGCATCCTGCTTCAGACGTGACCCTTCTTTCCTCTCACAGTAACACACCTTCTGCATTCTCTCCCATGCAGGGCTGGTGGTTCAAAGCCCCATGGAAGACCCCAAAGGACCTCTAATGCCTTTTAGATCTGCCAGACTCGGCTAGAGGTACCTTCTTCTGAACTGAGCAGGTGGGCAAAGAAGAGAGAAGGCTGGCAAAGGAACTTCAAACAGATAAATGCATGCTCTTTTCTGTGTTCCCACAGAAGCAAGTCCAGAACAGGGCAGCAATGATGAAGTATCAAGAAGATGCATTTTGAAGGACAGCCTCTCAGAGAGAGGCAAATTCTCCTTATGTTATTGATTTTTTTAAAGATATTAGGTTGAATTTTTAAGCAAATACTTGTGTTAACACTCATTGTCCAGAAGCCAACCTCTTCAAAACTGTGAACTATTATCATCTCCCATAAAAAGCCCTGTTTTCTGTGCTGTGACCCAGAATTGCTTCTCTTGTGGCCACTTCTTTCTTGGATAGACATGATTATTTTTTTTCCCTGCTGCACGCTCCAGTCCTAAGAACTCCATTCAATCCTGCTGCCCACAATGGCTACAGAAAGACTCCCATATGACTTCTATGTTTAATTCCAGCTGAGATGAGTTCCTTTTTATACATAAATGACTCCAGAGCTCAGCTCAGCTTCCATGTTGGGTAATGAGGGAACTGTGACCCAGGGCCAGCAGACACCAGCTCTGCATCCCAAGGGCATTAAGACATCAAACAAACAATGCATTCATGTCTTAACTGTACCAAGCAGGTGCAAGGCACATGGCCATTTAACTGAAAAGAACATATGCATTTCTCCCCTCTTTACAAAAAAATATAAAGATAAGATCCCATCCAATGCAAGAAGAGAAATGATAGGGATGTGTGAGTTCTATCTCTATCTTAGACGAAGTCAACTTCCAGGACTCAGTTTCCTGTACTGCACAAAATGCAAACGTAAGAAGTCTGAATAGCAAAGCTTCAAATACCTCTCCTATATGTCGCTTATACAGTAACAATAAATAGGTCATATCTAGGATTTCTTCACTGTAGGCTAAACACTTGATGTAGTGTAGGCTAAATGCTTGCTAAAAGTTACAAGACCCAAAAATACTGTTAATATCCCTTCCGCTGGGATGGAACTCGTATACGAGGAGAAGATATTGAACCCTGATTAGCAAATCAGAATTTACAAGTGCTCAGGTCCTGGAAGCTGCAGAGATGGCTCAGAAGTTAAGAGAGCTGGCTGCTCTTGCAAAAGTCCTAGGTTTGATACCCAGCCACCCACATGATAGCTCACAGTCTCCTGTAATCTGATGTCTTCTTCTGACCTGCATGAGGATCAGGCACACTTGTGGAGGATATGCAAGCAAAACATTAATACAGTTAAAATAACTAAGAATATTAGAAAGAGTTCAGGTCCCATTTGTGTTACATTCTATGCAACACAGGAAGAAGTGTGGTTTTTTTTTTGTCAAATGCACAGAATAAATTTTTAATAAATCTTAAAAGTATATAAAATTAGTTATGATAGTGTTTTGATTTGTGGAACATTTAGAACTTTTCATTGGAAGCCTTGCCAACCCTTCGAAATGACTCTTTCTCTTGAAAGAGGAAAATAAAAACAACCCTTATGCACAAACATACACACACAGGTACATTCTAGAGTTCTGTATGGACTTAAATATTGACTTTTAAGTAAAGTCCAGGAATGAGCGAAGTTTCCCCCTTTAAAAAGCAAATCAAGGGACTAGACAGATGGCTCAGTGATTAAGAATGCTCGCTGCTCTTACAGAGGACCTGAGTTCAGTCCCTAGCCCTTGAGGCAAGAGATTCACAACCATCTGGAACTCAAGCTCCAGGGAATCCAACACCCTCTTCTGACTTGCCTGGGTACCTACACTCAAGTACACACACTCACATATAGACACACAGACACAGGCACCTGCATGTGCACAGACATGTGTGCGCACATACAAACACGCACACACAAACATGCACACACCACATGCAGAGGTGGGTGGGGAAGAGAGAAATATTTTAAGAATAAATCTATAAAGGGTAATTAAGAATCAGAAGGCAATAAAGCTGCTGAGATATTTTAAATCAGGAATGTTCTTTGAAATTTGAAGTGTTTTTGAAGCCCCAAATAGATTCAGTTTTGTGACAGGAAAGGCCAGCCATTTTTCCAGGTTGACTGCAGAAATATAATAATCTGGGTGCACATAGGGACTTCACAAAATGGACAATGGTGTGCTTTCATGAAAACCAGCCACAGGAAAAATGACACAGTTTACATCTGTGCCATGTGCTATATCCGTTCACTTTGTGCAAGCCATCTGAAATTAGGGAGAAATTTAATCAATATGCTCTGACTCGTTTCCACATACATCATGGAAAAACACAGTGCTGACTGTTTGATGTGTTTGAGGGGACTTTTTAATAAGTTTTTCTTTATGAATATACTTCTCCCTTCAACCCCAGGAGGTGGCACCTTGCCAAGAGCAAGGAACTGCCATACAGTGCCTGTAACTAGGACTCACCTACTCAGGGGGCAGGAAGCTTGTGGGCTACTGGCAGAGGGAGGAGAGGAGCGGCAATAATGTAGCTATGGGCCTACTTTGAAGTTTGCAGCATTTGGAGCTCATGGGACTAATGGTGTTGAAAATCTAAGAGCATAAATAAAACGACTCTGGCTGGTTCCTGTGTACTAATGTGCACCCAGGTGACTGGAGTATATGAAAGGAAATAGTTTGCCCATGAGAAGAAACTGACCTCAGCTTTGTGAATTATTTCTTCCACTTGAAATTAATGATGGCTTTGTTCTTGATCAGTTTTCATTTCAGCCTATGTTAGGTTTTCGTTCCTGGAAAAAATATACTCATTCACCTTCAGGAAAGGCCCGTCCAATTTAATTTATCACAACACCTTTAGAGTGAAGGGGCTCTATTCACAATGGAAGACGTTTAATGAGAAAAATGATGGCCTAGGACCCTCCCTTGGAGGAGCCTCACTGGCCCACAATAGTCTCATAATCAAAGCTCAACTAACCAATTACACTCTCCCCCTGTCCATAGACCGCTGGTTGCTGTGTCAGATTGTGAGATGAGCTGTACTTTCAAGGGGAGGGGAGGAACAGTCACCCCTATACACTGATGCTTAGGTAGACTGGCCTGACTCATTGGCAAGATGACTCAGCCTCATGCTGTAGATGATAGCATCCTACAACACCTGCTTGTAACACCATTGACAGAGGAGCAAGAAGAGGAGAAAACAGGGCTTTGTGACCAAGGATGGAGGTGCAGATCAGGTTGGAACAGAGGCACCAAAATAAGCTCATACAAATTCTAATCATTACAATGTGGTGTTCAAATTAAACTTCAACATTGAACCCATAAATTGTGAAAATATCTACATATATACATAAAACTACTCTGGTGGTGTATATGCACATGCATACACTCAGTCAAATACTTAGATAGATTAAAAATAAATCTTTTAAATATATATAGTTATATGTAATGTATATGGTTATACATATAGTTACATATTATAGTTAGTTAGTTAGTTAGTTAGCTAGTTAGTTAGTTAGTTAGAAAGGAGAAGGATATATGAACAGCCCTTTTCTAAATATTTGTACATACTGTTTTTCATAGTCCACTAATTGTGGCAAGTGGTAATTTCTTACAGATAAACCGTAATTTAGAAATGTAAAAGCATAGAAATGAATTTTGTATGCTCTATTGTGTGAAACCCATTGGTCTTTCTTGTGCCTGAACTGACATTTTACCCATGCTTGACACATTCTTGACACCAATAATATTCTGGCAATCACCAGGGAAGAAAACAAAATAACAACAGATAAAAATAAAACCAGAACAGGAAATATAGTGTAGATAGTACCGGCTGTTTGAAGTAAAAGTCTAGACTCAGATCTATTATAGGATGTCTCATGTTTTTCCTGACAATTTGTCCAGTTTTTCAACTTCTCTTGATTGATTTTCCATAACTCTCATTTTTCTAGAATATAATCTAGTGAGGTCTCCGTTTAGTCTACACTTCTCCATTCTTTGTGACATCTCTCTGGCTCGTCTTTATTCCTAATGAAGTAGTCTTCCTCTTTTTCCCAGTAGTGACTGGAAACTCTTATCATTAACTATTTCCATATTATAAAAAAAATTGATGGCGATATTGAATGGTTCTGTTACTTTTTTCTTTCAATTCATTAATTCTTGCATTCAGCTATTAGTTCTTTCCTCTTATTTTGCTAGGTATAATTTATTGGTTTTGTTCAGTTTCTTTGAGCTGCGAGTTTATTCTTGTCATCTGCATTGAAATCCCTGGAGCCAATGCCCCCACTTATTCAGCAGCCCTTGTGACTAATTCTACCAATATCCTGGTAATTATTTTCTTTTAAAACAGAAAGTAAACTTTTTTTTAGCTAGAATAGGGAGTGCTTTCCATGTTATTTTTTCCTGCGGTCAAGCAGGGAGAAAACACTGCTTAATTCTTTTTAAAAGGATGTTGAATAAAGCACAAACATCCACAGAAACACAGGCAGATGCAAGAGGCCACCTTGGATATAAGCACTCCATGATTCACAGGTCTCAGACGTATGAACGGCACTATCAAAGCTGAAACCAACCTGGGGCTGAAGAGGACAGCAGAAAGCTAAGGCCCTGCTAAAATAGTCCTCACTTTGGACTCTGGGTTTAATCCTATGCAATTTATTGAATTAAACTTCCATTAATCTCTGTTTGGTTCTGAAATTGCCAAAATGTCTGAACCTATTAGTGGGAAAAAAATTACAATAACAGCACAAAGCAAACCAAGGACCTGTCCAAGGGCAAATTGTTTTTATAAGAATTCAATGTAAAGCAGTTTTGACTATTTCTGGAGGTTGAAAAACACAGCTTACATGTTCAGCCATTTAAAGAGAATCTGTATAATAGCTATTCCTTTTTTTCCAATCAAATCTTGTAGGTGATAAGGCTTTAATGTAAAACTGTGGTTCTTGGCAAGTTATGGAGAAAAGTGTTTTGAGGTGTTACGCTCTTGTCTATACATGGATTTTTTTTTTTTCAAAAAGAAGAGATTTTTGTCAGTTGTGTTCAGACTGCTATTATCATGGTGTCAAGGAGTGTTCAGGCATGTATTTCCAGGCTACTGTATTATTAATACAAGGGTTCAAATGTCCCCAAAAGGCCCCTGACAAGAGTCACCATAACTGCTCCCAAAGGGGTATTACGTTGAGCAGTCAGAGATTCAGAAACGTTTGCAAGTGCCTGGGCCCCAAAGATGAGTAGCCAACAGAGGGATGGTGCCTGAATTGACTTCCTTCCGTCACTGCATGGGGAGAAGTCATTAATCTGTTTGTAGCTTGAGTGTAAGAGAAGATATTATTCTCTTCTGGAAATTTTCCTACCCACCCTTTCAACTCCCCAATGACGATGACAAAAAGTGTCCTTCCTGTGATAATCCAACACTGCTGGCCTCTGCTGTGATGTATGTTGGTTAAACGGCACTGCTCCTGGCTGGCCACCGCGGGCAGCAGCCATGCTGATGGAGGAGAATGCTGGAGGAGGAATCACAGGCCATGGTTACCTTTTTAGAGCTTTATTGGGAGAGGGGGGAGAGAGGGAAAGGGAGAGGGAGAGGGAGAGGGAGAGGGAGAGGGAGAGGAGAGGGAGAGAGAGAGAGAGAGAGAGAGAGAGAGAGAGAGAGAGAGCAGAAAGAGAAGAAAGAGGTCCAGATGGAAGGAAGGAGCGGAAAGGAGAGAGAGGGACGCACAGAGGGCCCACCTGCTTTTTAGGCTGGGACGCTGTCGCAGGCTGATGACATAATTAAGGACAAAATCCTTACATTCCAGACTTTCACTTATTATAAAAAAGCAGGTAGATGGGAATAAGGGCGTCATTCCTCTCAAAAACTGCTTCCAGCTGATTTTTGGACGTCGGTTGGCTCTTGATGGAATGGAGAAGGAGAGTCTTCTGAGGTAGACAAGCATTGTGGGAGGCTGTCTGTCATCCATTTGCTCTGGAGACATGTATCCCTCTTGGCTGTGGCTAGGAACTTTCTGTTTGACAAGATGATCTCTGGACTCTGGTTCTGTGGCAGTCCTGTACCATTAGCTTAACAGTAAGTTAGAACAGGGAACTGGGAAGAGAAAAGCTTGTGGTGCGTGAGAATTTATTTTTTGGAATTAGGGACAAGGCAAAGATCAGGGCCCTGTCTGTATGCACGTGAAAAACAGACAGTTTGAGAATGAGTGGGTGGAATTAAGGTAAGTTAGGGCGAGAGTCAGTAGAAGCCGCCCAAGCCCACCCATTTGAGCCCGCCCCCTGCCAGCGGAAGTCAGACAGAAAAGGTTGCCCGTGGCAGATGCAGAAGTGGGGAAGGGTTTAGTTAGAACTTTAGTAGAAAGCTTGGGGATAAAGTAACTCTTATTTGCCCGTTCACTGGAAGAAGTTCCTGCGACGCTGTTATGTGGCCAGGTTTACTGGTGCCCGCCCCTATCTGCCAATGTAGGTGGAAAATGTATCTGCCCCTTTGTCTCATGGCTGTAGCCTAGAGAAAAATAAAAAATTAAAATAACAAACCAGGATCAGACTCCAATCTCAGGCATCCCTGAGAGTGAAGAGAGATCTAAGAATCAGCTCAAGTTCACCATCCTCTTCGTCAAGGGATGGCAAGGGCTGTGGCTGCACTGCAGTTGGTTCACCTGGTAGACCTGAGACAGCATTGACCCCTCATCAGGAGCGAAAATGTGCCTCCTGTTGCCAGCACGGCCGGAGGACAACCCCAGGGTGTCTGTCACAAAGAATATAGCTCAGACTACAGCAGCGAGAATGGTGGACTCACTGTGGTGAAGAATCATGGCGGTATCAGTAGTGGTAGCTGTGTGGGGGTCCAGCAGAGGCGAGGGACACACACTCTCGGTCTCAAGGTCTCACTGGATAGGGGAGGAGGCAGCAAGCGGTAGCAGTCAGCAGGTCCTCAGTGGTCTATCCCAGGTTTCAGCACCAATGTTGGTTAAACGGTGCTGCTCCTGGCTGGCCCCCGCCCGCAGCAACCATACCAACAGAGGAGAATGCTGGAGGAGGAATCACAGGCCATGGTTACCTTTTTAGAGCTTTATTGGGAGAGTGGGAGAGGGAGAGAGAAAGAGAGAGAGAGAGAGAGAGAGAGAGAGAGAGAGAGAGAGAGAGAGAGAGAGAGAGAGCAGAAAGAGAAGAAAGAGGTCCAGATGGAAGGAAGGAGCAGAAAGGAAAGAGAGGGACGCACAGAGGGCCCACCTGCTTTTTAGGCTGGGACACCGTCATAGGCTGATGACATAATTAAGGACAAAATCCTTACAGTGTACTCAACAGCTCCTGTGTGCCGTGCCAGGGAAGAGGCTGTAATGGGGGGATTAATTGAAATAATTTCCCCAGAAATACAGAGTAGTAGTGTGAGTGACTCCCTCTGCAAGGGACAGATGAACTCTGTTGAACCATACTCAGTCCTCATTCACTAGCAACACTGATATTTTAAAAGGCTTCCAGCCAAACGTGGGTCTTGCTAACATCATGGTGCTTCCTTCTCAGAACTGACTTGATTCTTACTAACTTGTTCCTTCCCAGCACTTGGGAGGATGAAACACAAGGATTGCCTCCTACTGGAAGCTAGCCTGAGCTACATAAAAAGCCCCAGACCAGTCAGAAGCTACAGTGTGAGCTCCTGTGTATAAACAAACAGATAAGTAAACAATCAGTCAGTCAAGACTCTCAAGGTTAAATGAATTGCTCAAAGTCAATCTGTTTTTCTAAGTAGTGAGGCGAGTGCCAGAGGTACATACATCAAGCAAGTCTTTTTTTCTTTTTCTTTTTTTCCAATCTAAATGGCAGAGCCACACACCATTGAGGAATGATGAAAAAAGCTACCCAGCAGGATCCATTTTGTTTTGCTTCCTTCTTTCTTTCTTTTTAATTTGCTTAAAAAGATGGGGCTTCCCTCTGAGTTTCCTTTTAATCTATCCTTCAAATCCATCTTCTCTTTCACCTAGTCCCAGATTCTTCTTCTTTATAAGAGTTTGCCCCTACTTTTCTTGAACTTGTTTCTTGTTTAAATTTGAGTCTGTTTGAAGAAGATCAGCAGTTAACATTTATCAAGCGCACTTTCTGAGAGGCATTGTTCTAAGCACTCTGTGTATAAGATAGATCTATTGTAATTCCCCCAACTGCCCTAGGAGATAAGGTCCTATTATTATATACCTTTTAAAGGTTAGGAAACCAAAAGAGAGTGGAAGACTGGATGAAGGTCACAAGGATGAAAAGTGGCAAGGCTGAGACTCGAACTTTGATCAGATCTGGACCCCACTTCCTCTGTTCAGTGTCCCTCAGCTTTAGAGGTTATGAAGTCAGTTAGGAATAAAAAAAAAAAAAAAAAAAAAAAAAAAAAAAAAAAAAAAAAAAGACACGGAAGAGTGGGGGATGAAATGGAGTCAATGAGAGAAGTACAAGAACAGACAGAGACCAAAAGAGCAGCTTTGTTTGCTCCAGCCCCTTCGGAGGAACTGTTAGGAACGTGGGAGGGGATTATCAGGCCCCGCTCTACCCATCACTTGAATACAACCAGTCCTCTTCCTACAGTCTGTCTACCCTTCCAATATCGAAACAGATTCGGAGTCCATCAGAAATACAATCAACAGCCATCATCCGAAAAATAGCTTGAGTCTCGGGAGACTCGGCTTTTCTTTTAAGGGAAGCAAATGAGTTAATTTGAACAAATGACGGCATAAGCAATTCATTATTGGCCTCTACAAAAACAAAGCGAATCTAGTGGGTGGGGAAACTACAGAGGGTGTTCCCAAAGCTTGGCAGCTGAAAATACATCAAGATGCATTCTTCCTTCTGGGGGCACATCTTCAGTCAACTGAATTATTTGTGGTTAGCTAGAGGTAGGAAATAAACATCAATCCCACTGTCCTGCCTCAGAAGGAAAGTACTGCCAGAGCCAGGGGGATGTCACAGTGGTGCCAGCCAGCAAAGTAAGTAGAGGCAGGCCATGAAGAAAAATTAACCTTAATTGCTTAGATTTATATGTGGAGACGTTCTGGCCCAACTTGGTGATCCTGATGGCACACGGGTGTAACCTAGATGCCAGGCCAGTCCCTAGACCTCGGGATGTCTGCATTCCCAGACATGGTTCCTTGTCCCTTTGTTTCTGGTGCTGTGTGAATGACACCTCACTTCTCTCAAGACTTGGGGTGCTTTTTCCTCACCCCCAAACTAGGAACTCAATTGTCCCCTTCCCCTCTGCCTTCTCTCTCCCTACTCTCTATCTTTATCTGTTTCTTCCTACCCTCCCTCCTTCCCTCCCCCACCACACACACACACACACACACACACACACACACACACACACACATACACCAAACACTGACAGTACTTTTACATAGCACATGTTGACGAAGGCTTGGAGAAACTGATGGATTTGCTTCTGAGCAATTCAAACAACTTCAAAAGCTCTTCAGCATTTGGCTAGCCATGTTCCTCTTGCTCCCAGCCCCCCACTAGAATGCTCTCTGCCCTCCTGCTTTAAATTTGTGAATAGTACATGAGTGATGATGTTGCTTCCTTGTTTCACTTTAATTTGAGAGTGAATCACAGACTCCAGAATACTTAGGAGGGTGTTTTCTGAATGAAGAGAATCCCCACCCTTTGATGAGGCCTTCCTGACTATTATTATTACTAGTGTCTTTACCAGGCCACCTCAGAAGTGAAGTTATCACCTTTCTTTTTTTTTTTTTTTTTTTCCTCTCTCTCATACAGTAAATCTTTCTGACACCAAATGTCAAAGGGACATCAGGGTTAAGGAGTCTTACTTCACAAACTTTCTTTCTTTTTTCTTTTTGGTTTTTTTGTTTTATCTTATTTTTGAGGCAGGGTTTCATTATGTAGCTCTGGCTGTCCTGGAACTCACTATGTTGACCAGGCTGGTCTTGAACTCACAGAGATCCACTTTCCCCTGCCTCTTGAATGCTGGGATTAAACAAACTTTTTACTGTAGTATTTCCATATACTGTGAGCAAGTCTTGAGACCTTGAATGACAGATTTGGTACCTCCAATTTTGATCTCTCTCTAAACCACTGTTCCTTACACCCAGCATGCTTCAGTTTCCACCCTGAACATGAAGTGGGCACATAGATTCAATTCCCTGAACCTCTGAACTGTAAAGACAGCTACCATTTACCCAGTTATCCATGTTAAAGTATACAAGTCACACGTAACTCATTAGTCCCCCAAACCTTATTCATCCCATCAGTGAATCTAGGTTATTCTTTTGCCAGCCAACATACATGTCAAGTCTGACCACTTATCACTACCTCCACCAACCAAATGCAAAATAACCATTTCCCTCGTAGACAGTGGAGCTGCCTCCCAACACATCGTATTTTCTTTCCTCCGCAGTCTCCACACAGAAACTATAGTGATCCTTTCAAATAACGCATGCCCTTCTTCCTCACAACCCTCCATTGATGTTCGTTTACAAAAACTAATGGCTATGGCTATGGAGGTGACTCAATGGGAAAGGACCTGATTGTGGGCAGCTACCCACCAACCCCACAGCTCCCCAGAGTTTCCTTGACTGGGAGTAGCAGGAAATATTAGATAGAAGGATTTAGATTGTGGAGATAAACAGATAGAAAATACAGGATAGCCTGGAGAGGGCCTGGAACCTATTCCAACAGGCCCTGTCTCTGTCCCAGGGTATTTATAGAAACCCCAAGAGGTGGAGCAAAAGACCTCCCCCTAGCACAGTCAAGTGCAGACCATCTCAGACACCTGCATTCAGGCCCGTGGTCCAATCATCCTCTCTATGTGGACCTGCTGGGTAAAGCCACTAGGAACCTGAAAACCGGCTCCCACACCTCATGACCTGAGTTCAGTCCCTGCAGAATCCACATGCTTGCAGAAGACTCACTCCCAAAAATTGTCCCCCGACCTGTACACACACACACACACACACACACACACACACACACACACACACACAAATGAATTAATAAAAGTAAAAAGAAAAAAGTTCTAGTGCCCTTGGCACCTCTCTAAGGCATGTGCCCTTCCGACTTGATGACCAGGGTCCTTTTTATGGGTTTCTCATAGCTGTGAAAGCTGTGCACATAAGAAACTAACTACATTTTTGTTTCAGAGTGTCTTTTAACACACAGTTGTATAAGAAAGAGCTTTAAAAGGTAAAGAAGGGGTTGGGGAGACGGTGCATTAGCAAATGCTTGTCATACAAACATGGGGACTTGCGTTGGATCCCAGCATCCACAGAAAAATTCAGGCACGGCCGGGCACTGGTGGCCCACGCCTTTAATCCCAGCACTCGGGAGGCAGAGGCAGGCAAATCTCTGTGAGTTCAAGGCCAACCTAGGCTACAGAGTGAGTTCCGGGAAAGGTGCAAAGCTACGCAGAGAAACCCTGTCTCAAACCCACCACCACCAAAATTAAAAAAAAAAAAAAAATTAGGGCACGGTGGTACGTGCTTGTATTCCCAGCAACACAGAGGCAGAGACAAGAAGATCCAGCCAGCCCAGCCAAACTGGAAGGTCCAGGTCACAAAGGGAGACCTTTTCTCAAAAAGTAAAATGAGCCAAACTTGAAGAGGAATGAACAGCCACGTTATCCTCTGGCCTCTAGAGGCATAAACACCCGTGCCCATACCTATGTGTGCCCGTGCGTGTGCACACACGTAATTGTTTTTAAGTAAAGAGACCATCTCCCCCTGCAGCCTAGAGCAGCTGTACGTGCTTCCCTGCATAAAAGATTCTGGTTCCAGCTGCCCAGGATGCTTCTCTCACTGCATTACCCTTTGTGTCAACAGACATCACCTGACCTTCCTAATGTGCTGGACAGGAATCGGAGTTTTGGAAAGCTGGCTCCCAATTGGCAAGATGTTCCATAGCTGCTGTGAGTAATAATTGTTCTTGTCCCCGACCCAGGAGTGAAATATGGCATATTGCTTAGCATCCATGAAAATGTCAGAACCGAGGACTATAGAAGTCTGGCCCTCCATAAAAGAGTCAGCAAGAGTGGCAAAATCTACTAGAACGCACATCCTCAGCACCCTGGACGGTACCCAAGAGCTTACAGCAATCACACAGAGCTGTGTGGTGCTGACACAAGAAAAGAGCTGGGTCCCGGGAGCAGAGCAAGCTTTGTGGTGGTGTGACTCACATCAGCCCTTTTCCCTATGGTATCCAACACCAGGCCCCTGCCTCAGCATCCTCCAAAGTGACAGCACTGTTCTCCCTGTTGAGAGGACAGAAGGAACTCATGGATGCAGATTAGTCCTCAGTTGACCTTTCCGTTGGCTCCCTAGAAGACCCTGTTCCATAAATTGTCATTATCTCATCTAACTGGGAACTCACCCAGGGCTATACAGTTGCTCTGCAGAAAGCATTTGTCAAAATGTTCCCAAGCAGAAGTTTGGTTTCTGCTCTATCGGGCAATTCATTAGTTAGGGAGAACAACACACGAACTGAAAACTTTGGACTGAAAGACTGGGAAATAAGATGCTTTGACAGGAAACACGAGCTCTCCAAAGGTGTCAAGTGTGTGCCTGCCCAAGACTGTGTACCTGCTCAGGAAAAATCTAGAAAGGTGCAGTGCTCTCACATGAGCTGACCTTGAGGTTTTGTGCAAGCAGGAAGGAAAAGATTTATGAGAAAAATAATTAGATGCAGAAAAAAAAAAAAAAGCCTCACAGGAAATCTTATAATGCTTACACCAAATAAGAGGGAAAATCTGAAATCGATAACTTCATCATGCACCTTAAGAAACAAGAAAAATTCAAGAAAGTCAAAGAAAATACCAAAGATTATAACATAGATAATGACCTAGAGATTGGGAAGCAACTGGGGGGGGCGGTGGTGAATGAAACTCAAGATGAGTTGCAAGAAAATACCAACAAAATCAACAATTTTTAGTTTTCTAAATCAGGAAAAAAAGAAGACAAGCCAGTGAGGTGGCTGAGTGGGTGAGGATGTGTGCTGCCAAGCTTGATGAGCTCAGTTCAACTCTCCAGACTCACATGAAAGGAGAGAACTGAGTCCCAAATACTCAACAAGGTGCGCGCGCACACACACACACACAAATAAAAGCACAAGTACATAAATAAATAATTGTAATATTCTTTGTTTTATTTTGTGTGTTTTGCCATTTTGCCTGCAAGTATACCTGTGTGAGGACGCCAGATCCCCTGGAACTGGAGTTAGAGATAGTTGTGAGCTACCATGTAAGTACTGGGAATTGAACCCAGCTCCTCTGGAAAAGCAGTCAGTGCTCTTAATCACTGAGCCATGTCTCCGGCCCCATGAGTAATATTCTCTAAAGCAAAGACTTGTGCAGTGGGATGTTACTACTATGGAGCCTGTAGAAATAAAGGTTGAAGGTGTGGTTCAGTTGTTAGAGTGTTCTCTCGTATGTACAAAGCCCTGGATCCCACCCCCAGTAAAAACCAGGCATGGTGCATGCCCATAATTACAGCACTTGGGAGGTAGAGGCAGGAGGATCCAAAGTTCTAGGACATCCTCAGCTACTTAGCAAGTACAAGGCCAGCCTACGCTATATGAAACCCTGTCTCAAAAGATCAAAATTGGGGGGGGGGAGTGTTTATCTGTCTCCTATTTAATACTGGACTAGAATTAGGGCACTCAGACAATGAAAAGAAACAGTACCCAGATTGAAAAAAAAGTAAAACTGTCCCTATTGCAAATTTTAGAGTCGGGAAGCTTTAAAGAACACAAAACACATTCCAAATGGGCAAGCAGACACACATTGCTGAAGCCAAGACCAGGTTCAGCAACATTGCAGTGTACAAGGTCAACACACAGACATCAGCTATATTTTACACAGGAGCAATAAACAACTCAAAATAAATGCACTTCCATTACACTAACATTAAAAAAATCAAATACTTAGGAATAACCTTAACTAAGAAGCAGGAGAGCCTTTGCAAACAGTGAGCAATTGCTGGAGGAAATTAGCCAAGACCTGATAATTTGAAGACTCCCTGTACTTAGGCATGGGCTCACACTCATAAATGAGCTGGAGTCAACATGGACCCTACCAAAACCCCACCTGCCTTGTCTTATAAAAAATGAGAAAATGAAGGCCAGCAGGATGGCCCAGCAAGAAGGAGTCCTTCTTCTACAAGCCTGGTGGGTGGTCTGAGAAGGCAGAAAGAGACAAGCAACTCCATAGTTGTCCTCGGATCTCCGAATACACACTGGGGCACACTGGTTTGAGTACACATTCGAGGACACCCAAATAAAAAATAAGACAATGGAAAATTAGTCTTGTAGAAATCCAAGAAACTGAACAGTAATAAGTCTTTGGCAGGAATAAAGTCAGAGGACTCACACTTCTCTAATCCAAAACTTACTAAAAGACAGTGATTAAGACGGTGAGGCACTGGTACACAGATGTGCCCAGCAAAGAGAGGGCGGTGGCGGTCCTTCAGATTGATGACCACCTGGCTTCCAATGAGGATGTTCTGTAGAAAAAGAATAGTCCTTTCTGTTTTCTAACGTTTGTTTCACTTTCAGTTCCATGTCTGTGTGTTTGTACACGTGAGTGTAGGTGCCTGTGGAGTCCACAAGAGAGGGTCAGATGGATCCCCAGAAGCTGGAGTTACAGATGATTGTGAGTCACTTGATATGGGTTCTGGGAATCCAACTCAGGACCTCTTCGAGAAGAGCAAAGTTCTTAACTGCTGATCCATCTCTCCAGCCTCCAAAAGTCTTTTGAATAAATGGTTCTGGGACAATCGGATAGTCACAGGCCAATGAAGGAAAAATAAATCAAAATTAAAAAATAAATCAAAGTGAAAAACAGACCTAAAACTCTAAAATTCTTGAGGATATCATCAGTTTAAATCTTCGAAATCCTTTGGGTTGGGAAACAGGTTATTTAAAATATGATACCAGAGACTGTGCAGATGGCGCAGAGATTAAGAACACTTGCTGTTCTTTCAGAAGACCCGGGTTTAGGTCCCAAGATGTATGTAGGATAGCTCACGAATGCCTATAACTCCACTCCAGGGATCTAATACCATGTTTGGCCTCTGCAGACACCTGTTTGCAAGTACACATACATTTAAATTTATTTAAAATAAATCAATCAAATAGCTGGCTTTGGTGGCATATTCTTTAATCTTAGTACTCAGAAAACAGGTGGATCTTTGTGAGTTTCAAGGCTAGCCTGGTCTACATAACAAGTTCCAGTTCAGCTAGGGTTACATAGCAAAACCTTGACTCAAAATAGATAAAATGAAGCACCCAAACCATTAGCAACAAGTGAAAGAATAGATATTATCAAATAGAAATATTATATATGTCAAAGAATGCAAAGAAATTGAGATTATAATAATGAGAAATGAGAATTATAATAATGAGAAAAAATATTTGCAAATCATATATTTGATATCAAGTAGCCTCAATAAACAATGAACTTTCACAATGCACCAAAGAAAAGGATTCAATTAACAGACAGGTAAAAGGTTTAAATACACAACAAGAAAGATACATTAATGGCCAATGAGCATGGGCAAAGATGCTCTACTTGGCTAGAGTCCAGGGAAAGGAAAATTCAAACCACAATAACGCAGCCCTTTGTAACCACTGAACAGTTATAATTATTATTTTTAATCAGAAAGTATGAAGTGTTGATAAAGCTGAGGCAAGCAAGCACAAAAGTTCAAGCACAAAGTTCAGCAACCTGGGATTCCACTTGGTTCAAGCTGTGCCCACACTGTCTTCTAACAATGCACTTGAACCCAAGATCTTCTTTGCAGGTCCTAGGCAAACGACCCTCCAAAAAGTACATCTACCAACAGGATAGCAGTCTAGCCCTCCTTCCTGCATCAAACCAGTTGTGTGTACCACTGTGAGCAATGGAAGATGTTTCTCCTCTTAGTGACCATCAAACTCAGAGGGATTCTAAGCAATTGCACTCTAGTTATACCTGGTAGGAGAGTAAGGAAGCTGATTTGCAAGACCTTATCTAATCCAATCCTGGCAATCAAAATAGAGACACCCCAATCTATACCCCTAGTAACTAAACTCTCCCTTCCTTCAGGTGCCCTAAATGAAGCCCCAGGCGTTAACGTGGGGCCTTTGAGTACCCTCATTCCTGTGGTCCACTGCCACTGTTGACAGTGTATTTTCTTGTTAATCTGTGGTATCACTTTGCTTTGAATAAAATTACCTTACTATTTTTACAAATCTGTGTGAGCTGTAAGTCTTCACTGCAATTCCTTGAATAAGAGGCCCAGATCCTGACCACAAGTAATGAAGTGAAAATCAAGGGCTAAATACATTGGCAAAAAATAAAAGTAAGGGGCTGGAGAGATGGCTTAGGGGTTAGGAGCATGGGTTCAATTCCCAGCACCACACGGCAGCTCACAACTGTCTATAACTCCAGTTCCAGGAGATCTGATACCTTAACACCAATGCACATAAAATAAAGTTAAATAAATTATTTACAAATAAAATAAAATAAAAATTAAACTGGTGCAGGCATTGCAGAAAATACTTGGCATTCTTTTAAAAATTAGTGATCCACACAATGAAATACCATGCAGCTTGAAAGAGATAGGTGTAGTCACTTTGGGAAATAGTTTGGCAACTTCTTACAAAATTGAATGCACCCTTACTATATAATAAAGTAACTGCCCTCCTGGATATTTACCACAAAGAACTGAAAACTTAGATCCACAGAAAAACTTACACATTAAATATATATAGCAACTTTATTTTTGATTACCAAACCATGTTAGCAACCAAGATGCACTCAGTAAGTGAACAGGTAAGATGTGGTACAGCCAGAAAATGGGATATTATTCAGTGCTTTAAAAAAAAAAAAAAAGGAATTCACCATCAAGCCATTAAAAGATGTGGAAGAATTTTACAGGCATATTAACAAATAAAAATTCAGTCTGAAGAATTTATAGAATGTAATTTCAGTGTAATCTATAGAGTGTTCTGGAAAAGCTAAAACCATGGAGACATTAAGAGTAGTTATAGCTGGGCAGTGGTGGCACACGCCTTTAGTCCCAGGCTTTGGGAGGCAGAGGCAAGTAGATCTCTGTGAGTTAGAGGCCAGCCTGATCTACAGAGAGAGTTCCAGGACAGCCAGGGCTATACAGAGAAACTCTCTCTCAAAAAATCCAAAAAAAAAAAAAAAGAAGGAGGAGAAGGAGAAAAGAAGGAAGGAGGATGGGGGTGAGGAGGAGGAGGAAGAAGGAGGGGGAGGAGGAGGAAGGAGGAGGGGGAGGAGGAAGAAGAGTGGTTGTAGCCAGGAGGAAAGGAGGAAGAGAGATGGGTAATGATGAGATTCAGGATGCTCTAGTCCCCAAATAAATATAACTCTTTGGCAACCGAGAAAGCAGCAGAAATGGTGCACGCCTTTAATCCCAGCACTCAGGAGGCAGAGGCAGGTGGATCTCTGTGAGTTTGAGGCCAGCCTGGGCTACAGAGTGAGTTCCAATTCCAAAGCTACACAGAGAAACCCTGTCTCAAAAAATATCAAATTTGTCTCCCCTTGCTTTTCTACCCTAGAGCAAGTCATAAGATGCTCTTGGGAAAAGGGTCCTTTCCTTATGTGCAGGAAGGGAGCACTCTTATTTCTTCAGGTGAAAGGTCAGAGAGGACTTGGACAAAAATGTCCTTCATGTTTTCCCCAGGTTAGTACCGTTGGACCACAGCCTTTGTGCTCAGTCCTGTTTCTCTAAATGTATTCAGTTTCCCTCACATGTGGTGTAGGAATGCACTGGTCTGTTTCTTCTCCTTATCTATATAGAAAGGTTCTCAGTGTTGTAGAAAACCCAGCATGTAGAAATTTCTTTTGTACCTTGTTTTGCTATGAGAACTTATTTATGAATTTGAAGTGGTTGTGAAAAGATTACTTTTTTCCTCCCCTATAATTTCAGGAGCCCAGAATATGGTGGCTGAGACATTCTACCTACTCTAGAGTAGGCAGATGGAATCCTGAAAAAGCTGAAATAAGCATGATGTGGCAGTACATGTCAGTAACCCCAGAACCTTGGACCTCTCAGAGACAAGAGGATCAGAAGCCTAAGTCATCCTCAGCCTCATAGTGATTTCAAGGCCAGTCTAAGCTACATGACACCCTAGCTTAAAAATAAATGAAAAAATAAATATTGGGTTGTTGTTGTTTGGTTTTTTGAGACAGGGTTTCTCTGTGTAGCTTTGGAACTGGAACTCACTCAGGCTGGCCTCGAACTCATAGAGATCCACCTTCCTCTGCCTCATGAGTGCTGGGATTAAAGGCCTGCGCCACCACAGAATATGGTTTTTAAGACAGAAGAAGGCAAGATTCACTGAAGTCAGATCTGCATCTGCTGTGGATGGCAACAAAGGGTGAAACTTTTTCGCTGCTTTGTTTCCCACCTCAGATTCAGAGGAAAAAGGAAACGTGTGTAGATGTAATTACATTTGCATGCTTTCCTGGGTTGATCTTTGTAGGTGGAATTTTTTCTAGTCCTGTCTGGCCTACAGTTAGGACAAATCTCTCTCACCTGCCAGTCCACAGCTGCTCAGATCCAACTGAGTAAAGACATAGAGACTATAATTGTTTACAAACTGTATGGCCATAGCAGGCTTCTTGTTACCTAGTTCTTATATCTTAAATTAACCCATATCTATTAGTCTATAAGTTGCCACGTGGCTTGTGGCTTACCGGTACCTTACATCTCGCTTTTTATGGTGGTGCCTGGCAGCGTCTCTCTGACCCAGCCTTCCTGTTGCCAGAATTTTCTTCTCTGTTTGTCCTGCCTATACTTCCTGTCTAGCTACTGTCCAATCAGCATTTTATTTATACAGAGTGATATCCACAGAACTTCCCTTTTCTTTTTTTTTCCAAAAGAAAGGTTTTAACTTTTACATAGTAAAATTACATATAACAAAACAATTATCAAGCAAGAATTACAGTTACAATATCTAGTCTATTTATAATATCTAGTCTATTTGTATTTGGCAAAATTAAAGAAGATATCCTATCTATCCTATATTTATGAGTCTAAGGTTTTATATCTAACTTATCTTTTATCATAACTAAGGAAAATTATAATTATCTAGTCTTTAACTACATCAAAGACCTTAGAAGGATATAATATTACCTGGGAAATGGGAGAAGGATGCAAGCAACTTTCAGGAGTCTTTCAAAAGTAGACAGAGATAGCTGGCAGCCTGGACAGTCATCCAAAGATTTTTTTTTTTTGTAAAGTTGGGGCATCTGTCTTTAGCCCACAGGTCTAGAGTCTCTCAGTCACTTCTTTCTGTGTCTTGTAGAATGTCTGGCAGTTTTCTCTGCGAAGCAGGAACCTGAAGGACCATTTTGCCAAGCAAAGTTCAGTGGTCACTTTATGGGTCCTTGCATGTCCAGTCGATCAAGCAGTCCAGGCAAGAACAGTTTCTTGCCCAAATGGCTATTTTTGCCAAGGTGAAGATAAACTCCATATAGAGTGTCTTTGATGCCCATCCTCCTCTCTGAAGTAAATCGGTGCTGCCAGGAGCAGACATGTCTCATTGTCCAGAAAGTCTAAATTTTTAAAACATTTTAAATGCCATATTCTGTAGGTCTTTGAAGTATTTGAAGATTACCTATCTAATTGAATTATATCTATGTATATGTACAGAAAATTTAACTAACATGGCTATAAGTTTGACTATCATAGAAGACTAATTGTTAATCTGTACTTGTTAATTATCCATTACAACCAATATGAGTTACATAAACATAATACCTTAAACGAGAATAGAAATATATATACAGTATAACAAAATTAACTTTAAACTTGTATTAATAAACTAGGTCTCAGAAATCTAAGATGGGAGGGGAAAGCACAGAGGATTTTTCAGTGCAGCATAATATCTACACAGTAGTGTAATAATGGACACATGTCATTTTTACACTTGCCTAAACTCATAAAAGGATCTTCATAGAATCATCTCTAAGGTAAAGGATGGCCTTTGGGTGATTATGACATATCATTGTAAGTTAATCAACTGTAAGGAATATATGCATATTTGTAGTCAAGGCACACTTAATTTATTTTTATAATTTCCTCTTCATTTTGCTATGAACCCAAAATTGGCATGAAAAATACCTCTAAAAAACAGAATAAACTCCTGGTATGTGCTTGAACATGGTCGATTCTTGGAAATGTTCTGTCTGATAACGACAGATACGAAAAGGGAACATGAACTACATGAATCCATCTATGCAATGCCCATAGCCCGGCAAATCTAAAGAAATGGGAATAGATGTGTGGCTGGCAGCCTGGAGGAAAGAAGAGAGTTGTGGTGTGTTGCATTTCCCTTTAGGATAATGTAATATTTTAGATTTAAACTATGTGACTGTTGTACGATATGGTACCCATAGACAAAACAAACAAAAGCAGTGAACTATATGTTTTTAATGGTTAAACTTGCAAATCATAGGTCTGTAATTTTTAAAGGGGTAGTACCTATTTTTCTTTAAGTCCATAGTGCTTGGCTTATGGCATTTGCTAATACAAAAACAAACCAACAAATGAACGGAACCTGTCAGGTCACAGAAGTAGCATCATTGTCAGTTGGGTTTCATGGGCACTAAAGTTCTACATGCCTAAGTCAGGTCTTAGAAGACGAAAGCAGGTAGGAAGGACTTCAGTAAATGTGTAACAGTGGGTCCTTAAAGGAAAAGACTTATCAACACTCCCAACATGACTCATTTCAAGCCACCCAATATCACTGAACATGGGGGCCAGGAAGAGTTGTACACAGTATTTAGTGACCCAGAGCTGGCAAAGGCCAGGTCCAACCCACCTGGGGGCAGGGGTAGATTCAAAGCCTTTGAGCTGCAAGAGGAACAGTGGCAATCAGTGTTTAACAAGCCGCCGCCGTGTGCTGGGGCTCAGGGTCTGCACAGGTGTGGACTCTAATGAGAAAAACATCAGCCTCCTCCAGGCACCTGCTATTCCTGATGAAAATGCTGGGACTTTCTAAGATGGCATGAGAGAAAAAGAAGAAAAAATAAACCAGCCACTGCCTTTGGTCACCGCTGTCCTGATTCAGGCAGGTACCTGCTCTCTAAAACCTACAGATACATCACAGAAAGCCAATACAAATGAGAGTTCTGCTTTCCAAAGCAGAAACTCACTTGTAGGAACACTGTGGCTGGAGCCCTGATCCCTAAGCACTGCCAAATTCCTCTGTTGTGTTCCTGAGTTAATTTCCTACTACCTACCCGGAGTCAGAGGATGTGTGCTGCCCATCACACACCTGCTTGTTTATTGCTCCAGGTGCCTGGGCTTCCAGAGTACCATCTGAAGCAATTTCAGAAATGCATTTGCAGTGCCTGGGTGATGCTTTCTGACTGCATTGTCCCAGAAAGTATTCATTTAAAACTCATAAATGTCTCCAGAACCTATTAGACCTGAATGGGGACCAATGGCTCAAAACACAATGCTAACCAGCTTACCCAGGTCCTCTGATTGCATTAGTGGTTTCAGATGAATCCCTCTGGTACTGTGCTTGCAGGTGTGACTATAAGTGAGCGCCACTTGAGAAAAAGCTCAGCCATCAATAATGAACGTCCCCGTGGCCATCAAACAACAGTTCCAGCAAATGGAGAAAGAACTCTGCGCAGGCACACGCACAGAGAGTTCAGCCTGCTGATGACGTGGCAGCCGGCCGGAACTTCAGCCAAGCACCACCCAACTCAGGCAGGAAGGCGGGGCGGAAACTGCACTTCTGGCTTATGTATAACGAACATACCAGAGTTCTACAAGAACATAAACACCGCATGCTCTGCATGCAACAAAACTCTTCCTTAGTTATTCATGAACTAAACAAACCTGACAGTGGGGGTAAAACACGAAGCAGGACCGTGATAAGCCAGAGACATGTTAATTAATGGTGTGTCTTCCTCAGGATGTATTGCTTCTGTGCGTTCACATCTTAAATAATTGAGCAACCTCTTGAGGCAGTCTTTGGAGGCTGTTTTCACCGGCAACTGTGTTTGAAACAATTAGAACGGAGCAGTTCTACTCACTGGAATAGTGTGAATATAGACCTTGATGCCACAAATTAATAGTGTTTCAACTAGGCTGCGAGAATAGGATTCCCAGCCTAAATTGACTGAAAGGGATTTGATTTTGGAAGAAGCGGCAGGAAGCAAGGGCTTGACTCAGGATCTCTGGATGGCTACCCCCCCTCCACTCCTGCACCCCCTACCCTGATTGCTAGTCTTCAGAATGTGTGCTAATGGAAATTATACCAAGCTGAAGTTGCCTTGTAGAGATGGAGCGTGTTAAATCATTGAGAATTACTACAGTTGCTTTTTAAGTATAACCTTTTGTCTCTTCATTTGTCAATTTATTTTTTTTTCAAAAAGTACCTAAAGTCATACCAGCGGACAAGCTCATCTCACAGCCCAGTATGGAAAAACCTGGCAGGCGACTCTCTTTCAAAGTACTAGTAATGCTAACTTTTTCTACCTAGAAAACTAAGTGGAAACTATTTGTATCTTTGCAGTAAAAAAACAAAGACAGGGAAATGCACAAAGGCAGTGCTGTACTTTAAAGGTGGCTCCCCTACGTTGACACCCAGTGGCATTCTGCAAAATGCACAGCTAGTAAAAGACCCCAGTCCTCCAGGAAAGGCAGAGGAAGTGTCTGTCAGTCACACAGGATCCCATCTTACACCTGCTCCTGCATTTCTAAGGCCAAGATTGACAACAGAGAAGCTGCAAACCGTAAATGGGCCAATTATCTCAGTAAAGGGCTGGAAAGCAAATTCCGTAAGCTTGCGGGTTAGGGAATCTATTTTGCAGCTCCTGAACTCCGCTTCCGTAGCATGGAAACAAATACAGACAGTGCCTAGACAAAGATGCATGGCTATGCTTTGATAAAACACTATTTATTAACAGAAGTAGTGGGGAGCCAGGCCTGGGGGCACATGCCCATACTCTAACAGTTGAGGGGCTAAGAAAAGAGGATCAAGGATTTCAGGCCAGCTTGGACTCACAGGAAGACCTTATCTCAAAGAGGGCAGAGGAAAGCATGAACTTGATTTGGCAAGTAGATAAGCCATCCTTTGATGACGTGTGATGTCTATAGGGTGTGGCATTAGGAGCCTTTAAACAGTCCTGCTTACCACTGAGCAGACCTTTCTTCATTGTTTCATGGCAGCCGACTACTTGGCAGATTCTCAGAATTAAAGGGCTAGACGATGATAACAGAGTATAGACCTGCATTACAAGTGGTAATTATAAATGGTGAGCTTCAATAAAGAACAGTGAGAACAAAATGAATCAGATGATAATAATGGCAAGAACCGAATTTCTTGAATTCGGACTGCCATTTTATTTTTATGTATGTAGCCTGGAAATTATCAATATCTGGAACTGGATGAATGGCCACGCTGAATATATGCATGCACATTATATACAAACATGTAAAGTGCTAAGTGAATACAAACTATGCTTATGTCGATACCTTATGCAACACACCTACCTAGTTTTCAATTCTGAGTTTAAATATTCAATGATTACATAGCTTAAACGGGAGACATCCTCTTTCTGATTAATGGTAACTATTAAATTTCCTAAAATCTGAGCTATCAGAAGCATACCATTCTTAATGTTAAAACAATAAAAATCCAGTAATTACCCCCCCAAGGGGTTCTTAATACTATAAGAGTTGACCGTGTGCAATAAAGAAATTTCTTTTTAATTAGAACCTCTATCTGAAAGTTATATTTCCTGCTGGGTGCAGATTCTTTTCCCCTTAGCCTGTAGAGAAACACAGGAATAGAAACAGATCCTAGACCAGGCAGGACATGAAGCTAGAGAGCAAGCTTTGAGAGAAGGTAAGCAACCAAGGCTGTTCATAGGGCTTATCTGATCCCAAAAACATCATTTCACAAAGCAAAGGTTCCAGCGCAAAAAATGAAAGCAGTGTTATTTTAATACAACCTAGACAGGTCTGTTAAAAACATAGCCACTTGGGCCCATCCCAAACTTAAAGATCTGCACCCCTTGAGACTTGGGGACCAGATAGTAAATATATATATAAAAATATACTTATCTGTGTGTGTGTTGTGTGTGTTGTTGTGTTGTGTGTTACATATATTATATGTATATGTATTTATATGTTATATATATACATCTATACATCTACATACACACACATCTATATATACATACACACATTTTTTTTAGCCTAACCAAGATTTCTAGATAATTCTGATGAACATAGTCACATGAAAACAAACTAAAGGATAATAATATGGAAGCAGTTAAGACACAACATCACCTTGTCATACAAGAACAACCTGTGTTGCAGAAGGGGGAACCCAAATCAGAGGCAAAAGCAAAAGGGATCAGGCTGTAGTAAGCAGAAGCCTGTGCATTTATATATAGACATCTAAAGTGTTAACTAAAGGTAAAGTATGCTTCTATGGGTACTTTATACAACACAGCTTAGTTTTCAATTCCAAGTTTCAGTATTTACTCATTTCTTTGCCATCTTTAAAACATCTCAATTAAAGCAAATAAAAGCATTCCCAGCACTGCTATTCTCATTTCCAGCACTAAAGGCCTGAGTCTTGAGAATCAAAACTAGGAAGCATAGGTTGGGTACATTGTGTGGAGAGCTCAGGCAGACTCCAGCACTGGACCATATTTTGGACTGAAACTGGGGAAGCTGGGTGAGCAGGTGCCCGGGTCTCCAAGAAAGAAGGACCCATTGGTTGGGCCCACACTGAAAGGAGCTGGGGTTCCCTCTTGGCTGCCACTGAGGCCCTTGCAGGCCAAGTGTCAGAGCTGATTTGCAGGCAGGCAGACAGTGAGCAGCCCAGGCTGTGCCGCTGCTGGGCTGTGTGGAGCACCAGCTGTGGGTGCCTGGGGAACACCTCCTGTGAGGTTGGGTCCAGTCACAGCTCAACTACAGACCTGAGAAACTCCTAGGCCTTTGGGAAGCTGATTTGAGGTGTAAGCCGTTCCCTGGGTGCTGCATGAACTTCTGTTTCTTAGTATCTCGTGGCGGGACACACGAAAGGAAGCAACATACATTTTCTCCATTGGTCATTCTCTCCACAGAACAAATTAACCTTTGGTTTGAGACAGGGTCTCACTAAGTTGCCCTGGCTGGCCTGCAGCTCACTATGTGGACAGGCTGGCCTGGGATGCATAGAAATCCAAGTGCCTCTGCCTCCCAACTCCTGGAATTAGAGACTCACACCCCTCACACCCTGCTAGCAAATTAACTCTTAAAAATGTTGCCTAAGCAAGATCGTTCGATGTCAGCAATAAGATACCTGCTCAGAAGCATACACATAAGTATGTGCAATGCGCGCACACACAAGACACACATGCTCAGAGGGATACGCAGAAACACACACACACACACACACACACACACGCACGCAGCACGCACACACACACACACACACAGAGTATATTCTGGGTTTATCTATATGAAGCTCAGCCGTGCATCTTCCCTGCGTTTTCACTTGCAGTCATCATTTTCAGTCGAGGGTTAGGTGAGGATCCAACTTGATACCTCGCAGGAAAGAGTATGACCCCAAGGTTAAAGGGCACCATCCCGTGTTGTGCTCCGCACTCCACTGAGCCCAACGGGAAAACAGCGGTAAATTGCTTTGTTGGCTCCAAACACTCAGTTTCCTCATCTGGAAATGGGGGGGATGATGGGACGGGAGATAAGCATTAATTACTGTTTGCGAAGTATTTTCGAGATGCTGAGGAGAGCAACAATGTATTATTTCTCTCGGCATGGGCAAACAAGCACTTGGTACGAATCCAGCTGAAGCATGCTGAGTTAATTACCCAGGAGACTGGAAGCTGCCGTATGAAATCTATTTTGTACTTTCTTGCCCCAGGCACATGAGCACCTGTAGTGTCTGACAGTGAATCTCCAAAAGAAGCAAGTGGACAAATTGGGCCAAAGAATAGAAAGTGGTTCACAGAGACTCCTTTTGCCTGGAGGTAACTCCATTCGGGAAGAAAAAAAAAAACTTAAAAATGGTAAATATGGATAAAGCTTGGGTTGTACAGACAACGTGTGGTGACCAGCAAAAAGCGCAATTTATCAAATAATGAAGCCCAAGATGTCAAACCAGAAAAATATTCAAATCCACACACCAGTCTTCTCTGTACCTCAAAGACTATTCAGTTGCTAGTTTTTTAAACATTTCACAAAATCCCACAGAAGCTTGGAACAAAGCTCGTGGCTTGAGAGACAAGGCAGAGCTGCCAGAGAGAGTCTGCTTTCTCAGAGGGCTGAGAGCAGCGCTCTCGTGGTGGGCTTCAGGGAAGACTATTTAAATATCGCCTGGAAGCCAGACGTTTATACGGGAACGCCTGACTTCCCAGACTGTGACAAGAAAACGCAAGCAACACAGACTAGGCTAGCAAAAGGGGGTTTCTCTCTGGAAAGCCACAAACCAGCTCTCGGTTTCTCTGCCATTTAAATCGGCCTGAAGAGGACAGTTCTGAAGCAATGCATGATAGAAAAGCATTTACCAGCTCCAAAGGCCTTCTACTTCAGGGATGGAAGGTGGCAGACATCTTCCAAGCCCTCTTGGGTTCAGAGGAAGTTCACCTTGCAATAAGAAAGCCAGGAAGAGCTGGGTGGTGGTGGTGGTGGTGATGGTGGCGGCCGCGGCGGCGGCGGCGGCGGCGCACACCTTTAATCCCAGCACTTGGGAGGCAGAGGCAGGGGGATCTCTGTGAGTTTGAGGTCAGCCTGATCTACAGAGTGAGATACAGGACAGGCACCAAAACTACACGGAGAAACCCTGTCTTGAAAAAAAGAAAAATGTCTTTCAGCCATTTGAAATTCTTCTTTTGAGAATTCTCTGTTTAGCTCTTTAGCCCATTTTTTAATTGGATTGTTCAGTATTTTGATGTCTAGTTTCTTGAGTTCTTTATATACTTTGGAGATCAGTCCTCTGTCAGATGTGGGGTTGGTAAAGTCTTTTCCCATTCTGTAGGCTGTCTTTTTGTCTTATTGACCATGTATTTTGCTCTACAAAAACTTCTCAGTTTCAAGAGGTTCCTTTTATTAATTGTTGCTCTCAGTGTCTGTGCTACTGGTGTTATATTTAGGAAGTGATCTCCTGTGCCAATGCATTCAAGAGTACTTCCTACTTTCTCTTCTATCAAGTTCAGTGTAACTGGATTTATGTTGAGGTCTTTGATCCACTTGGACTTGAGTTTAAAAATATGCTCAACATCCTTAGTCATCAGAGAAATGCAAATCAAAATGACTCTGAGATACCACCTTACACCTGTCAGAATGGCCATGATCAAAAATACTAATGACATTTTATGTTGGAGAGGATGTGGAGCAAAGGGAACACTCCTCCACTGTTGGTGGGAATGTAAACTTGTACAACCACTGTGGAAATCAGTATGGCGGTTTCTCAGAAAATTGGGAATTGATCTACCTCAAGACCCAGCCATACCATTCTTGGACATATACCCAAGGAATGCTCAATCATACCACAAAGATACATGCTCAAATATGTTCATAGCAGCACTATTCATGATAGCAAGAACCTGGAAACAACCTAGATGCCCGTCAACTGAAGAATGGATTAAGAAAATGTGGTACATATACACAATGGAGTACTACTCAGCAGAGAAAAACAATGACAGCATGAAATCTGCAGGCAAATGGATGGAACTAGAAAATATCACCCTGAGTGAGTAACCCAAACCCAGAAGGACAAACATGGTATGTACTCACTCATAAGTGGATACTAGATATAAAGTAAAGAACAATCAGACTGCAACCCACAGAACCAGGGAGGCTATATAGCAGGGGGCTCCAGGATGACTGTGGCTTATAATAAGTTTTGGCTTTACTCGGTCATTGGGCATTTCACTATTTGGATAAGATTTATACTGTATCAAGCTAATAATAGAAAATAAATAAATAAAAATTAAAAAAAAGAAAGTGGTGAAAAAAGTAAAAAGAGAAAAGGCCAACAGCTGAGCCAAAGCTTGGGCACAGTGGTCCTCAACCAGAGGAATTGGTGTCTCCTGAATCTTGTTAGAAAAGTGAACTCTCAGGGCCAATTACAGAAACTTGGGGGTAGGGCTATATTGACAGTCCTTGATAGATAATTGCAAGCTGCTGTCACCTGAATTTGGATGTTCTATATCCGTGAAAAATGTCATTCAACTTGACTTACAGTACGGGAAAGCTAACATGGTAGGAAAGGTCAGTGAAGAACACCCCTATGAGTCAGGTGACTTAAGGTTTTGTAAATGCGACAGTTTAGTGCATAGGACCTGTAGAAAATAATTTGAGACTTATTTTTCCTCTTTGAGAATCATTTTTCTATCACCAAATAACAAAACAAATAAAAAGGCTACAGTTACAGTCATGGCCACCCACTGTAATCCATCCTCATTTCTATGGCCATACAGTCACACTATAGTAGATACTCCAGATGTTTCAAATCTCTTCTTTGGTACATTAGTAGATAGGGTGTGCACCTCTTCCAGATCTTGACTATGAGTGATTTTCAAGTATCCTTTTCCACATTTCTCCCCAGTCCAGGTTGGCTGTGATGGCAACGTGAAGAGGGCCTGGAAGGCACACTTTCAAGCTGTCATGGTAGTCAATAGCCTCGATTTTTCAAATTGATGTCTGGTGAAGGGCTCACCAGAACCAAATTCCAACCGTGGATATGAGATGAGAAAACAAAGAAACAACAACAAAAGCCGCACATCTTGCTATTCAGGTGATCAATGGGTTTTTTTAATCTTAATTTATCTGCCATAAATGATATACTAGTCCACAGGTCCATGATACCACAGGCCCCTCTATAACTGCACCTGAACATAATTGTCCTCTCAAGTAAAGGGTGTAAATCTGAAAGCTTGATACTTTTTAGAAGTTTTTTGCTAAAATGTGTGCACACACAGTCAAAGAAAAGAAGAAAAAATAGTGGGGGTGATGGGGCTGGAGCGATGACCCAGGAGTTTGTTATGCCCAAAGAGACCACGGAAGACCATGGATGTCCAGAATGCAACAGCAAGGTTTATTCTGTAGATACAAGTCTAGACAGGGAGCTAGTTCCTACACCCAATACAGTGAGACAGGGAGGAACTGCTCTTTCTTTGTGAGGCTAGCTTTTTAATGGCAAAAACCACAAGCCCTTCAGGTCAGTTGGGGGGCGGGGAGGGGGTGGGGCAAGGGTGCAACTCCGATTGGTTTATTTTTATCTCTGTTCTCTTTTAATTGGGTGAGGGTATGTAACCTTTGAATTTACTAGTTGGGGGTTACAATTATCATTTGGGGGGCTGTCCATGACAAGTCCCAGGCTTTGTCCTTGAGCTGCCATGGGGGCTGGCTGGCCTAGCACGTACTGACTGTGGGGGCTGGCTCAGTGGTCTAGGCTCTGTCCTTGACTCATGTACATAACTCGAAGTTGGTGAAGGGTCCCAGACAGTAAACACCTGGCTGAACTTTGAGCAGTCGGAGTACATGCAGAAAGGGAGCTACTGCAAGGACTATGTCTTTTGTTCATGGCCCTCCCAGAGACTGCTTGCTCAAGTCTCAGGAAACTGAAATTGAGGCCTGATCTCTGAGAGAAGACTGAGCAGCCTGCTATGGCATCTGCTTGGTCCTTTCAGAGTTAAGAGTGCTTCTTGCAGGAGACCAGAGTTCAGTTCCCAGCACCCATAAGTAGGCTCATAACTCTAGTTCCAGAGGATCTGGCACCCTGTTCTGACTTCCATGGGCACTGCACACACGGTGCACAGACATACATGCAGGCAAAACAGATAGACATAAAATAAAGATAAATCTTCAAAAAAATAGACTGAGATGAGTATTGCAGGTCTTATTTGAACTTCCATCTATTCATTATGTACATTCATGCTGACATTAATGTAACAAAAAGACACTGAGTTCAAGGCAATATATTCCCTTCCTTTAATAATTCTGACATGAAACATTCCTACAAGAAAGTCTATTATTGCCTCGGCTTCTGCATTTACCTTTCCAGAACAGAAAAAGAAAGCCATCTGTGATTATACTGCACCATTAATATGATATTTATTCATCTAATTTTAATACACCTCTAATTCTAAATACTAAACTTGAGTCTGTTCACCATAATTGCTTTTACATGTCATGCTGGGTCCTAAAAATAGGACCTAACATATTCCTGCTGAGTGTGTACATTTATAGTGCAGTTTTATTTTAACTTCTTTATCTCATTGATTCAGGTCTGAGGTTGACTTGCTGTGTGAGTTCAATGAAGTTATTGTGACACCATATACTCAGTTATTAAAATGAGAAATATGAGCTCTGACAACTTTGATGAAAACGTTTGTAAAATAGCTGGCACTCTGGATTCCTTGGGAAAGAGTAACAGGCAGAGTGGATGCTAGGTTTCTTAAAATCAAGGAGGCACCCCATCTCCCCACACAAGCACAATCTATGACTTTACAACTTACCCATCACACCCTTATGTTAGAGCCATGGGGACTTTCCTACACTCCTGGGTTCTGAAGTCAGTTAGCTTGGCTTGAAATCCTATCTGTACTAAATCCAACTTACTACCTCTGTTGCCATAGAAATTTCTTAACCGGTCTGGACTTCAATGTTCTTAAGCACAGAATACATCACTGCACCTTTCTGAGTTCTTTCACCAAATTCAAAAAGTAAAATTTCCCCCAGTAGCAAGCAAGGCTCTTTACAAACTGGCACCAGCCTACCTCCATAGTGCATCTCTTCCTTGTCCACCCCAACCTCTGGTGTCTGTTTCCCATATATCTATCCTCTGTTGTTTGGCCTCTCAGGTTGTCTGGGAAAAGAAAAAAAAAATCTCCTTAGTCTTAGAAAAAGAAAAACCATCATCCTCAGCAAGATACTGTCATCCACCTCTGGTCTGAGTGTTGCTGGGCTGCTGGGCTTGGGAGGCAACACACACCTTCCCAAGGCATTCTTCCTCTCAACTATAATTACCCATAATCACTTCATTTATTTATCTTTTCACCCCAAAACTTGGAGGACCTAGAAAGCAGCCATTTCATCCTCTTTCCACCCTAGGGCCTTTGCACCAGCTGTTTCTTTGGCTTGGGCCATGCTGCTGCCGACAGCCACATGGAGCGCTGTGTCCTATGTCACCTTTGCCCCAGGGCTTCATCTCAACTTAGTGTTTAGGTCTGAAACTGACTTCTCTCTTGACCCCCTTGGCCACACCCTTTAACCTTTCCTGGCTTTTATGACACAGTGAATGCCCTCTGTAGCACAGTGTAATGCATTCATTTTAGGATTTTAGCTTATTATCAAGAATGCATGCTTCTGGAGAACAGGGACCTTTGGGTATTATTCACTGACAAACTAGAACCTTTTAAAGCAGCACTTGGTGCATAAAGGAGTGCCCAGAGGCTCTTCGATGACAAAGTGGATGAGTAAATGTTTTCATATCAAAAACCTAAAAGCTCAATAATTACTGATTTATTAGATTAATGAATGACTATCTGACCCAGACTGTTCTCGTGCACAAGAACTAAAGAAAATAAAATTAAATCCACCAGAAACAGAAATAGGTCACAGGTTTTATTTTCCTTTGCCTTTCCTTAAAAGAGGCTTCAACTAAAACCATGGATCCTAAAGCCAGATAGAACTGGATTCCATTCCCAGCCAACATCTTCTTCGGCCCTGTTACCTACTAATCCCTAGTCACCTTCATGTAAAATAAGTTCAACAATAGTATCTACTCTTTACAGCTGTTGTTCAGAAACAGAAATGATACATGGAAGCATTGGACCACAGACCATGGCACTCTACAGTGATTTTAAAGACTTATTGTGTATGTTATGTGTATGTGTGTGAGTCTGCTTGAGTTTGACATGAATCATGTGCACACAGGGCTGCTGCCCACAGGTGCCCCCTGATGCCCTGGAACAAAAGTTACAGGTGCTTGTGAGCTACCTGATATGGGTACTGGGAACCAGATCTGGGCCCTATGGAAGAGCAGCAAGAGCTCTTAACCACTGAGCCATCTCCTCAGCTTTTTGAGTAGTACCTGTTATTCTAAGTGCCTTCATGATACTAAGGAGATCTTGTAATACTCATTTAACTCTTGAAGAGCCACCTTCAGGAACCAGGATTCAACAGCGGGGACGCTAACATCTCATCTCTGTTCCTCCAAGTGTGAACTTATGTCTCTAGAACTGACCAGGCTCCTAGTCATGCTGGGTGATAGAAAGGGAGGGTCAACACACACAGCTCTTTCGTATCTGCTTAGCTTGCTGCCCTTTTCTCCTCACCAAACACACTGGATCCTCAAAACAACAACAAACTATGCATCTTGCTCAAGTGTATTTATGCATTCTTTTCTTCACTGATTCATTAATTCCTCATCATTAAATAGTGACTACCAATGCTGACCCTTATGCTAAGCATGGGTTATATATCAGTGGATAAGTCAAAGAGCCTGCCATAAGGACAACAGGCAATTAACTAAAGATGCCAATATACAAACACAAAGAGTGCTAAGTGCACTGAAAGATATAAGAAGCATGAAGCATATCGTGAGAGACGATAACAAAGGTAGAGATGGCCCAATCAAATAGCATAAAGAGAGGTTACCTTAGAACTCAGAAATGAGACATGTGACTGTTTTATATCATTCTTCTTTGCTTCTCAACAGAGCACAAGTTCTTTGATGGCATGGAGGGTCTTAAGTCACATCTGCAAGGATTGTAGAACCTGAGCAAGGCTGAACACACCTTGGTTTACCAACAGTGTTTAGCTAGTTGGTTTTTACTGTCGTTTAACATATGCAAGACAGAATGAAAGAAAATGAGATTTCTGAAGTCTGCAATCATATGAATGTTACAAAAGTTTAAATATAGTATTCAGTCTGATGGCTTTTTAGAAGGCTTTTAAGGTTTTAGCTCAATAATTAGAAACAAATTTTATTTCTCACAATAAAAATGGAACCATCATTTCTTTTAGTTTTATGATTGTGGCTAGTTGCTGAGAGTATAGAACAGATCCAGCAGGGAGGAATATGCTCCAGGCAAAACATAAAACTTGTAATCTTCAAGGGAACTGACATTAAAGGCAGATGACATAATAAGACAGAGTTTTGCTATGGCCATTGTTTTGTTTTGTTTTTTGAACATAGCAGATAGACTTCTATTTAGAGTTTTTGGTTTATGAAAAGATACAGGGATCTTGGCATGGCTTCAGGTTTTTAGCATGTGTCTGTAAAAAAAAAAAGAGAGAGAGAGAAGAAAAGAACAAAAAAAATAGCCCAATACTGGCATATCCCTTTTTTGTCTTTCTCTCTTCTGAGAATAAAGACAAACACAATTTAGACTCACTGAGAAGAACTGCCTGGCACTGTTCATTCATGTTTTCAGCTGTAATTAAGCATCTAATGCTCCAGATGGCTAAGTATTCAAAATTAGTACATTTCAGCTCCGCTGAAACAGTTTATTTTGAAATGTTCAAAATACTATCCAGTGGTGCTTAACAACAGCATAAGGGAATCTTTCAGAATTTGGGGAGGTTTATTACAATCTATGCCTGCTCAGAAAATGGACACTTCGACACTTCTGCCTCTGCCTCCTGCCTTTCCTGTTGACCTTTGCGATGGTTACTACTGACTCCCAACTTGACCGAATCTAGATTCTTCTAGGAGGCAGGTCCCTGGGGATATCTTTGAGGGAGTTTCTAGACTGTGCTAAAGTGGGAGGGCCTGCCTTAACTATGGACCTATCTAAGGTTCAGCCTGTTCATGGGCTAGGGCCCCAGACTTAACAAAAATGAGAAAGTGGGCTGAATATTATTAGCTATTATTAGTTATTAATAATTATTATTTTCTTCTCTGCTCTCTGACAAGGGATATAATGTAACCAGCTGCCTGAAAATTTTTGCTGCAATGGCTTTTCCACCAAAATCAAATCCTTTCTTAAATCCTTAGCTTTCCCAGGTAATGATATTGTCTCACTCACTCTACCAGCGCTCACTTCCTTGACTCTTGACTTCACATTGAAGGAACACTTAAGCATGTGGCTCGGGTAGACCTTGCCCTTTTCCTGCACTCCCTCTGCCTTGCTAAAAAACTGTTAAATTGCATCCCTAAAGCTAGCCTCCAAGGTCTATTCCCTTATTTGCCTGCTTCCTCCTCCTGAGGCTGACCACCAGGGTCCATCTATCAAAGTATTGAAGTCCAACCATCAAAATTCCCCTTTGGCTCATCTAATTAACATGCCCAATTAAAATTAAACATTTTGTCCTAACATGGAGTTTCCCCCTTTACTTTGTTTGTTTGTTTGTTTGGTTGGTTGGTTGGTTGGTTGGTTGGTTTTTCGAGACAGGGTTTCTCCGTGTAGCTTTGTGCCTTTCCTGGAGCTCACTCTGTAGCCCAGGCTGGCCCTGAACTCACAGAGATCCCCCTGCCTCTGCCTCCCGAGTGCTGGGATTAAAAGTGTGTGCACCACCACCACCACCACCACCACCACCACCACCACCACCACCACCACTACCACCACCAGGCCCCCCTTTACTTTTATAAACCACCATTTGCCTATGGGCCACAACTGTCTCCTCTCTATCCAGATGCAATTCTTTGCCCCTCTAGGACAAATACCCCTGCCCCCTTCCCCTGATCCTTTCTGCCTTCTCCCTCGTCCTCTATCTCCTGTGTTTGTCTGTCGTTCCCTGCCCTTTGTCTCTCTGGGGCAAGTAGATCTCCTTTGTGCTGAGAACTTGTCTTGGGGGTCCTGAGCTGGCACTTTTCCTTTCACACATCTCTTCATGTGCTTTGTTCCGGGTATGGCCTGTAGGTAGAAGTGACCGCTGCCAACGGAAGCCCTAGACTTCAGGAGCATCGTGTACTTGTGCCTGAGTGTTCACTCCTCTGCAGTTGGCATGGAAAGATTCTCTCAGTAGACAGCTAAGTCTGCACCATCCTGTACCCTAAAATGAATGCATAAAAATCACAGCTGTAGACGAACCTGTATCAAAAATGTAAGTCCAACTGGACTTTCAGGTGGAATTTGCCCAACTGAGCCCAAAGTACATCAGAAGACTGTCAGTTGGCCTGCAGATATACAATCAGGAAGAAAATGTTCTTTCATTAAATTACTGAATTTGAAGGTAATTTGTTTTACATCAAAAGCCGGCTGACGAACTATGTGTTTGTCCCACTCTCTGAGGTCATTGGGAAAGGAATCTGAAAAAGAGAGAGAGATTTCAAGCCACACAGAGAAAATACCAGAAATTTCTGGGCATATGCCTTAGATTCTAATCTACTTGGATCGGGACAAATTTTCTATCCATCTTTGACACACTGATATCAGCCACCTACAATTCTGTTAAGTTAGTTTTACTAAGAGTTGTTTGGCACATGTATTAGCATCACTTTCTGTCAGAAAAAGACTGGTGGGTTGAAATTGTCTCATCTCTTAAAATAGATTTCAGAGAAGAAATTTCAAATGAATCTATGAAAGGAAAAATACAGTTATGCATCATCTAAGCACTGTAATTGTTTCACAAAATGTTCATTGACTACTATCCTGACATTCAATTAGACATGTTCCATAAATCACATTAGTCTGTGTAATTATAAAAAATAGTGTAAGGTAACTTGATACTTTCAAATTAGTAAGTGTGAGCCTAGACTGGGGTATACCCAATATCCAACTCTTGAGTAGCTAGTGTAGAAGGATCATGAGTTCAAGGCCAACCTTGGCTACATAGGACAAGATCCTCCATCAAAACAGAAACAGAAACAAAGCCCCTCCTAGTGGAAGGAGGTGGGGGGAGATGGATTCATCAGTAAAGTGCTGGCAATGTGAGCGTGGAGATTGGAGATCCCCAGCACTCGGGTTAAAAGCCACACCAAGCACTGCACACCCACAGTTCCCGAGCTGGGGAGGCGATCCCTACCAGCCAGAGTAGCCAAGGCAGTGATTTACTGGCTCAGTGAGAGACACTACCTCAAAAAAGCAGAGAAGGTAACAATTGAAGGAGACACCTGATTTCAACTTCTGGCTTCCACGTACCTGGGCGCACATGTGTGAGCACACTCCTTCACACATGTGCACTCCTCACACAGACACAACTAGATGACCTCCAATTTTTAATTACATTAGTGGGTAAATTACGAACGGTTAAAGATTATGCTGAAAGCAACACAGGATGCATACAAAGACCATCTCATTATATTTTCCCCGAAACACTACTATATCTCCCAAGGAAGAAAAAAAGAATTCCCTATGAAACAATTCCATAAAGTACTTCTTCCAAAAGGAGTGAGTTCCCAGGAAGACATTAAGTGATCTCTCTGAAAATGGTTCACTAGAGTATGAAAGAAAAGATGGAGAGAAGCCAATATTTTATTATTTTGTCTGCATTAACCACTTACTGATTCTGCTGCTTAAGTCCCTGGAGGGACTCAATTATGACCAGAGCTTGTTGTCCCTATGTTTGAGCTGCAATTTTTCTATTTCTGTCTTTCTCTGCCCCTCTTCTGGTCCCTCCATTCACCTGCACAGCTCTATTAGCGTCCTTTTAATGGCGGCTTTGTGCATTCACTCCATGAGCGGAGCACTGTGCAGTACAGTCAGGAGACACCCCCCCCCCCTGCCGCTGCCATCAGAGGGCTGCACGGTGGCAGCCTGTGGGTTAGAGAATCGTAAATGTGCCTAACACAGGAGTGTGGGCCAGAGTAGAAAATTTCCAGGCTAGTAAACAAAACAGATTTCTTGTATGGCAGCCAAGAGAGAGAGAAAACATTGGGATTATTGAGAAGCATTCTATATGAAGGACCATCCAGCCCCAAACCTTCCCTCCACTGACTACAGAAGGATAAAGTGGGGGACAAGAACTAAGTGTGAAGCATCTCTTTGAAATACTACTAAGTAAAAACTTGAGAACTCAGAATAAACCAATGAATTAAGTACATCTTACATTACCCACATGGTAGCACCAAACAATTTTAATTATATCAGTGCAGACCCAATGTTGTTTTCTGATGATTCTTGCTTAGAGCAACTGTGCATTAAACACATTAAATATGCGAAAATGCTGGGTATTTGGGAGAGATTAATTTGAAATTTGTCATGTTGCTTTCCTCTGTGTTGACTCTGGCTATTCATTTACGTTTAGAAATAGTGCTTCAAGCCTGGATGAGTTCTTACAGTGTGCAGATAATTTGATCTGCAACTCGGTCTTAAATGTAAGATAATCCCATCTGTGCTACTTACAGGCTATTGATTGAAACTCGAACACCTAGGGCGAAAGTTGCCAATCAATCTTATAAAAAAGACACAGTGGGGTTGGGTCGTTCTCTCTTTGGAAATAATGACTGTTCTATCCTAATACAATCCCCTGTTTTGCCCTGATTTTGAAAGTGCCCAAGTATATTGTTTTTACTGTAAGCTGCCTCAAGTCTTCTCTGGGAATAAGAAGGGCAGAAATCCATAAATAGAGTCCAAGTGAGTCATGAATTAGTCAATAGAGAAACTGCCAAAGAACTGTGCTTATCTCTGCGGCCAGAATGGGACTGCTGGCTAGAATTTGGGACAAAATACAAAACCACCCACTTCACCAACTAAAATAAGAAGTGGGCTAAGTTTTAACACCTGATAGTTGCTTAATCTAAAATCAAAAGAAGCCAGTTACGCAGTTCTGGTATGGCAGTCTTGACTCCTGCGATCTAGAGCCCAGAGTGGACTCCTAAATAAGCTGCGTTTATTTTTCTCCCACCTCTGTCCTGCCTTCTGTCCTCAATCTTTGGCTCTCCAAGGGGGTAAAAAAGAAAAAAAAAGAAAAAAGAGCCTGAACACAAACACGGCATGTGGCTCACCTTTGACTGGTCCCGGTCATTGGAAACTCCTGAACAGGGGTCCGAAGTCTCTTCATAGTCGGCTGTTTGTGATCACTGACAGCGCAGCAGTGCAGGGCTTCCGCCATACTCCGCCTTGGTGTAAGGTCTGTGTGGACATCCGGGTACTTTACTTCCAGCAAGCTCAGTCAGCTGCTGCCAATCCGTGCAGATACAGTTCTTAGGCTTTCCTTCTGTCCTCTTCCTTCCTTCCATCCTCCCTTCGTTCCTTTCCTTCCTTCCTTCCTTCCTTCCTTCCTTCCTTCCTTCCTTCCTTCCTTCCTTCCATCCTCCCTTCCTTCCTTCCTTCCTTCCTTCCTTCCTTCCTTCCTTCCTTCCTTCCTTCCTTCCTTCCTTCCTTCCTTTCTTTTAGTTTTCTCCATTTTCCACCTAAAAGATGCTATTCAGAGATTATTGAGGCATGTACATCATCTCTATTACCTGTATACCCAAAATAAAGAATGAGAGATTCACCTCTCTAGACTTTGACTTTGGAAGTAAAGTCAGATCACATCGACCACAGCTTTTTATATACACTACAGAAGTCACTAGTCATATAGTGGCACATGCCTTCTATTCCAGCACTTCGGATGCAGGGACAAGCAGATCTCTGTGAGTTCGAGGCCAGCCTGGTCTACAGAGTGAGTTCCAGGACAGGCAGGGCTACATAGTGAGACCCTACCTGGGGATTGGGGGGGGGGGGGGGGGGGGGGGAATGGGGGGAGAATAAAAGAAGTCACTAGTCATTAATCACCTACAACTAATAATTAGCCTTTATGACATGGTCAGTCTCATAAAGGTTCTGAGTTTTAAATTTTATGTTTGGTTAATTTTACACTTTTAAATAAGTAATGTGAATCTATGCATTTATTAATTTCAACATTTTAATTTTATTAGTATCCCATTTTACTTTAACCTTTATATTATACAAGATACAATTGCTATGCTATAGTGCCCAGGACTGTCACTAACACCATTTTCTGGTGTGTGTACACATAAGCACTTGATGTACCTAACAAGGAGAAATGGATAACCTTCCTGAATGAAACATTTTTGGTCATGTCTATTCTCAGAATGAGCAGGTGTAATGTTCATATTGCAATATTTTAGAGCACACCGGATAGCATTGATTTATATTTCTAAAACAAAAGGCAAGCATGGGACTCGAGCAAAATCACAAGGCTGCTTTTATGTTGTAAAAATTGTATAATGAAAAAGAGGTATTTGAAGGAGAGCAGGGATGGACTGTTGGAAGACTTGGAGGAGGAAAGGAAAAGGGGAAACGTAATTAAATTACAATCTCAAAAATAAACATGCAATTAGTGGAAAAATTAAGAGACTCTTCAGCAAATACATTGTGAGATTGATAAGAATTCTCTTCTAACCAGTCAAAATATTTGTTGAAATTAGTTTTTCTGGTATCTGAATAGAATTACTTTTATAATTTTTTAATGATTTTTCAAAGACTCTATAACTCTAGCAAGTTATATATCTGTTTGGTACTTAGGTAAAAAAAGAAAAAAAAATTTAGTTTGGTTTTTTGAGATAGGGTTTCTCTGTGTAGTTTTTTGGTGCCTTTCCTGGATCTCACTCTGTAGACCAGGCTGGCCTCGTACTCACAGAGATCTGCCTGGCTCTGCCTCCTAAGTGCTGGGATTAAAGGTGTGTGCCACCACCACCCAGCGAAAATTATTTTTAAGTGAAGATATGGCAAATTGTTCAATTACTGAGATTTTATCAGAAAATCATAAGGAAATGACTTTTAACAATACTTTACAAAAAAGGGAAATAGCTTCTTTTAAAAGCTACCGATGATAGTGAATAAAATCTAATTACTTTTCGAACATTAGAAAAAATTAACTCTAAATTTAAAAAAATTCAGGCTGGGGAAATACCTCATCGGGTGAAGCATTTGGGACTCAAGTATGAGGATGTGAGCTTGGGGCAGGAGAGGTTGATCTTAGCTCCGAATCTCAGGTCACAGGCCATCCATCCAGCAGTGCAGTCAGGGCAGCAGGACAGGGTCAGTCACAACCATGGTCAAGAGCAGAGAGCAATGAAGGTAAGCAGTTTACTATTCAGCTCCCTTCTCTAATCTACACTGCCCAAGAATACAAGCCCAGGGAATGGCACCCCCACCAAGGGCTGTGTCCTTCCACATCAATGAACATCATCAAAACACCCCATACACACATGTACACACACACACACACACACACACACACACACACACACACACACACACAAGCTCACAGATCAACAGTCCCTCACTGAGACTTTCTTCCAAGGTAATTCTGGATTGTGTCAAATTGACAAAACTACCACCACATGATATAAACACAAGAACCTGGGTTTAGATATCTGGCATAAAAAAAGAAAGAAAGAAAGAAAGAAAGAAAGAAAGAGAGAGAGAGAGAGAGAGAGAGAGAGAGAGAGAGAGGGAGGGAGGGAGGGAGGGAGGGAGGGAGGGAGGGAGGGAGGAGAGAGAGAGAGAGAGAGAGAGAGAGAGAGAGAGAGAGAGAGAGAGAGAGAGAAAGAAAGAGAGAGAGAAAGAGAAAGAGAGAGAGAGAAAGAAAGAAAAAGAAAAGAGCCAGGCCTGGTAGTAGCTCCCTGGTAGTAGCAATGGGTAGACGGGGAGAGGAAGAATCCGAGCTTGCTGCTCAGTCTAGCTAAACTGATGAGTTTTGGGTTCAGCGAGAGACACTGTCTCACACTAGCTGGAGAGCAATAGAGAAAGATGTTCAACGTCAACCTGTAGCCTCCATGTTCAAAAACACACATACTCTACACACACAAAGAGAATGAAAACTTATTTGTAATCAAGCAGTTTAACACTTATATAGTAAATGTGGTAAAATAATTTTCCATAACCATTTTGTAATTTTCTAGTGTGAATCAATATAGCAAAATTTGTAACTATAATCAACCACTACATAAATTTCTGCCAGACCGAAAAAAAAATCACATTTCATTGATTTTACTAACTTTGAAGATACTTTTCAATTTGTACAATACTTTAATGGCCAAAAAATTCCATTAGACGTTGATGGGAATGGTAGCGAACACCTGTATGTAATACCAGCATTGGGGAGCATTGAGCGGTGAGGATCACTGCGGGTTTGAGACCAGTTTGAACTACATAGTGTGACCCTGTATTAAAAAATAAAAATGAGGGCCAGTGAGATGGCTCAACAGGGGCTTGCCACCAAGTCTGAGGACCTGAGTTACATCACTAGACCCCATATGGCAGAAGGAGAAAACCAAGTACCACAAATTGTCTTCTAACACCTATACACATATGATAGCATGTGAGTACATGCACACACACACATACACACACATAATAAAAAATTAAAAAATAAAAATAATTAAAAAACGAGCATGAAAACTAACCAGGACCAAGATAGCACAAGTTAACGAGTCTCCTTAATTTGCACATAGTTTTGAAATTATGACAAATAAGCTCTTCTAAAAGATAAACCAATTTTGGCATCTGACCGCAAATATTAAAAGAGAGTGACTGGCCACTGGAAACCTTACATGTATTCCTATAGTTATTCCAGCATGTGAAAAACATTTCCAACTGTTCCTTTTATGAGATCTAAATATGGATCAAGGATTTCTGATGGGAATTTAGCATCCACTTTGTGACAGGCTGTAAATAGAAGCTGTTCACCAGATTTTAAAGACTTCGATGAAAACAGGGCGAACAATATCCATAGTGTCTTATGTTGATTTCAAACTAAAATGACAGTTCTGATGCACTTAGCTAAATAACATCTTTAAGTGAACTTCACAAGTCATTTGTCTATACTGACAAATATGAAAGATACTTTGCAGTTAACAAGTAAGTGATAAAGAAATCGGCAAATATCCCACACAGAATTCCAAATTATCTATGATTTTGCTTTTCTTAACCCTGATCTCAAGGAGGTACAGCCCAACTTCTCATCCTGTAAGCTTTCCTTCTAAAGAGAGCAATGTGAAAACGGATGGGTAGTGACCTCACCCTGAAGAAACCTGGCGTACACCACTTCACCGAGATGATCAAAGTTAACATTATCAGAGATGGGGGAGGTCTAAGGTTTGATTCATGCTGATATAAATTACTCTGTGACACTGAGCAGGTTGGCTACTTCAAAATACAGTAGTGGATGGAGGATGCAGGTATTCCCATTCCAAAAGGGAAAATAGAAAAGAACGGATATGGGGCTGGAGAGACGGCTCAGCAGTTAAAAGCACCTGTTGCTCTTGCAGAGGACCCGAGTTCAATTCCCAGAAACCATCTGGAGGCTCACAACTGTCAGGAACTCCAGTCTCAGGGGATCCAGGGTCCTCTTCTGACCACCTTGGGCAGTAGCCACATACATGGTACACATACATACCTGCAGACAAAACACTCACACATGTAAAATAAATAAATCTTAAAGAAGAAAGAAAAGAACAGATAACAAGTTCTAAGTAAGTCTGAAATTCAACTGACAAAGTAACTCGTGAGGTTTAAAAATAATTGTCTTTAACGTGAGGGATAAAGTTACATATACAACAGAGTGGGCCCTGAGGTCTTAGACAGTTCTACCCCCAAATCTTTGCTGGGTACATGTACCACTGTTCTCACTGCCTGTAACTCTCATGGGTTGCAATCACTTAGTTGTAAGCCTACTTGGGATCTTAGGGGTGGCAATACACCCATGTCTCCATTAGGCACCATCTTAGCAGGAGGTCTCTGAAATGGCAAGTGTGTGCTGTGGATTTTCACATGAGTTATGTGTCCAGAGTTCTAGGCATCCCTGTAAGCCATACCTCCACGGCCCATGCTTTGCATGCCAGTGGCACCCCCATATGCTGCCAAGCTTTAGTAGTGTACCTTCTGAAGAAATGGCTGCCATGCCAGCACGCTAAACGGGTCAGACTGTGGGGAACAGAGCTGGAGAAAACTGGGGCTCCTCCTTTGAAGTCATCCCAAATTCTCTAAACTCTTGCCCCTGAGAATAACCTATGATGTTCCAAATGCCTTCCAGGCCATACATACTTCCATTGTGTTGATGAAAAGCACACGGCAAATGCTGCTAATTTCTCTATCAAACAGCATCCTGACCCTTTGTGTTATCTCTTGAACATGCTTTCTCCTCCTGTCAAAAAGGACAGGCTGAGAATTTCCAAACCTCTACAGTCTGCTTCTGTTTTGATTAGAAGTGTGCACATCTTACTATAAACATTCATCAGAAGCTGGACTGCCCCCTGGTTCTTCTCACTGAGGCATCTCCATCCAAACCCTGCTGCATCGTGCATTGATACCTTTCTGCCAAGCACAAGGCCATGAAAACAATCCCTCCATGTTCTTTGCCGCTTCATTACAAGCGTTATCTTTCCTCCACCTTCCAGTGTGTTCTCCACTTCTGGGACCACATCAGAATGCTCTTCACTATCTGCATGGCTGCCGGCATTCTCATGGTCGAAGCTTGCCCCATAACCCTCTATTCTTTCGATCTTAGCCTAAATTACCTTTTGCAGTCTGCTCACGGCACGGTAGCTTTCTCCTGGCATGAGACTCATACTCTGCTCCTCCTTTGGTGACAAAGTCATTTCCTCATTTTCAGGTATCTGTTACAGCAGCACTCTACCCCGTTATCTATTTCTGCCTTAGACAACTTGGGCTGTTATCACAAAATGCTAGATTCTGGGTACCTTCTAAACAACACAGGTTTGTTTCTCATAGTCCTGGGACCGAAAAGGCCCAAGGCAAGGTGCTATCAGGTTTAGTATCTAAAAAAGGTGTTGCTCTTTGTTTTTGCTCTTTTAGGGGCCCACCACCCAGCTCCCAAATAAATCATACACGGAGGCTTATTCTTATTATAAATATCAGGCCTTTAGCTTGGCTTGTTGCTAGCCAACTTTTCTTAACTTGAATTATCCCATCTATCTTTAGTCTCGGGGCTTTTTATCTTTCTCTATTCCTGTACACCTTTTCTAGCCTTCTTACTCCATGTAGCTGGGTGTCTGGTGTTATGATATATCATGTTGGGGACCCCCAGCTGGCTGGATCAAGGTGTCCCACGTGTGGGGGAAACATGCTGTGCAGATGTAGCAGTGAGTGGCAGGTGCTGCATCCACATGGAAATGAGTTTATTATAGTAGAGAGATGAAGAGAAAAAGAGGGAAAGACAGGAAGAAGAGAGAGGAAGAGAGGGAAGGAGGGGCCAAGGATGCACACCTTGTGGGAATGGAGAGAAAGAGAGCATAAGAGAGAGAGGAAGGGGAAGAGTTTTTCCATAAAATGAGATTTTTACCTTAAAACACAGGGCGGCGCCAAGGGGTGGGGTTTCAAAGGGCAGGTCAGAATTTTAACATTCCTCCATTTTGATTATTATTAAAAAAAAAAAAAAAAAAAAAAGGTGAGTTACAAAAACAAGTTGGGGACGAGGTGCTGAAATCCAGAGACTACTTAAAGCTGACAAGGGGCGAAGTAGGAAGGGGGAAACTGGGAGTCACGCATGGCGGACGATCTGAGGAACGGTCCTTGAGGGAGCTGAGAAGGCAGGTGGCAACTGTCGTGTTCCAGGAGCTTGAGGGGAAATGGCATGCCAAATCAGGAGAATAGAAGCCACGGCATCTGCTATTTCTCTGGAGGTCAGGCAGGAACAGTGAATCTACAAAATATGCTTGAAAAATAGGTGGGGTCAAAAAATGGGCTCTGGAGAGTGTTCATTTTCATCAGACCACATTTCTTGATACAGTGGCAGAACTTTTCCCAGGAACCTGCAGGTATCTGTAAGACAGCTGGAATGGATTTGTATCATAGCAAAAAGGGTTAAAAATCCATAGAAATTTAAGGACTCTTAAGAACTCTTTGTAGTCAATGCTCTATCAGTTTATTAAAGCTGCATTTATCAATATTAAAACTTTGAACCTCTGGAGTTATATCTGAAACCAGTCTATCCTGTATAAATTTTGTGAATGAGGCATACTCGTCGGTATTTTTTTTTTTTTTTTTTTTTTTGAGACAGGGTTTCTCTGTGTAGCCCTGGCTGTCTTGGAACTCACTTTGTAGCCCAGGCTGGCCTCGAACTCAAAAAGATCCACCGGTCTCTGCCTCCCGAGTACTGGGATTAAAGGCGTGCGCCACCACCGCCCAGCTACCTGTCTGTATTTTTAACAGGAAACTTTTAATGAGTTATCAAGGTGCCTGTAATCTTGGGACTGGCGCTGTTACACTGATACCCTAGTCATCAAACATCGTCAGATCTAAGGAGGACAAATTTAAGAAGTGAGGCAGCTTTCCAGCTACCTAAACAGCAATCCAAAATCTCTCCATGGTCCCTGGGGGACAGAGGCCCCAAAGACAGCATTTGTTCAGCTAATAAGCTCAGAAGATCTGACAGACTTTTTTCTTGGAGTATAAATTTGGGGAGACTGACCCACCTTGATTTTGCAATATGGGCAATCCAGTCTTCCATTGTTCCACTTATTCACAGTCTGGACAGGGTCTCAACTTTTCGCTATGTGGCTGGCCTTGCCATATGCTTCCAGGTAGAAGTTCTTCTGCGGCCATCCATCTTCTTGGAAGAGATACAGGATGCTGCCAGGAGCTGGCTTGTCTATCATAAAAAACTTTTATATTAAATGCAATATTTTTAGGTCTCTAAAGATGGTTGAGGACTAGGGGAACAAAATCTGTTAGATGTAGCTATCCAGGTTTCCCAGTTAGTTACAGCTTAATGAAGTTTGCAAGGACTGGGAGGTTCACATTCTTAAGCCTTAATAGACTTTGAGTAAGGAGAGACTTTTTTTTTAAGCCATTGGCTGTGATATCTGAATCTATTACCATTTTTAAAGCCCTGTAGCTGTAGTTCTGATCTTTGAGTACAGCCAGATTATAATCCTGAATGATCTATATAGAAACAATAATTTCTCAAGGTTATATAATACCTCTTTTGTCTGGCATAAAGAAGGTCAAGTGTCTTATTGCAATATTGGGTCAAATTTCTTAATACATCAATGGGCATTAGGTAGCCAATTCGGTTCCCTATGCCAGGGGTTTCATTCTTAACTTAGCCCTGAAGTCTTCCCTGGGAACAGGGAGCACAGGATGATGTATTTTTCTCTATAACTGCTTCAAGCTGAAACAGGGCACAGGTGGTCAGGACTCTGGCTAGTCAAAGGTAAGGAAGGAACCCAGGCAATGGAGTATTTTATCAGAAGTAAGAGGTCATCTGATCTGGCTGTAGAGACAGGGAACAATTACGATGGGCCGGACTGGTCCACATCACACAGACAAGAGTCTCTGCTGGCATCCACAGCAGGGAAAGCACTATAGGTTGTGGTCCACAACTGCTGCTTCAGTGTTTCTGCCAGCCTGCTGAAATATGGACTAGAGATGGGAGTTAAAATTTATGAATTTGTTTGGAACCTTTTGGCCCATGGTCTTAGTGCTCTGGTTACTGACATGAGGCTTGGCTTTACATAGAGGGCAAGCGGTATGTGCAACCAAGCCGTCCTGGTCCTGGTGTGATCCTGTCCCTGACATCCTTGTCTTGGTCCTTGCAAGTTCTCAGAACTATGAGAAATCTCTTTCTGGGAGACAGTTTGCTCCTCTGACAGTCAACAGGCTTCCCCTACCCCAACATGAGATCCCGGAGAAACCCCAATTCTCTAGAGTCTGCTGTTTCAATAATCTGATAGCCAAAGCAGGGGCACAAAGGTCTCCCTTTAGAATCTCTTTCCTCCTACCAGAGTCATTCCTTAGATGACAGCTCCTCACTGTATTGTCACATGGTGCAGTAACTACCAAGCTCACTCTAGCATCCCTTGTACAGTTCCTAATCCTAATCATGAAGGCACAGTCTTTATAATCTAGTCACCTCTCACAAGGCCCCCATTTGCTAATATAGTGATTCTCAACCTTCCTAGTGTGATGACCCTTTAATACAGTTCCTCATGTTGTAGTGACCGCAAGCCAAAACATTATTTTCATTGCTACTTCATAGCTGTAATTTGCTGCTGTTACGAATTATAATGTAAATATCTGTGTTTTCCAATGGTCTTAGGCATAGGAGACCCCTAAAGGGGTTACGAGTCACAGATTGAGAACCGATGTGTTGAGAATCTTTAAAGGCCTTTAAGAATTAGGATTTGCGGGGAGGGAGAATGAACATTCAGATCACAACAACAACCTTCTGCATAATTCCTGACCACTATCCACAGAGTCATCAAACCAAGGAAACTGTCATAGTCTGCAGAGCTGAGAGGACATGACAGTGGACACTTAGGGAGAGAAAAAGGATCATTCGGCAAGAACAAAGAAAACATGAATAAAATATGGATGTTGGTTTATAATATCAGTACTGGTTTACTGGCTGTGACAAATATACCTTATTACTAAAAAGTATAACAGTAAGGGAAAATGTATGTGAGGCATATGGAGAATTTCTAGACACCTAAACTATTCTGAAACAAAAATATTGTAAAAGTTAATTTATTCTATTGGTTTTTTTTGTTGTTGTTTTTGTGTGTGTGTGTGTGTGTGTGTGTGTGTGTGTGTTGGGGGGATTTTTGGGTTTCTTTTGTCTGGGTTTGGGTTTTGTTGTTGTTGTTGTTGGGTCCCCCCACCCCAGACAAGGAATCACTGTGTAGCCCTGGTTGTCCTGGAACTTGCTTTGTAGATCAGGCTGTGCTAGAACTCACAGAGATCCATCTACCTCTGCCTCCCTAATGCTGGGATTAAAGGCGTGTGCCACCACTGCCCAGCTATTTATTTTTTTTATGTGCCTACCAAGTTTGTTTCAATTATGGGTCCATTTGCTTTAGATAATGTACTATTGTAGTGCTAACTATAATAAACCTGACATCTGAAAACTGGCTTGCTGTCTGTCTACCTTTCCCATTTACCACACACAGCGTGCACTCTCCTTGCCTGAGGTCTTCAGATATAGGATGAGGAAGAATGGGTTGCTGGGAGAGCTTCCTAAACCATAACAAACCAGCACTTCCTCCCTGGCACCAGGTTTTTATTCTTGTGCTTGCAAACGGGCAGCAAATGACTCCCATGCAGTGACAGAAGCCCCCCAAACATGAGGAGGAGGAACGGCTTTGAGTCTGGGAGATCATATGACCCAGATCTCCAAAGACAGCGGGCAGCTGTACACAGGCTCAGGGAAACTGTTGGTTCCCACACACTTTTCTCCAGTAGAAAAGTTAAAGGTGCAACACACACTCGCGTTCCTTCCACACTTGGGGTTCAGTTTCCATCCTTTGGGTCAATACTTCCTCTTGCCGACTACCTTGGTTTTCTTGTGTATGCCCTAATGACTTTTTATGTAAAACTGGCGGCACTCTGTAAAATTTCTGTTTTGCAGTTTCTCTGTCGTGTGCCTAAAATGATTTTGCCTGAAGTTAAATGAGTTCAATTCTAATGCACAGGAACAGAGAGGCTCGGTCATCCATATTACGTAATCTCCTCACATAACACTTGTTTGCTCATATTTACCTAATATTACCAAGAAATGTGTCGTGTGGTTTTCTTCCAAGCAGGTGACAGACAATGAATTTCCAGCAGAATGCTTCTGTGCGTGCAAGATCTCTGAAGCGCTTGGCCAGCGAGCCATGCAAACAGTCTTTATCCTACCTACTGTTGCATCGAATGTTGTTACATCGAGTATGATGACATGTTCTTCTGCATGGATGTGTTTCTCTATCTTTTTCCAGTATACTTATCTTATGTATCATATTTTCTTTCTTTTTTAAAAAAACATTTTTATTTTATAATTAATTGAATTTTACATATCAGCCACAGATTCCCCTGTTCTTCCTCCTCCCACGCCTGAGCCTCTCCCCCTCCCAATCCACCCCGCATCCCCACCTCCTCCAAGGCAAGGTCTCCCCTGGGGATTCAGCCCAGCCTGGTAGATTCAGTTGAGGCAGGTCCAGTCCCCTCCTCCCTACACCAAGACTGAGCAAAGTGTCTCAGCATAGGCCCTAGGTTCCAGAAAGCCAGCTCACATAAAGCAGAAATCACTGAAAGACCCAGCTGTGCCTTCTCTGTGTTTTGTATTATTTCACTAGCTGGCCCTCCTGCTGCCATCACACCATCACTCCTGATGTCCATGCCTTATGTACTTGCCTACCTAGGAGATGGACAGCGATAGGTTTGCTCTGTGCTGCAGGTAAAGAAGGTGTAAGGACTAAGCTATCTCGTCTTTTTTTTCCCCTGAGATAAGATGAGCCAATTGGTTCCTTCATGTTTTCCGTCCCAGATTTTAGTAATCATGATTGAAGCCAGGCTTTTATCTTGGTAAAGTAAATTGTTCCCCTTTGCTTGATGACTGTCTTCTACCTATTATCCACACTAATTCATGGGTCTTGGGAAAGAGAGGTGCATGCCTCCCTTTCAGCATCACCCGATCTTGCCATGACACAAAACAGTGCCAAGCCAGGAGACCAAGGTTAAGGTGATGATGAACGAACTTGAACTAGCTGTTGATTTTACTCTGACGCTAACCAGACCCCAGGCACTGAAAGATACTTGACTTAATTGCTTTTCCAGGAAAGAGCAAGATGGGGAAACTGAGCACTGTAATCAGTGCCAGACCTGTTTTGTTCGAAGTGCAAAAGGCATCAGCTGCAGTGGCGGGGAGGGAGCGTTTCTGGATTTCCTTCCTGGTGCTTAGTTATTATTCCGAGGAATGCATTTAATTATAGAGGACTCGGTTATTTGCTTTCTAGTAGCTGGCTCTCGGTGATTCCTACCAGAGCCTTCCTTTCGCTGGAAAAAAAAAAAAAAAAAAAAAACAAAGGCGTGTTTACAACTGGACAGCATCTTTTGGCTCCCATTTCAGAGCTTTCTGCATACCAAAGGACAGCAAGGTAGTGTGATGCAAATAGGGCCACCTCGGCCAACTGGGGACCTATTTCCAACTGCATGCAAACCAGAACTCTCCAAAACCCTGTGAACTGTAAATAACTTAGGTTGTGAAAAGGGTCGGCTTAGTTTAATTTCGAGTTTCTCGGAGGTTTTCTATAGGAATTCAAACGCTGCTGAATAAATCCCTCTGGGGACTGTAGGAGAAAAAAAAAAATCCAGGGCCAGCACCTCTATTTACTCTTTAGACTCCTGCCTGTCTGGTGGAGGTCTGCTCTTAAAAGCTAATCAGTTCTCCCACAGTTGCTGCTGGCCCTCGGTGGCAAGCCTGCCTCCTCCACACAGGCCCTGAATTGAGTCGCCAGAGCACAGGGCTGACTGGGAAAACTGGCCAAGGATGCATTTGCAGGAAAAGCAGCATTGAGGACTGGGAGAGGCTGGGAACAAGAGCAAATCCCATCAGTTTCCCGATGCAGCCCATTCCCATACTACCCCACTAACAGTCACCTTCCGACTTCCTTTTCTTATAAGCCATCTTTCGGTTTCAAAGCAGCCAAAAAGGGAATAAATTAATTAATTAATTAATTAAAATTGGCCCTCCTTTTACTCTGTGTTGGTCTATGGCTGGCTGTCCCATCATCAGACAGGGAAACCCACAGTCGCAAAGGATCAAATACAATATTCCCAATGAAGGGATGTTGAGACTAGAAAGGGCTTTCAGATCTTGTCTTGAGACTGGAGTCTGGGGACAGGAGTTTGTCCTGCTGAATGCTCTGTGAACAGCAGCGGCCTCTGACAAACCACGGAAGAGATGGAATTTCTAAAGCCTCACTTTCACCAAGCTCAGAAAATGAATGGTTTGCAATGTGGTCCAAAGATGAGACTTAGCTAGCTCTTCGGAGGAGCCCTTCCTGAGAAGCATGAAGCGCGGCATACTAAGTAAGATGTTAACATGCATCGCTCTGAGGCTCCTTAAGATAGAGCAGGTTTTTAATTCCTCCCCCCAAAGTTACAAGAACATGATTTCGCCCAAAGTGGCAAATTTCACAAGATTTATTGGTAAAGACAGCTGCCTACTCTGGGACAGAGCATGAGAAATTGCCCAGCATATGCCATAAAGCAAGTTAATGCTCTGTTATGATCAGAGGCTCGAACTACTCCCCTCTGAAAGGAAGCCCAACTCTTTGCTGCAGACGGTTTCCTTCTGTGAGTGCCTTGATCAATTTATACTGCAAAGAGATGCGGACAGGTTTCTGAGAATCAGTGTTGATTCGGGAGATGAGGGCAATAGGTGCTTGATAGTTCTGAAGCGGCAGCCTCTCCTCACTGATGAGAAGGTCTTTGCAGCGTGGCTTCAATCATGGGCAACGGAGCCTGGGCAGCAGGCCATCAGAGACCTCGAGAGTCTGTCTTCCTCAAACACCTGTTCTTTCCAACATCAATACACCATAGCAACAGCGCTGGGTGGTTTACCAGCGTCACCCTTGAATCAGTCTACACTTATGGAAATACCTTACCTGGGAATGGAAATGCTTCCACTGTTACTATCTATCCACCTGCTATTAGCTGTCTACACTTGGCAGACGCTGAGAATACCTACTTTATATATTTATGTAAGACTATCTGGAAGGGCAGTGCGTTGGTAAATGCCTGTAATCCCAACAGTCAGGAGGCTGAGACAGAAAGATGGGGAGGGGGTGTGGGGAGGGGTGGCAGAAATTAAAGCCCTTCAGTGACTCTGCTAGGAAGATGTATGAATGAGAGAGCAGTAGAGAGGGGTGGGAGAGAAGAGGATAGGGAGAGGGAGCCCTGGGTCCTTGAGCATAGTAGAGTCTTTCTTCCCTGAGGTGAGCAATAGCTCAGAGAGCTGTCAATGGCCACCAAAGCCACCAGAGGCTTCAAGTCCTTTATCTTATCAACACAAAGAATGAATGTAATGGAAAACCGGAGGGTGAGTTTCAGTAATAATCCTATTGTAAGAGGGAGCTGAAGATTATGGAAGCAGGCAGAAATGCTGTATAGCCCGAAGTGTTGAGGCACCGTGTGAGTGGCTGGTCTGCCCAGTTGTCTCTTCTGTGAGGTCTTCAGTGTACCTCTCTACCTAGTGTCTGGTCTGGAGCTTAGGGGACATCTTCCAGAGATCTGATCACATATAATTCCTAGGCAGCCGTGTTCATTAAAGTTACTGTGCAAACTGGGTGTGGTGTGCACACCTTTCATCGCAACACTCGGGAGGCAGCGGCAGGTTGATCCCTGTGAGATGGAGGCCTTCCTGGTCTACAGAGTATGTTCCAGGACGAGGCAGCTAGGACTACACATTGTGACCCTGTCTCAAGAGAAAATAAAAGAAGAAGAAGAAGAAGGAAAACTAAACATCAGAAGCACAAACACAAACCAATGCTCCCATCTTTGTTATTTCTAGCCTCTGAACAGGACGACACTGCCAACAGAAAGAAGCAAGGACGTCTCCAGCCTCTGGCCAAGTCAGGTCATGGGGCAGAACTGCTTGTTTCCGGGATGCCACCTGAAGTGGCATGATTGGTTTCTTCCTCTTGTTCCCCCAGGGAGAAAAGAAGGAAGGAAACGGGAAGGGAGGAAAGAAAAAAGAAAGGGAAAGAGGGAGGGAAAGAAGGAGAAGGGCAGATGGGAGGAGGATGAAAAAAAAATGCGAATGTAACCGAAAAGGACAAGCATCCGTGGTCCAGAACATGAAGGCGGGAGAGAGTCTGGCTTCCCAGACCAACCCCTAACACCGCCGAAGCCACACAGCCTTCCCCCCAGATGTGTCTGTTCTGCATCGCGCCTGCTCGCTTTGACTCTGCACTGCAAGGGGGGAGCCTCGATGTGGAGGGGCGAAGAAGAGAAATCTGTCCCGGCAACAAGAATAGCTGGAGCAGTCTAGGGAGCCTCCAGACCAGGGAGGCCAACTCCAGCTTTTCTCTGCGGATCCCCGCAATCTGTCATCAGCGTGACTGATGGAGACAGGAAGCTCAGAAAAGCAGCTGTTGTGTTGCTAGGCTGTGCACAGCCCTGAACATATGGCGCCTGGCCCCACCCACACAAAAATGAGTGCACTCACAAGAATGCCCACATATGTATGTGTGTATTTACAGTAATGCGTTAGGGGAGGGTAGCCGTGCATGCCATCGTTGGCTTTTTTTTTTTTTTAAATAAATGAACAAAAGAATATATACACAGTTTTTCAAACAGTTAAGTTTTAAATCACTTCTAGAAATAACTAATCTTGATAAGTTTTTTTTTTTCTCCATATACCTATAAAAGTATGTATTGTGCCTGGTAAATTTGGTTTCCTTTAGCTGGTTTCATAGCCACTGTGTTTGATCTCACCAAATGGCAAATTTGGCAAATGCAAACATTTGAGCATTGTTTGTTTTGGTCTCCCTGTATTGGCACACCACCCACGTGAGAACTGAAGCCAAGTCCTGGAAACAGAGATTCCCTGGCCTGGCTCCGTTTGCCTTGCACATACTTGGGAACTGTCAGGCACAATGTGAACTTGGAGACTCTGCCTGCTTGCTTTGTAATTCACTGCATGCCTGAATTGGGTCTTGGGCACCTAAACATTTGAGAAGAAGTTCCCTGCATTTCATACATGCGACTATCTTGGCTCACAAGCCCAAACTTACAGCTTGAAATAACCCAGGCTCTTTCCTAAACATCGTTTATTTGGAAATGAACATTCAAGTCTCATTTTTTTTTTTTTCAATTTGAGTAGTCCCATATCCTATGATACTTTCCTTCGCTCTTGTCCTTCTCCATTCTCGCTTGTTTTGTGCTCTTTCAGCTTGTACTTCCGGTCCCTAACCCAAACTCTGCTATTTCCCAGCTTGCTTCTCTCGGCTTTTCGAATCTCTTCCCTGTATGTGGTTTGTCCTTGCAGAATGCTTCACTGTCCCAAGCAAGGCTCTGCCTTGTGCATCTCTGTCCCTCTTCAAGTAAACAGTCGATAGATGAAGAAGAAGCTACATCCAGCTATTTAGGAGTGTAAGGAAGCCAGAAATAGATCTTAAGGGGGCGACATTAGGTAGAACAGACAGAAATAACAAGAATGAAACTGGGGAGGAACATTGGCTGAATCAATGAACATGTCTGACCGAGAGAGATCACCTCGAAGGGGAAACAGACAAAAATCTTGCTTTAGGCAACAAGTAATTTAAGTAACACTAAAAAGTCACTATTTATCAAAGCGTGTATGTGTCAGGGGGCATGGTGTGTGTGTGTGTGTGTGTGTGTGTGTGTGTGTGTGTGTGTGTGTGGTATAAAACTCTTAGAGCTTGAGATGAATTACATTTCCAAAAATACCAAGGGGGTGGAGTAAGGAAGTAAAAAAGAAGGAAAATGAGAAGGTCTGAAGGCCATCAATGGCAAGATCCACAATGGACAAAGACTGGGGAAATGTCTGGCTATGCTTCTGGAAAGCAGCAGGCATGCACACTTTCCCAGGGTGCAGTCCTTCGGCAACAGCCTTCTGTGGTGCATCCATCACTCATTAGAAGTGCATGGAATGAGCCACAGACGATCTTCCCTGCTTTCTCATGAATCATGTTAGTAATGGTGTCTTTCATCCTCATGGAACTTCTCAGGGCCTAAAATCCCCAAGCCTCTCTACCCTTACCAGAGAGTGAAACACAAATGCCTCACCGGAAGCACAGAACGCAAATCCCATACCAAGCATAGGGGATGCTGAACCCCCATTTGCTATTCAGTTTTACCGCACACAGTCCTTGGACCCATGTCTACTGTTGAATTTCTTTGCTTAGTCTGCAGGTTGCCGAATTTTTAATCTTAATCCGCAGCAAACTGTGGCATGAACATAAAAATACAGCCTCACTTTTTAAGTTTTTTACTTATTAGTTTTTGAGAAAGAGTCTCACTCTATAGCCCTGGCTGACCTACAACTCTCTGTGTAGACCAGGATGGCTTTGAATTTGCAACAATATTCCTTCCTCTGGCTCCTGAGTGCTGGGATTACAGGAGTGTGCCACCACTCCCACTGAAAAATACAACTTCAGAACAGGATATACAGAAAGAAGGCCCGCATAGTAAGGAGAAATAGCTAACAAGGTGAACTTTTTCTTTATGCAATATCAAAGTATGCCCAGTCTTAGAAAGAAACCTTAGTTACTAAAGACTTTTGAACTTGATAATGAAGAAATGGAATCGGAAAGCTGATGAAAGGGTATAACTTAAATTATAAAGTTCTGGGCATTGTGGTGCTATATAAACTAAATATTAATACTGTAATAGAATTTAAGATTAAGTTCAAGTCTCCCAGAATTGGCTCTGGCTATATTCATATTCTTTTCTTACTTTCTACTGGATTTACTTACTTTTAAGAAAAAGAAAGAGAGGGTCTGGAGAGGTGGCTCAGCAGTTAACAGTACTAACTGCTCTTCTATAAGACCCAGGTTGGATTCTCAGCACCCACATGGTGGCTCACAACCATCTACAACTCCGGTTCCAGAAAATCCAATACCGACTTCTGGCCTCTGTGGGTACTAGATTTGCAAATGGTATGCATACATACATACATACATGTAGACAAAATAGCCTTAGTTTATCAACTCAAAGACATTTGTAATTCTGAGTGCTCCTGACTCAGAAGATTCCACTCATGAAGCATAATTTTATATAAAATAATTTTCTTTCTTTCTTTTCTGACTAGGAAATGCATGATTATAATCTCTGGTACAATGGGAATAGAATTAGTGAGGGTAGGCATCCTTGTCAATCATCTCAGAGGTAAGTCATTCACCTTTAATAATGAAGTCAGGGGACAGGGAAATGGATCAATGGGTAAGAGTGTTTGCTGCACAAGCACGCATACCTGAGTTTGAATGCCCATTTGAAAAGTGGGCCATGGCCGTGGATGCCTGCAATGTCAATGTTGGAGAGTAGAGACAGACAGAATCCAGGAGCCCATTGGCCAGCTGGTATAGCCAAAACAGAACTTCAAGTTCAGTAAGGTCCTGTCTCAAGGTGAAAAAACAATTGAAGAAAACACCTACCATCCTCCTCAGGCCTTTAAGTCCATGGACATCACCCTCCGATCCCACCCCAAACACAGATATATACTGGACACACTACACACACACAAAATCTAACCTATCCTTTCCTACCCTCTCCAGCCTAGCTATTAGCCACTCAGCTCTTTAGTAAACCAATCAGAAGGTACCTTGACAGAGACACATCTTCACAGTGTACAAAGAGATTATCCCACAACAAATTTGTTTTAAGAATGATGCCAGCTGTCAGTTTTTCAAAGGTGCCCTATATCAGAGGAATTTGTCTTGTTCTCCAAGTTTCCTGGAGATATTTTTCATGACTAGATGGTGATTTATGCAATTTTTTCTTTGTATTTAAGAAAATCATGACTTTCCATTTTTAATTTGATGTTGTGATGTTACATTGGTATCTTAGTTAGGTCTTCCACTGCTGTGAAGAGACACCATGACCATGGCAACTCTTATAAAGGAAAAAATGTAATTGAATGGCTTAGTTTCAGAGGTTTAGTCCATTATCATCATTGCGGGACATGGTGGTGTGCAGGCAGGCATGGTGCTGGAGCTGAGAGTTCTACATCTTGATCTGCAGACAATAGGAAGTGAACTGTGTGTCACACTTGAATAAAGCAGACCTCAAGGCCTACCCTCACAGTGACATACTTCAACAAAGTCAAACCTACTCCAACAAGCCACATCTTCTAATAGTGCCACTCCCTTAGTGGGTGGGGCCCATTTTCTTTCAAACCACCATAATTGGTATTTAAATGTTTTAAATCAGTCTTGTAATCCTGGCTCAAACTCTACTTTTTCTAATACATTATTGGTTTATGTATTTGAATTTTTTTTTAAATTTTACTTAGGAGATTAGGGCTTCAAGCACACCGAGAACGTGCTGTCCCAGTAAACCATACCCCTCACCCCTCCATGGACATTTAATGAGAAATATAGCTTCTACTGTCCTTACATCCTCAATTGGTTTTAGCATCAGGGTGATGCTAGTCTCACAGGATGAGTTGGGAGGTTGCTGAGTCAGACATCAGAGAGAAAGAAATTTGAAACTGGAGTTTCTTATCAGAACAACTACCTAAAAGAGAGACAAGAGATAAAGGAGTGTGGCTAGCCAACCACAGAGAAGTCACTGTGTACAACATTGACAAAAGTTGACAGAAATTCACCCTCATGTTGTCAGAGAAAGTTGCTCTTGGGAAGGCGTTTCACAGGAGGTAATTACTGTACAGGAGGTAAGGGTTTGGTTAACTGTTGAGTGCCTTGAGAGAAGCTATTGGTAACTGCACCAGAGAGAAAAGAGAAGTTGGCCCCACCTCAGTGGCGGCAACCCCAACATGGCGGAAGGTTGGCAGTAGAGAAGCTGTGTACACCGTACAAGCCAGGTTCCTGAGATGCCTTCATACCTGACCGATTCATGCTCCTTTATCTTTAAACTCCTCCTGTGCCTCTGCTTGGTTTTTAGTAGACATTTGTCACTCATTTGTGTTGGCATGGCCCAGAGTCTCGGCCCAAGATGAAGTCACCTAAGACATCAAGATGGATGACCTGTGTGAAACCCAGCCCCTTTAGGGAAAGTAGAAACTGAATGTTCCACACTTCTCAGAGGTCTGTTGACCCCTCGTCTTGGCAGAGCAGCTTAACCACAGCCTCCTGATGTTTTAACAGCCAGGCCCCACCCCTGGTAAAAACTCTGCTTATGGCCATCACCTTAGCCTGGGCAGTTCCTTCTTCCTTGACGCTTTCCGGCCCCACCCTCGCCCAACTAAATGCACCCTATAAAACCTTAAACTCGTTGGTGGGGCTGCATTCCCTTCTCTTGGGGGACAGAGTCGTCTCCTCAGGAAATCCTTGCCTTTTGGTCTCAGTGCCGCTCTGGTGGTCTGGCTCTCCGGGAAGCCACAGAGTTTGACGTCACTTCCTCTTCAGCCTTGCTGCTCTTCCTTCACTTTCTCTCAGGATACTGTCGATTTCCCACATTGGCTTTTTTCCCTTCTTGGAGTCCATGTCAGATCTTATAATGTATATGTCCACACAAGCCTTGACTTAACTTTTGGACACAGGAAATCTAGTTGTAATAACCACTTTAACAGCCTTGTGTATTGAGTTTATTATCATTTATCATCTGTGTCCTGTCTAGGTGTTCTGACTGGTTGGTTTTTCTTTTTTCTTCTTCTTCATTGCATGTTATATTTTCCAGCCTCTTTGCCTGCCTTGTGACATTTTACTAGATACTGTAAATTTTTAATTTCACCCTTTTGGGTGTTAGGAAACATTCATATTCCCTTGGCCGTTCTTGCTCATTGCTGTTAAGAAGCTCAGGGACAGTCTGATCCTTTTAAGTTTTTCTTTTAAGCTCTGTTGGCTGCCACCCTGGAAGATCAGCATTTGGGATATTTCTTTGACCCTGTCATAGAACCCTGCTACTAAAACAAAAGCCTCAGCTTTGAAGCCCCATGAACTCTGAGATTTCCCACCCTGGCTGGTGTCCACAGGAACCATGTCCTCTGTCTATCTGGAGATGCTCCAGCCCTCACAGGGCTTCTTTCCCTGTGGTGTGCTGGTCAACTCCTGACTAAAGCCATCGTTAGGCCTTTAGTGGATCTCTGGAGCTACATTTCTTTGTGGTGCTCTCCTCCTGAGCACTTAGCCCCGAAACCTCCCTGCTTTGACTCTCTGGAGTCCTGGCTGTGCCTCCTCCTGTCATGGAGATGCCATATTCATTTGTGGCTCCCTTCCCTGTGTGGTCCCCTCTAAGCTCTTTCTGGGCAGTGACCTAGGACAAGAGTAAGGGCTGCTTTCCTTTGTTTCCCATCTCTAAAGGTGACCATCTTTCATTCCGTGTTATCCAATGGCTTGTAACTGTTGGCTGACATGTTTTGTCTAGTTTTCTAGCTGTCTGGTAAGATTCCCAATCTCAGTGATACAACCTTGATGGGGATCACAGTTCTCAAAGTGCCACTTCTTCAAATGTAAATATATATGTGGCACGATACCCCAAGCCTGAAACAACCAGCACTAAGTAGTTAATATTAAATCATCATTAAGAGCAAGATGCTACTAAAATGGAACCCAGAGCTAACTGCTCCCTGGTGTGTGGAACTGGAGATTCAGAAGAAATTTTCCTGTAGGGATTTAGGGATTAAAGGAGATATTGAAGTAGAAAGTGAGATCATGGCCCTACCAGAAACCCCTTGAGTATCCCAATTTGGGGGAATGGAACATCGCTAGCTAGCTTCGTAATCTATTCTATTTGGCATGGATGAAAACCAACCTTGCATTGTTGCAAGCAGGTGACACTGGTCTCCTACTTCCTGGCCAAGAGCTTCTGGGGCACCAAAGCATGGGACACCCCAGGAGCCAGTTCAGCACTCACATGCGTATGACTATACACAAGATTCTGTAACAATTTATTTCCCTCCTCATGCCCCTGGAGAGACTGGCCTAAGGCACTGTGTAAGGTACCGTTGTGTTACCTGAGAATAACAGCATATGGGAGGAAAGATTTATTTTAGCTCCCTGTTTCGGGGGATTCTGTCATGATTGCTTGGTCCCATGCACTTGAGGATAAGTGACTCTGCTTTGAATTCTCTTGTGACTCCCTCCAAACTCTCATGCTTGCCTCTGGTAGAGCAGCTAAGCAGGTAGAGGTTTCTTTCAGCTTTGTATATGGGTGACTTAATAGTACTTTGCTGTGCCCCACAGTAGAAGTACTGGCCTCTTACCTTATAGCTTCCCTGATGCCATAAGGCCAGACTGTCGTACTTATTTGCTTGAAATATGTGTTCACAACATAGAAGTGCAAGGGAATTCACTTATTACACCATAGGGAAGAGGACTGCCCTCAGTTGATCCCGTGGGACTGTCCCTTCAGTGGCTGGTAGCAGTACTTAAGTTGCCCTTCTATTACCTGTCTCCCTTTCGTTGACCAGTTCCCCCATTCCTTCCCCTCCCAAGAGCGTATTCTAAGTAAATTATCCACATTAAAGTCTTTCTCTGAGAACCTGCTTGGGAGAGAACCTAGGCTTAGACTGTCTCACAGTTTCTCTGAGAATAGGTGATGTTAATAGTTAGAATATCAAAACCTCCAAGGAACTGTATGTAAATGTATTCTTTTGTTTAGCTGTTCAACAAATATTTGAGAGGCAACTGTATCACTGTCAGCAGTGAACAGATGGCTCTTGTCAACCTAACATTCTCGGGAAAGGTGACAGCCATGTACCCATACACACATATATCAAATACTGGTAAGAAACTGAAGCAGAAAAAGAAAGCCACGAGTGGTTTTCAAAGTATAAAGAACGAGAGTAGACCTGAACTGAAAAGGAGATGAAATGAGAGAACTCGCCATGGGTAAATACAGATGGAAACAGTTCCACAGAACGGAGCTGCTCTGCGGAAGGCTCCGAGGTAAAGGCACACGTGGGATGGTCAGGACTCAGGGAGAGAGCCAGCAGGACAAGCTGGAGGGAACGGAAAAGAACAAGGGAAGGACAGGAGGGTGGGAAGAGGATACCAAACTACCCCGTACGGGGTCCACACAGGCTGTGCTACAGGGGCATGGAATTCAGCAGGATCGTTCTAGCTGTCAAAGGGCAAAGAAGAGACATTAAGGAGGCCCTGGCCATATTGCGTAAAGGAGAATGAGGAAGTAGATGTGTTCTGTGAGACAGGGAGTCATAGGTCGGCAAGTCCCAGTCACGTTCAAAGACGGCTCCTCCGGATGTCCTGGGTGAGCTGGGCAACTCTGTTCTCAGGTATGCAAAGGAATATGTGGCCCAGAGATCCTCAGATCTGACCCTGCCTTTCAGATACACACACACACACACACACACACACACACACACACACACACACGAGATAAAATTCAGGACTGGAGAGTTTGCTGGGTGTCTTGTATTCCTAGCAATTTATAGTCTGCTCTTCAAGCAGAGTGGACAGCTGTGTTCTTGATCTCCTGACTATACCAGTGGTTCTCAAGCCTTTCACTGCCCCCTCCAGAGACTCTGACAAGGGGTGAGACCATGCACCCAGTTCTGAGACGTTTCTTTATTCCTTTCTGCTTCGCTTCCTTTTCCTTCCCATCCCCGTGACAGACTCAAAATTCTTTACCCAATCAGGACAGAAGCTAGCTCAGCTTTTTATTTATTCTCCCAAATCTACTTTTTCATGGCATAAACTTGACATGCTGAGTATTTTAAAGTTTCTGAAACATGTTCTTGCAGTTCAAAACCGTATCATCTTTCCCTTAGACAGCGAATGTCAACGACTGTGTTGGGGGAGGGGACTCCTGAGAGAAGACAGCTGCAAATCAAATGTCCTCGGACTTAAAGGAGAAAATACAGTCTCTCCAAACATTATTTTATCGAAAACAACCATGTTTATATTCTTCAATGAGAGTAGGCACAGTCTTATTAAAAGTATAAATGAATGGCGCTTGGGAGATGGATCAGGGACTGACTGACCTACATTCCATTCCCAGCACCTATGTGGCAACTAACAAGCATCTGTCACTCCCATTTCTGTGACTCTGTCACCCCTACCTGTCCCTGCAGGTACTGCATACATGTGGATCACAGACATACATGCAGGCAAAACAGCCATACACAGGAAATAAAAATAAATAAAAGTTAAAATATAGAAATATGATTGAGACATAGTCACATATTAAATAGGTTGTAGGTTTTGTTGTTGTTTTCTGAGTCAGGGTCCCATTCGGTTCCCAGGCTGGTTTGGAACTCACTATATACCCCTGACTGCTTCACCCTCCTGAGTGCTGAGTGACATGCCACCACGCCTGGCTTAGCTTGTAGATTTTGAAAACAAGCGTGTCTAAGTCTAGCGAACTCTGAATGAAAAATTCAGCAGATAGGAAATTAAACAAGCAAACACTCCACCTTGCTACACCGGATACAATCCATCATTTTCTTCTCCGGCGTCCAGAGCTACAATCTGTCTTCTCTCTCATCTTCTTTGCTGATATCACCCATCTCCTGGAGCTCTCGAGCACTGAAGAGCCTGTGGGTCCAGCAATCTTTGTGTGCATTCCCTATGAGTTCTGAGAACCTTGTGGCTTTCCAAAGAGTCCATGTGCTGACACCCACAGGCCAGGCCTTCCTCCTGGGCATAAGAACTCATCATAGACACTCAACTGCCAGCACACAACAGTCTTCACTGGCCAGTCCATCAGACATCTCCAGACTTGTCGATCTAGAAGAGGAGTTCTTAGAACAACTTATTCCTTTTGTAACTCTTCCCCAACACAAGAAATGAATGCTTTTTACTTCCAGCTCTTTAGGGATAGGCCATCTTTCCTGTTTTTCATATTTGACTTCCAAACCATCAGAATTAGCCAGCAGCTTTAACTTCCAGTGATATCCCGAATCAAAGCACTTTTTTTTTTTACCTCTCTTTTTGTCAGTTTACATAAATTCAGCACCATCTTCTCTGGGAAGCAGGTCTGGGGTCTCAAGACAATGCAACCAAAATATTTCAGCAAGGGCAAAAGCTATATTTCTGCCAAACCAAGAAGGCAAGCGCAGTTGGGTGTGGTGGCGCATGCCTTTAATCCCAGCACTGGGGAGGCAGGGACAGGTGAATCTTTGAGGCCAGCCTGGTCTACAAAGTGAGTTCCAGGACAGCCAGGGCTACACAGAGAAAGCCTGTCTCAAAAAACCAAAACAAAAAACCAAAGAAAAGGGGGAGGGAGGAAGGGGAAGAGGAGGCAAGAGCGGACATCTCACTGGGTTTTCATTCCTCATGCAAAGGGGTCCTTGTGCCTCATCAAGAGTGGTCAGAGCCCACCCTACATTCTTATGGGATTGGCTGACTGAAAGGGACTTGGGTCTGCCAGGTCCAGGACTACTCAAGAGATGAGCCAGACTAGGGGGACAAAGGAATTGAAGAAAACACAAACACGTAGATAACACAAAAATGTTGGATGAGCTGTGCTCTCTGATGGAGAAACCAAAGCACCCCCAAAGCTCCACATGTTTATTATATAGAGTTAAGTGGGGAGGCAGGGTTATTGCACACAGCTGAACAAGAAGTAATAACCTACAGATAAACAAGGAGGCAGGCTTTATGGATACAGCTGGATCAAGGAGACAGGTTTAGCTACTCTAAGTAGGAGCAGTCTCCGTGAGGGAGCAGTCTTCAGGCTGGTGGGAGAAAGCTATGGTGGACATTCTCTACACACGCTATCAATATCCACACCTTGACATCTGATGACACCTGAATGAGGCTGGTCTATTCCCATGGATCTGAGGCTAGCGTCCTCAGTGTGGCCATGTCCATACCAACAACAGGCAGTCATTCACTCAGGATTCCTCCACTCCCCTACAGTTCATAAGAAATTCAGTTCTGGACAAGTGCCTCTGCATCACAGAATGCTCAGAAGATCTGGACTTCTTAACCCTGAAAGATGAAATTTACTGTTGGCCACTGCCAGGTCTCACTGGTGTTTTAAGGAATATTGGGTGCTTCACACAGGAACTGAAGGGGTAATTTTATTCAACCCATTCAAGCTGTGATTGGTGATGTTTTCCTGTCATTATAAGAGTCTAAATATGGGGTGGGAGGGCAGATGTAAAAAACTTGTACAATTTAAAAATATCACAATTAAACGTGAGCTTGCCCCCCCCCAAAGAAAAAGAAATTCAGTTTTAAGCACCAAGTGCAACCTGGGGCATACACTTTTTTCAAGTAAGGCTGATCCGGGGGATCTTGGAATTCCACCAAGTGGCTTCCTTACAATTTTCTTTTTAATGAAGTTTGTCTTATTTAAACCCTTGATAGAAAAGACATACATTTCTTTTACACTTCCCACACCCCACATCTCACATCTATATTATAAAAATATCCTCCTGGGGCCAGGGGAGATGGCTCAGCAGTGAAAAGCACTGGTTGTTCTCCCAGAGGACCCTCCTTCAATTCCCCAGCACCCGCATGGAGATTCGGAACCATCTGTAACTCGAGTTCCGGTGGCTCTAACACCCTCCTAAGGGCCCCTTGGGCATCGGGTACGCACATGGTGCACAATCACCCATACATATAAAGAATTAAATTTTTTCATGTGTATCTTCCTGTTTGATTTTCTCACCCCACCCTTGCTTTTCTTAATCATTGTGTCTTACCACCTTTGAAAGCGTAAATTGAACTTTTGGCTTCTGGTACGGCCATAAAAACCCAGAAGCCATCGCTTCCAACTTTGCGAGAAACGCTGAATCAACTGCACATCACCATCCCTTCTTAAGTCCACCCGAGGTTTGAAACCACAGAGCAAATCGCTGCCCCTCAAACTAGAGGCCAGGCCTCGCTGTTGGCTGGAAGCAGAATCCCCCAGCCGATCCTCGCCTGGAGGGCACATTTTAATCTATGGGCCTGGGGCATTACAAACTCCGAGGGGGGCCGGTAGAAAATGCTCCCCACACATCCAGAGTGTTCCCTGACGGTGAACTTCCAGCAGAAGGGAAAGACACTGGTCCTGGCCACAGCTCTTTCTACCTATCACTGTGTTCCTTTGGAGGAAACAGTAGAAGCTGGTCTCCTGGGGGAAGGGAAACAGACAATTCATACTTGTTAAAAGTACCAGGATCAGAGCATTGACAGTTCTTCTCACACCTTGTCTCAATAGGGCTCCTGGGTCCTAATAGGGATTGGTGTAAAAAGAACTGAAAATCCCACTCACAAAGTAAGGCATCTCCAGGGAAAAAAGAGCAGGCAGTCCTGAAAGGAAATTAAAAACAAACAAGAAAACCAGTCCAAACGGTAGTTGGAGAGCATCATAACCAGATTCAGAAATGTCAAAGATGTTGGAAATCCTCAGACTGGGAATTTAAGTATCTGACTAATTTGCTAAGGACTCTAATGAGGAAAGCATGGGGCACGAGAGAGCAGATGGGTGGTCAGCAGAGAGATGGGAGCTCAAATGATGAAAAGAAAGCCAGAAATCAAGGGTTTAAAAAGCCAGTAGGAAAAGGCCAGGTGTAGGGGTGATTGCCTTTAATTCCAGAGCTCCAGGAGCAGAGGCAGGGGCATCTCTGTGGTTAGAAGGCTAATTTGCATAGTTAGTTTCAGGCTAGCCAGGGATAATACATAGTAAGACCCTGTCTTAAATACTTTGTAAAAGAAATGAAGAAGGGCTTTGGTGGGCTCCTTGGTGGCCTAGACATGGCTGAAGATGTGTAAACCACACCATCGTCTTCTCAGTGTGAAATCATCCAGTGGAGGGCTCACAGTGGTTGGGATGCCATCATGAACACCCAACCTATACTTCACATCCCTTCCCCATCTCTGCTAGGTTTCCTTCTCCTCCACTCACTCCAGACCATGGCCGTCTTGCTGTGTCTCAAATGTGCCAGCTCCACTCAGCTGCTTTTTCTGTCTGGACAAGCCATGATCTATATCAGCATGAGAGTCATTCATTGTATACATTAATCAATTTACTTGATATTTTACATGGTGCTTATTGTCTCCTCATTCCTCAAATACAAATCCTGCTAAAACATGCTTTGCTAGATGATAGATTAGTATTTTCCACTTTGTTCTTTTTTATCCCCCAAATTTAGAATTGTATCTGATACATGTCTGAGGGTGTGTGTGTGTGTGTGTGTGTGTGTGTGTGTGTGTGTGTGTGCTGTGTGTGATTTTTAGAGAAATGTTTTTTAATTTTTTTTTATTTTATGTGTATGACTGCTTTACTTGCATGTATAAATATACAATGTATGTGTGCTTGGTACCCACAGAGGCCAGAAGAAGGAGCCAGATCTGAAGTAACAGGCATGTAGGTGGGGATGTTGTTGTTTTGGCTCTTTTGGGGGGCCCACTACCCAGATTCAAAATAAATCACACACAGAGGCTTATTCCTAATTATAAATGTCTGGCCTATAGCTTAGCTTGTTTCTTGCCAGCTTTCCTTTACTTTAAATTATCTCATCTACCTTTTGCCTCTGGGATTTTCCCATTCTCTTACTTTTGTGAGTCTTATTCTTACTCTGTGGCTTATTATACAGCTGGGCAGCTGGCCCCTGGAGTCCTCCTCCTTCTCCAGCTACTTCTCTTTCTTCCAGATTTCTCCTTCTATATATTCTCTCTGCCTAACAGCCCTGTCTATCCTTTCTCCTGCCTTGTTATTGGCTAATCAGTTCTTTAGACCATCAAGTGTTTCAGACAGGCACAGTAACACAGCTTCACAGAGTTAAACAAATGTAACAACCTTAAAATAATATTCTATAATATTTTACCTTTTTTGTCTAAATAAAAAGTTTTAACTTTAACATAATATGACTATACACAATAAGAACAATCATCAAGTAAAGATTACATTCATAGTGTAATGAATTCCAGTTCATTTGTGTCTGACAAATTAAAAGAAAATATTCCATTATCTATCCTATCTTAATGAATCTAAAGTTTTATGCCTAATTTACTCTCTATCATAACTAATGAGAACTGCAACTATAACTATCTAGTCTTCCACTCCATTAAAGACCCCAGAAGGATAATATTATTTGAGTAAACAAAAAGTGCATTGCAAACAACTTCCAAAACTCTAGAAATGACAGAGACATCTGACAGTCTGGACAATCAGCCAAAGTTCCTTCTGCAACCTTGGGGCATCCATCTTCAGCCCACAGGCCTAGAATATCAGGCAGACTTCTCAGTAAAACAGGAAATTTGAAGGACTGTCCTGCCTTGTATTAGCAAAGTTCATCAGTTGTTTTTCTCTGTGTCCCATAGAATATCTGACAAGCTCTTCTGTGAAGCAGGAATTTTGGAAAGACTATCCTGCCTTGTTTTGGCAAAGTTCAACAGTCTTTCTCCTGTGTGTCCTATGTGTCCAGTCTGCACAGCACATTGTCAGCAGCCAAAGGTAAGAGCAGTTCCTTTGCCCAGTGGCTAACCTTGCCACAATGAAGGCAAACTCCATAAGGAGTTTCTTCAACACTCATCATCTTCTCTAAAGTAAATCATTGCTGCCAGGACCAGATTTGTCTCACTGTCATAAAAAAACTTTAAATTAATGAAACATTTTAAATGCCATATTCTAATAGGTCTTTGAAGTATTTGAAGACCATCTATCTAAAGTATATCTATTTAGCCTAGAAAACATACCTAACATACCTACAAATTTGATTGTTATAAATGACTAACTACTGACCTATGTTTCTTGATTGTCCTATATAATTTATAATAATAGCTTTCAAAAAACTAGAACTTTACCTTGCATTTTTAAAGGAGCTGCATAGGTACAACACCTTAAACAAGAACAGAAACATATGTACAGTGTAGAAAAATAATTTTAAATTCATATCAATATACAATATTCCCCTAAATGATAACAAACATCCATAACCCACCAAATAATCAAAAGCCTCCCACACCCCTCTTGGAATGTGGATGCCATGTTCTTCAAACTGCTTCCTGTTGTCTGTGGATGAAGTATCTTTAGGGTCCCAGATAGAAAATTTTGAGATGATGACCAAGTCCTGGAAAGACCATCAGTAACCTTGGCTGATAGATATTACCTGTCAAGTTTCAGGAGGTCTTGGCTGATCGAGCTTGATCCATATTAACCCTGAAGGAATCCATAGCCTCTCATCTCCTGTGGGAACAAAACTCCAAAGCATTTTTGATTTCCATTTGACAAATATATTTTTTGAGTTTTAAAAAGTGAAAGCATTTTTAAAGTATATAGGCACATTTATTTCAACAGTCCCTCTTTCAATTCTAGGTCTCTTTGCAGCTGTTGTTTGTTTATTAACAATCAAAAATTCAAAATCAACACAATAACACACAGGATCCAGACTCCCTGTGCACTTCCCACCTTGTGTGGCTTTTTTTCTTTTACTTTCTCTTTAAAGGCTTTATTTTACAAACTATTCATTTCCCCCTATGACTATACCCTTTTCCTTTTCTTACGCCTATCCACATTTTTTAATTAAAAAAATTATTTTATTCATTTTGCATACCAACCATAGATTGCCCTCACCCCTTCTCCCACTCCCCCCATACCTACCTAACCTCCCCCCCAACCTCCCCTCATGTTCTCCTCCAAAAGGGTAAGTTCTCCCATGTGGGGGAAAACAAAGCCTTGTACATTCAGTTGAGGTAGGACCAAGCCCCTCCCCGATACATCAAGAGTGAGGAAGGTGTCCAACTATAGGTAATGGGATCCAGAAATCCAGCTCATGCACCAAGGATAGATCCTAATCACACTGCCAAGGGCCCCTCAAACAGACCCAGCTACATAACTGTCTCTCATACTCAGAGGGTCTAGTCCGGTCCCATGCAGGTTCCACAGCTATTGGTCTAAAGTTCATGAGTTCCTATGAGCTAGGTTCAGTTGTCTGTAGATTTCCTTATCATGATCTTGACTGACCCCCCCATCCCCACCCCCCCACCCCCGCTCCTGCTCATATAATCCCTCTTTCCTCTCTTCGTCTGAACTCCAGGAGCTCAGCCTGGTACTTGGTTGTGGATATCTGCATCTGCTTCCATCAATTACTAGATGAAGACTTTATTATAACAGTTAGGGAAGTCACCAATCTGATTTCCAGGCCTACCCACATTGTTAAACACGCTGTAACCTGTTTAGAGGGTTTTCCATCTGGATCTCTTTTACTGCATATCTCTAGTATTTTTGGCCATATGAGCAAACCTTTAAACTGCTAACCTATACCTGGATCCGCCACACATGGTTCTCAGCTAGCTCCACCTACTTCTCAGATTGTGAAAACCAAGTGTGAAACTCTTGGCCAGTTAGAGGTTTATCTGACCAGGAACTGCCTTCGACCTTCCTAGAGCTCTAGAATGTCAATGCTTGTGCTGTGGCAGGCATTTTTATTAGTTTTTTGTTTCTACATAATGTACTAGCTATTTAAGGGCTTACCAGCAGGCAGAAACTATTAAAGAAGCTATATCCACTTTTTTAAAAGCTTTCTCAGGCACTGTAGAAATTTAAACTCCACGTTGTTGTTTTATTTTGCTCTTTTGGGGGCCCACCACCCAGTTCCCAAATAAATCACGCACACAGATGCTTATTCTTAATTATAAATGTCTGGCCTTAGCTTGGCTTGTTTCTTACCAGCTTCCCTTAACTTAAATTATGTTTACCTTTTGCTTTTGGGCTTTTCCCATTCTCTTACTTCTGTAAATCTTACTCTTACTCCGTGACTTGTATAGCTTGGTGGATGGCTCCTGGAGTCTTCCTCCTTCTCTGGCTACTTCTTCTTTCCTCCCAGATTTCTCCTTCTATTTATCCTCTCTGCCTGCCAGCCCCACCCATTTCTCTCTCCTGCCTCCTTATTGTCCACTCAGCTCTTTATTAGCTCATCGGGTATTTTTGACAGGCAAAGTAACACAGCTTCACAGAGTTAAACAAATGCAACATAAACAAGAGTAACATACCTTAAAATAATATTCTACAACAGTGGGAACTGAACCCAGTTCCTCTGAAAGAGCAACAGGTGCTCTAAACCACTGAGCCATCTCTCCAAACCGGATATATATATATATATTATATGAAAGAATATATATATATATATATGAAAGAATAATGTGCAGAGGGCTGGGAAAGAACTATACATATGCATAGCATAGCATGGTGATAAGAAAGAGGGAAAATTCTATGGAAAGAGTGTTCTTCCTTTCCAAAACCTTTTGCAGAAGCTTAGTGCAAGGAGCATCGACAATTTCCCATAAAGCAAAGAGAAATGAATCAATGGAGCTTGAGAGAGGACACAAGTACTGAGGCCAACAGAGAGGGAGTATGGAAAACCTGGTTTTGAAGAAATATGAGTGTGATCTCCCTGCAACACAGCAATTCCACTCGTGAGCGTTCATACACTTAGGTTCTCAGGAACAAGGCAAGGTCAGAAATCTGTCCTCACAGAAAGAGAGAGAGCTCAACCAAAATAGACACTAATAAGAAGGATGTGTTATATGCTGTCAGAGATAACACATTTAATATTTAAACATGATTGGGTAAGAAATTAGAATTTGCCACCTCAGTATATTCTACAGCTGCATGACAGTTGTGAAAACCCAGCTGCCTCTGGTGTCAAGGCTTCGGTGGTGTTCACACTACCTGAAGTCTAAGCGCTGCTGAAAAAAGAGCCACATAGAAACAGTTGTAACCAAGCAGCACAGAGGCTCTTCATGGGAAACTTCTTGTAAGTCCAGGGTAGGGGCTGCAGGCTTTCATTTGACATTTTTACCTTACAAATTCTGACAAGAAAAAATTATTTATAATTAAAAAATTAATATATATTATAATTTTACAACTGATATCAAACAATCTAGACAGACAAAGACACAAGGAACAGCAATTCTCAGACAAAGGTCTACACTCAGGACTCCTACAGAGATTGATTCTTTGGTTAAAAAGAACATTGCCATTCCTATATAGTAGAGTCTTTAAAATAAGAAACCAGCTGGCCAGAGCGGGGCAATCTCCGGACTAGGGATTAGAAGACCCTAATCTAATTCTCCTACCACTCACAAGCCTTTGCTAGGGAAATCTCCCTTCTGAAAAAACAGCTCCACATCTGTCCTTTGTTGAGAAAGATTAGGTCAGCCTCGGATGTTTCATATTGTGCTTTTTAAATCCCTTTTTAAAAAGATTTGTCTAGTTTTCTTTTATGTGTACAGTGTGTATGTATGTATGTATGTATGTATGTATACCACATTCATCCTGGTGTCTGAGGCGGTCAGAAGAGGGTATCAGATCCCCTGGAACTAGAGTTACAGATGGCTATAAGCCACCATGTGGGCGCTGGGAACCAAACTGATACACTCTGGAAGAGTAACTTGTCCTCTTAACCACTAAGCCATCTCTCCAGCCTTGTTTGTTTGCTTGTTTCGAGATCTCACTGTACGCCTCCGACTCTCCTGAAAAGCACATGTAGAGCAGGCTAGCCTCAAACTCACCCAAATCTCTCAGAACTCCCTGTAGCGCTGGCTTAAAGGTGTGCGCCACCACAGCCAGCCTCACACTGTACTTCTTTTGCTGTGCTTTTTGAATCAGTGGAGAAACTACATAAATCGTAAATGATACTTTTATAACTTTTTTGTAATCTATTTTCTATCCATTATTATGAATGAACCACTATGAGTGAATGTGTTATTATTCCATAATCTCTTTCATGTGAACATACATCACAGCACAATTCAATGTGTCATGTGTGATTGGCAAGTAAATGGCCCTCCACAAGGAGTATAACCATTTAAGCAGCACTTTAAAAACAAACAAACAAAAAAAACCACACATTTTAAGACCTCATTTTATTCCTTTTAAAGAAGATGTCTAAAATGGCCTTAGAAAACACTGCACGAGAGGAAGAAAATGGAGGTGGACCAGTGATAAAATGGCGTAAGATTTGCAGTTCATAGAACTCTACTGTCACAGAGCGAAGTCGTAAGTAGTGAGTGTATTTCCTCTAGCCGTCTCCGCCATTGTAAAGACACAGTGAAATATTACCTTAACTTGTTTGATAGCACTTTGTAAATATTGTTCACTTAACAGACGTTATAAATTACTCACTGCCACACAGCAGAACGGAAGTCAGCCTTTACACCTCTGAAGCAAGCAAAGGGCTATATTTAAAAACGTGGCGACCCTAGTCATAAAATGTGATTTCACTGAGGGTTTTTATGGTACACTTATGAACAAGTAAATCAGAGTCTTCAGTGTTTACCTCCGATAACTTCTGGTTTCACAGCCCATCACACAGAAAGAGACGGCTGTAATTAACCCCTAACACACAGATTCCCTCAGGAGTCCACAGGGGGCACAGATGTCGCAGTCCCCATATTTGGATGCCATTGAGTGGATGTCATTGAAACTCTATGTCCTTGATCCTTAAACCTTGTTTATATAAGAAAAATTATTTTCCTTAAAGAAAAAGTGTCAAAAGTTAGTCATGTTGAGGCTGGTAGAATGACTCAGCAGGTTAAAAGGTACCTGCTGTCTAGCCCGATGACCAGAGTCCCACATGATGGGAGCAGAGAAGCATCTCGCACAAGTACTATGACCTACAGGCACAAGAAACAGACATCAAACAAATCAATAAATAGAGGCAATTGTCTTAGTTAGGGTTTCTATTGCTGCAATGAAACGCCAGGACCAAAAGCAACTTGGGGATGAAAGCATTTATTTGGCTGACACTTCCAGGTAACAGTTCATCATGGAGGGACATCAGGGCAGGACTCAAACAAGGCAGGAACCTGGAGGCAGGACCTGATGCAGAGGCCGTGGCGGGGCTGCTGACTGACTTGCTTCAGTGGCTTTGCCCAGCCTGCATTCTTACAGGGCCCAGGACCACCAGTCCAGGTGTGGCAAAATTCACAAAGGACTGGGCCCTCCCCTATCAATGACTAATTAAGAAATGCCAGACAGGCTTGCCTACAGCCCCATCTTACGGAGGCATTTTCTCAGTTGAGGGTCCCTCCTCTCACAAGACTCTAGCTTCTGTCAAGTTGACATAAAACTAGCCATTACAGTAATTTAAAAAAAAAAAGTAGGAATATTTTAAAATTTTCTTTTATGTGTGGCAGTGGTGGTGCACACCTTTAATCCCAGCACTTGGGAGGCAGAGGCAGGTAGATCTCTGTGAGTTCAAGGCCAGCCTGGTCTACAAAGTGAGTTCCAGGACAGCCAGGGCTACACAGAAAAACCCTGTCTCAAAAAGAAAGGAAGAAAATTTTCTTTTATGTGTGTAATTTTTTTTTTTTTGTTCAGACATATGTAAGTGTGTCTGAGGTGGCCAGAACAGGAAATTGGATCTCTTGGTTATGAGCTGCCAGGTAGATGATGAGTGGGGAGCACAGGTCCTCTGCACACGCAGCAAATGCTCTTAGGTGGCCCAGAGATTAAAAGCACTTGCTGCTTGCGCAGAGGACCTGTGCTCCTAACCTCTGAGCCATCCATCCAGCCCCACATTTTTTTTTAAGTTACTCTTTGAGCCAAAGCACGGGTGAGCTTCATCCACTTAAGGTTCTGCTTTTAAATAAAAGTAACAGGATATTGGATGAGAATTATAACACAGAGGTCGGTGAACATTTTTTCACAAAGGGCCTGATAGCAAGGATTCCAGGCCCCGTGGGTCCTCCAGTGTGTCCCAACTACCCTGCCGTGATACCTCAGAAGCAGCAGATGACACTTAACTGAATGTGCCCAGCCGTGTGCCCACAGAAGTCCGTACATGGATGCTCAAATTTTGAATGTCACAGCTTGCTGTATGCATCATGAAGTATTTGTGTTTTGATTTTTGTCTAACATTTGATGTTCAGAAAAAAAACAAACAGAAAGTTGCTAAGTCGTTGCAGAAGAGGGGTCATGCAGGATTTGACCAGAGGCCTGGAGTTCGCTGGCCTGTCTTGTAATTATCATGGACACAAGATACTGTGCTGACAGATAAGAGCTATTTTCCTCAGGGCTGTGTGTAGTCTTTCTTCATCTTATCTAATTTTTGAAAGAGAAGAAAACTATGTCTGGCCATTATTATAGCCTTTAATTATGGTTTCGTCATCAATGCTGCCTTAACTTATAGTAAATTTTTTTGGGTGGGGTGGGCAGTTAGAGGCAGGGTTTCTCTGTGTAGCCCTGGCTGTCCTGGAACTTGCTCTATAGACCAAGTTGACCTTGAACTCACGGAGATCCACCTGCCTCTGTCTCCTAGTGCTGGGATTAAAAGCATAAGCTTCTGCCACCTGGTTTGTGATTTTTTTTTTAAAGGAAAGAAGAAAATACCTAGAGAATACAGAACAACTGTACACCCCAGAAATCCATCTGCACACCCTAGAAAACCGTCTGCTCTTGCATTCTAACCTATACCCTCCCAAGCCCAGCAGCTTTATTCCCAGCAACCGCTAATCCCCGCCCCCATCACTATGGTGTGTCCTGTTGAGAACATCTCATCAACGGAATTCTACAACATACAGTATTGAAGTTCTGCTTCTTCACCGGGTGGATCAGCTTCGAACTTTTCCCAAGTCATCCTAAGCACCATCTCTTCCTCTCCATTCCTGAGATGTTCCTTTTTTCCACCAGACAGCTCCACGTGGGGCATGTGTCAGCACACTAGAGGACACTGAGAGTCTTCCTAGGTGTGCTGGATGAACAGAACTTTTACACATATTCACGCACAGGTTCTTTTGGCAGACGTAACTTTTCATATGAAAGGGAGGTCTGGGCCACATGAAGGATAGGTTTAACTTGATTTAAAAAAAAAGCAAAAGCAAAAACCTGTCGGTGTTCCGTAGTGGTTGTCACTGAGTCTGTATCTCATCTACTCTGCCCCTTTACTAGCACTTGCCATTGAGGACTAGGACCTCTAGGGTTACATAGTGAGACACTGTCTCAAAAAAAAAAAATCTTGATTATAATTTTTTTGTCTTTTAAAATTATTTTATGAGATATAATCACATCCCCTCCTCTTTTCTAAAAAAATAAAAATAGTAAAAATAATTGTAAATTTGGTAATTCATACTTACCTAGTAGCCCTTTCTTAGCAGACTTTCTGGGTACTGACAAACTTTCTGTGATCAGAAAAAAACCTAACAGTAGTTGGAGTCGTCTGTGATTGCTGTGCAGCAAACAAGAACAGTAAACCCTTCAGCAGCACAGGCCAGTGAGTCACCAAAGGCAGCCTGTGCTAGATTACTGTTATTATCTTCACTACCTGGAGAAAAGGAGAAAGGCAACACCAACTGAGACACGGCATGACGGGGTATGTTTCCAGGTTCCAGATCTCCTAGCATTTGAACTCTGCTCCAACTGACTCCACAGTGTGTTCTGAACCATGGGCTGTCAGGGTCCCAGCCCAGCCAGGAACTGCAGAGGACAGAATGAGTGCATGCAAACACATTTCACTTTTGTCTTTCTTTTCTAGATCTCCTTTATCTGTCATATAGGCCAACATGCTGCCCATGACTGCAGATATGAAAACAATAACTCACATTTAGCATGTATTAAAAAACACTAAAAATATTTTGTCAGACAGTTTCTAGTCTGATACATATAGGCACTCTATTTTGGGCAAATACTAAGAAAGTTTGTATTTAATTGTAGACAAGTCAATCTTTTTTTTTTTTTTTTTTTTTTCCTAAATAGTATCTGGTTTCCGAGAAGAAAACTTCAGATCTTTCTAGAGAACCTAATCTTCTTTATTTTTCTTTGTCTCTGATAACAATGAAGGCTGTTGATTTTAACCATCTTCTCTGGAAAAAAGAAAAATCCTAAAGGTCAATGGCATAGCCTGAGTCCTGTGTGTGGGCATCTTGACTCTCTCTTACTCAGCTTCTTGTTCAACAGTCCTTGAGCTAGGACAACATAAATTAGTAATAGAGAGCAGGAGGAATACGAAGAAGTGAAAACAAAACCTAGCTTACCTTTGTCATGTTTAAAGAAAGGGAAGTGTGGACTGTTCCATCCATCTGCTGTAAGGTAAGGAAACACCACTGAAGAGCCAAGAATGCAGGCAGTATCGTTTATATTAAGTGCAGAACAGGTAAGATGAAAATCAGAGGAAGGATGGGGTGGAGTAACACAGAAGAGGACGAATTTTATTAACAGAAGTAGAGCATGAGGGCTGCAGCTGGAGAGATGGCTCAGCGGTTAAGAACATTGGCTATTCCTCCAGAGGACCTGGGTTCGAGTCCCAGTACCCGTGTGCTGGTGGTTCACAACCATCCACATGTAACTTCAGTTTCAGAGGATCCAATGCCCTCTTCTGACCTCCTTGGGCACCAAGCATGCACACAGTACTAGCACAGATATACATTCAGGCAAAACACTCACACATAAAATGAATAAATTTAATATAAAATTAGAAATAAAGATTTTATTTTAAAAAAATAGTGAACTGGGAATAATTATTCTTTTACAAAACTTTAGACACAATAGAATAGGGAAGAAATAGAGGAGGCTAAAGTTTTAACTCAATAGGGAAGAGGTTGTCTGATATGTGGGAGGCCCTGCATTCTAACCCTAGCATAAAGAACAAACACCATCATGAGAAAGTGATAGACTGGAGAAACAAATAAAATGACTGAACGTAATATAGAGGTAAAACATGGATAAAGAGTTCAATGGCTTCCTATCAATATTAGTTGAAAAGTGACTGTCAGAATGGCCAGGAAGAAGCTGGGTGTAGTGATGCATACCTTTAATCCCTGCAGAGGCAGGCACATCTCTATGAGTTCAAGGCCAGCCTGGTCTACAGAGTGAATTCTAGGATAGCCAAGGCTATGTAGAGAGACCTTGTCTCAACAACAAAACAAAATGGCCAGGAGCACTGGTTAAGCAGATTGCTGAAGCCATACTAGACCTACAGTCAGACAGTCTGGAAGCTTGGCCTTAGAAGTCTGCAATTCAGCCCCTCCCTCTTCCCAGCTTTCAGGTCCACCAGGCCTTGGTGTCTACCACTGGCGATCTACAATCACGTGTCCTGTGTTGCTCTAATGAAACTTTAGACCTTCCAAAGCCTAAAGCCAAAGGTCTATTTTCAAAGCACCTTTCACCTTAAATACAAATGAATGTTGTGCTCTTAAAAACAGAGGAGGGAGCAGTGGAGAGATGGCTTTGAAGTTAACATCATGGACTGCTCTAATAAAGGACCCCAGACCAGTTCCCAGCACCCACATGGGGCTGCTCATGACTGCTTTTTCCTCAGACTCCAGTGGATCTGATACTTTCTTTGAGATTTCACAGGCACCTGCATTCATGTGCACATATTCCTACATGGACTCAGATATATACACATAATTAATAAATCTTTTTTAAAATAAAAGAGGAATAAGACTTTTTACTAACACATATTTTGTTCCTATGCAAATTTAGAAGCATTTCTTTGATTATATTTAATAAAGGAATAATTCCACTTCCTAGGTAGATAATATTGAACATTAGATTCTATTTTACTGTAACACCTAAAGTTGTTTCCTTACTAGTTATTTACAAAGGCAACCCTATGTGGACTTTGCAGTTTATCTGTTTGTTTGTTTGTTTGTTTGTTTGTTTTGTTTGTTTGTTTGTTTTGGGGGCCAGCCACTCAGTTCCCAAATAAATACATGGAGATTGATCTTACTTGTGAATGCCCAGTCTTAGTTTGGCTTGTTTCTAGCCAGCTTTTTGTTTTTTGTTTTTTGTTTTTTGTTTTTCAAGACAGAGTTTCTTTGTGTAGCTATGTGCCTTTCCTGGAACTCCCTCTGTAACCCAGGCTGGCCTTGAACTCATAGAGATCCGCCTGGCTCTGCCTTCCAACTGCTGAAATTAAAGGCGTGCACCAACACTACCTGGCTTATCCCATTTCTCTTTAACTACATTTTGCCTCTGAATTTTTTACCTTTCTTTATTCTGTATATCTTTCTTTCCTTCTTACTCCATGACTGGCTGTGTGGCTTGGTAACTGGCCGCTGGTGTCCTCTCCTTCTCCTTTTCTCATTCCTCCCCCTCTTCCCTAGATTTCTCCACCTATTTATTCCCTCTGCATGTTGGCTCTACCTACTTCTCTTTCCTGCCTAGCTATTGGCCATTTGGCTCTTTCTTAGACCAATCATGTGTTTTAGGCAGGCACAGTAACACAGCTTTACAGACTTAAACAAATGTGACATAAAAGAATGCAGCACATCTTTGCTTCATTAAACAGATATTCCACAGCATAAATGAATGTAACACATCTTCAACTAATATTCCACAATAGGACTTCCTGAATTAGATGTGAAATTTCAAAACATATGTCTATTTTATGAATAAAATGTTCATGGAATTTATTAGATTTCCAGGGTTTGTTATTAACTCTCAAATTAAAAACCATCTCAAGTTGCAGGCAAAGGGATGGAACTAGAAAAAAATCATCGTGAGTGAGGCAACCCAGACCTAGAAAGACAAATATGATATGGACCCACTTACAAGTGGATATTAGCTGTTACATAAAGGATAATCACACTACAATCTACTGACCCAGAGAGGCTAGGTAACAAGGCGAACTCAAGAGGCGACGCATGAATCTCCCTGGGAAGGTAAACTGGAATAGATTTTATGGGTGACTGGGGGTGTGTGGGCATGGGAACAGAAGGGATCAAGTGGAGGCAGGGGAATGGAAGGAGAGAGTACAGGGAGAGATGACTGGAATAGGGGTCTTTTAGGGAGCAATGTAGAAACCTAGAGCAGTGGAAACTTTCTGGAACCTGTGAGGGTGACCCTAGTAAGGACTCCCAGTAATGGAGGATATTGAGTTTGAAGTGGCCATATCCTGTAGCCAGGAAGGCTTCCAGTGGTGGGACTGGGACACCAATTCAGCCACAAAAGCTCTGACCTACAATTTGCCCTGCCTGCAAGATATACTGGAGTATTTAATGAGTACAGAATTCATGGAAGTGGTCAACCAATGACTGGTCTAACTTGAGACCCATGCCATGAGAGAGAGCCCATGCCTGCCACTGCCTGGATGACCAAGAACCAGAGACGGGATAGCCCAGAGACCTAGGATACAACCAAACATGACTGGACAACAAGAACAAAGTCAATGAAATGATTTCTAATGCTATTCTGCTATACTCATAGATCGGTGTCCATCCCAGTCTTCATCAGAGAGACCCCATCCATCAACTGACAGGAGCAGAAGCAGGCAGCCAAACATTAGGCCGAGCTTGGGGAACCCGGTAGAAGGTGGGGAGGAAGGATCGTAGGAGCCAGAGGGGTTGAAGACCCCAGGGAAACATGCACAGGCCACAGAATCAACTAAGCAGGGCTCATAGGGGCTCACAGAGACTGGAGTGGCAATCAGCAGGCCTGCATGGGTCGGCATTAGGTCCTCTGTATACAAGCTGTGGTTGTTTAGCTTAGGGTTTTTGTGGGACTCCTAACAGTGGGAGTGGGGTGCCTCCCACTCTTCTACTTGCTATCAGGACCTTTCCCTCCTACTGGATTGCCTCATCTGGCCTTGATATGAGGGTTTGTACCTCGTCTTATTGTATCTTGTTATGCCATGTTTGGTTCATATCATTGGGAGGCCTGCTCTTTTCTGAAGGGAAATGGAGGAGCAGTGGATCCGGGGGAGAGGGGAGGTATGGGGGACTAGGAGGAGTAGAGGGAGGGGAAGCTGTGGTCGGGATGTATTGTATGAGAGAAGAATAAAAAAGAAAGAAAGAAAAAGAGAACCATTTCAAAAATGAAATATTTTGAAACTGTTTACATATTAATAAATATATTTTCTCTGTTGTTAAAAGACCTGTTGTATATAAATATTTACTGTTGGTATTGCAAATACAAGACACACAAAGCATATATCACACTGACTATACTATTTTTTATTATAAAAATATGTTAATATTTCATTTCCCTCTGCCTGCAAAATCCAAATATTAAAACAATCCTGCTGTGTTTTTGCAGTTGTTGAGAAGGGTATCTTGGCCGCTCCTCTTGCTTTGCTGACAAGGTATCCCAAGATTTCCTTTTCCTTCCACAATGACTGGCTTTGATAGTTGGCAGATTTAGATATGGAAATCTGAACCAAAGTCAGATAAGTTTTCAGTTCCATTAATCTCCCAGTGTTTTTCTTCCTTAGGTTCCATGTGGCTCCACCATCAGCTCAGATCTAAGATCTCTTTCTGGTGTGAAGAGTTCAGACTCCTTCCTTCCCTATACCCATGTTTACATCACTGTCTAGAATTTTCTTATATTTGACACCAGAGGAAATGAATGTTTTAAACCCTCAATGGCCCCAAGCCCATGCTAAAAAGCAAGCCAATTTCCATGGTTTTAAAAATCACAGATTTTCCATTTTCAATGCAGATTCATAAAAGGAAATTTCATCCACTGTAAATAGTATCATTCATCAAGTTTATTGCTCCAAAAAGCCTGACTTCAGAGCCTACCTGGCTGAACAACTTCTACATAGTTTCATTCTGTGCGTAGAAATGCACGTTTACAACTTCAGCACGGAGAGAAATTGCAAGGCACCCCACCCTGCACACACGTAGACTCTTTCAAATGTGTTTGTCCTCCAAAGGATACAAGACAGAGACCAGTCTGTCGCTCTCTTGAAGAGCTCACTCTTTCCCCTTCAACTACAAGGAAATGTGGTGTTTTCAAAACCATACATTTCAGCCATCCTACAAATGAGCCAGAGTCCTTGTGAAAACTGGAAACCAGTATGTATTTCATGCCCCCGGAGAATATGAAATTACTCACACAAAGGGATTTTTAACATGCTGGCTGCAGGACTATGGCTGGCACCTTCTCACTCACTCCTGACACCCCCAAATATCCCTCATATGTGTCACATTGTGCTTAGAACTGGCCTGAGTGTAATATAATTTTCTCATAATAAAAATAGAATAATCTGTGCAGTGTGTTTGTGTCTTTTATTTGCAATGTTGGCAGTAATAGTTACTTACTATGGGCCTTTTGACAATGGAGCAAGGCATATTTATTAATATATAAGTAGTTTCAATACATTTCATTTCTATCTCGTTCTCCCTGCAAAATAATGAAACTTGAACAATATGTGGGGTTTTATCAACATTTGGCTTCTGGGAGTGCCTTTCCAGTGTCAGAGACTAAGCAGAGGCTAATAGACTGACCTATGAATTGCAGCTACGACAGTCCCCAAGCACATGACTAGTATTAGCATTTCACTGTGCTTTCCCATTCTAAAATGTGAATTTGCAGATATAGCAGAGAATGGGTTTCCATTATAAAACAAACTGGGCATGGCCTTCGGGGGCGGAGGGGGGGGGCAGGGAATGTGGACTCAAGAGCTGGCATAAGGGAATGCTGGGTACCTCAGCCATCCCTCTACCTCCACTCACGTTCTGATTCAGTGGCTCCAGAGTAAGACTCCAGAGCCTGCATTTCTACAACATGTCTCAGTGATGCTGACAGATAGCAAGTTTGGAATCAACCCAACCCGGTGACTTTGAGAGCTTCCACCATCCTCTGTCACCCGAATTTCACCTATTCACCAGCCCATTACTGAGCAGATGGGAGTTGAAGGAGCATCCCAGCTGCACAGGATTCTGCTCAGAGGCTAAGAGCCAGCAGAGCCGGCTGGATGTTGCACCTCTGAGTCCTCCTTGCATCCACAACTCTAGCCCACTGCGGGAGCAGAAGGATGGAAAGCACATTCTCTAGGCTTCCCCGACAGCAGGGCTAGAGCTAGTTTCCATCGGTGTCAGGCACAACTTGGAGGGGTAAGAAGGAAGGGAGAAGATCTGCTTCTAAATCCTAATTCTAGGCAGGCATGTGCACATGGGCGAAGAGGTGGTTCAGAATGACGTTTGTTTTCTAGAAACCTCTGAGTGCTTAAACTCACCGAGACCTCTGGATGTGGCTTTCCTAAACACAATATACACCTACCATTCCCTGTCTTCACAGTGGTGTGTATGACTCCACATTGTGGTGGATCTGTTGCTCTATGAATATAAAGCTCTCTCTATTTTCTTGATAAGTTCATATGTGACACAGTTACACTTGTTATACTGCAGACCCTCTGGAGTGGAAAATGTTAGCCCAGGCATCTTCACTCTGAGCCCAGAAGAATGACCATCCAGAAAAGGCACAATCTCCTAGAAAGCGCATACTAAAGTTCACAGACCTTCTAGTGTCAGTGTGGAAGCACACAGTGAACCGAGTCCCGGGAGTCCAGGTGCTCATGGTTGTAAGCTACAGGAGTAAAGACAGCATGAGCCGTGTGCAGGGAGTCTGTTGTACAGGGAGTGTGTTGTACAGGGAGTGTGTTGTACAGGGAGTGTGTTGTACAGGGGTGGTGGGGGGGGGGGGGGGGGGGGGGGGGGGGGGGGGGGGGGGGGGGGGGGGGGGGGTGGGGGGTGGTGTAGGGGGTGTGCTGGTTCCTAGCTCTAAAAAGTTTCAGAAAAGTTGGCTCTCTCCCAGTGCCAAGTGGGCTTCAGCATGAACTCTCCTCTCTCACAACCTGTACTTCAGAGCTCTGTCAGGTAGGAATCTAGGACAACTTTCAAAAAGATTTGACTTAACGCTGGAGATCTAAAGGCTTCCAAATCCTACATTCTTCAAGGTTTGGGGAAAACTTTACTCTGGCGTCACTTCGGTTCAGATGTGTCAAATGCTGGCCGATGACAGTTGAGATGTGTCAAATGTTGACAGATGAAAATGGAGAGATTTTTCTCCTCTCAAGGGCAAGCCACAGGTTCAAAAGACAGGAAGGAATCTACGAATCTAAAAAATGAGTGGCTTTGACGAGCACTGTCCAGTTGCCCTATCTGTGATGATGGACAGTCTCTAAACATGTAAGCCCAACATGACAGCCCATAGTCACATGGGACCACTAAGCACTTCAATGTGGTATGTGCCACAAAAGAGTTATTTTTTGTTACTCTAGATTTAAATAGTTACATGGGCTATTATGTTAGAAAATAGAGATTTTTTTTCAAATCTGTTTCATGTCTTTATGTTTACATAGTCTTAAAATAATACAAAATTTATTTTATATTTAATTAAATACATGTATAAAGAACAAAATCATATTAAAATAAAGTCCATTGTATAGATAGATCTAATAATAAATTATTGTGGAAGTTCAGTATATTATAATGATAGCTATATGAACAATTCTAATTCAAATAACAATTGGATTTTAATTAAGCGAGTAAAGGATGGGAATATTCTTGTGAACACTATCAAGCAATATAGCTAATTACCAGGCTGCCTACTCCCGTCCTAACAGCCACCTCATTGCCCATATCCTTTCAGGTTGTGGGGAATCCACTCTCTCAGGTTGAATTATTCCTATGTGTTTACAAGCATATTTGTAAATTAATACAAGTACACATGAGTTCATGTTAAATTAGGGCATGCTCTATTCTTCTCCAAATATTTGTATGCACTTATCTATACATATATTCATATAGCTTTTTTTCCCTATCTAGCATTCCTAAATGTGCATGTTAGGGGCCATTTGACTATTCTTCTCTTGTTGGACTTATATTTGTAAGTCTTTTTCCTTAGAGCAAACATCATTATTAGCACTTTTATAGGTAGTTACTGGGTATATTTTATGTTTCAGCTGATTTTGAAGTCTCCCTCTATGGTGACTACATAATTCTTATTAACTAGTGTCTTCCTTGATACCATAAAAAAAATTTACTTTTGTCAATTTGATGAATTGAAAAGAAATTATATTTCATTGATAGTTCTCTATAACTAATGAGATTGAGCAACTTTCCACATACCTTCAACAGTGAACTACTGGTATTATGCACATGATGTTGTTTTTTAAATTGGGAAAACACACTAATATAGCAAGACCAGGGATGAATTATTTTCCCCAAGATATGCATAGCTTTGTATATAGATCTCCATAAAACATTGAATAGATAAATAAATCAGCTAGCATCATGAACGTCTCTGTAACTCAAGTTCCATTTATGAGATTATCATGGTTAGACTGGTAAATGGTAAAGTAATATATACTGTCTTCTGGGAACAACCTCTAAGACTCTTAGACAGATAAACTTTTAAACCAAACTGAACAAATATTTATTTAATACTTCTTCAAGAAGTATTTCCAATGGAACTGCTATTAAAATTCCCAGTATATTTTCTTTAAGATTTTGATCTTTCTGATGTCTCCATAGCAAAATAATGACATTTTAGCTGACATACTTCTTGTGTACAGTGTTGATAGTCATAACTTGTCAATGATAATCATTTACACTTTTTTTTGTCATAGACACCTCCAAAACATTGCTTTTTCTTCAGTACCAACATTAGCTCTGCTTCTGTAGAGTGTATCCTTTTTTTTTTTTTTAGATCTATTTCTTCTCTGCCTTAATCCACTTGGCATCTATCGGGCCGACTCCAAAGCTAGTGCCAAGAGGTGGCGGACAATCAAACAATGGCCTCAGTAGACCACGAGAGCCAATTATATTGATTTCCTAAACTTTCAGAGGCATAATTTAAAAAAAAAAAAAAGTCTTTAAGTTCCACCTAAGTCCAAAGTGCCTAGCAACCATTTTGCACTGTGGTCTAAGAAACTTGCTTGTGAATAGAGACAATACAAAGGAAAATCAGGCTTAGAAATGAAAGAAAAAGAGGTAAGGTTGGAGAGCAGCGCTTGTAGCCACCTCTAAATGATCAGATCCAGTCACACCAGAAGCCTCATCCCTCTAGACCAGTGGTTCTCGTCGTTCCTAATGCTGTGACACTTTAAAACAGTTCTGCATATTGTGGTGACCCCCAGCCAGCAGATTATTCCATTGCTACTTTATAACTGTAATTCTGCTAGTGTTCTGAATTACAATGTAAATATCTGATATGTGACCCCCGAAGGAGTCACGACCCACATGTTGAGAACTGCTGATCTAGACTTTTCAAGTATACTAATCAAAAAGCAAGTCCTTTTTTTTTTGTCTTTGCTTGAGACTCTGAGCTGGATGGTGGTGATGATGATGATGATGATTACTATTGTTATAATTATGATTAGGTCATTTGTAATAGAATCCAAATAAACACAGTAGGATATAGGGTTTAATGAAGGATTGTTCTGAGTTATCTAACACCCAGACTACCTTACCTTTACTCTTGCTAGACATTGTCTAAATCAATATATCTGTTAGCAGCAGCATTTCTTTTTCCTTTTTTTAAGATTTATTTATTTATGTCTGTGAGTGCTCTGTCTGCATGTATCCCTGCAGGCCGGAAGAGGCAATCAGATCTCATTATACATTGTTGTGAGCCACCATGTGGTTGCTGGGGATTGAACTCAGGATCTCTTGAAGAGAAGCTGGTACTCTTTTAACTACTAAGCCATCTCTCCAGCTCATCAACATCACTTCTTATACTTGAAACATTATTCCACTTTACAGTCTCTCATGGAAATAATTGCACAGATGCTATATAGGTTAAATGCTATCACCCTTGCTTTGCTAATGAGGGACATGAAGATATAAAAAGGCTAATGGTGTTTCAAGGTCTGGGGCAATAGACAATCCTTCAAACTCCTAGCGCATCGCTTCATTTCTTCATTAACTTATTAAACCTGTACATCTCCCTTAGGATGCCGAGAGTGTTGATAATAAATAACAAGAAAAAAGACACAGTCATTGATGTTTGGTGATGCCATCCTGAACATTTTCTGGCTTCATACAGTGGAGATCTACCTACCATTTACACTCTATATCACCTCACGAGGGAAAAGTATGTGAAAACCTCCCTTTCCATAGTAACAGGACATCAAGCAATCAATGTTGAGCTCAGAAAATGCCACAGTGAAGAGAGACTGGGGACAGTGAAGAGGTCATTGTGAATCTCTGAAGAAAATCGACTGAAGGTCCGGTCAAGAAGGTCACCACCTACACCGAGAACTGGACCAATCTGTGTTGGAACACAGCTGCAGTGCGGCAGCCTCACCACGGTGGATAGCGTGCTTGCCTGGCACTCACAAAGCCGGGCTTCCATCTCCAGCACTGCATACACTGGCACAGTAACACTGTAATCCCAGCACTTGAGAAGCCGCAGAGGCAGGAGGATTAGGAGTTCAAGGACATTCTTGGCTACAAAGCAAGTGTAGCCAGCTTAGAATACATGAGACCACATCTCAGAGAAGGGAAGGGAGGGGAAAGAGGAAAGGAAGGGAAGAAGAGGGACTCCGTTATTTACTAGTGACTGTCCACAACCTTCTGCTTTATGCTAACTCTCTAGACTCACGACTCACATTGAGTACACTCACGCTCCTCAGTTCTGGCAAGTGGCGGGGTCGAGAGCCGTCAAACAATTGCTCAGATCTGAGACAGCTTTCTAGGCAACAGGAATCTGGGTATCTGCCACATCCCTGCCCCACCTTCCTTACCACAGTGAGGATATTATAAGCTGTAACTACAATGTGTTACACATCTCCACATTGGTTAGAGTCACAAAGAAAGCAATGTCAAGCATCATACCAAGAAACTCTCCAGCCTACGGGATGAGTCCATCCTCTGAATGCTCATTCTTTGCTGGGCAAGCCCCTCTTCAAGCTGTTCTCCAGTCTCTCTAGCAGGGGATACTAAGGGGAATTGGGTTGTGGCTTAAGTACCATTTATGTTATTAGTGCATATTTGTTTGCATTAGAATGGTGTGCAGCAGAAAAGGTGCCCATTGTCAGAGTGATGGATCAAACATTCTAGTGTGACAATCCTCATCTTCTCTAACTTGTTGGTTTCTCCATGAGATGATCTCATTCACTCCCCCTGCCTTTACTGACGCTCACAACCATTCTTTCTCATCATGCATATGATTTCCCTACTAATTAACATAATCCATTCAGAAACCTGTGCTGCCTGGCCATTGATTTCATAGCCCATGGCGTGGGAATATAGTGAAACTGTATATTGGAAGGAAATTCCACAGTAGCTAGAACGCACTACTCTAGCGTGCTGGGTTCTGACTCTGTAAGGGCTTATAAATAATTGAAATCAATGCAAAATTATTCTTTCCTGTAGACACATAGGATTTTTTTTTCCAGTTAAGGAGAAGTTTAATTGACTTCCTTTACCTCATTGCTCACAAAATAATTTGTCTTCATTTGTACATTCATTTCAAGATTTCTGACTTACGAATGTGTTTGTCCTTCAGATTCTATTTTGAACCATTTGGAACATCTGCCTGCTTCTCTCGTTGATTAACAAATAGAGTACTTAACATATCTTTGCTTCTCTAACTGTATGGTAGTCACGAAATAATCTTTTTTGAAAATTTTTTACTTATTGTTTTTTCTTTTGAGACAGTGTCTCTTTATGTAGCCCTGGCTGCCCTGAAACTATGTAGACCAGGCTGGCCTCTAACCACAGAGATCCATCTGCCTCTGTTTCCCCAGGGCTGTAATTAATGATATACATACCCAGCCTGCAAAAATTTGATTTATTTTATTTATTTTTATTTTCTGTGCACTGGTGTTTTCCCATGGGTGTTGAGTCCTCTGGAACTGGAATTACAGACAGCTATGAGTCACCATGTGGGTGCTGGGAATTGAACTTGGGTCCTCTGGAAGAGCAATCAGTACTCTTCACCACTGAGCCATCTCTCCAGCCCCCTGAAATTGATTTTTATCACAAGTACATTATCTATCTTGGAGGACTAAGTGAAGTGAGGTTTATAACGTTAGAACTCATTGATTATTCAATAAATGTCATTACGATTTCACAAGAGGAACTCTATCACTTCTCAGCTGGTCCTCTTTTACATCTTCGTCCCATTCAGATAAACCGTCCTGTAGTGGAACTGCTAACTATGGATAGCAGAACAAAAGAGATCTAAAATTTATGAATAATGCTTCCTCACCTGACAAACCTAGGTCCCGTAGATCTCATTCTATGGACTACATACCACTCACTGTCCCTATCCCTCTGGACCACACAAAACAAACATGGAGACAGGGATTGTTACATCGGCAATGATGTGAAACCTGAGAAGTGCCAATAAGTATGTCTCTCTGCTACAGTATAAGAATGTGCCACAAGGAACAAACAGAAGATGTGTGTTTTGCTTTTTGGCTTCCAGCAGACCCATCTTGCATCATTACAAGGTATGTGATCTAGTGAATTCCCAACATTAATGATTTGTTCAAGCTTTAATTTGTAAGCTTACAGCTGAAAGAACATTACCTGAAACCTGTTACTACTTTGTTACCAAGTCCCTGTCTTCCTCCCACCTAGGGCTGAGGCCCCCTCCAATGGCCATGAGGAACAGAATGATTTCAAAGATGGCCATCCTATGTTTGCTTTATTTGGGAATACAACCAGGAATTGTGAGGACATAACATGTTCCCAGCAGCTACTATAACTTCAAAGATTGATTTCTTCATGCTTACCTGACCTTTACTGTTTTCAGTATTTGCATTTGCCTACTTTCTGGCGTAGTGGAGACCTCCTTCTGAATCTGTTCATTTATACAGTACCCGGCGCTAAGGGGAGTTTTACTATACTAGTGCTCATTGAAGCTGGGGGTGCAGCATGGTTGAATGTTCACCTAGACCACAGGAAGCCCTAGGTTTGAACATCAGCTCTGTACATTGTGGCATTCCTGATGTAGAGGCAGGAGGATTGGGGATTCTTGAGTTCTAGGACAGCTTTGGATGTGGAATACCCTGTCTGGAAAACAAACAAAGAGAAGAGTTTTGTTGAAATCCTTAAGGTTCAGGGTTGACCCTTAGGAGATTTCCAGGATTTCATAAGCACTTACCTCCCTCTCTGCAACACTCTCCATCTTTAACCTGTTCACTTAGAGCTGTTCCTGTTAACATGATTTGCTTCTCCAGGAGGGTGTTTTGTTCATGTGATCAAACCTACTTTGTGTTCTCAGGTCAGGTGTTCATGTGGCCGTCCAATAGATAAGGCTGTCACATGTTTAAGTCAATCCCATTGTTTAAATGTCACCAGCACCCTGCCAGGCCACAGCCACTCTGCTCCTGCAGAATCCAATTCACTCACACATCCCATTGATCATCTCCATGATTTCTCATTATTACAGCCTGGAAAGGTCATCCAAAGAAAAGGAATCAATTCAACTATATCAGGCAGATCATTGGCAGGGGAGCTATTGGGAAAGCAAGTGGAGGGGTATGATTCAGTCCAGGAAATATCAAGCAGTTGATAGCATTGTGTCAGAGACGTGTCTAGTTAAACTTCGAGGCCGCCTGTTTTGAACACTGGTGCCCCAACTCTGGCCCATTAGACCCAGTTCACCAGACACTGTGCCACCAACGCTCAGCATTTCAGTGGGACACGATACTTTCACCACGTGACTACCCTAACTCATAAGGTTGTCTAACAACACTAAACATGAAACAAGCCCTTGCTCCTCTGTCTCCATACTCATTCCTCATCACTCACATTGACCATGGCTTGAAACAGCAGCCTATGAAAAGAGAAATGTCACGGTAAGCTGCATAGATCAGGGAAAGGTTTTGAACAGACAAAAATTAGTACTTTTTCCCTCTCCCACTCCTTCATACATAGCTTAAAACACTTCATGCCTGAGAAGATGTGGCGTAGTCGGAGAACACTTGTTTAGTATACATGAAACCTTATGTTCAATCCCTGGCATTACAGGTAAAATAAAATCTTAAAGAAACATGTTTAACTGGTCATTTATGCTGTGCTGTAAGTATATCTTCCTCCTCTATACGATACCTCACACACCTAAGTAAAAACTCTTTTACCTGTATGCCGGCACAGTTATACACTAATCCTGGCTATGGTAACCCCACTGGATACTGGCTTCCAACAGCCGACTTGTGTACTTTCTCCAACACCTGTTTACTTGTTTTGTGGTGCTTGGCATTGAACTCTGGGCCTCGTACATGCAAGCGCTCTACCACTAAGCTACATTCCCACCCCTTATATTATCATTTTTATTCCATTTTTAAAAAATGGTGTGTGTGTGTGTGTGTGTGTGTGAGAGAGAGAGAGAGGGGGGGGGGTAGGGGACGACCCCAGCATGTAAGTAGAGGTCAGAGGACAGCTTGCCGAAGTGCATTGTCTTCTTCTACTACGTGGGTCCCAGGTCTTTAAGCCTGGCGGGAAGTGCCTTTACATGCTGAGCCACCTCACTGGTCTGTAACTGACAGCTAAATAAAAGTGACCCAAGCCAAAGCTCTGCCGGTCTCATGACAACCGGGGCAGATTTTGGGAAAACTTTGAATAAAACTAAATTGTGATGAAAAAAAAAAATTGTCTTAAGTGAGCTGGGGGTGAGAAAAACCTGAAGGAAGGATCAAGGAAGGAGAGGAGAAACGAATTTCTGCACTCAGATTATTCTCTGTCTCTGTTAGAGTTCTGGCTCCATTTTAAACAAACCTTGGTAATGAGCGGTGAGAATCAGTTATAATGCACTGCAGTCTAGCGTTGATGAGATTTTCGAGTGAACGACTGTTTATGCATGTCACATCAGGACAAATGTTGACCAGGGCTGTAGCTCAGTGGTAGAGGCCTGCCCTGCCTAACACAAGGCCCTGGCTTCTGTCACCAACACTACAAAAATAAAAATAAATATGAAATGAAATATTTTGCTTTAAAGAAGACTTTTTTGTGTGTGTTCTTTCCTTCTTTGTCATTTAATTAATTGCATAACTTCCAATTCCCAACAGTTCCAGAAAGTGTCCTACTGTCCAGAGAACTTTAAAAACAAACCAACAAGAGCTGCATCTAGACAACAAAAGAGAAGAGAGGCAAACCCACAGGATGGCCAGAGAGCCCAAGGCACACTCAGAAGGCTCAGCCAAGTTTCCCACGGTGAACCATCGACTTTCACAAATGACTGGCTCCGGGGTTTTGCCCAGCTTCACTTTAAGGGGCAAAAATCAAAGGCCATTTCTCTCCTTCCCCCTGGGGCATTATTTATCATGGCCTCACTTTAAAAACACTAATCCATTACCTTGAGCCATTTAGAGACGCTTTAAAGCTTTCCCTGACATCAACACGTGTCAGAACACCAATTTGGGGCATGTCTGGATCCAGTATTTGGTAACACAGTGTATATTTTTAACATTCTCTATTACTTATTAACAGGAGGGATTTGTTTTTTCTCATTAGTCATTTTTCAGAAAATGTTCCATATAGTTATAATAATTTTTATGAGAAATAATTTTTTCATCGTTTGTTAATTAGAAATGTTTTAGGAAATTCCAGGTCCTAGCCATCATATAAGAAGCTCTTTATAAGAATATGTAGGATTTCAAGTTTGTTCTCAAGAGCACGAAAAAATCGAATTGTGAAAGCTTTAACAAAGATGAAATAAATGAATTAATTAAAATCAGCTTTTACCTTGATACAAAGTAGTTTGCATTTTCTGATGTAGATGGAGATCTATCATACACAAGTAAATATGTGAGCTAAGATTTACACAGTTTTAGAAAAGTCAGCAGAGCCCTTGATATGAACATCTTCCATCTATCTTTCACTCATTCACGGCTCAACAATTATTTCTTTAACAAACTCCTATGGCCAGGCCTGTGCAGTGTAAGTAGATCTTTCCTGAATTACTTGATATTAATTCTCAATCCCAAATAAACCTTGAATGCAGTCTATGTGTTAGTGTCTGTTAAGAAGAGAAAGGGAAGCCGGATGGCAGTGGTGTACGCCTTTAATCCCAGCACTCAGGAGGCAGAGCCAGGTGGGTCTCTGTGAGTTCGAGGCTAGCCTGGTCTACAGAGTGAGATCCAGGACAGGCACCAAAACTACACAGAGAAACCCTGTCTTGAAAAACCAAGAGGGGGGGGGGGAGGGAGGGAGGGAAAGGGAGGGAAAGGGAGGAAGGGAGAAGGGCAGGAAGGAAAGAAGAAAGGAAGAAGGAGGGAGGGAGAAGGGGAGGACTAGAAGAATAGGACTGATTTAGCCTCATTCCTTCACAAATTTATCCATAATTGTGAATATGATGGACTCCCTACAATCCACATGACTAAGTGCTGGTAAGTAACCCTTTCAAATAAGATGTCTTTTTCTCCTCAGAACAGTTGACTTTTGAGAGAACTGTGCATAGTGTTTGATCTTGAACCATCTTTTTTTTCAAAGGAAATAGATCAGCTCCACTGACTTGGAAAAAAGTAGAAAACAGATAATTATCTCATGAAGCAAAAGAGACTGCTCTTTTCTAAGTAAGAAGCTCCAGCCAATTGTGGGACGTTCAGCCATGGTGAATTCCAAACCTAACTAACACAGACCCCAGGACTTCCAAACACACACTCCTCCCAAACAATCATGCTTGCCATATTGCCTAAGAAAGACATCAATAACAGTACCTTCATCAAGGAACACAAGTACCAATATTTTGCTAGATAATTTCTATAAAGCCTAGGGGAGGGGAGGGAACCTTCCAGGATAAAGCCAGCATTTCTTTTTTATCTTTAGCTGGGCTCAGCATCTCTGAACTGTCCCAGAGTAACTGTTTGGCCACATTATTTACTGAAGGGCAGAAAATGTTTTGCAGCCAGAGAGACCTATGGTCCCACCCAAGTCTGTTTGTGTTTGGCTTGAATTGTTTTAGCCATTGCGTTTTATTGTGTGTCACAAAGTACATTGTACCCTACCCACTACATACTGAGTTGTAGCAGGCAGGAAAAACAGTAACTCAAAATGGAAGATCCTAACACGATAGGAAACTTATTGGGTTCCGGGGAATGATGTTTGCTATGGCCCAGTTGTACAATGTAATAATGTATGTTCTCAAGAATGAGACAGCAGTAACTGTATTTTCAATGAAGTTTACATACTGAATGATGAATGAGATTTGCAGTAAGTAAACAGCTAATAAGGTTTTATTCATAGGCTTTTCAGAAAAAGATAACCCAAACCATAATTTTGCTTTCATAATAAATAGAAAGAAGAATATGCCCTCATGTGTGTAGTGGTTTACTGAACTGAAGTTGTATGAGAGAAGCATCTGACCTACAAAATCTACAATGTCGTCTCATCCACACTCCTGTATATTTGGTCCTGGGTCATCATTAGTGTAAAGCAGCTCATTTGTTCGTGCTGGAGAATAAAGCCAGGACCTTGTACATGTGGAGTGCATGCTTGTTTACTGAGCTACACTCTACCCACATGCACAATTTGTTATTTTCATGAAATCACAGTATATTCAATTTTATCAGTGCTTGTAGACTCTCAGGATTTTCCTAATAAGGTAGGATTTGGGAATAGGTACGAGTGATCCTGAATAGTCTCTGAAAGAACTAAAATAAGGACAGAGATAGCCACTCTGAGGTATACCAATCAACCCTGCCCTCTTAAGTGACCACAAGTGTCTCCGCAGAGTAACAACAGTGGCCTCAGAGACGAATCTCACTTGTAACTAGATCCACTTATATTTAATAACACAACTATTGCACAAAATGCTAGTGGAACAGAAAATGAAAAGGTATTTCAATCAAGAAACGTGAAAAACCTCCCACCCCTACCCGAGCTAAAATTTTTGTATTGGCTTTTTGAAGGTCTAGCAACTGGAAACCTGCTACCTTGCATTCACCCAGCATTTCCCCCAAAATGACGTGACTTGCTTTCTCTTGAGTTTTTATGTTTTACAGAGGGTCGCTTACCACCCAGGCTGGTCTCAAATTATGTAGCCAAGGATGACTCTTGATTCTCCTACCTCTACTTCCTGAGTCCTGGCATTGCTGACCCATACCACCATGATTTTCCCACACTTTTGAAAAGAATATAAAGACTGTAAGTACATACTTTGCCAAATCCTGGCGTCCAATCTCCCTTTCCTACAAGTCTGAGGCCAGTCTGCCCACACAGCAACCACTGTAGTGTCGCTACAGAGGGAGAATAGAGTGGCAGCCTCACCCTCCTACCCTCAATACCCAGCTCCCCAGGACCTCTACAGTCCTCCCAAGATTTTTGCATATAAAAGAGATGGTCCAGAAGTTGTAGGGTTGCCAACAAGCACTCTACAGCCTTTGGTGAATTGGCTCCTTGCCCTGGCAACCACAGAGGGGCTCACACATCAATGCTGTGTTTCCTATTGACTCAGAATCTCTGCTGCTAGCTGTGTTTGTTTTCAAATTGTTGATCAAATACCATAAAATTATATTCAAATATGCCAAAACCATTATAACCCAAATTAAATCAGATAAACAGCAGGCTGAATTAGTGAAAACTAAAGAATCATTAAATCAGAATTTTTCTGTTTGATAAAGAGCTCAAAGGTCTAATCTTATTCTCTCATTTTGCAGGTGAAAAAAAATGGAGGCCTGAGAAATGAAATAAATGTCCAAAGCAATGTTTTGATCGTCTTTTAAGGACTAAGAATAATGCAACTGCCGTTGGAAAGTCATTAACACATAGGATAATCAAACGAGGCCTTAGTACATTGGATGTTGGATTAAAAAGACCTTTGTGGGGCTAGAGAGTTGGTTCATAGGTTAAGGGCACTGGCTGCTCTTGCAGAGAACCTGGATTCTATTCTCAACACCACACAGTGGCTCACAACCATCTGTAACCCCAGTTCCAGGGAATCCAACACCCTCATCTGGCCTCTGTGACACCAAAATGTAGTACACATACATGTGCAGCCATAAGGCTTATATGCATAAATAAAAATAAAATTTGTTTTAAAAGGGTCCTTGGTATTGAGATAAATTTTTTAAATTTATCACTTATACAAATCAAATAATTCTCCTTCAAAGCACTGTATAGCTAAATGTAATGGTATGGCGCTTGGGAGGGGCTGGGGGGATTTTGGACCAAGGTGCCCTGCAGCAGTGAGGCAGACGGAGGCACGTTACTCACACAGCAGACAGTCATCCACTTGGCAAGTTTATTTGGGGGTTTGAGGGAGAAGAGAGGAATGGAGGGAAGGAGAGAGAAGAGAGGGGGGGTGCACACTACTTCTGGTGAGGGAGGTTTCCTCTTAAGGGGGCTTTAACATAAGACATCAGGACGCTGGGTTGATCTCCAAAGGGCAGATCAGAACACTAACACTAAGAATATAGCTCACAATAGAGCTCTTGCCTGTTATGTGAAAAATCCTGGGCTCAATATTGAACATTCAAAGTGTGTGTGTGTGTGTGTGTGTGTGTGTGTGTGTGTGTGTGTGTGTGTCTGTGTGTCTGTGTGTCTGTGTGTGTCTGTGTGTGTCTGGGCAATAGTATAACATACGTTATATAATCCAGGTATCCGTGTATTTTGGAAGGTTGGCTTTAGATATTAAAAACCCCAATTTCTTTTTTATATACTTTATCCTGAACTTTTCCTATCAATATGCCTATTGACACAGGTTATGGGTTTGCATTTTGAAGATAGAATTTAGATAGGTAGGCAGATAGGTGCATGGATAGATGATAGATAGATTGATAGATAGATGATAGATTCGTCTATCAGAAATACTAATGCTCATATGTTTTGAACCTTTCTTGAATTAAAAACCCTTCGTAGGTTCTTTGTAAAAGTGGGTATAAACTCCCCCAAATTGCGTCTAAACACACCATCACTGCAAAATCATTTCAACAGTAACTGAGAAGCAGAAACAGCGGCTGCAAAGCACACCCTCCTGTTTAGTGTTTAGTTTTAAACCATTCCATTCAAACTTGTGGTAGGTCTACGCTAAGAGGGGAAAGGCATCAGCAGAGCTGGATTTCACACAGCAAACTTCCCATTGTGCCCCCAATCAGAGATCGTAGGCAGGCACAGGGCTTTGCATAAGAATTAGTTCTCTGCCTTGTAACAAGTCAGCTATTTTCAGCTCAGCCTGGCAATCTTCGATTTCTTGGTTTGTAACTATGGCAATAAGATGAAACAGCATTCAGTAAAATTCATTTTACAAATCATCTGGGGGGGGGGGCGGTGTTCATGACTGCGATGAAGGAGTAATGCAAAAAAAATACGAGGAACAGAGAGCAAGTTTTGAACTCTTTTTCCAAACAATCATGGAGATAGTCCAGTGCAACGACATCAGTGTGTGAGTGCCATACAGTGGCTGGCAACACAAGCGATCAGATAACCGCTTGATGGATTTCTTGGCTCTGCATAAGCTACCACACCTCTCCAATTGCCTCTAAAGCATCTCACCAAGGCCTTTGTCTGTGGATGCTAAAGTGTCTGTGGTCCTGCCAGAGCCTTTGATCTGGGTCGGTTTATACTAAGTAACAGTCAAATCAATTTCAAACACCTTCATTACAGTACACAGCTCATTATGTTCTAGAAAAATGTTTAGCGCTGAGCCTCGGGCCACAATATAATGAGGACAGGAGTAGGCACTGGTGTACAGACTCCATCTCTCCTTCCCTGTATTTCAATGGAATAAGCACCACTGGTTAAGTCAAAAGGAAACCTTCCTTTGCAGCCTTTAAGATTTCCCGCTTTAAATCACTTGCCATCAGATACAAAATTAGTGTCCTTACACTGCTACTTCCTGCCCTTTCCCTTTGTAGCCTTTTCACAGAAGAAAAAAGTGTATTGAGGCACTGAAAAGGATGGGTGACGTTTTTAAGGGTCAGTGACATTAATGGTTAAGTGTGTAGAGGCACTTGCTGCCAACCCTGACAACGTGAGTTTAACTCCTGGGATCCACAGGATGGAAGGAGAGAAATCAACTCCCACAAGTTGTACTATAAATCAACTCCCACAAGTTGTACTATGACCATGGTATGAACATACACACACACACACACACACACACACACACACACACACACACACACACACACGGAGAGGGGGAGAGAGAAAGAGAGAGACAGAAACAGAGACAGAGGTGCATGCATGCACTAAGGTTTTTTAATTATTTTTTTATGATCATGTGCATATGTGTGCACGCCATGGCCTGCATGTGGGGCATCAGGACAACTTGTAGAAGATGAGATGCATGCCGTCACTTGCTATACTAAACCACTGACCCAAGCATCTTTGGGAAGAAAGTGTTGTGTCGTCTTACAGGTTACAGTCCATCGTTAAGGGACCTTAGAGTGGGAACTCAAGCAGGGCAGGAACTCACCCACAAACCACTGAGAAACGTCACTTACTGGCTTGCTCCCAGGTTCACAGTAGACTGCCTACCTATGGATAATACCTCCCAAACTGGGCCTCTCCTACATCAATTAGCAGTCAAGAAAATTCCCCTGTAGACATCCCCAAAGACCAATCTAAGAGCCAGTTCTTCAGCTGAGGGCCCCTTTCCCTGTGTATCTAGTTGACAACCAGGATGAGTTATCACCCCTAGTAAGCCGTTTTTTAAAAGAAAATTTCAAATACTTCCTGAGTGACTGACTGTATATAAATGTATACAATTTCAAAAATTGATTTGTAAATTATTTTCCTTGAAAAAATTTGAAGTAGGTTTCTATAATATCCACTGTTAGTTTAAAAAGAAACTGAAATGCCCCATTAAACCAATGGAGAAATGTACACAAACTCTCCCAATCTCATCCCTGCCTAATCTGTATGCCTTTTCAATGCCTAAGCGTGTTGTTGTTTGTTTTTGCTCTTTTATCTTTTGGCTCTTGGGGGGGGAGGCGCCACCCAGCTCCCAAATAAATCGCACATGGTGACTTATTCTTAATTATTAATGATCAGCCTTAGCTTGGCTTGTTTCTAACCAGCTTTTCTTATCTGAAATTATCCCATCACCCTTTTGCCTCTGGGCTTTTCCCATTCTCTTACTTCTGTAAATCTTACTCTTACTCTGTGGCTGGCTGGCTGGGTGGCTAGCCCCTGGAGTCCTCCTCCTTCTCTGGCTACTTCTTCTCTCTCCTCCCTTTCCTCCCAGATTTCTCCTATTTATTTTCTCTGCCTGCCAGCCCCACCTATTTTTCTCTCTCCAGGCTGTTCAGTTCTTTATTAGCCCATTAGGTGTTTTAGACAGGCACAATAACACAGCTTCACAGAGTTAAACAAATGCAACATAAACAAAAGTAACACACCTTAAAATAATATTCTACAAGGTAGGTGCCCAGACGTGGAGGTTCCTAAGTTACACTAGCAGTACATTTGACACAGTGTTGGCTTCCAGTGTTTTCTCTTTCTGATTTAATTATAAATTCTCCCTAAAAGCCAGTCATAGGAAAAAAAATCACTTCTCCAGACACTCAAGACATTATCAAAATTGCTTGTGTTTATCTGCTGTTAGAAATATACGATGGTGAGGTTGAGATCCTTTTGTTGCTGTGGCAATGGATTATCATAAATTAATTGTTTAGAACTCTAGATGGTAACAAACACAGACTGACATACAGATAAGCATAACCTGTTTTCTTGCCAGCCAGGCTTTGTCTGCTTCGGATCCGAGGAAACCGTGGTGCATCAGAGGTATCGCAACGCTTCTTCAACAAAAGGATTATGACAGAGATAAAACAGATTTTCATGCTGCCTAAGCAAGCGATAGCAGTTTTCACGTTAACCTTGAAACTACTGGAGAACGGGATCCTGAGGTATTTTTAGCTAGCCGTGAATATCTTAGCCAGATCGCAGGGAAGAAAATACACCTTATAGGAAAGAAGCATTTGAAGTATCAGTTATAATAGAGTATGACAGCCCAGGTCTGGCCCGGGGTGGTGGTGGTGGGGGCAGATTACTGAGAGCCATAGAGCATCTGCATAAACTGGGGTCAGCAAAAGGAGATGAAAGCCACCAAAGGGGAACTAGAAATCAAGCCTCCGCCTGCAGCGCCTCTTGGAAGAGCGTTGGTTTCCAATGGCAGAGGTGAAGTCATCAGGAGGCCAGAGGAAGCTCATCAAGGATTCTGCACCGCACTGTCCGATGCAGATTAGCTGGACCCAAGACTGATTCACAAATGTGAAAATTAAAGTAAAAATGATTACGGGTGTCCACAAGAGGCGAGAATCCGGGTATCTTGCACATTAACACAGTAATGAAAAAAAAAATCCAGAGTTACAGCCAAATTTTGTTTGTCTTATAAGCAGTCTATCTTATGAAGTGGTGATAAAGAGTGCTTGCAAGCTTTGTGTTTGTGTTGTGAATCAGGAAACAGTACCCCAAAGTGTGATGTGCTGCCATGTGGAGTGCTTTGCACAGAAGAGCCAAGGTCTGTCCCTCTGGCCTCCACTCCCTGCTCTATCTCTGTCCATCTTCCAGCCTTAGAAGGCTGGTTTTATAGACTCAACCTATGGAACCTTCAGAATCTGGAAAGAATGTTCTTTTCACCCCTATATTTACATATAGAGCCTTGGTGGGGTCACTGAAATTCGTCCATAACATTTTGAGTTTAGGTAGAAATGAAGAATAAACATACTTTCATTCTAAAGACCAAATACTGGTCTATTTACATTTCTTGTCTTATGACTTGGACTAAGTATTTTTGTGGAAGACTTGTTAAAATGTGAACACACACATACCCCCAAACAAACAAAAAACCTTGCTTTTTTAGACATGCATTAGTGGGTTATAATCAAACAAAAAATGAAACATTGAAAAAAATATGAATTTAAGAAAATGATACACATGCATAAAAAGCTAGACAAGTAAAGATTTGTCTGTGATTGCTGAAGATTATTATAAACCGAATAAGAAGTTAGTAGACACACTTCCTTTAGTAGGAGCACCTGCTCATTAGGTACAGACATGTTTGTAGTTTGAGAAGAAAAGTAAGCTCCCTAAATAAGTGTCAAAGTGAGCTTCCAGGGCCATATCTCAGCTTTGTAACACTTTAGAATTCTATAAGCAGGCAAAAAAAAAATTACTAAGTAATTATTGTTCTCAGATTTTGCTGGTGGGAATGTAAAATGGTAGTGCTGACATAGGATACACTTTGGGACTTCCTCTAAATATTAAATGTAGAATGAGCATATAACCCAGCAGTTCCACTCTTAGATAAATGCCAAAAAGAAATGAACACATACTCACAGAAAAAAAAAATATGTACACAGGTATTTATAGTGGCATTACCATTATCAGCCAAATGTCAATTAACTGATAACTAGATAAATAGAATGTGATCCAACCACACAACACAATAGTGTTTGACAACGTAGAGAAATAAGGTATCGCTGCAGGATGAACATTGGGAACGGTGTGCTAAATAAAGGAACCCCATCACAATAGGCCACGTTATTGCGTACTTCCGTATTAAACATCCAACAGGCTAAATCTAGAGAGACAGAAAGTGGGCTCACATGTGCTTAGGGTAGGCATTAGCAGGGACAGCAAACAGGGACTGGCTTTTCTCTGGGAGGGATAGAAGTATTCTGAAATTAGATTGCTATGAGGATTCCACAAGTCCATATGCTTCCTAAAATCCATCAAGTCACACACTTCCAACATGTGAATTTCATGGGAGGTAAATGACATCTCCATCACACTGTTAAGAACTAAAAACAACATGCTTCAGTCAGCTCAGGAATAGGGTGCTCATGTTATCTAAGAAGCTGCTACCAAAAAACAGACAGACAAACAAAAAACAAAAACAAAACATAAAAGACTCAACTCTGACTTTAATCATGGCTTGTTTTCCTTCCTTAAAAGTGTTTCTTCCCCCAAAAAAACAGTCTCTGTATTTTCTGAATCTCTCTCTCTCTCTCTCTCTCTCTCTCTCTCTCTCTCTCTCTCTCTCTCCTTCTCTCTCTCTCCTCCCTCCCATGCTTAAGGTCTACTGGCACTGTTTATCAATAACTTACATACTTGGTGGCTACTCTTCGACTTTTAAACTTAGCCAACATGCCAATGACCGTCAAACAAAGCCCCCATCTGAGGAAGAGGAATGTCTGCCGCTTGTGAGCCCTGTAAGTGGAGCCAGGGCGTCGGGTTTACCCTCCCTCTTCCAGTACGAGGAGAACAATGCACAAATTGTGTCCTTACCAGCTAACAATAGGGCAGGACAGACAGAGCTGATGCTTATCTGTTACGGAGAAGACTCGTCTGTCGTTCTTTTAACCAGAGCACTTTTAAACCCCTTTTAACTTTTTTTTTAACCAACAAGAAAGGAGGCTCACCTGTTAAATTGAGGGAGCGAGCTTCTTGGCCTGACTGAAAACCACCCATTCAGAATCTCTACCTGCCCTTGGGAAAGCACAGCGACTGTCTGCTCTTGACTGCAGCGTCTCAGGGGGAAAGTTCTTTGTGTTGTTTGTTGTGCTGTTTTTCCTTTCTTCCCTCTTGGGACAGACCCTCATACATTCCATTCATAAAAAAGGTTTCCCAGGAAACTTCATTCAGATCTAGAAGATGGATCCAGAGATGCAAAGAGTGAGCCTGGGGAATGTTAATGAGGGGCATGAATGTTGTGTTTGTAGGATTTGCATGCTGCCGATGAACAGGAATATCACTTAACAGTGTTTCTTGAAGATGGGGTTTTTGGTATGCCACAACCTGGGACACTTGACAAGAGGAGTCTGACCACGCTGCATTATTGCGGGGACTCTGAGATGTCTGTTCTCCTCGTGACATGAGCACTCAAGCTCACCTCGGCTCACCTCTTTTGTCTCCGAGTCAGACGTTAGTCTTTCCACCCGTAATGTCCTCACCTGTGGGGAGAGGCATTCCACCACATCTAAATATAGGTTCTTTCCTTAGTATTGTGATGCCTAGTTTTAAAAGTTGAGGTCAGGTGAGCTGGAGAGAGGGCTCAACAGTTAAGAGCATTTGTTGCTTTTGCAGAGGATCCAGGTTTGGTTCCCAGCACCCACATAACAGCTCGAGTTTCAGAGGCTCTAACATCCTCTTTCGGCCCCTTCAGATACCAGGCATGTACGTGGTGCAGATACACACATGCAAGCAAATATTTATACATATTAAATAAATATGTAGCAGGAATCTTAAAGGATCTTATTAATAAAACAAACCCGGAGCCTGGTATTGGGGTGAATGCTGAAAGATCAGAGAAGCAGAACAAGCCACCGTTTCCTCACTTCAACAGTTCCTCAGCTGATCCTGTTTCCTCAGACGGGAAGCCTCTGAGTCCTCATCCAAATGGATCTCAGCTGAACTGCTGCTCAAAAGCCTAAAAACCTAACCAGTCTTTAGTTCCTGGTCCTCATTCCTTATATACTTTTCTGCTTCCTGCCATCACTTCCTGAGATTAAAGGCGTGAGTCACCATGCCTGGCTGTTTCCAGTGTGGCTTTGAACTCACAGAGATCCAGGCAGATCTCTGCCTCTGAAATGCTAGGATTAAAGATGTGTGCTACCACTGCCTAACTTCTATTTTTAATATTGTGACTGTTCTGTTCTCTGGCCCCAGATAAGTTTATTAGGGTGTACAATATTTTGAGGAACACAATACCACCACATAAATACATCTTTTTTAAATGTTTATTATTAAGATCAGAGCTGGCTTATTAAGATGCTGTGGTACATTTGTCCTCACACATATACAAATGCACAAAATAAATGAATGTAATTTTTTTTCAAAATCAGGTCAGTTATCAATTGATCATCGTCAGCAGGATCTTCAATATTCCTCAAGTAAATTTCATTCAATTTAACTGAAGCAACAATCTGCATTGGTTATTACCAAGTGCGAACATAGCTGCCTCCCAGAATTACATATTTAAAGAACACAGAGGTGTTTTATTTGCTGTGAACTTCTGATTATAATTGGTATTGCAGGCTTTCTTTTCTTCCCCTCCCCCCTTAAGAAAAAGAAATCATCCACAGTGTCTAAAGATCTAAAGAGTATTTTTAAAGCAACATTTACTATAAAATATGACGCTGGCACCTTACATTATGTAGCCCTTCACAAAGCCATTCGTTGTCTTCCCTAGAAGAGTAGAATGTTCAAAGACACAAAGGTAGTAATGATGAGAAAGTTATATCCTATTCATATCCATGAGCCCCTGTTCAAAATCACCTGTGTCTCAGCAAGTAGGCTTCAGCCTAGCCCAGGTAAATCCTCAAGTGCCTTTCTCCTGTTCGAATGAGATCTGACATACATAAAAAAATAAAATAAAATAAAAAATGTATCAACAATTAGCCAGTAGCAACCACACTCTCTAACTATCCAGTACACTCCTATTGTGTTAGATTTCTAATGTCTAATACAGTGGTAGAATTGCACTAGAAGGCTAGAAGAAAGAATAAAAGGATGATGTTCACAAATGACTTGAGAGACTCTTGTAGGACGTCCTATGCTGGTCCTATTATGTCTGCGCGATCAGTTGTTGGACCAAATGTAGACTAGCAAGTCAGTCATAAAGCCTCTATCATTCTGCAACCAGAAGGAGGGTCTCTTCCTAGGGTAGCTGCCATTTTCTCTCCTTACCAAGCTGGTTATGACTGGGAGGCTGAGCTTCATGGTATCTTAGAAGTAGCCTTGGAGAATTTGAGTTCCAGCCTCTGAGCTTGGGCAAGTTACATTTTGTAAGACTCTTGCCACATGCCCCGCTGCATGGCCATAAAGAGGAATACCATTATAGAAATGATGTGAGGATTCAATTGGCTAATGCTTGCAAAGCCCCTGGCAAATCAAATGTAATCGATGAATGTTAGCTATTGTTATTATTAATATCAACATAACCATTTGACAAACAGAAAAAGAGACAAAAGAAAAGATTTGCATTAAGGCAAAAGAAGATCAAATATAGCACCCATTTGGAGGGCTGCTGGGAGAATTAGCTACATATGGTGCATGACTCATAAAACATAGCTCTTTTGAATATACACACTAATACACTGTTGGAAATGCAAGCCTTTGGAGCAAGAACAGTATCTCTCTTATCTTGTCCCTCATGGAGAGCCTTGCAGAGGACTTATACAGTTGGGTGTAAACAAGCGTAAGTTGAATTAATTCCATATACAATTACTTCAGAGGAACCAGACCCTTTATCTAGAAGTTATAAATTACCTCATTCATTACATTTATTGACTCTCTGCTTCTTCCAGTTGGACAAACGCCTCCTTTTTCATTATATTATTGACAAAATGCCATTGACTGTTGAATTAGTTACCTGACTGACCTGCCATCTAGTGTAGGATACTTCTGGAACATTCTGGAGCACTTGAGTTGCAGAGAAGATGAGTTTTCTCCTGTCTGATGGTTCTAAATGTTTAAACTCTCAAGCATCCATTTGGGTGTGATATAAATGTTTCTGTACAGAAGTTCATTACCAGGGGGACTAGATGGCCAAGGAGAGGTCAGACTGGATACTCCGGGTAAACATATAACCATTAATTCCAGTTCCCTGTACTTGCAGTGCGTGGATTTCTTCCAAAATCCATCAATACCTTTTATTTGTTTCCTAGTTGGTTCATTTTATCCATTTAGGATAGTTATGGCAAGTTTTCTAGCAGGCCTTGCTGGGAAAGAGAGCTGGGCAGGCCGTGGGCTATCAGGGCACTGTGGTAAACCCAACAGTGAAGATCATTCCCTATGTCACAGGGACAGCATGAGAGCTTTGTGGGCAGAGCTGGCATCGCTCATTTACTCCTTACTTCTTTTTTCCAAGCTGAACTGTGGAACTTTTTCTTAAAACTTTCAAGCTATTCATTTATCCAGGGCTAAAATCAAATCCAGGACTCTTCCACTGGATACTCCAGGCGATTCTGATTCAATGTTCTTAGGTGGAACTTTCCCTTTTCTTGTTGTCCAGGCTTCCTCTGAATCTGGTAGCTGATGTCTTTCACAATAATAAACACCTGGAAAGGAAGCCAACTGGAAATTGAATATTGATGAATAAATTGGAAAACGACTTTCATCCATAGGAAGAAGGTGGTAACTTAGCAATTCAATTTCCTAGAAAATTTAAAATTCTAGTCCCACTTCAGAAATATTCTAGGAACACAGTGCCAAATTATGGACATCCAAGGACACTCTGAGAGACACGAAGGAAGACAACTAGGTGGGCAATGAACCTTATTAACACGAGTCTTCCCTGGCTGACGGCTGCCATTAGGCTACTGGAGAATGACATCATTTTCGCTGAGGCCGTCAGCTTGGAAATGTCAGCTATCTGTGTGAATTAATTCCTACAGCCTCTTTATGCTGCCTTCTGCTCCTTGCTAAGAGAAAGGGGCCCATTTCATTTCCGAATCTTTCAGACACATCACTGTTTAGAAAAAAAAAAAGTACATTTTAAGCCATTCCAATCTGAACGCATTTTGTTTTGAGATAATAAAAAAAACAAAGAACACCGACTTCAATAAAGTAAAAGGCCAATGTGTAAGTTCTACAACCTCACTTTTTTGGTGCAAATTGCTTTCATTTTTTAGTGTCTTTTTTTTTTTTCTCAAAAACTCCTTTGACAAGAATACTTATGCTGTATTGGTGTAGCTAGAAAGTCATAGGAGAGAGCAGAGCAAAGAGCTTAAGGGGCAAAATATAAAACTATAAAATACAACTCACCTAACATTTCCTGCATTGATGCAGCTTTTTTTTTTTTTAACTTCATCTGCTATATGAAACAAGTAGTCATGTATTAATTTATTCAGTAAAAACCTCTTGGTGCTTACATGCTTTCAAGGCTTCTTTTAGTCATGAGGGAAGTCAAACAAAGTAGATGTTGCCTACATTTCAGAAGAGTTTGGAGCTGGTGAGAGACATAAGAGGAATATTAAAGTAGCTTAGAAATTCGGCAGGCGTTTCTGAGAGCAGAGTTGAAAGAAAGATCTCATGTATTTATAAGCGTGCCCATACAATCCTGTAAGTGAAGGTGAGTGAGAAAAAGCGGGAAAGAAAAATGGAAAACTATCTCTTAAAATAAAATCAAAACCACCTCCATACACGGGAAGAAAAGCCACCGTGGGTGCACGACCCACCTGACTGTGATGTCAACAGAGCCACAAAGAGCTTGGCAATCTCTCGAAGCCTCACTTGTCCGCCATCTCATGGCTGAAGCTCTTCAAACTCAAAATAGAGGTGAAAGCCATCCCTTGTCATGAAAACTATCAGATTCGAACCTTGGACTCAAAACATGGAGGCGGCACGTAATTGATATATGCTAGGTTGCCTTCTTGAGTGGAAATTTGCAGTGAGAGGATTAAAAAAAAAAAAAAACATATTGCCTAAAGGGATGAGTAAAACTGAGAGATGCAAAGATTGCGCCTCATGTTATTACTTTCAATTGAGTTTTATTTCCATCCATGAAGTGCACCCGTTTTAAGCGTTACAGTCACTCAGTCGTTGTCAAGAATGCAGAAACTTCCATAGCCCTGAGCTGCATTTCTAAAACATTCCCATCAGCCCATAGCGTTTCCTCCACTTCTCTACACTCGTTCTCAGCATCTGCCTGCCTGAAGGCTACTGCTATGCTGATATCTTCCATCTTAGATTAGTATGGCCCATGTACTTAAATTTTATATACATGGAAAAATTGTACATAACCTCTTGTTTTTGACCTCTTTCATGCAGCGCAATATATCCATGTGTTATGAGGAACAGTGGAGGCTCCTTTTGTTATTTAGTGGTGTCACAATATAAGCATAGACTACAACCTGTTTATGTAGACTGTCGATTGGCAGCTGGGTCATCTGTAGTTTTCTGTGTTTAAGAATCTTCCTATGGAAGTGTTTTTTACAGGTCTAAGTGTTCATTTCTAATGGGTAAGTACCTAGGAGTATATTTGCTGTAAGATACATGGGGCTGGTGCTAGAGAACTGACTCAGGAGTTAAGGGCACTTACTGCTCTTGCAGAGGACCGAGGCATGTTTCCCAACACCCACATGGTGGCTCACAACTACCCATAGGTGCAGTTGAAGGGGACCTGATGCCCTCCTCTCACCTCCAAGGGCTCCTGCATGCAAGTGGTGCACATACATGCACTCAGAAATATATACAAACACATAAAATAAAATAAGCTTTTTTAAAGATAAGAGTGGAATTAAGTGTCTGGGGGATTATCCTGAAAGTAAGGGTCTTACAAAACCTTACCTGGAAAGACGAGGCAGAAAAAGAAGATCTAGGCCAGCTAGGGAATGTGAAGAGTGTTCACAAAGCCAGAAGGGGGAGGTGCCTGTGGTATGTGAGAAAGCAAATCATCAGATGTGAGTCACAGGGAACAAGGAGGGTGTTCTCCCAAGCAGGCAGCTTCTGGGATGTTTCCAGAGTCTTTGCCACAGCTAGCAGGATTTTCAGAGTTGGAGATAGTTACTGGAACTTCTGAAGGTGTTGCTAGCATTCTCAAAAAGAGGCATCATTTCTCAGAAGCCAAAGTCCATAAAATCAAATCCTACCTTCTGTCCAAGTGTCTGTTTTCAGTAAACCTATTGGATAGAAACAGGGCTGTGTGCTGATCCAACCATTGCCATCAAGCATCAGTTGCATTGAATCATGGGAACGGCATGGACAAGAGCAGATCCCCTCTATCATGATCCAGCCTCAACCACTTTGATGAGACAAGCTGTCTGGCTCCTTTGTAATATCCAAGTCTATACCCAAGGGCCACATGATCACCAGAGTTATGGAAAAGATGACTGAATCTACTGGCCAAAGTTAACAACATCGATATATTATTAGTTCTATCAATTTTTCTAAAACTTCCTTTGGGGGATTTTTTTTTAAATGAAATCCTTTGTGTTGTATTTTTATATATTACCTTTGATCATTAAGAATAGAAATAAAAGTTGTGTATATGTAGCTCAGACTGCTTGCCTACCATGCAGAAAGCCCTGGATTCTGTACCAGATATTGTATAAGTCTTGTATGGTAGCACATGCCTATAATCCCAGCACTCAGGAGGTAGAAGCAGAGGGGATCAGAAGTTCAAGGTCATCCTCCATTTCAAAGCAAGGTGGAGGCCACCTTGAGCTACATGAAAGGATATTGAATGATTCAATCTATTCTTGTTTCTATAGATTAACACGTGGTTCATAAGCAGGAAATAGCTGAGATTTCAAGCTCTACCTTATTTTCCTTGATTCTATGAACTATTCATAGAAGGCAATTTTTTTTTTAATTTGGGAAGTCACAAATTTTCCTAATAAAGGCTGACTCTCAGGAAAGGTCTTGGGTGCCCATAAAATATAAAGGCAACACAATGACAAGGCACACACACACACACACACACACACACACACACACACACACACACACACTTATCCTAGGAATCTTTGAGACAGTAAAGAACCAACAACTGACCACGCAGATAAGAGTTAGACTTTCACTCTTACTCCCCCTTCACAGAGGGCTCTAGGTGTGCATAGGAATCTATTCCTTATAAAGCTGCTTAAAACCAAACAGACTGGGCTACTTTCATTGTAGTGGGAGGTAGTGTCTGAGAAACATATTGCTACGTAGAGACAGACTTCTTCACAAATTACCGTACTCATCCATGTACAGTGATGGGTGAGAATAAGGCATTAGGAGTCTTTGAATGTTGTTTCCTTGGTTAAGACTCTGCACTATAATACTTTCTCCATAAAACAATAATATTGAGTGAGACAGGTGACCTCCACAACACTTTAAATACCAAAATTCTGTGTCAAAGAAGAATTACTAAATAACAAGATCAGATAGCCACATACTTACTGGACCAAACCATAGTTTTGGCTGCTCCAATTATTTTAGTCATTTCAGTGATCAATAACGTTCCCAGGGGCCCAATCGATTATGTCCCTAGCTATGCAGATCACTCAGAAAACAAGGACATGCTGACTGGTAGTATGTGGTCCATCCCAGCCTCTGTGTTTAGCTATGGCAAAAAGGAAAACATCTAAATGTCCCTTTGACTAAGCAGCCTTTTTCTCATGGTATGGTCTTGGTCTTTTCTCTTTTTCAAGTGGAAATAAAGAGGCCACATTATTAGAAGAAAGTTGAGAATATGGAATTAAAATTCAGTGTTGTTCCCTGGGGTGGGATTGGGGGCGGGACTGAGCAAACAATTTAAGCATTTACTTAAAACTGCCTGCCCAGCAAACACTGCATGAGATATGTGACACAAATTGAGTAAGATCTTTTTGTCCCTCAAACACCTTCAATCTTCTATGTTGGTCAATAAAATAGTAGCTATGTAGGGATATGATAAGGGTTAACTAATCATTTGTGATCTTGTGTCTTCTGTGGGAGTCTGTGGGAGACCAGCTCCCACCTATCGAAGGGTGCTTGGGTGGAGAAGAGAAGAATGAGAAAATATCAGGTATAATGATCGACCAAGACAACTAGGGGAAAGACAGCGACACAGGACAGCTTTTGGGGGGGGGGGCGTGGGTCAATACCCAACAGCCCCAAGGTTTATTCAAAAGGGCTTTTTGTAATATGCCAAGGGGAGAGGAAAAAAAAAAAAACTCCCCTGTGCAGGATCAAAGCGCACAGTGCAGCCAAGTGTAGACCCTTCCAAAACACCTGGTAACCACGCCCATGGCCAAATCATCTCCTTACACAGCCCTACTGGGGAAAGCAAGCTCAGATTCTCTGACCCTGAGTAAGGTCTCAGCAGATAGCCTCTGTGGGCTCCCACAGTCTTCTTACATTGATGATTCTTAAATGTCATGTCATCATTGACCCCCTCAATGAACCCCAAACTTGTGACCACTTGATGCCTCTTCTTTGTTGTCTAAAAGATCTCTCCATCCCAACATCTCATAGCATGTGCCTTCCTACTTTTCACCAAATGATGTCTCCTCCGCCCACAAATTCAAGTCTCTACGGGCTCATCTCCCCTCCTTTGCATGTCTCACATTCAATTTTTCATTTTCCCACTGGGTCTTCTGCTCCTGTCTCACATAGACCGGAAGTTGTTCTTCATGATGATAAATCCCTGCCCCACTAATTATTATTTTACACGAACCATTGCAATTATTTCTGACTCCTTTTTTCTTCCTTCACTTTTTACTTAGCAGCCAGATTTGCCTTTTAGAACATGACATTCAGATTACATTATTACCTTTCACAAAATCTTCAACAGTTCCTCATTAAAGTTAGACAAGTATCCAAATGCCTGGCCCTGGCCAATACCTCTCTACCTGAGTTAAATTCTGCTTCCATGTCCCCCACCCCGACACTGATGTCCTTGGTCCCGACCTTGCCCGGTAGACCACATTCACTGCCTTTCTTGCTTATACCTGGAGAGGTTAAGCCAGACTCTTACAGAAACTCCTCCTTCTAAGTAGACTGTTCTTCCTCCAGCACATTACACACGTTTACAGCCAGCTCTAGAACAGTTTTCTTATTATGTTCAGTCTAGAGAAAACTCAACTCCTGTTCAGTCTTTGTTTACCTTTGAAGTCAATGAAAGATATCCAACGAATTAAATGCGTCCTGGACTGTATGTGTAAAGTTGTATTTTTCCAAGCTGAGATTTTTGTTTAAAATGCAGAAGAAACATTCTTGAAAATTCTGGTGAATCAAGCGAGAGTGTGGGGCTGTCTCCCTACAGTCAGCCAGCCTGCCTGTGAGAGGATAGGGTATAACATGTGGCACTTTGTGCTGGGTGAGTGCCACAGGAGTTGGGTGTTTTAAGGCCATTTAGTTTATGGAGGGATTCTCAGTGTGTGGTGCTTAGGTGTGGTTTATACACCTTTCCTGAGCATCAACAAGGGCTGCTAGTCCAGACCAAAGTCAAATCCCTGTGGCCCAAAGCTCTTTGCTAGCATCCTCTATAACAGATGCCACCTTTCTCAGAGTCACTGATTCAGGGCTCTTCGACCCATGCCTGACACACTGGGCACAGTTTTTGCGCCAGGCTTTCCAGCTCCAATTACCTTCTCCACAGTGTATACAGAACATCTGGGATACTCTTAGCACTTCTGAACTGCTGGGCAAATTTAGGAGTATTTGGGTTTGTTTTAGGCTTGTAATTATGGGCGCTCTGGCTTATTGCCCAAGCTTTCCCCATGGTCCATGTTGTACGTGCCTGGGCTCTGGATGTAAACATAACCTTTCTATCCCTACTTTTGTCTGTAGCAGGATTTGCAATCAATTGAACTGCCACTGTTGGGCTGTGTAAATTTTTCCTGCAAATCATGCCCAGAAAGCAACAGCTGTAGAAGTTCCTCCCATTGCACCGCACTACCCATCCATAGGGAGTGCGTGGGTGGATGGGGGGTGGGGGGAGCTGTGTAAGATTTATCAGAATATAACCATGCACTTTCAGCTCACGCTATCAGCCGCTACACTCATCCCACCGTCACAGGGTGAACAGCTAATGACTGAGCTCACATAGCTTGGGAAAACTAAAATATTCAGTATTTTGATTTTACAGGAAGAGGTTGCAGACCCATGCTGTGTTCTGTTTTCCTGGTTCTTTCTTCTCCTTTCTCTGCTTCACTCTGAACTTTGTGAGAATAACCTTAGTTATCTGCCTTCCCTAGACTATAACCTCTAAGGCGTTAAAATTGCCCATCTTGCTCATAATTTTTGTGTCCAGTGCTTACACAAAACCTCACGTATGGGAAGCCAATTAATAAGTAACTGGAGACCAAATGATTAATCTTACCTGTCAAATCCTTCTCACATGTGATTATAATTGGTGTAATGCTAGCACATGAAAGGGTTTGACCTGCCTCTGCCTTGAAACATTTAGCAAGATCATTTTTCACCACATTGTCTCTTTAACAACTTAACCCAAATCCTTCTAAACAAAACATCTGCGCAAACAGGAACAGATATCCTCTCGTCCTCCAGCACTAGGCACATGCATGGTACACATACACATATGTAGCCAAAACCACTCATACACGTGAAAAAAATAAATAAATCTTGTTTTTAAAAAATGAAGACAGGGTGTCCTATGTAGCCCTGGCTGTCTTGGAACTCTCTGTGTAGACCAGGCTGACCTCTGCCTCATGAGTGCTGGGATTAAAAGTGTAAGCCATTACAACCAGCTAAATAAATATTTTGTAGAAGCGTCTTTAAGAAATAAGTAAATACGATATGGAGTCTGGAGAGATGGCTCAGTGGTTAAGAGCACTGGCTACCCTTCCAGAGGACCTGGGTTCAATCCCAAGCACCCACATGGCAGCTCACAACTGTCTGTAACTCCAGTTCCACAGGGATCTGACTCCCTCACATAGACATACATTCGGGCAAAACACAAAAGCACATAAAATAGATAAATGAAGCCTTTTTTAAAAAGAAGTAAATATAAAGAAAAACAATGGGTTTAGAAGACAAGAAGTAAAGCCTTAATTGACTCTAGTCAACAATGGTAGATAAATATAAGCTCATCAGTTGTAAGAGCATAGCACACAAAGGAAAGATGTTAACAGATGTTAATAACAGGTATGGGGGTAGGGAAAGATGTGTAAAACTACCTTCTGTTGCATTTTTCTATAAACCTAAATCTTGCATATTAAAAAACACAAAACATAATTTAAAAAATAAAATGCTGAGAACATAACAACCTACTGGATGGGTGTCAGACTGGAGGTAGGACAGCCAAGAAAAAGCACAGTGGACATGGGTTTTCACCTTAGCACCTCAGTGTAGCAGAATCTCAGCCTCTGAACTGGGCACAGGCTTGCTGGACTCTGTCACCTACCTGCTTGGGTGGCATGGCCTGATATGGAACATCTCTCCCAGACTGACTTTCTTCTTATGAAAAATAAAAATGATAGGAGCTTTTCTGGAGGCTCCTGCAAGGTAGAAGTCGAACAAGACAGTCAGGTAGGGAGCCTGTGTCTAGTACATGTCAATATTTAAGTAGCTATTATCATTAATCACCTCGGGGCAATCACTAAGCATTTTAAACCTGTTGATTTTTCAGAATCAAGGAAAATACGAACAGGAAGCACCATGCAAATTGCTCTGTCTTGACTGTAGGACACAGTATAGCAATAACTCTGATTGCTTTCCTCATAAGAGGCATCTTAGAACCAGGCTGATTCTCTCCTGACCTTGGGTCTCTTCATCAGCAGCCCTTGCTGTTTTCACTCTCATCCACAGGGCCATTCTCTTTCAGAATCAGGCAAATCCTGCAGGTTTGTGAATGACTTGCTTGGGAACAAATTAGGTCCTTTTTTTGCAAACTTACATCAATCAACTCTTTCAGGCTGCATGAGCATTCACTAGTAAAATATTCCCACAGTGTATTAAAGAGTATCTTGTGTTATGGGTCAGTGGCCATCACATTTCATACTTCATACTCACAGTAAATAAATGCTTTGTATATTTGGAGAATATAGCTTTGTTCTGTGTCATTGATAGGCCGTCCTGAGTTTGAAAGGTCCCATTTTCATAAATTCAACCCCAACTGCCTTCACATACTGTTACTATGATATTATGGCAGGACAGGTTTTAATACCCATCCTTGCCCACAGTAAAAAATTTCCAGTAATAAATAAGCAACATATTATTTCATAAAGAAAGCTATCTGCAAGTGAAAAAAATACTCCCTGATTTCAGGAAAACCCAAATTTCAACACATTTGTGTTATTCATCATACAACCTCTGCTCCATTTCCTACCATTAGCAAAGTCTGTAAGGATGATTCCTTGGGATGGGGAGCCAAGGACAGGTTACCATGAAATGCCAAGCGGATGGCATTTGGAGGATGAAACCACAAAGCTCCAACAACTCTAGCAGAGGTTTTTTAATGGCGCTAGTCTACAGATTTATACATGTGTGTTTATGTTTATTCAGAGAGAACTTCTGAGCCCAACACAATTGGTGAAAAAGATTTTCTTACATTCATAGGGTTAAAGTCCCTAAGACAGACAAATAAACAATAAAAATCAAGTTAATTAAAACAGAGGACTAGCCCAGCAGTGTTGGCACTCGCCTTTAATCCCAGTGAGACATAGGTAGGCAAGTCTCTGAGTTCAAGGCTAGCCTGGCCCTAGAACTCACTGTTCCAGGACAGACAGGGCTACACAGAGAAACCCTACCTGGAAAACCAGAGAGAGAGAGAGACAGACAGACAGACAGACAGACAGAGGACTAAAAGTCAAACAACAAAGAACTGACTGACTGATCTGCAATTATATCTGTTATTTCAAGCCACTCAGGATGCATACCCCCAAGCCTATACAGAGTCATGAGAGTTCTTGGTCCTTTATAGACTGTTTTTCACTTACAACACCATGCGCACTTTTTCTACTGGGATCAGCTCAGTTACCTTAATAAAAACTAATTAACTTCCTGTGTCCATGATTATAAATAGCATCCAATACTGATCATTACTGTCCATTCTCAAATTTGCAATCTTGTTTCCTCTTCCATGACATGAAAGATTTCCTTGGAAGTCCCTGAGCCTTATCGTGGTCTCAGAGTCATTTATCACAAAGAAATATGGTTTTCTGTAATCAACCAGGCTTTAACGGGCATTGAATTTGTCACAGGAAGTAGGAATGAACTTTGATTTACCAGTATCCAATTAGGCAAAAGAAAGCAGGCAGACTCTTATGTTGAAATTTCCTAGGTAACATCTTGTAGTCTCAGCCAATGATCATGTTATTTCTTAAAATCAACCTATTTGTTGTCTTCTATGATACGTAACTATTAAACAAAATATTTGAAAAATATGGATAAAAATGAATTCAACTGTTTCTTAACCTCTGTGCCTAAGAATCACACATAAATTGGGGATTCATTCCATACCATTACACATCCTTTGCCTGGAGAATGAAAAGCACGGTCTTCAGGAATGAAAACTGAGAGACTTTCACTGAAGCTGCACTTGGTGCAGATGGACAGATGTAATCATCACCCTTGTCCTATTTTTATTTTTACAATATTAGGGCACATCACCCGGAAGAATTTTACTGTTTCAATCACCCTCCCTTGTAAATATTGCAGCTTTTTTGAACACTGCAGTGCCTTATAGTGGGTAAGTCAGAATCTAATTGAACAAAACAGCCAACACCCTGTTGTGTAAATCTCAGCAAAACACACATTTCACCAGTAAGTTGGATTTAGAGGAGGACATAAACGCACATAAAATAAAGCCCACACTTCTGAAGATCTACAAGGATTCAAAGCAATGAAGTGTCCATGAGAGCTAGACATGGTGGGGCATGTCTTTAATTGTGGCCCTTGAAGACAGAAGGTAGGCAGATCTCTGTAGGCCAGACTGGTCTACACAATTCCAGGACAGTTTGGACTTCGTAGTGATAACCTGTCAAAAAAAAAAAAAAAAAAAAAAAGAGCCCGTGAATCTAGGCATTCAAATATAAAGCTTAGCCTTGTAGCAAACCATTAAAGACACATACAGGATAAAAGTAAGACATAAAGTAGAGACAGGGTTTCTGTGTAATTTTGGTGCTTGTCCTGGAGCTTGCTCTGTAGACCAAGCTGGCCTCGAACTCACAGAGATCCACTTGTCTCTGTCTCTCGAGTGCTGGGATTAAAGGCATGAGCCACCACCACCTGGCTAAGACATAAAGTCTTGAGCTAGCACAAGACTTGTTGACTCTAAGTCTAGACATTCACAATTCAGCTGTATCACACATTCTATTCTACCATGAACACTGGATAGCAGAATAATTAATATATGTCTAACCCTACAAAACAGCTGTGAACAAGACAAAGTCCTTGTCCTCAAGAAAGAATAGGTAAATAGGAAGATCGATTTAGAAAACAGTAAATATTATGAAAAAATAAAACAATGTCTAAAAAAGGGCAAGAGCAGATAAAAACCTAGATATTGTTGATCCATTTTTAAACAAATCCTTTGTTTATTTTTATTTTTATTTATTTTGTTTGTTTTTCCTTTTTTTGTTTGGTTTGTTGGCTGGTTGGTTGTCTTTTTTCAAGACAGGTTTTCACTATGTAGTTCTGACTGTCCTGGAACTCACTCTGTAGTAGACCAGTTTGGCCTCAAACTCACTGAGATCCTCCTACTTTTGCTTCCCTATTGCTGGGATTAACAATGTGGGCAACTATGTCCAGCTCTTAAACAAATCCTTAACTGTTCCATTCTCTTTCCCCAAATAACGTAAATATGACAAGGACACCGTATTCCACTAGTGGTATATGTCCAGCAGTTTGTAGAACTTTTAAATTTTTAGGAGTTGTGTGAATATTATTTCGCTATTATTTCTCAAAGATAAGCTATAATACTTCTCTACTTCAGAAAATGATATTTAAATTTTTTATTAAGTTATATAAGAAATAAACAGGGGTAAATAGCCAAGTGTGGTGGTGTATACCTTTAATCCTAGCACTTTTGAGGCAGAGGCACGTGGATCTCTGAGTCTGAAGCCAGCTTGTTCTATATAGTAAGTTACAGGACAACCAGGACTACATTGAGAAATTTTATCTCAAAATAAAATCAAAGAACAGGAGTTTAAAGAAAGGTATATAAAGAATGACATAGATATGTGCAGATATAGGAAAGTCACAAAAACATTATAAGAATCACTAAATAAATCAATTGAATCAATTTCATCAATAATACCAGAAAATAAGATCTACTAGCAGTGATGATTCCCCAATAAGAATGGCTTGCTTCAGATCAAGAGAAAAGAAATGCTGTCATTCAACTGATTAAATGAGGATATAACACTTTTCCATGGCCTCTAAACAGAAAAACACATTTAAATAGTTGCTCTGTTTTTAAAATTGCATGACTCAACTCAGATCTCATGTCTCTTACAGGCTGTCGATCCACATCTTCTTTTCAACGGGTTGGTCTCAGATCATCATAGTCTTTGGTCTTTGCCTTATTCAACTTGAACTTGCCATTGTTTGTTTATTTGAGACAGGGTTTCATCAAGTAGCCCTGGACTGTCTCAAACAGTTCCTCCTGTCTCAGTGCTAAGGTCACATACGTGACCATGCTTGCTGTGACTAGCACAGCTTGGGTTCCTGAAAACTGACTGGGCCAGTTAGGGAATGAAGAAAGCAAAGACGTACAGACGCATATGCAGAAAAGTTGAGGTCCAGTGGGCTGTGCACAATCTGATGGACTGGAACCAACTATGCCACACCTGGAACTAGCGCCCGGAACCTCTGCTCTTTCATTAGGTACAACAGAGTGGGGAGAAATTTGGTATCTGGATAGGAGATGTCTGTGGGCGAGCAGACTCAGGCTGTAAACATCCAGGGAGAGGAAGCTGCGGTTGCTAGTGTTTTCACATACTGTCTACATCTATCTGCACATGGTCCAGAGGAAGACATTGCCAACCCTCTGATGCTGACCTGGAGAGAAGATGTTGCCAATTTCCCATGAGCCCAAGGCCTTGGTCCTTGCCATGACCAACTCATTTCAAACAACACTCGTTCCCTAAGGCTTCACTCCTTCCCTACACACACACTACCACACGCAGCTTAAGACACAGCTTCTTTGGAGGAAGTGGCTACCTTATTTTATATAATATGCTTTGGCACAGTGATAATGCTAACATATGGGCCAAATGAACATGTACTAACTGAACAAATTGGTTAACTGATTAAATGTTTGTGATCTCTGGTTCAAGATAATTAAAAGTAATTTTGCTGAGGTGGTATGATATCCTTTATCACAAGATCACTGCCTCTTTCGGAAAAGCAGTAATGAAAATTATATGAACATGTCTTATGAAGGTTGGGGGATTATGAACATTCTCATTAAATTCTTTAGAGGAGGGGAGGCTCACAACTACTGAGGAAGAAGGTAAGCAGAAATTAAAGCCAGAGCTATGTCTCTGAAGGTCTTTTCTATCAGCAGATAGACTACTGTAACACCAGATCAGAGAGTCATATAGTTTAAGAATATCTATTATCCCAAAGATAAACACATCCTAATGGTTTGTCCTTGCAACATGAGCCTAAGAACAGGTAGCAGTCCCCCAAGAGAAATGTGAGAATCAAGTAGGTCGGGTAGACATCCATCTCTGAAAGGAAGGTTAACAGAAGAAAGTCAGCTGCAATTCAAAGTAGCATTGCTATTCATTTTTCATGAGTGAAAACAGTTACTGGCCTTTAATAAGTACTCTAGCATATGCCAACTATCCACGTGATTCGATTGGAAGTTCATAGCAGCCCCAGAGACAATTACTGCTATTACTCCAATCTGATGGAGCACAAACATAATAAGTAATTCGCCCAAGGTCAAACAGGAAACACACACACATACACACATGGTATGTGAACTTAGGCCCTCAGCCACTGCATTAGCCAGTACCTGTCACATAAAACATGAAGAGACAGAAATTCTAGCACAAATATTCACTCACTAGGACTTGCACAAAGTAAATACATAATAATTCAAGAATCGCCATGCAATAACCAGACTACATGTTTAATCACAGACTAGGATTAAAGATAGTTATGTCCTGTCCTGGCATGCAAGACAAGACTTCCAACCATTTTCCTGACACCACTTAAGAGTCTAGTCTCCGAGTCTTGGAGATAGATATGCTAATTAGCCACTGGTCAAGGCAAGGCTGTAATGCCTGAGAATCAGACAGACTTGAATGTCTTACCCTGAAAGTATCTTCAACAACTACCAGTGAGTGCAGCAATTTCAGAGAGCAAAATAGAATAGAAACTCATAACATTAAACTATAATTGTGTTTGTGGTGGTTTGAATGAAATGGACCCCATAGGCTCATATATTTGAATGTTTGGCTCCCAGATGAATGGTCTGTTTAGGAAAAATTAGGAGGTGTGGTTTGTTGGAGGTGGTATGTCACTGGGGATGGGCTTTGAGGTTTGAAAAGCCCAATAAGACCTAGTCTCTGTCTCTCTTTCTCTCTCCCTCTCTTTTCCTGCAACTTTCAGATAACATGTGAGCTCTCAGCTACTGCTCTAGCGCCATGCCTGCTTGCCTGCCACCATGCTTCCCTCTATGAGAACCACTGACTAACCCTCTGAAATTGTAATCAAGCCCCCAATTAAATGCTTTCCTTGGTTCATGGTGTCTCTTCACAATGATAGGACAGTAACTAAGACAATGATTTAAAACAAAGCAGACGTTTCCTTACTGAAGTCAAGAAGACCATCACCACCAACAAACACAATCATATTCTATAATTAACACTGTATGAGAAGTATTGCCAAGGTAACTGGACAAGAAAGCAAAAGAAAAAAATGAGATATGTACATTAGATAAATACAGGAGGATTGTTAGTCTGAGGCTACCTGTAGCTACATAGCAAGACTTTGTCTCAAAATTGGAAGGATAACCTGGTGTGCTAATACATACCTTTAAACCCGGCACTCTGGAGGCAGAGGCAGGCAGATCTCTATGAGGCCAATCTAATCTACACATCAAGTTCCAGGTCAGTCAAGGATACACATAATAAGTCTCAAGACAACAACAACAACAAAAGGAGGATAGGAGATAAGCTAGTGGCCCAGGCAGGAGTCAATCCCCTGACTTTCATGTTAGGCCCTGAATTAACAGCAGCAACAAAAAAGGTGAAAACTATATATTTATGATTTGTTTCTATTTGGTCTGCACTGAAGAAGTAGCCATGTATTTCTGGACTAGTGAGGAATGGACCATGGTCTCCACTCAGCCAAATTTGAAATAATATGCGGTATTGCCAGTCTTTAAAGAAATGTAATCAAATATAAGAAAGTCAGTCTGTCGTTTGTGTCACCTGTTGATCCAAACAATGCCTGCTGAAAGCACTTCATTCTTCACAGTATCACCCAAAAGGAACAAACCCCTCCCCCCCCCCCCCCCGTTTCACTATTTACTTTTAATTACAGTCCTTAATACGCAAATGTGGATGCTTGGGGAGTTTTATTAGTCACATTTCTGGTTAAATATTATTATATTCCTAAGTTTTATTCTGGTAATAGTTCTAAAATTAGATTGCTTAATAACAATAATGAATGTGTCTTTCTTCTAAACACAGTTTAGTAATCTTAGACCGATAGCAGGCTAAATTAAGAGCTACGGTGTATTGTAAACCTGGAAGCTATCCCCAGGCACTCGTACAGAACAAACCTAATCTTTCTTCCTCAGGATGGGATATTCCTTCCTCTTCGCCCAGACCTTCCTTTTCCTGAATGCTGATTTGCATGGACGGCAGCCAGTTTCGCTGCCCTGAACTGGCCCACAGAGGCCTGTGGGTGGAAGAGAGGCGACCTCTCTCCAGAGCATCCTGTACGTCAAACTATTGTACTCTGCAGTGTTTGTGTGTGAGCGTGTCTGTGTCAGGGGTGGGACTTGGAGCGTTGCCTGGGTGGAAGGAGGCTTCTTTCATCCAAGTACCTGCAGGTTACCAGCTGGGCGAGCAGACAGAAACAAAACATTGACCCCCATGTCAAGAAAAGGGAAGAAAATGGCGGCACAGCTAGCTAGCAGCCGGGAAACAAATACCTTTTCATGGACACTGAAAAGAAAAACATGTTCAAAACTCAGCAAGTGATTGAAATGGGAGGGTGAGAGTACATTAATTTCAAAGGAACCACAGTCCTGTCGTTAGGATATATGTATCAGAACAGATCAGCTAGCAAATAGAAATATATTCTAATCCTCCCAGGTATGGAAAGAATGCATAAGGCCAGCTTTGTGTGTGTTCACAAGACAAAAATCGCTGTCAATACAAGAAGCTTAATCCAATGCTCCCTACTGAACAACTGCTCCATGAGCTCTGGCATCCTGCCTGATGCCGAGAAAGGGAAAGGCTGAGCCTAGGAAGGGTCAGGGTCCTTGCAAATCGGGGTCTGCATTATTCCTAGTTCAGTCTGAAACTTGGAAGGAGAGCCTCCTGCTCTGTGGGAAACTTCATAGAGATTTGTAGTTCCCAGCCTAAGGTTTACACTTAACACACCCTCTTTGGACAGCAAGAGGGCTTGGAAACAGTGCCAAATATGAGGCCAGGAGTCTGTGTCGGATCTGACACTCACAAGCTTGTGGCTTTGGGCAGGCTGAAATTTTCCTGGGTGTGTCTCCAATACAGCATGTGACTGTCAATCCTGCCCTTTCTCCCTCAAAGATTTTGTGAGAAGTGCAGGATACACACACAAGTGTTTTTGCAACCAATAAGGCAGTGGATGAACAGACCATGAGCAGGGCAGGGGGTGGGGCGTGGCGGGGGAGGGGGCAATTCACAGGCTTCTGTAGCCTTTCCCTATGTCCCTATGTTCCCTGAACAAAATATCTGGAGAGTGTGGCATGGACAATCAATGAGTATTTGTTGACAAGCTAATGACTAAGAATTTCTGCTAGGGACATGTGCAATTCTGGAGTTTTCAAGGACTGCATGGGAGACCTTGGCCATCTCAAGGAAATCTCTAAAATGAGAAGGCTGAGTTAAAGAATTGTTGAGTCTTTTTCTGATTAAATACTGTCTGGTTCTTCTCTGCTCTTTGTACATACCACCTCCAACGCTGTGACACTTGCTGCCACTGTCACGTGGCTTACTCCTCTCCATGTTTTCTTCATGCTTTCGTCTCCATTTTTCTTCTCCACAGTCCCCAAGTCAAGGCTTAGATATCAGTATAAAAAAAGATAGATTTTGCTTCAGAAGTGAGAACCAAAATGATGCTGGAACTATTAAATTCCCAGCAAGCAGTCAAAGCCTTTCCCTTTGTGTGTACAGACAGCATTGTTGGAGGACAGAGAAATACTACAACACTGTGGTGGGTTGCCTGCTATGGGAAATGGAATGGTCAGGAGAAATCACAGATTAATACCTCGTGTGTGTGTGTGTGTGTGTGTGTGTGTGTGTGTGTGTGTGTGTGTGTGTGTGTGTGTGTGTGTGTTTAGCTTTATGGCTTCCTAAAATTACTACATAGCAGAAATATTCTTGGTTCCATTTTTGCTAGTTATTACCAATATAAACAAGCTGTATAACAAGTCATCTATCCAATACATAGTTATTAATAAATATGTGCAATGCTATGCTACAAGAATAAAGACATGCTGGGCAATGGTGGTGTATGCCTTTAATCCCAGCACTAGGGAGGCAGAGGCAGGCGGATCTCTGTGAGTTCGAGGCCAGCCTGGTCTACAAAGTGAGTTCCAGGAAAGGCACAAAACTGCACAGAGAAACCCTGTCTCCAGAAAAAAAGAAGAAAAAGAAGAAGAAGAAGAAGAAGAAGAAGAAGAAGAAGAAGAAGAAGAAAGACATAATGGCAGAGCCAATAAAGTGTTTCTTGTTTTCATGAAGTTTATTATCTACATGAATTTATAGTCTTGAATCTGAGAATTATTTAAATAGGTATAACTTTCAATCAATTATAATAGTTTCTACTGAAAACAAGCAAACAAACAGAACAGAACAGCATGGTACTAAGATGGGGAGCCTGACATGGTCACAGAGATCCAGGGAGCCTTATCCATGCATGTGGTAATAAACTGACCTCTGAAGAGAAACAGAGACTCATTTGAATAGTAAACAACGTGGTAGGACCGTGTGGGAGCCGGGAGAACCCGTGTGGAAAGCCTTGCAGAGGTTCAGTTGAGCAAACTGAAGAGATGTGTGATCCGGGTGCAGAATGTGAGGAGCACAGTGTGACCTGAAGTTGTGGGGTTGGGGGGGGGGATTTGCAGCCCCTCAGGACCAGCTGAGCAGGACTTGTTAAAGATTCTAGCCTTTGCTCAAAAGAGCAGAGCAAAGTCTCATGCTATGAACTGGCTGTTAGGTAATCACATTTATATTCTGAAAGGCTCCTTTGGCTGCTGGGCACTGAATAAACTCAAGAAGGTCAAGGGTGGATTACAGGCAAGCAGCAAAGCAGGTAACTTGAAGCCAAGCCATGATGGCACAGGTGTGAGTCCTCCTGTGCCCAATGCAGAGGACTCTCACAGAGCCCTAGACTGGGAAAATCGTCAGGTACCTGGAGATCTAAATGACATATTACGTAGATGCTTGGCTATAGATGTTTAAAGTTGAGAAAGGAGATGAATGCCGACAACCTATTAACGCAGAGCACGAATAAATTGTGCTACCCAGTCTGAAATAACACTATCTGGTGAGAAAGGGAATGGAAAGAACAATTCCCAGAATTCCTGTTTCTTCTGCTACAAAATAGCAATTGCAATAGTTATTTTACAGAACTGCTGTAACTGAAACGTTGTAGAAAGTAAATAGAAGCCAGGAGGTGGTGGCGCACGCCTTTAATCCCAGCACTTGGAAGGCAGAGGCAGGCGGATCTCTGTGAGTTCGAGGCCAACCTGGGCTAGCAAGTGAGTTCCAGGAAAGGCACAAAGCTACACAAAGAAACCCTGTCTCGAAAAACCAAAAAAAAAAAAAAAAAAAAAAGAAAAGAAAATAAATAGAACTTCAAGTGATATTATTATTACATCATTAGTAAAATTCAAATAAAACCAGATGAAAGTAGCTTATTTATTTATTCATTCATTCATTTATTTATTCATTCATTCATTCATATTTTGATTTTGTTGTTGTTGTTTTTCGAGACAGGGTTTCTCTGTGTAGCTTTGTGCCTTTCCTGGAACTCACTCTGTAGCCTAGGTAGGCCTCGAACTCACAGAGATTTGCCTGTCTCTGCCTCCTGATTGCTGGGACTAAAGGCGTGCACCACCACCACCCGGCTATATTTTGATTTTTTGAGACAGGGTTTCTGCATGTAGCCCTGGATGTCCTGGAACTCACTTTGTAGGCATCAGGCTGACCTGGAACTCACAGAGATCTGCCTGCCTCTGGCTCCTTGAGCTCTGGGATTAAAGGTGTGTACCACCATGCCCAGTCAGTTCTTTATTTTTAAAAAAGTATTTTTCAGGCATAGAAAAAAAAATAGACTAAGATTTTTGTATACCATGTACCAATGATTATCCTCCCAGAAGCAGAACAGTATAATCTCTTGGGCTGGGAAGCTGGCTCAGCAGCCAACAGTGTTTGCCCCTGAGCCTGACCCCACCCCATACACACTAAATAGAAGATAGGTAGGTAGGTAGGTAGGAAGGTAGGTAGGTAGGTAGATAGATGATAGATAGATAAATAGAGAGAGAGAGAGAGAATAGATAGATAGATAGATAGATAGATAGATAGATAGATAGATAGATAGATAGATAGATAGATGATAGATGATAGACAGACAGACAGACAGATAGATAGATGATAGATAGATAGATGATAGATAGATAGATAGATAGATAGATAGATAGATAGATAGACAGACAGATAGATAATAGATAAATGTAAATTTTTGTCAATCCTTTGTATTCAATAATTTCTAAATTTTCTACATTTAGTACATATTGTTTCTACAATAAAATATTACCACTATTGTTTTATCAAGTTCGTGAGTACTTTTCCAGGGAGAAAGATAAAGATGGCAGAACAAGCAAGAGTGGCCTGTGAGGGCAGCCTGTTTAGGGAGTGTACAAGTAGCTTTGCTTAAAGCCAGGTCACTGATTTCCAGTCCCTGTTATAAAGACTCAGAGGTAAACGGTTGAGAATCAGACCAAAGGAAGGTTTTGATTTAACTTAACCCGGCCAGGTTTCCATGGCACATGTGGTCTGAGAACCACCAGCCTTTCAAACCCTTTGTCTGTAATTCTTTACAATAAATGCCACAGCACGGTGGTGTTTAGTTCCCTGAAAAAAAAAAAAAATCCATGCTGGAAACAACATGCATTCAGCTTTATACCAATAGCTAAAATTTGCTCGATTCCCTGTTTCCTAACCCACATCCTGCACACATCCTGCACGTTTGTATCAAGCTGTATCCTTAGTCACCTACTTCCCACAATGTCACACCAGGGAATGTTGCTCAAACTACGAGGAACATGTCCATCTCTCTGCTTGAGTCCTCTGGCCTTCTGCACAAGGCAGGGAGTCTCAGTCACACTGTTAGATCTCTACAGCCACATAAATCGCGGAGATAAACTCCATGGAGTATGAGAGAATTCTGGAAGTTGGGAAACTTAGACGCTAGCCCTCATTGTGTACACATTAGTGGTGTGGTCTGGATCCAGTCCTGTGACCTGTCTACCTTAGGTTTCTTCTTTGCTTTTGTTTTACCATGCTGGGGAATGAACCCGGGGCCTCGAGCATGCTAGGCGAGCACTCCTTCTCTGAACTACATGTCTCCATTGCCTTTAGTGGTTGGGCTGTTTTTCTTTTTGTGAAATTTAAAACACATCCCCCTGTGAAGATCTCACACAATGCTTGGGTTGAGTCTGCGTTAGCCCAGACAGAATCTATAGCACAGGGGTTGAATGGTTTTAATACAGCCTGCCGTAAATACTACCTTCCACATCATCTAAAGCACTATCATCCTCATTCTCTTGTCTGTCCATACTATGCTCCAGTCTTTTCTTGCTACATTTTTCTATAATACCTTTAATACTAGGACAATATTTTTATTTTGGCTAGTCTATTCATGTTTCTCCATACCCAAGAGAAGAGACTGATCTTTCCAATTCTGTTTGTTAGTGTATCCACTACCTCCAGGGGAGAGCCTAATACTCAAAGTCTTCAAAAGTACTGAATGAATGAATCTAAAAGTTATCGGACTTATAGGTCTCCCAGGGTGAGGGGGGGAGGTCTCATCTAGGAGCTTACCTAGACGATAGACTAGGAACAGAGGTAGGACACCGTCCCACCCTTTTTCTGGGGACATTCAGCCTGGATATACAGACATATAGATGTACACATAATGTCTACAAGAATGTGAGTCAGCAGACCTCATCCTGACTCACCTACAGCCTAAATTCTCCAAATCCCTCTGAGCCAAAAGCAACGGCTGCCACGAGTTTCCTGCCATGATAAACTGTGAGCCAAAGAAACCCTTTTTCTCTGGCCTTGGTGGCACATGCCTTTAATGCCAGCACGTGGGGGTGCAGAAGAAGATAAATCTTTGTGGGTTACTATGTAGGGCTGGCCTACATAGTAAGTTCCAGGACAGCCAGGGGTACACAGGAAGACCCTGTATCAAAAATAAATAAATATAAAATAAACCCTTTCTTCCTTAAATTGCTTTGTCAAAGTATTTTATCATAGCAAAAGGAAACAAAATAGAAAAGGCCCTAATTATTTTTCAAGTGGGAAGAGGGTGGGAGGTTTGTAAATGTGGAACATGACTGATAACGCAGCAAAGTCTGTAACTCCAGAGCACACCACTTTTTGCACAGGAATGGAGGACCGCTAAGTCGCTGAGGAACAGTACACACAAGAAAAACCCTGCCTTTTCGCTGTTTTCCTGAAAGCAGACAGAAATTCATAATGTGTTCTTCCTCCATTCTCCACTAAGGGGAACAGAATTCCATCCCTTGAGCCAGCTCTACCCCCTGAGCCCCACAGCCAGCACCTGTGAAGCCCGCCTAGCCAAGCTCATCAAGTTTACTGTGCCTACCGTTAGCTTTCCTGTGCACATGCCTTCCCATAGCTCAGCCCCCTCGAGCCTCAAAATCCTTTCCCTTTCTTACTGTCTCAACACAATGCATTATTCCTTTGTCAATGAGCTGCAAACAGCCACGTCCTCACCACTCTGAATGGATGGCGCATCACTGAAGTCTCCCGTGTGTAGATGTAAATGCGCGCACATGACTTTGGTTTGTTTTTTCTTCTTTCGTTCATCACTCTTCTTTGGTCAGCCTAGTGTATATAGCTCCTCAAGCAATGACCCTAGGATGAGTAAAGGACAAACCTGTCTTTCTTTCCTTACGGTCGACATGTTCCCGTTTGTTCTGTAGACAAGGCCAGGCTGACAATGGAAAGAGTGGTCAAATTGGACCTGAAGATGAGTGAGCAGGCATCGAGCGCATTCAGCTCCACTAGCTTCTAGTCCTGGAGACACCAATATGTTTCATGTCTTCGTGATTTGTTTGTTTGTTTGTTTTGTTTTGTTTAAGGCAGGGCCTTTCAGATCCTAGATTATCTTCAGACTAGCTTTGTAGCTGAGAATATATCAAATATATATATATATAATACCCCTACCTCTTCTTCCTGGATGTAGGGAAATTACAGGTGTGCACCACACACTTACACAATATGGAGATCAAATTCAAGGCTTCTTGTTTTCTAGGTGAGTACTCTACCAGAACATTTTCTTGATATTTTTTGAAAAGCGCTTTGTTTTCTTTCCGTTTTGAGCATTTTTCTGAAACTGTTCTCAAAACAAGACATTCTATGTGCAATGGAGTAGGATGCTTTGTTTTCTTCAATAAATTTGCAAACGTTCTTCAGGTATGTCTGAACTTGGTAAGTCAATGGAATATCAATTTCTGAGGACTTATTTCCATAATATAAATATAAATAGTCCATCTGAGGGTGGCTGTAGTTGGACACTGAGCTGTTGCCTGAGGACAGACCCTGAACCCTGAGACTAGACCACAGCTGCTGTTCACAGGACTCAGTAAAGGTCACTTCCCACCATGAGTTGTAACAGAACCTTTTATGTAACAGGCCATTAAGTGACAGGTACACTAAAACGTAGACAAGGAGAAAAGAAAACAAAAAATGTCGACCTGTTGTTCTACATTCATCAAAAACATTAAACTTCAATCTTCAAGAAAAAAAAAACTTTTAAAAAGCAGACATCCGCAGTTAGGCCAATTGTTAAATATGATTTTTTTTTTTAAATCAACATGGGGGGTGTCTTAGTTTCTGTTTTTGTTTTTCCAGATCAAAGAGCTCACGAAAGGTAGCCTTTTGAAAACAATGAAAAAAGGAAGCATTTGTGAATTTGGCCTAAAACATATGGGGCTGAAAGCTCTTGACTCTTGGCTTCTGTTTTTTCTCCTTTTTCGGGGGAGCTTCAAAGTCAGTAGCTGGTGGGTTTGGCAGAGCTGGGCTTTGAAGAGGGAAGAGGAGGGAAGTCAATGACAAACAGGTCGCAGGATGGGGCATTTCAACTGAATTGTATTAGAGGTTTTGAGGCCTCCGCCTCAAAACTTCTTAATTGTAGGGAGATAATTAGCAGCAGATCATAGCCTCACATCTTTCACCAGAAGTCCTGACTTCCGGTGAGGGCCCCACCCTCACCCCCCACTTTCTGACAATTGTGATTCTTAGTACAAGAGATCAAAGTGGCTGCCTGCAGGATACAGCCAGATTATGCTCTTTAAATGAGCTAGTTGTCTATGTTCCTGGGCCAGCTCCCAGCCAAACAAACCCTGGCCCTACTGCAGATGACCCTCCACCCCAGGCAGGTTGAAAGACCCACAGAGGAAAACGGGTTAGAAGGCATCTATATATAAAGTGTTTCTTTGGAGACAGTAACTTAGTATAATTGTGAGGGAAGATGCTTTATAAGCTAAAAACAAACCAAGAAGTGTCTAAAGAGACCTCCCTTCTCACCAAGCTGACTCAAAAAGGAGACTACTTAATTAGAATCTGTAAGAATCAACATTAGCTCTCAAGTGACCCAGAGCCATTGAACTTGAAATTTTGGTCAGTGTTTCTAACCCCTGCTTCCGGTCACTGTGGGATAGCAGTCTGTTACTAACCATGTGGGACACCCACTTTTGGGGGGACCTGGCTAGTTTCACGGGTTTTGGTTTTGGTTGTTTGTTTGTTTGTTTGTTTTTTGCTCTGCCCTTGGGATGTATGAGACCCCCATCAGCAAACTCAGCTGTCAACAGCATCCAAGGTTCACAGAGGCGACTATGTGCAGACAGGCCCTCTCTGGGCTGCAGGTGGGGCTCCATGCAGTCACAGGTCACTGCTGTGCCCAGCTAACAGGTGTTGTACAGACTTCGGGACCCCCTGAAGAGGGTCCTGCCTCTGGCGGGCAGTGCCTTTGAGACTGTGAGAGCTTGTGGGAATTCCCCGGGCGCGAGGAGGAGGAGGGACCAAGTTGGCTGTGGGAGTTCTGCCTCAGAGTGCAGCTTCCACCCATATGCACATCTCCCCCCCAGAGCCTGAGACCTCACACAGCTAAAGCCAGGCATCTGCCGCAGAGCACCACAGCGCTGGCCCACATTTGCAGAGGGGAGAGACAGGCTCCCTGTCTTCACTCAACAGGCGGTAACTCTTCATCTTGGTCCACTGGAAATGGTACCGGTAGCCACACCATAGCGAGCTCTACATCCAGGAACCAAGTTATTAAATCTGCCTGAATTCTGGGTGCATTTTCTGGCTCTGTGGACTTAGAAATGTTTGAACTGGGACTGGAGAGGTAGCTCAGTTGGTAGAGTCCTTTTCCAGCATGCACAGCGCCCTAAATTCTATCCCCAGTAGTACATACACAAGGCATGTGCGACAGACACTTGAGAGGCGGAGGAAATAAAACGAGAAGGTTCACTGCAGAGTCAAAGCCAGGTGGGACTTCTTAGAATCACTTTTAGGGAAAGACTTTGGAAGATCAAGAAGTTCTGAGAGCCCAGCCATGCACTTAATGAAGCAAGTTTCCTAGCTGAAGAAATAAACAGTTATCTAATTGAAAGGTACAGCTCCTAGAGCAGTGATTCTCAACCTCCTAATGTTGCGACCCTTTAATACAGTTCTTCATGTTGGGGTGACCCCAAAGCATAAAATTATTGCATTGCTACTTCATAACTGTAATTTTGCTACTGTTATGAATCATATGTAAATATCTGATATGCAGGATAGCTGAAATTCAACCCCCCAAAGGCGTTGAAACCCACAGATTGAGAACCATGGTCCTAGAGAAGCAAAGACAGTCAGTCATACATAGATTTTTAAGGAAAAGAAAGTCTGAGCTTTTCTTATCCACAGTGGTGGGCCACCATCACCAGTTTACAAGTTAGAGACAGTATGAATCACTCAGTTCCCCTTTTTTCTGTCTCCTTATAGGCCCTGAGTGCTAGAACCTGAGGGACCTAAAGACAACATGCCTGTTTTCTATAAATAGTAGCAAAATTAATTGCAATGGCCACAAGTAAAAAAAAAATGTTAGCAATGACTTTAAACTGTTTTGCTACATTTTTTTTTAAAAAAAAATTGATTTATTTATAATGTATACAGTGTTCTGTCTGCATGTATGCCTGCAGGGCAGAAGAGGACACCAGATCTCATTACAGATGGTTGTGAGCCACCATGTGGATGCTGGGAATTGAACTCAGGACCTCTGGGAGAGCAGCCAGTGCTCTTAGCTGCTGAGCCATCTCTCCAGCCCATACATTTTTATTTATCATTATTTTGTATGCGTGTATTGGTGGGATGCACAGATGCCATGCCACTGCATGAGGTCAGAGGACAACTTCGCAGGGGTTAATGTTCACTTCTCCTATGTGAGTCCTGGGAATTGAACTCAAGTTGTCAGGCTTAAGGACAGGTGCCTTTACCCACTAAGTCATCTCCCAGCTGCACAAAGTCTTGTTACATGAAAAAAATAATAATCAGGTCATAAAAGGATTATGGCCAGGCATACTGTCATGCACTTGTGATCACAACTACTTGAGAAAGGGAAGTGTATCACAAATTCAAGTGCAGTTTGTCCTGTTCGGCAAAAGCCCATCTCTAAATACAATGAGAAATGGAAAAGGTTTGGAGAAGCAGATGCACATGCAGGAACTTATCCTCCAGGAAGCTGGGAAGTGACTATGGCAACGGAGAACCCTACTTACTGCTCCTGAAGAAACCAAGTTCAAGGGGGAGAATGAGTCTATCCCTCTATCTGGTTGGCTTTTTGTCAACTGGACATAGGCTGGAATGATCTAGGAGGAGGAACCTCAATACAGAAAATGTGTTCATCAGATAGTCTATAGGCAAATCTTTAGAACGTTTTCCTGATTAGTGATTGACGTGGGAGGGCCCAGACCACTGTAGACTGTACCACCCCTAGGCAGGTGGTCCTGGGTTGTAGGAGAAAGCAGGCTGAGTGAGCCACAGAGAACAAGCCACATGCCACTCAAATGGTCTCTGCTTCAGTTCTGACCTCCAGGGTCCTGCTTCGGTTTCTGCCCTGACTTCCCGCAGTGGTGAACTGTGATGTGGAAGTGTAAGCCAAATAAACTCTTTCCTTCCCAAGATCTTTGTGGTCATGGTCTTTATCAGAGCAACAGAACCCCAGTTAAAACACATTCCTAGATGCCATACACATGAATCCAGCCAGCTTCCAGGAACAGTCATTCTATGGAACAGTGCTGGTCAAATGGCTGACTGGTGCTTGATTGCTCAAGGAATCAAGGATCAGTGCTTCGCTGATGAGATGCCTCAGTAGGTAAAGATGCTTGCCACCAAGTCCGATGTCCTAGCTGGATCCCTGGGACCCAAGTAGCGGTTGTCCTCAGACTTCCACAAACATATGTGCATGTATGCACACACACACACACACACACACACACACACACACACACACACACACACACTAAATGTAATTATTTAATGAAGGATTATTGCTTATACTCCCTCCCCAAGCTAAGGAACCCAACACTCATGAGTGTATGCCTTAGATGATTAATCTTGTTTGTCAACTTGACAGAATCCAAGAGCCTAAGATACAAGCATCTGGGCATGTTTATGAGGAATTATGTAGAAGATTAGGTTAATTAAGGCAGGAAGATCCACCCTAAATGGAAGACTCACCTGAATATGAATTATAAATGCTCAGCCAATAGCTCAGGTTTCTTACCAGCTAAAACCTACATTTAAATTAAACCATTTCTATTCATCTATGAATTTCCATGTGGCTCGTGGCTTTACCTGTCCTCTAGCATGTCTTGCTTCCTGGGCGACTGGCTGGCTGGCGTCTCTCCTGACTCCGCCCTCCTTCTTCCCATCATTCTTAGTTTGGCTTTGCTACCTAGCTTCCTGCCCAGCTACCGGCCTGTCAATCTTTTATTAACCAATGAGAGTAATACATAGTCATGGTGGAGAAAAGGATCGGCAGTCAGCTATCAATAAGAAGCCAGACTTAGTGAGAGACTCCTCTCCCAGGTGAAAGACCATCTGCGCATGCCTCTTTCCTGGCTCTTCCTTTGCCTCTCCAGAAAATATAGCTCTACGCAGTAAAAACTTGGGAATTTCTCTCTCCCTTATTTTGACCCAAACGGTAAGTAAATTCTCTATCCATATCTGTGTCTATATCTACGTCTGATATATATGGCTGTTTCTCTTTATTGCATTAGGCATTGGGATCCGTAGTTCAGTGCCATGGCCAGAAGCTCTGGAAACATCCGGAGGGTTCCTGCTGCGAGGGATGCCATGCAGAATCTGAAACTTAGGCATTACTGGGCGCTCCTCAGCCCATCACCAGAGGTTCATGCACTTTTGTCCAGCTGTGCTTCTACACAGCTGTCTACCCTTCATAGAACCTAGGCATGGAAAGAGACAGTTTTCTCTGGGTCTCGGTGCTGATGAAAGAATTCTGAAATACCCTAAGTCCAGGAGTGACAGGATGGAGAGAAGAGAGAAAAACTACTCAGCTAAACTCCTTGTTTCTAAACAAACAGAAACATAAATTCAAATCTGCAGGAGGACCACAGCCACCATGGCATTCTGCTCACAACCCTAACCGATCAACATAGGTTACCCTCCGACCCCTACACTATGCATTATGTGTGGTTTCATTCCCTTAACTCTAGGCCATGCTGGCTACAATGCTTTCCTTCCCACTAAGCTTACAAGAAATGCCCATAGCTCTCGTCCAGTGTCTGTTTTGACTCCTAGGACATTAACCCCAAAGTTGGACTTTCTGTTTTTCTACCTGGCATCGGTCATGGCTCAATGGGCCCGTTTGTTTCAGAGATCTTTCTGTCTCAAACGTTTTAGTTGAATAAGGATCTTCTTTTCCACATTCCGAAACTTTAAAGTACTTCTTTTTAACTTTTTAAAATTTGTGTGTGTGTGTGTGTGTGTGTGTGTGTACCTGTTTATATGGGCACCACATGTGGAGACCAGGGAAGGGTGTTGAATCCCCTGGAGTTCCAGGCCATTTCGAGCTACGTAATATGAATACTGGAAACTGAAGCCAAGTTCTCTGCAAAAGCAGCTCACACTCCTAACCACTGGTAAGTGTCTCCAGGCCCTCACTTAAAACTTAGCGTGGAGAATTTACTATACCTGCTGGAGGTAGGACTCAGGGGTAGAGCACAGGTTCCGCATGCCGGGCCCTGGGTTTGGTCCAGTGAACACAGAATGTTGTGTTTTGTTTTGTTTTTTAAATGAAAAATAAAAAGGCAGGTATTATGACACAGTTCTGTAATTGTAGTCCCTGGGACATAGAGGCAGGACAATCAGGAGTTCAAGACCAACCTTGGCTATATAGCAAGTTTAGTTTGAGCCTAGCCTGGGACATTGGAGACCCTTTTTGATAACCCAAACGAATAAAAAATAGGCCTGGTAAGATGGCTCAGTGAGCAGACTCTCACTGCCAAGCCCAAGGCTCTGATTTCAATTCCCAGGACCCACGTGGTGGAGAGATCTAAACCCCCCCCCATCACAAGTTGTCCTCTTGCCTCCCCTATCCTGTGTCCCGTGTGACCTCCCCACCACCCCACCCCACCCCACAACACATGCACACAGTAAGTGGTGTAATAAAAATGTACAAACAAGCCAAGGCTTAGCCACACTTTCCTATGATGACCCTGGTGTTTGTTAGGGAGATGTAGGTCCTGAGCTTTATGGTGTTTGAGGAAGGACATCCCACAGGTAGGGTTCTACTTCAATGGAGTCCCTGTAAGAAGGAGCTCAGAAGTACTGACTGGGAAGCGGAATGATTGAATTCCTGGGTCTGTGTTGGCGCAGTTTGGGGTTGTTTGGGGGAAATTATTTCCTAACCTCAAACCTTGTGGCATTTCCTCCCCTTTGTGTTTGAACTCTCCGACAGCCCACCACTTCACACTCTGGCTTTTGAGGTGAAACAAATTCCCCAGCAAACGGATATGCAAATTTAGAGCTACAGAGATTCTGTTGATTACCTGGAAAATGAATAGTTGAGGAACTTGAAGCCAGGAGAGATCAAATGAGCAGCCTGCCATCCATCAGTCACAGCCACCGCTTGGCTTGTTACCAATCTAGTGATCTATCTCCAAGACACTCCTGAGAATGAACTGGAGGGGGGGAAAAAGAAGAAAAAGACGGAAAAAAACAGCAGGCGTAGATACTTCGTTTAAATGTCATAAGATAAAAGGTATTTAATAGACCGTAACTATTATCATCTAAAACACAATGTGTTCAAAACAGAGAGATAAGAAATTTAGATTTTTCACTTCCATTTTATTTTGGGCCCACACAGTCACTTAACTTATTACTGCACCAAGCTCAGCTCTTAACTTCTAATATTTGAAGGCCGGCAAGGTGAGTACCTGCTGCCAAGCCTGAGTTCAATCCGGAATTCATAACATAGAAGGAAATAACCAATGCCTAGAAGTTAATCTCTGACCTCCACAGCATGGGATGCATGGGTGTAACACACACACACACACACACACACACACACACACACACACTCACACTCATACACACACACACACACACGAACACTCACACATGCGTGTACACACATGCACATGTACACATACACATCACGATAAATAAATATAAAAGCAAAAAAAAATGAACACTCCATAATCAAATTATGTACATAATACACAGTTAGTTCAAGCTAGAAAATCTGAACAGAGGAAACTATAAATTAAAAAAAAAAAAAAAAAAAAAACAGCAAACCTTCCTCTTCACCCCAAATTTCTCATCCGTCATCAGCTTGTGACATGTGTCTAAGCAGCCTCCCCTTCACTCCTCGGGGGCACACTAGCACACCTAGCTCCCTGTGCACTGTTTTCATTAACCGCACAAAAGGAACTTTAATATACACACTGTTCAACACCTTGCTTTTATCTGCCTAATATTTTTAGATATTCCCACACCAGCACATATGCCCCTCTCTATTTTTAAAGCCTGTGTACTCCACCACACTGCCAGTGGGCTGCCATGTACTTACCTCCTCCCTTACTTATGGCACTTAGATTGTTTCCAGGTTGTTTTCCTCTTAGGTCGACATTGTCCACTTTATTTCCGGGCAGAGAAACCAGGGTTCCAGAGGGGTGATCAAGTCAGCTGCTTGATATTGTTTGCTAATAGGGAGCCATGGCAGCTTAATTAAATGAACCTTTGTGTACTTTCTAAGTCCCCACTTTTTGCTTTTTCATGTAGGTTTCACCCAGTCAATCCAAGACACTGTGTCTGCTGATCAGACTTGCTGATGGTTCCCTCAGAAGTTTTTCTCCTTCTCTTGACACCATAGGAAGCAACTCTGAAGCCAAGCCCAAAGTCCTGTCATTATAGGGTCATAAACATGTTGTCTCAGGAAAGTTACCTGCATTCCTTTATACTTTATAAATTAAGATGGACTCTCTCAAATGGTGTAAAAGAATCCGTGTATCAAAAAATACATATGTGAGCCGGGCGGTGGTGGCACAAGCCTTTAATCCCAGCACTCGGGAGGCAGAGGCAGGTGGATCTCTGTGAGTTCGAGGCCAGCCTGGGCTACCAAGTGAGTTCCAGGAAAGGCGCAAAGCTACACAGAGAAACCCTGTCTCGAAAAACCAAAAAAAAAAAAACAGAACAAAAAAAATACATATGGCTTCCTCTCCTCCATTCACAGAAGGGATGAAAAGGGAGAGGGACAGGGATGAGATTCAGGGATGCTCATTCCTCAGCCTCAGAACCTGTGACTCTCAGCAGCTAACTATGCAACTACACAGCATAAAGAATGAGGCCACCTGGTAACGAAGTGACCTTGGGACCTCAACTGCTTTGACGATGTGGGGCCCCAGACCCACGGATTACATGGAAGGATCTGTTCTCTTACTGGCTAAGGGGCTGCAACAAGGGCCACACAAGTTAACCCAGCCCCCAAGACAGGACCATTTCACACTTCCCTGCAGGGGACTAATGACTCTGCTTGTGTGACTGTCCCAGAGAACAGTTGCCCTCTTCCTGAAGTCTTTCACTCCGGTCAATAAGCCTTCCGTTGCTATGCAAAGCTATTGAGCCCGAGTCATTCCAAGCAAGGTAAAGTGCCTTGCCTTCCCACCCTTTTGTCAAGTGTTCAGTGGCTGTCCTAGTAATTGCCGCGTATTTCACCTGCTTCTGGGAAAGAGCTACCGCTTTAGAAGGCTTGTCGGCAATCACTCACAGCAAGGCCACCGGATGGCCGGCTGCATGGGAGTTGCCCTCACATTCACTGGCTTTTCTGTTCACACCCCCCTGCTGGGCTGCCCGCCTTCCCCTGCAAAGCAATAACACACTTGTCACAGCGTGGGCCCTTGCATACCAAAGCAGTCAAAGAAACTGGGGAAAGAACTCAAGGTGTGAGCGCTATGAGGAAGTCCCATTGCCTTTCAGTTTGCCATCCTCCACGGAACAACTCCCAGGGATTCATCCCAGCAGAATGATGTTTTAATCTATGTTGACCAAAATTGGATACATTCAGCTCTTAGGTCAATAGACCATGCAGCAAACACGAAAGAATTGTTCTGTACTGTGGAAGCACACCTTCTACAAACCTAATTTGCAATCAATCACAGGGAAAGATGGTAAAGGTCCTTCCTTCCCATAACGGTAATAACATTATGCAGTGATTTGTAGTTCTTAATAATTTCACATGTCATTGCATTTGATACGGGAAAAGGATGGCTGGTGACATTCCACATGTGTGTTTATTTGACATTATTTTAAACTGTGAAAGCAAAGCTCAGGCCTTGCTGCAGTGGATGAAAGACCATCCATCAGCTATCTGACTTTGCTCACCTACTCTCCAGACCTCTGGGAAATGTGCTGGTACCCTAAGGAAGAACGTACCTACATTCTCTCCCTGCTCTGGGATTCGTTCCCCACATGCGAGTCCTGGAAAGAAGTGAGAAGGTATTTTGCTTTAAACACATCTAACATCCCCAAAGAGCTACAAATCTTTGTTTTATACAACCTAAGCCCTGCCAGGGGTCTGAACGACACTCAAAAGCTGTTCTCATTGTGAGCAACTGCATTCGCCAAGTGCCCAAACACAAGAGTAGACAGCAGATGATTGTGTATAGTGCCAAGGATGCTGAGTGGACTGGGCCTACTGTAAACCTGGGGCAAGTAACATATTACTTGGGTGGAAAGTCTGAGTTTTAAAGGCATGTGGTCCTTGCTGTCAGATCTTTATGACTTACCCACTGGGGATTGTGTCTGTTTATGTGTGTGGTTTACTCATTGTCTTTCCGTTTATATTTGGTTTATGTAGAAGGAGGCTTAACGCCTATGTATTTATAAGCTTGGCAAATCTTCTTTTGGCGTGTCTGTTTTTATTCTTCAACCTAAAATACTTCTGAAGACTTTGCCATTTTAAGTTTCCTACTAAAGTCAGGGGCTAAATGAAAGCATCTTGTGTGCCTCAGATTTATGCTGAGGTTAACCCACTCCGTGTTTTTAAATGGGACTTCGAAAATATGGCCCATAAAGTAGAGGAGGAAGGAGAATTCTCCAGACGTATAGCTAGATACCTATTTCCAAAATAGAACAACAGGCTTCACAGATGTCCCCAGATGGTCTCGGTAATCTAAATTCCAGATAAGAAAATCACTGCAGAATATTAGAGAGGCAAGTTTTACCTTAGACGTAAAGATGATCTTTCAAGCTAAAAATCGAACTGATAGATCCCACCTGCGCATGCAGCTCTCCGGAGGAGCCTTGGGAACAGCCACCCTCCCAGCCATGGACCCACTACAGACTCATTTGGAGGGACAGCATGGAGGCAGGAAGAGGAACTCAGTACAGACAAGTAGATGGTCTAAGTTCAGACATATCTGCCAGCACCCAGAATAATCCCCAAGTGAAAACGGAGGTTTAGGAGGAGTTAGTAACTTTGTCACTGAGATTCCGGTCGTCTGGTCATCATTATCCCAGCGTCACTCATGCAAACCACTTTCTTTGAGGATGATTTTGATGAAGGAAGCACAGGATCTAGATCTTTGTCCCTGGCAAAACCATGTCCCCCGGAAATACAGCTGCCTGGTGCATTTTAGCAAAAATGTTAAACTTCCATTAACCATTTAATCACATCACCCAATTTATTTTTCTCTTCTGCCTTTATAGTCCCAACACGTCATTTACTCAAGATGAGGTGTTGACTGCTCAAAACTGTGTGTGTGCATGAAATTACCCCTCATACCTACATCACCTACTAGATGCTGTCTATGAATGGATGCGCATCCCCTTAAAATCTCACCAGGGAGGAATAAATCTTGCATAGAACAGCAAAGGTCTCCATGTTGGTTGTACCTTCAGCCTGTTACTGCCTGTGCCTCTTGGCGCAGGAAACCACTGTGTGGAGAATACATTCCTGGACAACAGACCTGACATTGTTCCGTGGCTTCCAGGACCAGCTTTGGGTGTTGCTGCCGAGCCGAGCCTCCACCCTGTGTCTGCAGCTGCTCCCATTGCTCACAATCACTTCCACATGCTGGGTTCAGAGCTAGGAGTCAAAGCAACTTCAAGTTTGGCCACACACATCGAAGGGGACCCTCTCATACTAAAGTGGCATTAAGAATGGTTTATGGTATTTACTTAAAAGCTGGTTTTCCACAAAGGCCGTTGTCGGTCTAGGGAAACCTTAATGCAGCTTTTGTTGAAATAAGGGTATCAGGTAGTAAAAGAGCTCCACTGCTTGTTTCAGAGTTCTGTTAGAGACCCCTGCTCCACAGAGCTCCACCGAGGGCTCCACCATTACAGCAGCGCCATTGTGCACAGTCCCGCTGCAGCAGTAAAGGGGCTCTGACTTGAAACAAGGACAGAGAAAGTAGAGGAGTCCCTGGTTCCTGACTTTCTTGGGGAGAACCAAAAATATCTGCAGTGAGCTGAAACTGTTGAGACGCAGCAGGTTACCTAAAAACATAGTCACAGACTCAGGGATTCTATAGCCCATGTACAGACAACATTGTGAAGGCCAGTGGGTACCCAGCTAGTGCTCCTTCTAAATCTTTAAGAAACCAAGGACATGCAAATTAGGAAGGGCTGCAAGATTGTTCATTTCCTAGCATGTCAGATAGGTGAACTTCTAAACCAAGCACGTCTGCTTTGATTTTTTTTTTTTATTTTTTTATCTTATTTTATTTTTATTTTTTGGTTTTTTCAAGACAGGGTTTCTCTGTGTAGTTTTGGTGGCTGTCCTGGATCTCGCTCTGTAGACCAGGCTGGCCTCGAACTCACAGAGATCCACTGGGCTCTGCCTCCCGAGTACTGGGATTAAAGGCATGTGCCACCACCACCCGGCTGATTTTTTTCTTTTAACTTTATATTTAGTAGATATTTCCAGGTGAATTTTAATGTTGATGTCCATGAACGGGTTGATGTCCATGAACACCAACCTAAGCAAGCACGATTAATGAAAATAGATATGAATGTAGAAACATTATGAATGAATTTGTAAATGAATCTTGTCTGGTTTTCTACAGCCTTCATAAGAAGAGGCAGGTATTGCCATTATGTATAAATTTTGATTACAGAAAACAAAATTGCCATTCCCCAAATCTATCTGGAATCCTAAGCTAAATGTATCCACTCAGAAAATTATATTCATTCTTATTGGTACTATGAAATATAGCTCATACATGCCCAAATCACAGAGTGATACTCACTTGAGAAACAGATAAAAACTGTTGCATGCAATTGTGTCTCTATGAGTTGCTGGCATTATGTAGGATAGGGAGAGAAGGAATTCATAGTTTCATGGGGATGACGGGGGTATGTATGTATGTGCACATATGGGTTGGGGATGCTTGTGCCCATGTGTGCCCCTGTAGAGGTGGGAGGTCAATGTCGGGTGTCTTCTTCAATCACTTTCACCTTGTTCTTTGAGAAGGGGCCTCTTACAGAATCTAGAACTCAGTGATTGGCTGAGGTGACTGGCCAGCAAGTTCCCAGCATCCTCTTGTCTTTGTCGCTCAGCTCTGGGACTACAGGCCACACACACACTCCCCTATCCAGCCTTTTACCTGAGTGCTGGAGATCCAGACTTAGGTTCTTGTGCTTGTAAATGCAAGCATGACCCACTGAGCCAACTCTCCAGCTCTTGAGTTCAAAGGGACTTGCCGTTTCAGTCAAGAGAATGACAAGCAGAAGCTAATTGAGGACTTTTCCTAATGATGAAGCAACCCGTTCAAAGACTTGATTTAAATCAGCGTATCACAGCTACTCTCAAACACTTCTTGAATTTCATCTTCCTTCTTTATATGGCCCCTGGGTTAGCCTTTTACCACAGCGAACTTTAGATTCTTATTATACCCATACATAAAAGAGAAAGGGGAAGGAGGACTAAATGGTTGGCGGAGGGAGGTCTAGATCCTGACGAAGACAATGGTGAAACTATAAAATAATCTAAAAACAATCTTTCAGACCTTTGGGAAAATCCATGTGGTAGACACACCTTTAATCCCAGCACTTGGGAACCAGGGGGACATGGATCTCTGTGAGTTGGAGACCACCTGGTCTACATAGGTAGTCCTAGTTCTCAGCCAGTAAGAGCTGCAGAATGAGACCCTGTCCAAACCAAAACAACAGTAACAGCACCCAAACCCCACAAGAGCTGCTGGGAAGTTGAAACATCGGGGCGGAATCAGGTCCCTCCCTACTCCTAGACGTGTTTCTACAGGCCAGTTTACCTGCTCCTTTATTTTAGCCTGTCAGCTGAGACTAGACTGATATTTAGGTCAGACCTCATGTGCAATCTAGTTTGCTTCAGAGACCGTTTTCCTAGTGCCCCTGGGAAGCTAAATTGAGAAAAACATGGTTTGCAGCCAACTCTTTTTCTTTTCTTTTCTTCTTCTTTTTTTTTAAATCACTAAGTCATAATCTTAAACAGGATAACAGTGACAGATGGACTTGCCCTGGCTATTGAGGACAAGGCAGCAAGCTCCTGACTATCTTAGCTTTCACTTTCCTAATCAACTTGCATTTCTCTTTGAGGGAAAAAGAGAACAAAGATGGCCCTGGATTTGCCATCCTCCCAAGTCACATCCCATTTAGAAAGAACCTCGAATGCCATAATGTCAAATGTCATTAGGTTTGACATACTTAATTGCATTAAGCTACAGTGATGATCTCTAATGAGACATTGAATTTCCTCCCCCAAAATCAGTCACCAAAGCACATTTTCTTCTGATGGATTAATTAATAAAATACGAGGCTCCTTATGCAAAATATATGTCAGCGATTCCCGAGTGTGTCGATGCCCTAACTCCTCTGAATAAAGAAGTGGAGGCCCGAGGAAGACGCAGTAATGAGCACTGGGATTCACGCTGATGCAGACAATTTCACCAGCCATCCCTGACAGAGTCAGCTCGGTCTGAGCTGTAAGCCTGGAAAGCAGAGTGCGGCCAAACCACGGTCAGAAGGGGATGTCCTCCCTGACAGGAAAGAAGCGCACATCCTCCTCAGTTAGGATCTGTTGACTGTCAAAGACGTTTGCCAGCATTGCCGTCTGGTTAATGTTGGACCACGTTTTTTGATGATTGCAATTACAAAAAAAAGCTGTTTGGGGAAAAGTCAAATATACACAGAGGCGTGGTGTTCACTGAAATGTAGGATTTGCAGCAGTGATATGTAGAGGAGCCAGGGAGATGGTTCAGTTGGTAACGTGCTTGCTTTGCCATGCAGCGAGAGGACCTTAGTTCAGATTCCTGCATCCACATAAAGACTTGAGCATGACGGCACACAGCTAAAATCCTAGTACTGAGGAGGCAGGGATAAGAGGATCCCTGGGTTAACTCACCAACTGGTCTTGCTGAATCATGAACTCAAGATTCAGTAAGTCAGTAGTTCCCAACCTTCCTAATGCTACAGAGAGAGAGAGAGAGAGAGAGAGAGAGAGAGAGAGAGAGAGGGAGGGAGGGGAGGGAGGGAGGGAGGGAGGGAGGGAGGGAGGGAGGGAGGAAGGAAGGAAGGAAGGAAGGAAGGAAGGAAGGAAGGAAGGAAGGAAGGAAGGAAAGAAAGAAAGAAAGACACATGATATCAACCTGTGGCCCACACAGGAACACACATGTGCATTGCATGTGCAAATGTCCATAAAACAAAACAAAATAACTCAAACTATTATCTTAGTAAATTCACTCTGTAGATCATATTTTTTCCAAAATTCTGTGTAGTTTTATGAGTTAGAACTTGAAAGAGTAATAATTCAGTGTCACTAGACAATTGGGGTCCACAGACAGAGCCTTGGACCTACAGATATTTCCACGGTGTCAGGGCCCAGGATGCTTCCCAGCATCCCAGGAGAAACTTCAGGCAGAATTGTCTGGTCAGTCGATTCTCATCTCACTCTTTTGATGTACAAGGAACTGTTGACGTAAACCTTCCTATAAGACTTGGTAAGTACATAGCAGATCTAACCAAGCCCTTCAAATTTCCAGAAGTTTTGACGTCATCCAGTTCTTCGGACATTATCATCTCTTTGCTGGGCAGCACTCCGGGGCCACAAGAGTCCCCTGGCTACAGCAGTGATGTTGGTCCTGCCAGTGAGACCACAATCAACACCGCAGCTCTTTGCAGCAGAGATGAGTCAGATGTAATGGCTGACTCATTGTTTCTTTCTGCTTTCTCCGTGCTCTCTCCAGAAAGTGCCTCATGATGGACAGTCTCAGAGCTCACTGTCTACTGGAAGATTGCCTATGTAATGGGCTGGCGGCGAGCCGTGCCCTGCACTATTCTGTGATAACACTTACAGCGATGTCTCAGCCTTAGTTAATCGCATGATTTGTCCACCAGAGAATGGTGTTGATTTTCCTATCATTTCTTACGTTTCAAGTGGGTTATATTGTTTCATTGGTTGGGTTTGGCTTGGTTTTAGACCGAGCCATTAAGAATAAGCAATTTCTCAAAACTGATGCATCCTGAGAACTTCAACCCTATTCTTCATGTTGACTGACTCATTTTAATTTAACTTAAAAATTGACTGAGTTACGCTAATTTTTAAATTTTTATATTTAAAAATTTTCATACAATGTATTTTGACCATGTTTTTCCCTTCCCCTAATTCCTCCCAGATCTTCTCCACTTCCCTACTCACTAAACTTCTTGCTTTCTCTCTCTCTCTCTCAAAAAAAAAAAAAAAAAAAAAAGGTAAGGTAAAACATCAAAATGAAACAAAAAGCTCTCTCTTACATACAAACACATATAAAAATAAAAAAGTAAACCTGGTGTTCATCTCACATAGACCAGATTCCTGGACATGGGGCCTGCTCTGGAGCATGGTTGATACACCCAGTGATATGCCATTGGAGAAAACAGCTTTTCCTTCTGCCAGCGGGTATCAATGGCAAACAGCTTCTTAGTTAGGGTGGAGGCACTGTGCCCACTTACATCTCTCGGTGCTGGGACCCCCATCTGGCTTGAACCTGTGCAGGTCTTGTGTAAGCTGTCACAGTCTCCGTGAGTTCATATGTGCATCAGTCCTGATGTGTCTGGATGATCCTGTTTCTTTGGCGTTATCTACCATCTCTAGCTCTTACAACGTTTTGGCCTCCTATTCCACATAGATCCCTAAGCCCTGAAGAAAGGGGCTTAGATTTAAATAAGAAGAGACCAGCTTTCCAAGCAGGTAGTGTAGAGTAGTGGTCATGTGCCAATGGAGTTCAGGGCATGCTGCCCCCAAGTATATCACCATGGAACTTGGGGAACAGGTCACAGCACCTAGGATGGATTTTGTTTATTGGTTGTTCTGAATTTGCTATTTTGAGACATTCTATTGCCCAGGCTTACCTGGAACTCATGGTGATACTCTTACTTCAGCCTCCTAAGCAGTTGGTATTTTGCAAGTGTGAGCTGCCGCATCTAGCTTAAACTAGATTTGTTTGGTTGTTGTTGTTGTTGTTGAGACAGGGTCTCACTATATATCTCTGTCTGGCCTGGAACTCACCATGTAAACCAGGCTTGTCTCTAACTTACAAGAGATTCACCTACCACTGCACTCAGGTTAGATTTTTTTTTTTTTAATCTCACTCTAAAGCAGGGAAGACCTTCATGTGAGTGGTGCCCTCCCTACACCCAGAGCAGCAGAGAAAAGATCTCTGAAAACCAATGGTCACAGAGAAGAATTTGAACGAACAAATGAGCCTTCTTCATCCCATCCTCATTTCCTCCATTGCTGTATTCTTATCACCAAACCAAAGCATACAATTACGCACGTAATAGACCTTCACTTCCAAATGGAGGCTCCGAGTCGCATAACACTAGGATTAAATAAATAGAACTGTTATGTCTCCCCCTCTTTAATCTGTCTTTAAACACAGCCTCCCTCAACTCTGAACTCACTAATGGATGATGAGAGATGTTTTTCTTCCTCTGCAGTTCAGGCAGGTTGGAAATCTCAGTCATTTGCTCAACCAGTGTTTATTTATTTATTTATTTTTTCCGAGACAGGGTTTCTCTGTGTAGCTTTGCCTTTCCTGAGTTCACTTGTAGCCCAGGCTGCCTCGAACTCACAGAGATCCGCCTGCCTCTGCCTCCCGAGTGCTGGGATTAAAGGCGTGCGCCACCAACGCCCGGCCTTCAACCAGTGTTTATTAAGCACACGCTATGTTCCAGGAACACAGTGGACAAGAAAGAAAGATCTTCACTTTATAGAACTTGCATACTGATCTGGGGGTTGGTCTAGAGACATATTTAGATATCACAGTTTAAATACATATATGTAAGACAGAAAAAGGATAAGGAAAGGTCTTATAGCATCAGTGGTACCACCATTGTGTGACATGTTGTAGCATGACTTGGTCATTGACTGTCCTCTGAGGAATGTTTCAGTGAAGGTCAGAAACAGGTCACTAGGCAGGGTGAGCAACAATCTCACAATCTCTGTAACTGGTTGCGTGGCCGCAGCATGTTACTTAGCACAAGCAGCCCTTTGTTAAGGATCATCCTTTAATGGGAGCGGAATATCCAAACACCAGGATGTATGTAAATTGTGACTAGCTGAGGATAGCACATAGCTATTGCTCATCAGAAGCAGTTCCTTTCTACCCTTGCTTAAGAAACATTTTGAGATTCAAGCTCTGATTTTAAAGTTCACCTTTGCCTTGATTTCTTTCCTTCTGCTGAGCAGAGGATGGCAAAAACATCACCAGAACATATACAAAGATGATCCAGCTTGTGAGTTCCTTGGAAGTTCGGGAAGTCAGGGATAAGTTTATTTCTAGGAAAAAACAAATGAGAGGGCAGGGCTGGCTCACTCCTGGGCTGGCACACTGTGTGCCCAGGCCCCACAAAGGCAGACAGGAAGTCAACAAAAGTGTTATCAGAAGAAACCAAATGAACTTTGAGGTCAAAGAAAGTATTTTAATATGTAATAGCCAGTTAGCTTTATATCAGTGTGTCAAAATACCTGAGATAACTTAAGAAGGAAAAGGTTATATGAACAAACTGAACTCTGTGTGTGTGTGTGTGTGTGTGTGTGTGTGAGAGAGAGAGAGAGAGAGAGAGAGAGAGAGAGAGAGAGAGAGAGAGAGAGAAGAGTGAGAGAATCTTGAAAGGCAATGGCCTACTTCCTCCCACCAAGCCTTACCTCCTAGTTTTACCACCTCTCAATATCCCCATCAAATCCTGAATCCAACAGTGGGTCACTCTATCAGTAAGGCCCAAATCCTTACAACCATGCCCTTTCCCATGACCCCTTAAGTTAGCAAGCAAGCTGTGAACAGGAAAGTCTTAGGAATACATTTCACAGCCAAACCCAACAATCATATTAGACATTTGCTTTTCCATTAGCATCATCATAAAATCAAATATTTAACATTTTCATAGGCAAGAGGAGCTCCCGACAGTAAATTCCCAGAAAAGTCAGAATCTAGATCAGAGGTGCTATGGAGGTCAGCTCGATTTACACCGTTTCCAATCCCTCCACCCAGCTTTTCTGTAGACCACCCAGGCAAGGCTTTTACTCAGTTTCCTAATTTCTGCATTTCCCCAAGCCCAGAGATTTAATAGAAATTCCCCTAGAGGTGGTGTTGACTGCCGCAGGTCAGTTGGGTGCATGTGAGTGATGGAGACTACTGTGTTTATGGCCAACCACTTTGGTGAGAAGTCCAGGAGGGCCTGGTTCCCCTGGCAGCCTGGGTGCGGGATGCAATGGCAGCAGGTTTTGATTTTCACCACTGGATTTCAGCTAAGATGACTTCCGTTCTTGGTCCTCGGGATTCACGAGTCAGTCGCTCAAGTTATTAATAAGGCGATGTGCTGTCAGCAGGGCGGTAGGGCTGTTTCATGGCTTGATGCTTGGGAAAGGCTTTAGATGCCTGATTTGTCAGAAAATTTGCCAAATGGGTAAATGAACAGGGCTCTGGATGCTGACTCCAGAAAATTTAAAAATGGATGCCACCTCCTTCAGAGACCGAACCCTTTGCTAGAGCAAACCATGAATGAAATTAAAACTAATTAGGGGATTCGCCCACCCACCCATAATGAGGCTTATAGCTGGCAGCCCAGCCACCTCCTCAACAGAACAGCCCTCCATGAACATTTCTCCCACTGGCTGGGAGGCAAACTCTTCTTGTGACCAAGTCCAGGGAAACTTACCTTTCGCTTCTGACTCTGAGCATACCTAAAATACAGAACAGGATCATACATACCCATAAATAAGGAGACATCTCCCTCTGGGGAACTGCTGTGAACATCCCTAGATCTGAAATTATTTTACAGTTTCAAAATTGATTTTCTTTTTCCTATAAAGAAATACATGACTATAAGTTTCCCTTTGTTACATGCATGTTCCTGTTCCTGTATTGTTAAGACAATACAGACAAGGTTAAATTCTCTTAGCTCATTCCTGGTCTGTTTTCACCTTCTGGAAGGTGTTAGTGCCTCTGTCAGATTCCCTATGTTCATTGAGCCCACGCACGTCACAGAGACAGCATTGCTCTGTAATTTTCCTTACATAAACAGAATGAAAATTGCTTTTATACATTTTCACTGTCTCTGTCTACATTAGGACTTGCTTTGTACCTCATGATTTTTATATGCATTTATACTACAAATATACTAGCATTTGTTTACTAATTCCTTACTGATGGACTTGAACTCTCATCTTACAAGTGGGTATGTTCCTTAGTGTTCTTTCTAATCTGAGAAACTGGACATAATTATGGTGCAGGAGACTCTAATTGATACACTAGAAATGTTGAATTAGAGCATAAGACTTCAAGGGATGTATTTTGCAAAAGCAACAAAAAAGTTTGAAGAAAGTTTTCTTTTTTTCCTTTGTAATCGAAACCATCGTGGAGAATGCTGTGTGCATTTACACAGGGAGCCTGTACACAGGAAATCCCTCTCAGCAGAGTGAGGTGCTGAGGTGTGGGGAGCGGAGGTAGGCCTGAGGCTGGGGCAGCCACCCTCCTAAGAGGAAAAGTCATACGTGGGGATGTTAAGGGGCCTGAACATTTTCAGTCTAGCCCTACCAGATGTTTGCAGCACCTGCCTTAGGCGCGCGCACACACACACACACACACACACACACACACACACACACACACTTTGGTTCTGTTTGTTTGTTTGTTTTTGTTTTTTGAAACAGAGTTAACAGGGTTGCTCTACAAAGCCCTGGCTGCCCTGGAATTCACTCTATAGACTAGGCTGGCTTCTCACTCACAGAGAACTGTCTGCCTCTGTCTCCCCAGAGTGCGATTAAAGGCATGTCACCATGCCCAGCTGATTTTTCTCTTAATAAAACTACCCTGTCATTTTTTCATACACATAATAAGGATGGTAATGTTTGTATAGAGCTATAAGATTAATTTGATAAATTACATAAAGTGCTAATTCAGTATAGGGCCTGGCACACTGAAAACAATGGGTAAACGTCAGTTTTTTGCCAACTTTAATAACATAGTTGCTGTTAAGTCTCAAAGGTTTCTGGCATTTAGATGTCTAAAAAATCTTATGAAGAACTGTTTGTTGCATTAAAAAGAAGGCCCCCCAGTAATGTTTATTGGAAAAAACTGGCTACTAACTCAGTCAGTGTTTAAGATGAATCTACAACTCTGAAAATACGGAACTGAACATTTGGATTCTGAGCTCCATCTGCCTCTTGTTCTCCCATATTCTCCACCACACCAGGCCTGGACACAGTCCTCACAACAGGACACACTCCTCCAGCTGAGACCTGTATGCCAGCATGTGTACTGTAAACCTTGGCCCATTTGCTGTCTTGGATGGGAATATAATTCCTGGAAGAGGGTAAGCAGAGAGTTCAAAAGAGAAGCCAATAGCCAGTTCCTGTCGAAACCATTAACATCCTTTATGGCCATTTGTTGTCTTCCTCCTCAAACTCCACATGACTGGGGGCGCATTTAAGGCCCCGCTTCTTTGTCTTTGAAACGAGCACAGGACTGCAGTTCCTTCCTCGACAGCAAGATGTGAAGTTCATCAAGAGCCAGTGAGGGCTGTTTACCAGCAGAGACAAATGTCAGGCTCTCCTGGATTCATAGTCCTTCGACCACACTGGACGGCGTCTTTAGTCGGTGCCTTGGTTTCTTTTCTCCTGGATCAGGGGAAATGGAATATGTTCCTGGCTGCTGGGTTTATAAAGAGCTATGAAATCTCTGAAATTGAGTTGTTTGAAGTACAACTCTAGGTCACAGAGGATCACCTTGAGAGGGAAGGGCTTACGTTGAATCCAGCTCTAACTTTCCCCAAGAATGCTGGAGCTCCAACTACACACACACACACACACACACACACACACACACACACACCACATGAAGGTGACTCCAAGTTCTGACCAGCAGACTCCCCATAATGTGAAAAGGAGGACCCTCCCCACCCTGGCCCCCTTTTCCTCTCATGAGCAGCCCAGGATTAGGCAACCCAGCTGTCTTCTTCTGTTTGTTTTGTTTGAGGGCCCTATGACTAAAGGACACTGAGAAAATGGCGAGCATAAGGTTCTGGCGTGGCATTTTTGTTGCCTCCCTAGGTTCCATTAATCTCAGACAGTAAGGCAGGTGACACCCAGGGTTCCCTCCAGCCTGCTGCTCATTAGCCCTGTGGAGCATGGGCAGGAGAGGCAGAGGGAGGAAGCACAGTCACCCGGCACTGGCCTCTCCATCGGTCACCAGGAGACTCTCAGTCCCCGCTCAGCCACATAGACTTGGTGGGGGACTGAGGGGGCCCCAGAATGCAAGTCTCATTGACCCTTGAGAAGGAGTCACCAAATCCCAAGTGTCAGCTTCATTGTGTCACTGAGCACAGTAATACCAAAGCAGCAGTTGGGTCCCCAGCATCTTGGCCAGCCTGTGACGGTTCAGGCTATCTGCAGAAACTTTTCTTTCAGTACTGAAACCAAAACCTCAAGCCCTGTGTATCTACCCTGGAGCTCTACCAGCAACCCTCTACACAAACGGAGTAGGGCGGGGCCGTATCTGCTGGCCTAGCTCTTGTCGGGAGCTACCACCCTTGCTTTCCTGCACAGAATGCAGAGAAGGGAGCAGAGTCCGTCTGCAGTCAGGAGAGCTGCAGCTGTCCACACAGCATGACTAAGGGCCTCCCACAAGAACCCTGAATTCTCACAAGGCTCTCAAACCTCCCTGAACCTCTGCAAGCCCCTCAGTCCTTGCAGAGATCTCAGAGTGGTCTCCCAGAGGATTTGGAATTTCCAAATATTTGGATTAGGGTGGGATATGCTGTCAGCATCTAAAAATGGGTAAAGTTAGGGCCATGTACAACTTGGTTGAAAAAGTCACTGAGTCTGCTTTCCTGCTGGGAAACCACCTCCCGGAGCTGAGGCAACTCAAATAATGCTCCTGGCCTCCCTTCCCCACAGAGGCCATCCGAGGTCCCATTCGGGTCCTCACGCTCCCTATACGCAGCTCTTGACTGGCAGTGTTCTGACTCCTTGGTGTGCATTACCAACTCACAGCACACACCTCATTATGATTTCCTTGAAAGACCAGAGACCTCTTGTGTCTCTGCCTCCTGTTTTCAAACTGGTCTTTCTTTTGTGGAAAGGATAGCTGTATCTCATCTAAAAGCACGGCCATGCCTTCTAAGTGACTGGCTGCATCTTAATTCTTGACGACTTTTTTGTCCTGCATAATTTTTCAGAAGAGGAGTAGGAGGAAAAAAGTAAAGGTTTGTGTAGGTGAGGCAAGATTTAAAAATCAATTGGTCAATGGCTGATTCTATACCTAAAACAGAGAATGTATGAGTTAAGCCTGTAAGGTATCGTAGTAGAAGAAAGGAGGTACCCAAGAACACACACAAAAGAAACCTCACAAAACAACACAAACCGGATGTCAGGACATGACAAGGGACACAGGAATTGAATGAAAGAGCTCACAGGAGGCAGAACTGGAAGGATTCTGTTGGTGTTCTGGGGGTCTGGAGCAAGAGGCTCAGCTCCCACTGTCACCAGCAGCAGGTCCCCTAGACCAGTGATCCTCAACCTGTGGGTCTTGATCCCTTTGGGGTTGTATAGCAGATATTTACATTATGGTTCATTACAATTCATAGCAGTAGCAAAATTAAGCTATGAAGTAGCAGTGAAATCATTTTATGGTTGGGGGTCACCACAACATGAGGAATTGTATCAAAGGGTCACAGCATTAGGAAGGTTGAGAACCACCAACCTAGACTGTTAGGGACATGACTCGGGACAGTCCTGACTTTTGGCAGGAGAGACTTTCAGCAGTAGCCAGTCCATGAAGAGAGTTGGGGATCAATAAAGACATTTTAATATAGGCAGGAGGAACCGTGTTAAGAGAAAGAGAGGTGCTCAGAAGAAAGGTAGACACTGAGAAGCGTGGGGGGGGAGGCTTCTCTGAGACAAAGTCATAAAAGTACAACCTATCCAAGCGTGGGCTCCGACCCTCAACAGACAATCAAAGCTCGGTGTTTGGGTTTGTCGCTCTTGAACTATGGCTGTGAATAGGATCTCAGTGGAGTTTAAAGTTTCCGTCTTTGAAGGGTTGCTAAGAAATCTAAGTGAGAGCACAGAGTGGTCTGAGGAGATCCTGACAGGACTGCAATTGATAATGTGAAAGTATGGTTAATGCGGACACAGGAGGTAAAACGTCTTTACTGGAAAGAAAGCTGACAGTTTTGTTTGCACAGCTCAGTGGCTGTCTGGGGCAAGAAACAAGGCCATGTTCAAGGCTACATACATTCTGGACGTAAGCCTAGTCAACTGCTACTTTAATGTACATATATACGTACATTTTCTATATATGAAAGGAATGTTAAATCTGTCTGCAGCCTTTACAGCAAATGTTGTTATTGGGGCTGAAATTCGTGCTTCTCAGCTGGCAAACAGCATCAATAAGGCTTCTGGATGAGAGGCTCCTTCCCTTCCCATGTCCCCACCATTTCCTTGTCTTTGTATCCTGCCTCAGTTCCAGTAACAAAGGAATAACATAATACTGAATGGTAATGCAGCCCTTTTTGAACCCATGAGTTCATACTGCTGTAAATAAATGGCTGAATTGAATAACCGGTAGAGAAGCAGCAAGCCAGCCATGATGAAGAATTCCCCATGCATTACCCATTTGCTTCGTTCTTTTCATTCCAGGGGATGGGGAGGTTCAAGACAGGGTTTCTCTGTGTAGCCCTGGCTGTCCTGGATCTCGCTCTGTAAACCAGGCTGGCCTCGAACTCAGAGATCTGCCTGCCTCTGCCTCTTGAGTGTTGGGACTAAAGGCATGGGCCATCACTGTCTGACCCATTTGCTTCATCCTTAGGGAGGAAGACTCACAACCCACAACTGAACTGTGTATGATGCTATGCACTGAACACAAAAGGGTGAAGAGTAAAATTATATAGAAAACAAACAAACACCAATACATGCAGGTGAGCAAGCTCACCATTACCATTCACGTCGGTGATATGTGACTTTGACCTGAGCTGATAAGGGCACTTTACCTCTAGGTCAGTTGTTCTCAACCTTCCTAGGGCTGGGACCCTTTACTACAGTTCCTCATATTGTAGTCATCCACGACATTAAAATTATTCCATTGCTACCTCCTAATTGAAATTTTCCTACTGTTACGAATCATAATATAAATACCTGATATGCAGGATATCTGATATGCGACTCCCTGTTGGGTCGCGATCCATAGGTTGAGAACCACCACTCTGTGGTTTTCTTTGGCAAAATCCATCAGACAAATTTCAGTTGTAAAGCTGTCAAGGCCATCAAAAAGAAGAAAAGCCAAAAATTCCCCACAATCAAGAAGAGCCTAAGGAGATATAACAAAAAAAAATGCAATGGTGTCGTTTCAATGGGACCCAGGGTCAGAAAGAGGCTCTAATATAAAAGCCAAAGAAATCTGAATAATGATATTAGTTAATAATAACAGTAATGTATCAATGTGTGCTCAGTGTTGTGAATAAAGACATCACACTGATGTAAAATACTAAGAACAGAGGGTGTGGGAACTCTCTACACTATTTCATAACTTTCATTATCAATCTACAATGATGTAGGCAAGCACTCTGCCTACTGAGCTACATGCCCAGCCCCTAAGAGTATTCTAAGAAATATATACAATCTTCTTTAGTGGTTTCAAGGGCCTTCAATGGACGCCAGATCCACAAGTTCAACTTATACATAATATATAATGGTACGTAACTTATATAATGGTGTACTATTTGCACATGGCCTATGTATATCTCCCTGTGCACAGCTGAGCCTCTCTAATTATGGTTTTTATAGATTTAGATTGGAAACTTTTCAGAAAAATGCAGCTGTTTTGGATGTATTCATGCTTAGTATTATTCTCTTAACAGTTGAGCATAATAGCTGTTTATATAATATTTACCTGGCATTACATGTGATATATAGATATATGTACTATATAATCTATATAATTCTGAAATGATCTTCAGTATATAGGAAAGGAAAACTGGTTAGGTTTTATGTGAGTATTATTGCATTTTGTATAAGAATCTTAAGCATGCAGATTTGGGTATCTTTGCAGGATCCTGAAACCAATATTTCACAGACGTCAAGGGTCAATGCACTTTGATATGCTTTACAAAGCTGTTCATCAGCTTTCTACACTCTGCAATATTATTTCACAGATAAAACAGCAAGAGAAACAAGCCCCCAGCCACAACTTCCAAATACCACACCAGTGCATCTAATTGGCAGAGCCTGCTTTCACCTCTGGAACCCAGGCTGATGTACACACATGCGTGCATGTGCACACACGCGCGCACACACACACACACACACACACACACACACACAGAGAGAGAGAGAGAGAGAGAGAGAGAGAGAGAGAGAGAGAGAGAGAGAGAGAGAGAGGTGGCGGGAGGCTGCATGCCATTATGCACAACAGGTCAATATACAGCACTTGCTCTCGAAACTGTTAAGGCCAAATGTGAGTTGTCATTTATTGCTGTGCTTACTTACATCGCTGTTTTTCACAGTTGTTCAACCACATTCCCTGCCTTGCCCCACAGGCGCTGGTGTTTACCAATCCTCCAGAAACATAAGGGCCATGACACAAGTTATAAGGTTCATATATATGAACACTCGTGGGAGCTTTCAGGCAATGAAAGTCTGAGTGGTGACCTCACATATTCCACTGAACAAAATTTGCCAAGCAGAATACGCCACTAAGGCCTGGGAATGGACCACAATGAAAGGGCCGTCTTTTGCGTGGAAGATGGGACTCCCTACTCAGCGCCATGTGACAAGAACACAAATTGCTCTTGCACAAAACAGAACATTGCAATTGCATGTATGCTAGCTGAGCAAATATCACTTAAAATTGCTACCCAGTGGTGGCCTGGAACCTAGAGAATTACAATAAAAATGCAAAGCATTGTATTTATAATAACATTTTGTCATATTTACTTATAAATGTGAATAAAAATTTAAATTTTATGTAGAAATGAAAACTATTATGTGCCATTCCTTTGGAAACAATATCATAGCATTTTTTCATTGAAATTTTATAAACAAAAAAATCCATTGAGTGGCCTGACATTTCTTGTTCATATTTAATACATTAACTTCCTAAGCATGTCTCCAAAACCTTGAAAAGTGCCAGCATTAGCTCTGTTAGAGAAGCCCTTTTCTCTAGGAATTCAAACATTATTTGTACATGTCCACATACAACATTCCAATTGCTTACAGGAAAATTAACTGGCAGAAAATGATGCCCAACTATTTGTAGACAAAGAAACATCCTGCTGTGTAAAATACCTGGCTGCTCTCAACTGCTTTCTAACATAAGCTTTACCACAAGCACAATGAGATTACGGCTGGACGTAGTGGCACACACCTTTGACCCCAGCACTTCAGAGGTGGAGGCATGTGACAATCTGTGAGTTCAAGGCCAGCCTGGTCCACATAATGAGTTTCTGGACAGTCAGAACTATGTAAAGAGACCCATTATAAAAAAAAACAAAAACAAAAACAAAGCAAAAACAATAATACATGTTTGGTGGGGAAGACGCAAACACAGCACTAATTCTGTTCACATTTGGTTGGTAGTACTTTTCCGAATGAAAATATCCCTGCCAAAAAAAAAAGATCCAGCTGGGATTTGCAACCGTGTATTAAGGACCTGTTAAGTGAGAGGCAGAATATCAGGATCATACGTTATCTACTACAGTCTCTTTACCTGACAAGGACTCTCTCAAGCTTCCATTACTTCTGTAGCTGAGAAACTCACTGTTTTATGAGGACCTCCGGTTAAATGTTCATCATACTCTACTTACTGCTTACCGGGCCCAGACAGAACACAGCATTCCTTGGTGTTCTATAAGGACAGGTAGGTAACTTATGTGAATAAAGTAGATGGACGGTTAGCTGAGGAGTGTGATGGCCATCAAGACCCAGCAGGAGCTGGCCTTTGAATCAGACAAATGCTCTGAAGCTCTTGAAGCTAAGAATAAATTCTTTTCTGTTTGTTTTTTAAGACAGGGTTTCTCTGTGTAGACCTGGCTGCCCTGGAACGTGCTCTGTTGACCAGGCTAGCCTTGAATTCACAGAGGTCTGCCTCTGCCTCCCAAGTGCTGGGATTAAAGGTGTGTACCACCACGCTTATATCTTTTCTTTGCTTCATGTTTTATTTTTTGAGACATGGTCTCACTATGTAGCCCTGGGTGGTCTTGAACTTGCTATGTAGACCAGGATGGCCTACATTCACAGATTCGAAGAGCCACATGCCTCTGCTTCCCAAGTGCTGGGATTACAGTTGTGAACCACCATTCTTGGCAATGTTGACTTTTTTGAGACAGGGTCTCACTATGTAACTTTGGCTGACCTGGAATTCTATATAGACCAGGCTACCTTAGAGCTCAGAGATTCACCCTGTCTCTTCCTCCCAAATGCTGGGATTAAAGGCACATGCCACCAAAACCAGCACTTCTGTCTATCAAATCAAATAGGAAATAAAAATCTGTGCAAGTTCCTATTATAAAGAAAGCAAATAGGAAAAACAACACCCCCACAGATTAGACAAGATGTATCTATATGACAGTCACCCAGATACTAGAAGAAACCACACTGGTTTTCTTTCCCCTGAAGTCTTATTTTCTTTAGAAACTTGCTTTGCAGTTGCCCGTAGACCAGAGTTACGTGGGTCCTGGCTAGAAGCAGCACGCTGGGCTCTAGTTTTGGCAAGCCTATTATGAAATCATTGTTCGGTTTTCATCAACTTTTCATCGTAGAGCAGGAATCTGGGCACCATCAGCCTCACTTTCCCTTCCGTGGGCACTCACCTCTTAGAACTGCTGTCAGGATTAAATTAAACGATGCATGCAAATTGCCTAATGGAGTGTCTGAGGCAAAAATATTCCTGATGCCTTAGGTTTTTGAACAACGGGGAATGACAGACCTGGCACTTCATAGCATTATCATGCAGGTCGTCTCTTCAAACAGCGGGAAACTTGTTTTCACAGCTACATCACACGATTGACTCAGGTTAAGCTCAGGATCAGTTAAAAACCCACCACAGCTTTGCATATGGGCTCTTTCCACCCGTCAGCATAGACTGATGAAACTGATTTGGGGGGAACCAAACGTGTTACTTTGCGTTTATTGCCATTAGATTTCAGAGAGTAAGTTGGAGCCATGAAATATATATGGTAATAATTATCTTCCAAAGTTGATTAAATGGGTGGTGCGTAGAGGCAAAGTGTTGGAGTCTTGGCTCAGTTCCCCTGTCTGCTATACCAAAGTAATAATAGAACCTACCTCATAGGGCTGTTGCTCAGATGAAATGACATAATGGCCAGAAAGCTTTTAGCAGAGTGCCTGGAACAGCAGCACAGCCTGTGCCCAAGTGCTCACGATGCTGATGATGTATTAATGCTCACGATGCTGATGATGTACTAATGCTCACGATGCTGATGATGTACTCATGCTCACGATGTTGATGATGCTCCTTTTGCTATCATCGTGTAGAAAAGGGCTGGGGACACCCATGCTCTGACAGATCTGGGAAATGTTTGTTCAACAAGACATAAATCATCTCCCAGAATTATTCTTCGGTGTCTGTTTGGCAGGTTTCTTGGGTTGTTCTGCCAAAGTACGGACAATGAGTATAAGAGAATGTGCTGATGAGCTTGTCCTCATTTACGGTGTAAATGGCTTGATGGGCTCCATCCTCCCAGAGTCATCTCTACTTTAGCAATGCCTTACCTACAGAAATAATATTCTCTAAAGCTTTAAAAGCCTACCTGTCCCACCATTGTGATGTGTGTGTGTGTGTGTGTGTGTGTGTGTGTGTTTTAGGTGGAATGAGAGGAAAATACTACTTTTTATCTCCACATCAGGGACATTCTGGCCATAACTGACTCAGTTGATGCTGGGAGCTATGGTCACAGGTGATGATTCATTTTAAGTCATAGAAATGCACATGTAGAGAAACTGACCCTTGGGAATATTCCATTTTTTTTCCATCCTATTCCTACTTCTGGTACTGCTAGACATATGCTTATAACCCCTATTATTCTAAGAACTACGATCATCTCCATTACATTTGTCCTAGGACCACTGTTTCCACCCACACCGGGTGTGGAACCTCACCTGTGTCCTCATAACCACATCTATGGCGAACATCTTTTCCTAAGACACTGAAGTAGAAAGTAGACTTTCTTCACATGTTTTCAAGACTGGCTTTCACTTTCTATTTCCTCTTCTCTATTTTCAACTTCTTAAGAAAAACTTTAAAACTTAGAAGAGCAAGCAGCATGTACTTCCAAAACAAGTAGGAAAAAAAAAAATCTCAAAAAACCTCAATAAAAGTCCAAAGAAAATGAAACCTGTAATACCCACAGATTAAAGCTCCATTCTTATTTTGTTGAAGCCTGTATTTTTTTTCTGTCCAGAGTCATTCTGTCTGGTTCTCTGTGCTCAGGTCAACTCCACATCACAGTCACAGAGACAGGCAGCCTCTTGTTAATTGTTTAATCTGCTTCTAGCTGTTGCTGAAGCTATTGTACAAAATCTAACTTCAACGCAAGTGCTCTCCCACAGTACGGTCACGCCATACTTCATAGACATTTCAAGCCTGTGGCCATGGTTGTAAGGGGAATTTTAAATAGGTACACTATCAAGGACTCCAGGTGGAATGTCCACTGAAGACCTATACCATTGATCGAGTAGTCCTCAGCTCGTGGAGGTGGTTAGGATGCTGTGCAATGTGAAGGAGGTGGGGCCTAGCTGGAGGACGTCAGCCACTGAGACATAGTCTTAGAAGTTACAGCCTAGCCCAATTCAAGCTCTGCCTCTAGTGGTCTGCAGCTTTTAAAACTGGAGGCAAGATAAACCCTTCTCCACCAATGTTGCTTTTTATCAGGTGTCTATCAGGCTCCTATCTTGTGGTCATGGTGGCAAAAACAAACAAACAAACAAACAAGCTATTCTATATTAAATGTGAGCCATAATTTATCCCCTAGTGAACAGAGGTTGTTTTCTAGATTTTCCTACTAAACAACAATGTCTCTCTCTCTGTGTGTCTCTGTGTCTGTCTCTCTCTCTGTGTGTCTCTGTCTCTGTCTCTGTGTCTGTCTCTCTCTCTCTCTCTGGTGTGTGTGTGTGTGTGTGTGTGTGTGTGTGTGTGTGTGTGTGTATACAAATTATTTTATTTCTCAGGGTCAAATTCTGTAGGCATTTGAGTTAAAACGTTTTGGATTCAAAAGCAGGTATGTGTGGGTTTTCTGGGTTATATAACCGGACAATGTACCTAAATTTTAGTGTATCTTCCCGTAAACATTGTCTCTCTGAATATTTTCACAGCTCCCCACACAGCAGCAGCTCTCCCATGGGCACTCAGGGCCCATTATCACAAGATGGCTGTTGTCACTCTCGTGGGAGAACAGGAAATTAGTCCACAGTCCACTGCTAAGAAGTGTTTGGCATTCTAGTGAAACCCATTGCATTTCCCACTGAAACAGTTTCCATCAGGAGCTCAATGGAGCTGAAACAGCACCACAGTAACACTGGTACCAACTGACAGGTACATTAGGGCTAAGAAGCGAAGGATTTGTGGGCCAGAATAGAAATCTAACCAACGTTTACAGCGTGGCTTTGGTGGCAAAGTTCACTTGCAGTGACAAGCGCTAAGCAGTCTTTGAAGATCCTGCTGGCTTCTGAATTAGCACCGAACCTAACTCAGTGTTTTAAAGATAGTGTGAGAAGCAGCAGAGTTTCACCTGGGCTGAGGAGCTAATGGCAGACTTTGAAGTACAGTTACAGTTGACCATGGAGTCTTCCCTAAAGCCATTCTCAATATTGATGGCTGTTCCTCACACAAGGCATTTCTGCATCTGTACTTAGGCACCAATGTGCACCCTCAGGTCAGAGAACAATGGATCAGAGGGCCTTCCAAAAGACTCTAGAAGACCCAGGCATCACCAGAGACTCTGGACTTCCTCACTCTAGCATGCAGTGTTGAAGAGGTACAGAGATCTCAGGAGAAGGATGGGGAACTTCAGATTACTATGGAGTCCCAAGTGCAAAAAGAATTCCAGTGCTTGCTTGGCACATAAGACCCTAAATGCAGTGATGGACCGCACAGAGCTGTGAGTAAGAGTCAGCAGAGTGTGGCCTTGGTCAAACCATCAAGCTCTCTCTGTTCAACATCCTTATTTCCTTATGCAGAAGAGGTTGATACCATCCGCAGCCACCTTGTAGGTATAACCCCAGAATTAAGAGAGAGTACTGGAACAGGCAAAAGCACCTTGTCCTGAGTGCTGCCATTTTGACTTCAGACTCCATTTTATCTGTAGGGTGAAACAAAGTTCAGGTTCCCAAACCCTAGGGAAGTGGGAAGCTTCCAATAGCTGACCCACCTCCTCCTTAAACCACAGAAACAGTCGTTAGTTCCCTAGAAACATTATGGCCGTTCCTAACAACAGAAAGAATAGATGAATCTAACTGGCTAGACTGAAAAGCTTTTATTGGATGTTGATTGACAGTGGTGGAACACTTAAGGAAAGCCCCCAATCTTTGAATTCTGATTAGTGAAGAATTATAACTTGGCAACAAATGTTTATAATTTTCGTGCTTAAATACTTGCTTCAACTGACATCCCAGGGTCTTCGGGGTCGTGGTTCAGCTCCAGAGTCTGTTCCGTGGCCCTGATTGATCGGTGCCCCCCTTCCCCACTCCCCATAACTCCACCTCCCACCCACCCCCATCCCACTTCCCCTCTTCTTTTGTGCTGCCCTGCATTAAATCTTGCTTTGTGGTAACCTCTTACGTCTGCTTCGGTTGATTCCGACCCTCGGACCACAACAAGAGAATGGCTACAAAATGTTTGGCCATTAAACCTGGTCCCTGGTAAGTACTCAATAACTTAAATGTCACATGAAAGATGACGGTTACCACACCTGGCTTTGTTGCCTAGCAACTCTGTCCCTACTAAAACTTCTAGGAATTTCCTACAGCCGTTCCTAGAGCTCTGTGGCAAGAGCACACCCTACAATTGCTATCAATATTTCTCTGCAGGCTCCCACACCATCGAAGTCTCTAAGCAACCAGGATCTGCTAGGCATTAGGGGTCACTGGTGATCAGGAGAGGACAAATAGAGAAGCTTTTCACCTGTACTTGAACCCATGGGGAACTGTGACTCCAGAAAAGGATTGTGAACATTAAAGGCTGAGGGGAGAGGAGCACAGCAGTGGTGAGCACGGATTACAGGTGGGTCGGTGGCAGAGGGCAGAGCAGCATTGTTCATAAAAGATTGACTTTGCACTCTCCACATTGCCCGTGGAGTCCTTGGGCCAATCATTCCAGTTCCTGGACTTCCTTTTTAATTCACTCAAAGGAAAGAATTGAGCCCAAGATCTTAAGGCCTCTTCTTTCACGTTCTAGCTCTTCAGGGTCTGCCTTCACATGGCTTACTGCTACAGTAGCTAAGTTCTGGAGGAAAGGAAGCCAGGCATTGCCCTTCCTAGCGGGCGTTGCAGGTCAGCCAAGGTGAGGTGGGTGACGTTTGCCCCTCTCTCATGATCATGACTCACCAGGTTCAATCACTCCCTCAAAGAAAACGACTCCCATGACCACCACGTTACTAAAACCCTTAGAGGGAAATCGGACGTTTTCTTGTCTTCCTGCCAGCTTTCCAACTCCAGAGATGTGGCTTTTAGGATTTCCCATAAAAGCCCAAAGTGGCAACATAAATAAACTTTCCATTGTAATTATCCATCCTGCTCCCTGCCTCCCAATGGTAACTCTTATCTTTCTTCTCAGTCGTCCTCATTCCTCACAAAGCTCTCAGGTTTATTACCTGTGTGGGGCAATCCATCATCTGATGTAAATACCAACTTCTTCCATTGGGCAGCTCTGTGCTTTGGTGATTTTCATAATGAAATTGGGGCTCATGGAACACAGAGCCTGCTATAATAATGGGCTATTTTCCCCTTAGTTATATATTTATGAAATGAGCAATTTGCAGTGAACTTTATTGCTTTTCTATATTCTTATTCTCTTGGGTCCCTTGGAAAATGCAGTTTCAGTGCTTGAGTCAGGAGAGTGTAGCAAAAAGAACATCAACTTTAGCAGGACATGCAGCCCAAGCATTCAGAAGATGGGTTTAGGACAAATGAAGTAAATCTCTGAACATCAGTTCCCTCACTGATAATATGAAGTTAGAAATTGCTCCTTCTGAGAAGAGTTAGAAGTGGTTATTACAAAGTGCCTAATTTTGTGTCTGGCATACAATGGGTATTTAATTTTTGTGGCTGTATTCACATGCTAAAAACCAGATCATGGGGCCCAAGGGCAGGGACCTAGCTCAGCAGCTAAGAGCACTGACTATTCTTGAAGAGGACCCAAGTTCAGTTCCCAGCACACACATGACCGCTTACAACTGTCTGTCACTCCAGTTCTAGGAAGCCAACACCCTTTTCTGACCTCCACAGATACTGCATGCATATGGTGTGCATACATACACGTAGGCAAAACACTCAGACACATGAAATAAAAATATATATTTAAAAACTGGCCCATGGTATTCTAAGTAATGACATCATTTATAATATATTAATTTAGTTTTTCAACATTAATTTCTTATAAACATGGCAAAAAAATTACACTGTTCAGACCTGAGGTGAGAGAATAATCTAAAAGATAGCAAGAATGGAGATTCACTGTCATTTCCCTCAACAAATGTCTTTCAAAGAAAAGCTAATTTGGTGTAGGTCATCTTGGGCCAAAAAAAACTATGCCCAGAATGGGAACCAAGATGGAAGCAATTTGGTAAAATTTTGAAAACAAACATTGTCCTAAGAGTTTCGGGTGTGATTAATTTTCTTTCTCACTCATTATGGAATAATCAACACACTTAATAAAGGTTCACTGAGCACCAACCCTGTACCATTCTTTGTTTTAGAGCCCATAATGAGACAGATGAAGTCTTTGCTTTCGTGAAGTCCCTGGCTTCCCATAACATACCTATTAATGCAAATAATTTGGAATTTTCCTAGCCAATAGGGTTTATGCCCACTGAGTACATATGGCTACTGTGCTGTTGCTTGAATTCTTAAATAGGTCTTTTAATAAAAAACCCAGAGTCTGATATTGGGGTAAATGCTGAAAGATCAGAGACACAAAGGAACAAGTTACTGCCGTGTCTTACCTCTAGGACTCTTCAGTCTGAAAAGCCTCAGCCGATAGGCCTCTAGCCAAATGAGCTTCCTCAGCCAAAAAGGCTTCAGCTGGAAAAGCCTCTAGCTGAAAGGGATGCTTCTGCCTAAAAGCTTTAGTTCCTGTCTCCTCATGCCTTATATACCTTTTTCTGCCCAGCCATCACTTCCTGGGATTAAAAGTGTGTGTGCTTCCCAAGCAAAGGCATGAGATCTTAAGTACTGGGATTAAAGGCATGTGACTCCCAAGTATTGGGATTAAAGATGTGTGTCACCACTGCCTGGCTTTGTTTCTCTCCTAGACTGAGTCAATCTCATGTAGTCTAGGATGGCTTTGAACTCACAGAGTTCCATACGGATCTCTGCCTCCCAAGAGCTAAGATTAAAGGTGTGTGCCACCACTGCCTGACCTCTATGTCTAATCTAGTGGCTTGTTCTGTCTTCTGATCTTCTATTAGGGTGCACAATATATCACCACACTGTGCTGGATAGTTTTATATCAAGTTGACACAAGCTGAAGTCATCTGAAAGATGGAGAAAACGTCTTCATAAGATCCAGTTGCAGGGCATTTTCTTAATTAGTGATTGATGGGGGAAGGTCCAGCCCATTGTGGGTGGGGCCATCCCTGGGCTGATACCTCTGAGTTCTGTAAGAATGCAGGCTGGGCAAGCTAAGAGAGCAGCAGGCCAGTAAGCAGCACCCTTCCACAGCCTCTGTATCAGCTCCTGCCTCCAGGTTCCAACTCCTCTTGAGTTCTTGTCCTAACTTCCTTCAGTGACAGACTGATGCAAGCCAAATAAACCTTTTCCTCTCCAACTTGCTTTTGGTCATGGTGTTTCATCACAGCAACAGAAATTTTTTAAAAAATTAACTCATTTTTAAAAAGTTAAGATTGATTTAATGTGTATGTTTGTGTGCTTACATGTATGTTCGTGCACCATGTGTACCGGTGTCCTTGGAGGCCAGAAGAGGGCCTGGAACTGAAGTTACAGGCAAGTTATGAGCCACCCAATGTGGGTGCTAGGAACACAACCCAGGTCCTCATCAATCACCAAGTGCCATCTCTCCAGAATCTCGAATTAAAATTTTTATTTTAACAAAGCAGCTCAGTGTTAGAACATTTACCTAGCATGCATAAGGCCCAAGATTCAATCCCTACCACCCACTCCAAGAAAAACCAAATAAAATGCTAGTCACATTTTAAGCATTTGACGAGTGGTCTGGCTACAGATACTGCCACCATTACAGAAATTCCTGGGGAAAGCATGGTCTTCATAGTCTTTGCAAACTGAAACCATGCACAGGATGGCGAGCTTGCAGTGTGTGGGACATAGTGCCCGTATGGTCACAACCACCCCACTTCTCAGAAGCTGTCCTAAACCTCCTTTGCACGGAGGCCTGAGGCTGGTGACTCCTGCTCCTTTCTATACTGGCCCTTTTCATTGAAAACTCTTCAACCATTGATAAAGATCCAAGTTCATTTATGCTTTTTTTTTTCCCTGGGAAAGCACCCTTATTTCCCTCCAGTTGCTTAGCTCTGTATATAAATTTTATCCATTGGATACTAAATGAAGAATACAAAAAGCTCTGTGGACTGCCCCCCCATCTTCATCTCTGTTGACTGCCCCCCATCTTCATCTCTGTTGACTGCCCCCCATCTTCATCTCTGTTGACTGCCCCCCTCAAGCTCCCCTTGAACCCACTGTTTACAGTCTCTGTTTTTACTGTGACTTGTACATTTACTCTCTACCAGCTAGTCTGAGTCTTGTCTGCCTTGTCTCTTTACTTGAAAATACATTTTGCCCAATCTGACCCCTGGCACATGTTCCCATAATCTACTTCGTGCATTTCCTTGACTTACATCTGCTTCTTGGAGCTGACTGACCCATAGCACCAGAAAATGGCCAAGGTAGACAGACACTTCTAAAATGACACCATCAGGATTTAGGTGAGTAAATTAGTCACCAAACTATACTGTGTCTGGGTTCATGCTCATAATATTTTTGACAATTGAAGCTAGCCACACAGAACTGAACTTCTTTCATACACGAACTCCCTATTATATATATTATGCTCATTGCTCTTGTTTATAATTTCCAGCCCCAAAACAACACAGAAAGCCGAGTGTTTTTACTTAGAGAGTTCGATGGCTTAATTTTTTTAAATTCAACTTGACTTGAAGATGAGTAAAATGGTTGAGTCTCTCATATGACAGACTTATCTTCCTAATTACTTTATTCTGGTCTACAATTAAAAGTGGTGGCCCCGGTTACATACCACTTAGTGCAGAAGACAGGAGAAGGAAGAAGGCAGAAGCATGTCAATGAAGAGCAGCTGCTGAGGGATTTGAGTTTCCTGGAAGAACATACACCAACTTAACGATCTGTGCATCGGGAACAAAAAAACTAATGATAAAGAAAGAAACTTATTTGCCCTTTATCTTTTGCATGTTTTTTTTTCTCAATTTTTCACCCCTCCCCCCTGCACACACACATACATCCCACACCTCATACCCCTCCAGATGGCTGGCCCTGATCATCCGGCTTTCCTCACTCTTTTCCTCGCCAGTCTGAGCAAGCACAGGTGGTTCCCGGGCACCCCGAGTGTTTCAACACATCCTTTCATTCTGAAATCATGGGTCCATTGTTCCATCTCTGCACTGAGCGCTGGCTCCCTGCTGGCTCTCCTGGCTCGTTTCTCACCCCCTTTTCTCTCTCAGTTCATAACTGGCTTTCTCATCTCCCCATGAATTGATGAAGCTCGCTCCCTCCTCAGTGTATTGGTCCTTGCTGGGCCCCTTCTCTGAAACAGGTGTTCTCCAGGTGTGCCTCCGGCTCCACCCCTCACCTCATGCAGAGTGTTCTTCTCAGGAAGAACACTCTGTATGAGGTGAGGGGTGTGTGAAGAATCAAACTCAGGCCCTGTGCATACTAAATACTCTTGAGAAATTTCCAGTGGTTTTCACAAAAGTTCATACATATATGTACATACACACAAGAGGAAATGTAAAATTACCCTACCGTGCTCGCCACCACTACATAATTCCTGAACACTACAACACTGTAAAACCTAGTGGCTAAGGACGTTCGTTACTTGTAAGTTCATAATATCCTAGCTTGGTAATCTGGGCCCAGTGCAGCAGGGTGGTCCCTCTGGTCTGAAGCATGCTTGCTTGGTCTTGACTGGATCTCACTGACTCATGCATCTGCATTTATTAAAGCAGCTCAAGGCAGTGGCTGCTGCTGCTGCTGCTGCTGCTGTTGCTGCTGCTGCTGCTGCTGCTATCTCCTTTCCTGTGAGATGTCTTACCCTCCGGCTGCTAGCTTAGGCTTCATAACACGGTTCATAGGGTTTTAAGGAAAACAGGGTCTAGTTTGTGCATTGGGAACAAAAAAAAAAAAAACTAATGATAAAGAAAGAAACTTATTTTCCCATTATCTTTTGCATGTTCTTTCTCAATGTTTCACCCCCCTGCTCCCCACCCCACATATACCATGTCTCCAATAGACAGTTCAGTGAGCCAACCCAGATTCAAAAGGTTAAAAAATTAGATACCGCCTCTTGCTAGTAGGACCTGTAGCATTGGTTTGCAAGACCCTAGATGTAAGGAGAGGAATATGTGTTGATTTTCGCATGTGACCTCAGAGACTTGGTCGGTTTTGTCTACTTCTGTGTCTCCAGCATCTATGACAGCTGGATGGCTTGGAGCAGCCTTTCACCAAGCAATTTAAATGAGCTTGTAGAAGCAACTCCTGAGAGCCAAGAAAAACAAATAACTCAGAATGTCCCCACTCCCAGAGCCTTGTGACTCTCACCATGATATAGTCACTATCACCCCAACCAGTGGTTTCTATAGAGGATACGTGCCAAAACACTCTCTGCATTCTGGTTCAATGTGTGAGGTCCTAATGGGAGTATCTGACTGGCCTGGCCTAGGTCACGGATTTGTCCTGGGTCACAGATAGTAAAGGAAGGAAAGGGTAGGTTACAGAGACCCACACACTACAGTTTCACAAAATAAGCAGATGGACGCCACAAAGACTTGTTTGTTCCAAATCCGCATAAATGTGTAGGACAGATCTCCTGCTTAGAAGTCCCCCTAAGATCCCGGTTGTTAACTGATAACAACTGGGACAATCTTTCTGGACCCCACACCCACACATGCACAGCATTCGCAGAAAGGAGTAATATTCAAATTCAGCCCAATAGCTGTCCTTTCTTAAAACAAGAGTTTAGAGAATGAATTAGTTATTTTACCTCTTGAAAAGTTAAAATCCTTCCAATTGTCTATAGAAGCTGCAAAGTTCTTTGTGTAGAGGGCACTCGCCACCCATTTAGCTCACGAGGGGCCCATTGAACTGAGTGGGTGAAATACAGCGCTGTAACTATCATTTAAAGCAGTCGTATAGAATAACACAAAGAGCCTGTGGTACTGTCACTGGAATAAGTGCCGCCATCGAAAGCAGAGAACCTGGGATTGCTAACAGTCGTGCAGAACAAGAAGCAGTTTCAATTCTATTAAACAAAGACGTAGAGGCAATAATGTGAGTTTGTGGCCCTTTAAATCAAAGCTTTTTAGGGAGAAAAAGAAAACTGTAGAAAGCTTGTATCTTTTTTTTAATTATTATTATTTCTACCAACACCATCACCAACACTGGGATGCATGTGCTGACACTAATGATCATATACCCATAAAAAGCACAGACTTCCATGGGGATCCAGTAACCCAGTACTACTTTTCCTTATTCTAACTATCTGGGCCTCAAAAAGAGAAACACACCAGTGTCTTTGGAAGCCAGGATAGGTGTCCATTCACATTGGAGCACCTAGCTCCAGGGCCTGTGGTTTCTAGGGCTCCAAAGATGCTCGTGGCAGCTCAGACAGAGCCCACAGCCGCATATTCCATGGCTGGTTCCACCCTTAAGTTCCAGTGACTTCCAAGCACCTGAACCTACATTTTCCCACTATAGGTCTCTAACTGTGGAGGCCTACCTCGCTGCCTGACTGGTGGGCCAGGACAAGAAAGGATGCCTCTTCCTACACTCAGCATCGTTCAGCTGTAACCAAGGGAGCAGTGGATTTCTGCCTGGCTTTCCTTTGCCCCTTCAGGGTAATCCTGAGGCATGCATTCTCTCCTTAGAACCAACTTCCACAAGACAGCCTCATGATGACTTAGCAGGGGGCCACCCACAGGGGCAGCTGCTAGATGGAGCAGGTTTAGTTCCTCGGTCTTCTGCTGGTGTCTCCATTCACACTCCCTCCTTCTTTTTCATTTCCTCTTCTAATTCAGGGTCTCACTATGTAGCCCTGGCTGGCCTGGCACTTCCTCTGTAGACCAGGCTGGGCTCAGACTCACAGAAATCTATCTGCCTCTGCCTCACAAGTGCCGGGATTAAAGCCACATAACCACCACACTCGGTACCTAGTATATTCTTTTCTTTTCTTTTTTATTTTTCTTTCCCTAGTATATTCTTGATCCAGGATTGGCATATGGAGAAACTCAAACAAGCCTCCAGTCTTCCAACGCTCCTGAAGTGGTCCTTGGAGCTCACTGACCATAGAATATGGTCCAGATTACGTCAACAGGCCTGAGAGGTTTCTACCAAGCAATCTAGATATTTAAAACCAAATAACCCTGGGCAGCCATCAAGGAGGATGGGAGCAAAGAGACTGCCCAGGGTCTGAAGCTAAAAGGAGGCTCCGCCCTCCATTCCCTACCCCGGCTGGGAAAGGGTTTTGAAAGCCTGGAGACGGTTCTAACTCAAATCAGAATAACACAGATGAAGGCCAACCACCTCCACTTCCTGTGAGTGTAAGTTCTCTACTCTCTGCACCCTTTATTTCCTCTTCTTCAAAATGGAAGTGTGGGCCAGAGACACAGCTCAGCAGGTGCCGACACCTGCTGCCAAGCCTGGAACGCTGGCTTCTAGCTCCAGACACATGTAGTAGTAGAAGGAGAGAAGGGACTCACACAGTTGTCCTCTGACCTCCACATGCACGCTGAGGCATGTGCCTATATGCCAGCGGTTCTCCACCGTCCTAACGCTGCGACCCTTTAATACAGTTTCCTCATGCTGTGGTGACTCCCCCCACACCATAAAACTATTCTGTTGTTACTGCATAACTGTAATTTTGCTACTGTTATGAATCCTTGTTTTCTGATGGTCTTAGGTGACCCCTATGAAAGGGTCATTTGAACTCCCCACAGGGGTCTCGACCCACAGGTTGAGAACTATTACTATACACATACATATCCCTTACACATACACACTGAACACACACACACACACACACACACACAAATGCATACATACACACACACAATGTTTAAAAGTAAGACTAAAATAGTGTCTACCCACAATGTTTGTTAGCAAGACTCCACGTGAAGCATGCGCTCGACACCTGCCACGTAATTCAGTTAATAACTTACCATTAATTTTGCCTCTTTTTCTCCCTTTATAAGTTTAAATAAGTTCATGAAACCTTGAAACTTTGACAAGGCAAGCATACAGGATCACCCCCAAAGAACAACTATCAAAATCTAAAACCCAGAGGCGTTCCCATGCCCACCCCCAGACCCCAGCCTCACCTGCTGGCTCTGTTGTTCCCTTCTTCCTGCATGATCTAGGACATGGCAACCAAGCCCATGGTGTAGCTGTGGACTCATGTGCCCTGAAGATGCAGAGCAACTGCAGCAGAAACCTTGGAAATGAAGACCTGCCATCCTCCTGTGTGCAATGCTAAATTTTTATACAAAATCCTGTATCATTCATCCTACCCTGCCTAGCTCCTCCACATGCACCATGAGCAGCCCTATGGGACCAGCAACCTTTCCAGGGCTGGTTTTCAGCACTTCACAGCGGATCTGATCAGTGTAAAATGCACCATCTCAGGACCCGGGGCTTTGATGGTTATCTGTTTCCCTTCATTTTCATTTTTACTACTTTTCCTTTCAAGTCAGCAAGTCACAGATTGAGCTATAAACTGTCAGATTCTGTACCCTATGAGGCTACCAATTGCCTGCAATGTGAGATGATTTAAATTTCCAATCAAAGCGACAGATAGGAAGCCACATCCCAGCTCCTGCAGGAGTTGTAAAACTCTCAAGCCCGGGTCCCCCGCCCCCCTTCTAATCTTTATCATCTCAGAGTATTGATACAGACATGGAGAAAATAATTGCACAATCAAAATTAGATGTGGTTCATCTGGACCAGCCTCTGGGTAGCTGGAAGTCATCCTGGACTCCCCATCAAAGACCACTTTCCCATAATTCCCAGTCAATGTGTTGGGTATGATGTTAAGAGTTAGAGAGCACACATAAACTTCAAGTTAAGAATCAGTAGGAAGGATGGCTGGAATCCTTCCTTGGAAGCAGTTCTAAAGCCAGCCATGTAAAAACTAATCCGTTTGCACAGACCGGTTCAGATAATTAGGACCTGTCCTCTGTAGACAATGTAACAGATGTTGCTAGATTTTATTGTTGTTGGTATTTGCTTGTTTTGCTTCTGTTGTTTGTTTTTACTTTGCAGAGAGGGAGAAGGCAAGACATAAACTTTTGGTCATGATTTCCCAGGTGGCTTCCTCTGCCCGGCAATTTCAACACCTTGGTGCCTGTCTGATTCTGGCAGAAAAACGCTTTTGAGCTCCAGTGTTGAGTTGGAAAGGGATCCCAGGAAACAGCAGTAGGAGAGTGAGATGAGGAAAGGAAGGAAGCCAGAACACGGCGCGTTAATAAGCAGGTTTTCACTGCGGGCTACTGGGACCCAGTCCTCCTCCGGCCTCTGGGCAACTGCGTTCAGCAAGGCTCAGCGTTGCCCTGCTCCAGGAAAGGAGAAGCGGGAGAGGGCTGCCTCCTGGGCCATTAGCTCTGAGTACAGATCAAAGCCACGGAGAGCCTACAGAACCGGCCCTGCTGAGGGGGATGTGGGCAGGGTACCAGCAGCATCTGCTGCAACCATCCACTCTCCATCATTTGCCATGTTCCAGGCACAGAAGCAGCTGGTGGCTGGGAGCCAAAGCCAACACCGGGGGAAAAACCTGATTCCAGTAAGACAGCAGCCTTAAAAAGGAAAGTGGTGCTGTGAACATGTGGTGATGTTTTGCTAGGCGGGCTATTGTGGGCTGTGAAAGGGGTCCTCTGAGAGGACTCGCAATGCCTATCAAACCATCCAGAAAGGCGCTTCCAACTCAGCAGCGGCATGCTGTTGCGTAGTGGCTAACAGGCATGGAAAATCGAGAGCCGCCTGGGACTGGGGCTAATTAAATGCAATCCTCTGCGTCCTTCCTTCGCTGCGGCAACACAGAAGCTGAAATCTTCCAAAACCACGTTAAACGTTCAGCCATAGTCATCTCTTTAATTACGGTGCCTGCTTTCACTTTATTTGCAAGCATGCGAGCTTTTTACAGCATTTCCACGTCTCTGTGAAAGGTGTCAAGGAATCTGAAAGAGCCAGTGGGGAGAAGGGAGGATATAAAGCTCTTGAGCCAATGGCTTGCTACTGGCCCTTATTCAACACCACTGAAAAGGTGCTCAGGGAGCTTAAACTAGAGGGAGCAAAAGCCGGCAGAGCATTGAGGCCTACGGGATCAGGGCTAGATTTGAGTTGAGAGGGGGGAGAGCCAAATAACCGGCAGAGGAGGATGAGGCTCAGAGCTCCCTCGGAGCACCACGGTTTGTCAGCCATTCTGGGTGTAGCCACTGTCAGCCTTGTCCTTCCTAAAGTATCATCCCGGCTGGAAGGAGCTGCCATGCTCAAAGCCACCCTACCCCAGAACTTCCTATGGTATCTGCTGTGGCCATTTCCGCCCCTCGCCCCTGCTTTCCTCCCTGTCTCCAGTCCTGTCCCAGAAGCCCTCCCGCAAGGACCGCCTCCATTCAGATAGGATGCTAGCTACTTCAGCACCTTTTTCTTAAGGAACCCAGCACACAGGAGCTGGCCACTATGGGGGGCATATGAAATCTCAGTTGTCATGAAGCCCTATCAAGGTGTTTCTAGAAATCTCAAAGTTGAGGAAAACATGCTCAGGGCAAGAGAAATACACCAAGATTCCATGGGAAGGCACCGAGTGCGTACCTGACCATTGCCCATTATTATGTGTCCTCGGAGCAGTGTGGAAAACTGCCACCCTTACGATTCAAAATGGGCACTGCCTGGAAGTTTGCAGGGTCTGATTACAGAGCAAGGGCTGCACCTTAAGACGAGAGGAAAATGGGGGACGTATTTGCAACACACATGATAAGCAAATGGATATGCTTATCAATAGTCAAGAACAATAAAAATCAGCAAGAAAAAGATGAGAAGCCAAAAAATAAACAGAACAGAAATGTAAATATCTGCAGATAAATTACAAAATAGTCTCCTCATTACAAAATGGTCTTTTCATTATAAAATAGGGCTTTTGTTTTGTGTGGGTTTTTCTTTTCACTCTTGAGAAAATAAAGGTAAATGAGTCTTAGCCTGAAATGCCATTGTCATTTAACAGATGAAGAAAGACCAAAGAGTTGAATGTGTCTATGTTGGCATACGTGGAAGAATAGATCATGTCAGGAAATTCTGGCAGGTGCATAAATTGGCACAATCTCTTTGGAAGGCAAAGTTGGCAGTTTTAAACGCACATATACATTTTACACGTCAACTCAACAAGGAGTTGGCTCTATTAAGGTTTATAATACAGAATTTTTGGAAAGGTTTATACATGGGGTTATCCATTTACACATTGTTTAAAGTAACCAAAGGCCAGAAGAGTCATCAAAATATTTCTGTGTGAGTGAGCAAAGTTGTAATAAATTCATCATCCTATGAAGAGCCAGCTCCCCAATCCAAATGACCCTGAGGTCAGAAGAACTGATATGAAGGCTATGAAGCAACCAGTGCCTGGTCTAGTGTTTCCCTCTTCCCTGACTCCTTTCATAGCTTCAGTCAACTTTCCCAACACTCTAGAGAGTAGCACTGAATGGAATAAACTTTGTAATTCCTGTGTTCTTACCATAAATGCTTGCTTCAAAAATATCCTAGGGTGTTGAAGAGATGGCTCAGCAGTTAAGAGCACTGACTATTTTTCAAAGGACCTGGATTCATTTGCTAGCACCCACATGACAGCTTACACCCATCTGTACCAGGATGTTCCAGGGGACTAGACACTCTCTTCCGGTCTCCCTGGGCACCAGACATGCACTTGGTACACAGACATACATGTGCACAAAACACCCATACACATAATATACAGTTTTGTTTTCTTTTTCTTTTTCTTTTTTCTTTTTGGCTTTTTGAGACAGGGTGTCTCTATGTAACAGAGCCCTGACTGTCCTGGAACTATGTAGACCAGGCTGCCATCAGACTCTAGAGATCTACCTGCCTCTGCCTCCTGAGTGCTGGGATTAAAGGTGTGCACTACCACCTGGCTTATAAAATAAAAATGTTTAAGTTTTTAAAGACACATATTCTATCACCATTTATATGTAACATGATGGCAGAAGTTTCTGTCATGCCAGCAACTCCTAAATATTCAGCAGCTGCTTCCCAAATAATTGACTCAGAGGCTTAATATTATTTATAAATACTCAGCCAGTAGCTCAGGCTTATTACTATCTCTTACACTTAAATTAACTCATAATTTTTACCTATGTTTAGCCACGTGGCTTGTTACCTTTTCTTAGTACAGCATTCTTATCTTGCTTCCTGTGTGTCTATCAGCAACTCTGACTCTGCCCTTCTTCTTCTCAGAATTCTCCTAATCTGGCTCTTGGGATCAATCTCCTCCTGCCCAGCTATTGGCCAATTAGCTTTATTATTAACAATGAGCATAATCCACAGCATTTCCCCCTTTTTGTCTAAATAAAAATAAAGGTTTTAACTTTAACATAGTAAGAGTATATACAACAAAAACAGTTATTAAGTAAGAATTACAGTTACATTGTCTAATTCATTTTCTTTATGAAGTTTAAGAAAAAAAAAATGTTACTGGGCAGTGGTGGCACACACCTTTAATCCCAACACTCAAGAGGCAGAGGCGGGTAGATTTCTGAGATCATGGCACCCCAGTCTACAGAACAGGACAGCCAGAGCAACACAGAGAAATCTTGTCTTGAAAAAAAATTTATAAAGTTTTATAATTATTATATCATCATCATCATTATATAAACTTAGGTGGTGACATTTAAGTTTTGCATATTCAAACCAATGTAAAAAAATTTTTTCCAGTAATCATTCAGCATAGAGCTTATCAAATAACTTTGACACACAGAATAATTTAAAAGCTAATCTTGCCTTGGCTCACTGCATTTGTTATGTTCTCGAGTGTGTGCATTTAGAAGCATTCTAAGAGTCATAGAATCTATGTCCACCAGAAACATCTGTGTGCAGAGAGCAAGAATCTTTGGGGCAAAGTCTCTTAAGTTGTTTTCAAGATATTAATTCCTAAAAAATTGGCAGACCTGGAAATCTTAACCTACCAGGGCTTGCAAATGCAAGCCTCAGAAATGCTCACCTGCTTTTTCTCACCAGGAGTAAAAATTCTTAAAAATTCTTGAACATTCTTCCAAGACAAAATTCTTAACACAGTCAGTGAGGAGGTAAGCATAATAGCAATCCTGTGCTCAGGACTCATCCACTAATATCCACTGCCCTTTCCACAGAAAGGCCTGACTGTCCATCAAAACAGGTGTCTCTTACAGTCAAGTTTTTCCAACTCTGCATTATACAGATGTCATATCACTCTGTAAAAAAAAAATTTAATGCAAGACACGTAAAACCAGAACCTCACACACCTGGATTTCATATCACACTAAGCCGAGATCAACACACACCGTTTGCAGACACAGCTGCACAGTCGAATCCCCTGGATGTTGCAACCAAGGATTAAAGGAGAGATGAATTGCGTGCAGCCTTGTCGATTCATTTCAGGTGTCAAGATGACATAAGGGGGTATGGGGATATTTCTTTATTGGTCTAACTCTTGGGATAAGATGGAGGAGGGAGCCCTGTGTGTTGGAGAACTGGAAAACCATCCCTCATATTACACAAATGAACTAATACATCATCAATCACTGGTATTTGAGAGGCTCTTGGACCGTGTGATACATTATTCCCTAGCATAACCTGCACTTTGTTTTTAATTGCTCTAACTAGCTGCTTGAGTGAATACTGCTTGGAGTTCCGATAGCGACTCCTCCATCAGGTCTTTTGGCAGCGTAGGAGCTAGTGTGTGTTCTTGGCAAGGAGACTTGGCTGTGTGTTGATTAATAACTTGCACTGCCCAGTCTCACTCTATCATCATCTCTTGCCTCCAGCCCCTCCTTCTGCAGCTCCCCAACCCAGAAGCCTTCCCGCCGCCCTCCTAGCATGTTTTCCCACAAAGCCCTTGCTCCTTTCGGTCTGAGGCCAGGAATTTGCTGCAAGGCCTAGAGGCCCTGAGGGGAACCGACGCTGGTGCTTAAACCACAGCAGATGAAGTGAGTGTGGAGACCCTGGCGGGGAGCCCACCGCTGCCTCCTTAGACTGATGTATGGAGGGAAGTTGTGCCAGGGACTAGTGGGGACAGCCCGTTTTATTAGGAGTCAAGGCAGCAACGTGAAACCCTTCCAAGGTGTCTTTCACATGTCCTTGCTATCCCTCTAATAAGCCAGCATTATAATACAGCAGTAAAGCACATGTCACTGAACACAGCCTGTAAATTGTATTTTGTACTGTGGCCCTTAAATGACGGCCTCATTTCTAGCTACCACGGAGCTAAACAAATGAGCAGCCCGTTGGCTTGCCCCGCCTCCACGTAGTGAGGGACACAAGCTCTCGGAGGCAGGTTTATAAAATGGGTGTCATGCTCGGGGTACCACTTCGGGGGTGCTCGAAGCAATACAACTACTTTCGTGAGGTAGGGCCTAAGGTTTGTTCCTCCTCTCCTGGGAGGGTCTCCCTCAGTCTTTGGGGGGGGGGCTTCCAGGGCTGGCTTCAGCAGCAACAGCAGCATTCAAACAAAGACAGGAGTGGCTGGTAGGGCTGCCCTCTTCTTTAGAGACAGGCTGAGAGGGATCATTTCCACTGAAACACGCAGCGGGGCTTGTTCTCTGAAGCGGAGGTAGTAGACTTTCCAAACTGGCACCTTTTTTTTTTTTTTTTTTTTTTTTCACTGTGGGCTTCCCGTTCCTAGGCCTCCCTGGCAAGAGTTTCTGAACCATTGTAGAAATGACTACCTCTTGCATGCTTAGTCAATCCCCGATCCTGTTCTGAGAGCTTTCTGGGCATTTTATCACATCATCTTCACCACAGAATTTGAGACAGCCCCCCCTCCCTCACACCATTTGACAGGGGAGCAAATGGACTCTCCGAGGCCAAGTCATTGGCTTCAAAAGCAGGCTCAGGCACAGTTAATGCCAAACTGTGGACAATGCAGCTTGATTACAAAGGGCACACATGTTCTCAATGGCATTGGCAGTAGGGTTCTTCTCTGACGTGTTGACTGAGTTTGAGTGTGGAGATGAAAAGTGTTTGGAAGGACGAGAACAGTGTAAAATACGCCCCCCCCCCATACATAGGAAGATAAAATTTGAAAGTGCCAAAGTGTCATGAAGAAATGGGAATCGCCTGTCTTTTTATTTATTTATCTATTTTTTCAGTTTGTCTAGGCATTACTTGTAAGGCTCTTGGCCTGGGGAGCCGGGAGCAATTTTGGCTGTAGGACTATGGGATTCATTACCCAAAATATTCCAGGCCTCCTACATCCATAGCTTCTTAAATGAGATCAGCAGACCAAGGACATGCTCTAAATCCAGCTTAGGGAATTATTTATTTACAATAATCATCATCATCTAACAGTCAAAGCCAATGTTTACTAATTGCTGTGAGCCAGCCAGTTTCCATGTATAAACTTATTTAATCCTCCCAACATCCTCCAAACATGAGTGCAACTTTACAGATAAGGACACGAAAGGCCAGAGAGACTGAACGATTTGGTAAATTTACTCAGCTATTATCTCAAAATCAAGTCAAGCTAACAAGAAGACCTCTACTCCTAATGCCCACGCTATGAAAGTCATGGCTTCTGTCCATGACACTGTTCTGTATACAGGAGACTAGAGAAGTTAATAATCCAGAGTGGATGAGCCACTGGGACCTTTTAATCCTGGAGCTACAACATGTCATCTTTCTTGACATCCCTCCCTTATGGTTCATCCCTGTCTTGGGGTTTCTATTACTGTGAAGAGACATCATGACCACTTAAACTCTTAAGTTCTTTTATTTTTTAAGATTTACTTATTTATGTATGAGGGCTTTGTCTGCGTGTACATCTGCACATCAGAAGAGGGCACTGGATCCTGTTACAGCTGGTTGTGAGCCACCATGTCATTGCTGGGAATTGAACTCGGGACCTCTGGAAGAGCAGCCATTGCTTTTAACCACTGAGCCATCTCTCCAGACTCCCATTGCAGCCTTTATAAGGGCAAACATTTAACTGGGGCTGGTTTACAGTTCCGAGGTTTAGTCCATTATCTTCATGGCAGGAAACAGGGTGGCATGTGGGCAGACGGGGTGCTGGAGAGGTAGCTGAGAGTTCTACATCTTGGTCTGCGGGCAGAAGAAGGAGACTGTGTGCCACACTGGGCATGACTTGAGCATATGAAACCTCAAAGCTGGCCTCCATAGTAACACACTTCCTCCAACAAGGCCAAACCTACTCCAAAAAAGCCACACCTCCTAATAGTGCCTCTCCCTACGGACCAAGCACTCAAACACATGAGTCTATGGGAGTCATTCCTATTCAGACCACCACAAGCTCCCATGAACTAAATGTGAGTTTCTGGGAACGGCATAGCTAGGACCTGGAGCTAAATGGGTCCCTTTTGTTTGTGATTAGCTAGAAATGTCCATAACTCAAAGATCTAATCCTTTAGGTTATCTAAGGGAGACTACTTCTTAAAAGGTATTCCTTATAGAACTACTCACCAAAGACAGAACCCACAAGCAAATGGAGACTTTTCTTTCTTTCTTCTTTTGTTTATTTATTTATTTATTTATTTATTTTAATTTTTTTTCACCCCTGTGATCATTTTATTTCTCACTCTGAGAAGATTTTATCTTCACCCTGGAAGAACGGGTTCCATGGAAGGTGAGGAACCTGTCCCACCACAGGTAAGTGATGGAGCTATGGACTCCATCCCAAATGAACACAGCTGAGGTTCTAGAGCATGAAGAGGCGATCTCATTGGGGGGCTCCATTGGAACACTCAGCACTGCCCTGCTGTCTTCTAGGAAAGTGTTTACCATCTTATGTCAACAAGAACTTACATTTCCAGGGTGGTACACGCCCTAACCCTCCAGGCCATGGCCTCATAATCAACACCAGCTATTCATGATGTTTTTTCTCTTCCCACGGAGGTTCTTTATAAGCCTTCTGCCAGAAGACTGTGTCCCGGTGGTTCAGAATCAGCCTCCCAGCTTGTTTATACAATGTAGCAACAGAAACCTACCCTAGCTTCTACCAAACCTACTAATCTTTTTTTTTTTTTCATCCTTTGCCTTGCCTCTAATTCTGCAAGTCAGGGGACTGTTGTACTTTTTAAAGCACCATGCCAGATACTGGGATCTCTGCAGCTGCAGAGGTTTGATCTGAACTGAAAAAGCACAGAAAGACCTGCCTACTTCCTGCTGTCCCACTCTCCACCATCACAGGGAGGAAAAGTGCTGGTGTCTGAGTATGACTCACACACATGCACTTGCATACAGTCACGGGCAAAGCCCCAAACCCCCCCCCCACACACACACACGTATTTGTACCAATACATGTGTGCATAATCTGTGCATACTCACACAGATTCATATATGCAAACATACACACACACACACACATGCATATAGGTGTTTGTACCAATGCATGTATGCAATAATCTGTGCATGCCCACACAGACCCATATATGCAAACACACACACACACACACACACACACACACACCTTTCTCACTTCTTGGGGCCATAGACTGGTAAGGTGGTTCTCAGAAAGCAGATGTCTGTCTGAGTGTTGTGTCCCAGAAGCCTGCCTCTGTCCTCTCCTTTCAGACCCTCCTGAGGGACTTACCTGTCTCGTTTCATTAAAACGAAGGCTGTAGTCACTTTCCAGTGATGACAGTGATGTGACTCCACACTGTCAACAGAATTCTTATTTGTTGAGCAACACTTCTGGATCCATTGACAACCTTTCTCTGGCATATTCCTAGCTTTGCTCTAGATATGTAATTATGGAAGTCAAGAATAATTACTACTTAGAAGTGACAAATTCTACAGGATTCATCATGCCTTGAGGGAAGTCTCTTTGTATGTTCAAAACATCACTTCATTGATAATATTTAACCATAGGCTTACCTCACAAGCTCCCTTATGCTGGTGGATATTTAGTACTGGACCCACAGGAAATTGAAGTAAAAGGCTCTATGAATAAACAGAAGTTATGATGAAAGCAAATCTTGAACTGAAATCGCAAAGTTAAAATACAATTTAATGGAATTATTGGCTTTTTTTTTTAAAAAAAAAAAAAGGAATTTACATGAAAAGATCTCCAAAAATCTTAAAGACAAACTCAAGAATGAAAAATGGACCAGTGAGGTAGCTCAGTGGGTAAGGGAGCTTGCCAGCAAGCCTGACGACCTGAGTTCAGTTCCTGGAACCCACATTACAGAAGGAAAGATCTGTTTCCCAAAAGTTGTCCTCTGACTTCCACACCATCGCAGTGGCGTGGGCAGCCACACATGGAGATAAATAAACGTAATAAGAAATTGTTTATTTAAAGTACCTCTGCTGGGCAGTGGTAGCACACGCCTTTAACCCCAGCACTCAGGAGCCAGAGGCAGATAGATCCCTGAGTTCCAGGACAGTCAGGGCTACCCAGAAAAACAGTCTCAAAAAACATACATACATACATACATTCGTATATACATAAAAATGTAAAAGTACTGTGTTTGTACCTCTACAAGTGTGAAAGCCTTGGGTCCTTTCCTCATTGTCCAATCTTGAGTCTGCCCCTTTTTCCTACACCGCTACCAGCTGGCCCAAGGCTTATCACGCACTGCTAAACACAGGGTAGCCTTTTTGTCTCTCTCTTTGCCAGGGAAATCATCGTATTTTAGCCTAGACAGGAGTGAGGCAAATGACTACTCTCTCGCAAAGCATATGTTTATCATTCCTAGTTTTGCAAGAACCTAGCAATGTAAATTCTGTTTATTAAAACATGAGCTGAGCAGCGTGGCCACAGTGTTGCCAAGTTCAGTTACTCCTGCTGAACTTGAAATTATCTTGGATGATGAAAGGAGATCTTTATGCATAGCTAGACACGGGACGACAGAACACAACACATCCGTGTTTAAATTTTTTTTCCCAAGAGCAAACAACAACAATAATAATAACAACAAAAACCAGCCAAACATTTAATGTTCTTCCAGCCTTCATTTTATTTCCATTGAGTTCTGTAGTGAGAAGCATTGCTGTTTGGGCTTTTGAAAGAAAATGCTAGCTGAGTTAAATAGTTTTCCAACTGATTTTCCTCACACTAGATTGAGGAGGATTCTAGGAATAAGTTTCTCCAGTTTCCCATGGCTTGCACATGGGCAGAGTGAAACAATGATATGTGTGAAGTTTAGTCTGCATGGAGCAGACACAGCCTCTCATGGTAAGCGGCACACAACCATGTGATATGGTTTGTTTATTTGATTGATTAGTTGGTTGGTTGATTGGTTTTTTTGAGACAGGGTTTCTCTGTGTAGCCCTGGCTGTCCTAGAACTCACTCTGTAGACCAGGCTGGCCTCAAACTCAAACACCGGCCTGCCTCTATCTCCAGAGTGCTGGGACTAAAGGTGTATACCACACTGCCTGGCTTCATGACTCCCTTTCCCAACCTTGCCACAACTGTAGACCTAGATCCTACAACAAGAGTGGTATCCACTGCCAGAAAACTTAAGTCATTTTAAACGCAGTTCCTTTCCTAATACATGGAAGTAACAAACCTAGAATCCAGGCTTGCAGATTTCAGGAGCAGTCCCCTTTGAACACACTGGCCATCGGAATCTGCCTTTCTTCGGGGATCTGGTGGCCACTGGCAACATGGTCTTCTTTGTAATAAAGAGGTTTACCAGCATTCGATTTTCATGGTGGTGAGACCTTCTGAAAAGTTCTAGAGTGCCTAACCCTTTTCCTCAATGTCCTCAAGCAACACCTGCTCTAAAAATCAAGGAGATGCCAGGGTTGGAAGGATGGTTCAACAGACCAGAGTTGGATTCCCAACACACACACACTGAGTGACTCATACATAAAATTTCTAGGCTTTACAGTATTTCCACCGTACATATATAAAATGAGAATTATATGCCTGAATCATATTGGTGTTGATAATGTATATTCAGATAATAATATTATCTTGAAGGGGATATATATATATGGTGGAAATACTGTAAAGCCTAGAAATTGCTTCTAACTCCAGCACTGGATGATCCTACACCCTCCTGGGACCTCTGCAGGCAGCTACACACACACACACACACACACACACACACACACACACACACACACACTCACACACACACTTTTTTTTTAAAGGAAACTGCCTTCAGTATATATCTCCCACTTCAGCTCCAGAGGGTGGGCGATGGCTGCCAGGAAGAGTCCTTGGCTGACCATTGTCAGGTCAGTGGGTAAAACACCGTGGTGATCAATCAGTCCCTGCACACTGCAGGAAATGGGTGTGTGACCTGAGTGTCATCCACGGCATTGTGTGACAGGGCTTATCTGTGACCTGATGGTCTTCACTTCCTTACCTGCCTGTCTCCAGTTCTAAACATTTGTGCTACACATTGTCCTGTCCTCAGAATTAGGACAACTTTCAGAGTGCAAATTCTTTTCTGGCTTTGTTTTTTGTTTTGGGTTTTTTTGTTTGTTTGTTTGTTTGTTTTTTGTTTTTTTTTTTAAGTTAAAAAGGAAGTAACAAACTTTATTAATCATACTTAAAAACCTTAACATTAAATTGGGCATGGTGGCACACTCAGGAAGCAGAGACCCTTGAATCTTTATGAGTTTAAGACCAGCCTGGTCTACAAAGTAAGTTCCAGGACAGCCAGAGCAACACTGTGAAACTTTATCTCAAAACAACAACAACCAAACAACCTTCTTGATGCCAGGGCCTCCATTAGCTTTTTTAGCAGACTTGGCCAGACTTCAAACCAGTAGCTGCTCCCCGTGACGGAATTCAGAAGTGTTTTATCAGGCCAACTCTATGTTAGCTCTTCATCTGAACCGCTCCAGACACAGCGCGCTGCCCCATACTCTAGAAGTCCCGCTGCTCCAGCCTACAACACTCACCCCCCACCTGCTTATCTATACCAGCGTGCCCGGGTGTCCCCGACTCTAGGTCTCCCAGCCCTAGGACACGGTAAGGGTACTTTTTGGTGAAAGTTTTGAAGGGGGGAAGGTAATGGGCTCAAGTCCAAGGAGAATGGACCATCTTCTTAACGTAACCAAGCAACTGAGTGAGAGTTAAGAAGGGTGATGTGAGGTTATCACGAAAGAGAGGCTAGGGGAGTGGCTTGGTGGTATAGAACCCATGCTTAGCATGCACAAGGCACTAGGCTCCATCCTCAGCGTCATAAATATGTGAACGAACTTGGCAGTTCTGTTCCACGAACCTGCCCAGTGAGCTTTCTGAGTTTTCAGCACTGCCGCTTGCTTGAGAATCTAAGCCTTCTACATCACCAGAAAGAGGATGCGCCCTGCCCCAAACCCTGCACAAAGGCAGCCAGTTTCCCTCTTTGTGGAGCAGGGCATGACGGTAAATCTCTCTCCTAATCCCAGATGCAGAGGGTGAGTGACCCGCGCTGCTTCCCGCTGGGGAAAGGCTCTCTCAATAACTGCTGTCTCCATCCTCGCTTCCTCATGACAAAGTGTCCCTTTATAGAGCCCCTGTCCCTGAGCCACGGTGCGCTGTGTGGAGAGTCGCTTATTCTTTTGATCTCTTTTTTATTAACTCATCCCTCGCATGTTCAGATTTGTTGTGTGTGTAGTCTTTATAAACCCACGACGAGGCAAAGGTAAAGCGACGTTCTTTGATTTTTATCTGCTGCAGACTGAAGAGGAATTCTAAGTGTGGTTTTAGAAGTGGCTGGCTTCCTTCTAGATTTCTTTTTCTTAAGGCTGAGAAAGCAATTGAACAAGGTGTAAGGGTCCCAGGAACTGCAATTGTGGCCGTGTATTAGCTATGTAGAACTCTCAGGGTGTGTTCAAGCTGAATGAATAAACAGAAGTATCTTTTCCAGTACATCTCTCCTCTGCTTTAAAACAGGAAATTACAATGACAGACAGTCTTGTTGTTGTTTTATTATGTTTATGTTTATTTATATCCTGTTTTGTTCCAGAAAAAAAAGAAAAGATTTAAGGCAGTGTAATAGATAGATGAATTTCTCATCGACCTGCAGGAGCAATTTCATTTGATTTTTTTTTTTTTTTTGGTATTATACTCACTTGTTAATGATTGATATGTTAATGATTTGATTAATCCATTGGGTTGGATTCATTTACATCATCATTTACATGTCATCAAGATGTGTTTTCAAGGTGACAGTTAATATCCTTCTCAAAATGTCCCATTTCTTAGCATAGGGAACTTGATTTTTCATAAGCCAACAGTATCTGATCCTTGGAGCCTACGGGAAGGAAGCAGGAATGTGAATCTGGGGAGATTAAGCTGTCTTGCCCAGGTTTCTTAAACCCAGGGGGGCTATGCTTGGGTTTATATTTGCTTTTGTGTGGAACTTATTTTTCTGTAGTACACAGGACAGGACTCCATAAAGTTTCCAGCATGAATGGAGGAGTGAACATCAGCACCTTGGCCATCTGCCTGCCATTGGCTGAGGAGAGACCCAGAAAGACTAGATCCCCAACTCCAACCTGTGGTGCTGTCAGGCTAGGGTCCTTGTGCTGAATGTCAAGGTCATGAAACCTCAAGGACACAGTGGGACCTATGCTCATTCTTTGTAAGTACAGGGAAAGTCAAGTTCATGGGAAATACAGTGAACAGGTCAGAACACTGTTTCTCCCAGTACAATTTCACATGGTTTGAGTAGGGTATGAACAGCATCAAAACCCACTGAAGGCAGAGAAAATCTCGATCCACTTTCAATTCCCTCTCGAACTGCCAATCACAATAAGGAGCAGGTCGACTTGGTGTTGACAGACATTTAGCAGGCCTCTGGCTCTTCTTACAAAGAGCTGCCATCAGGCTAGGAACCTTCTGCAGGCCGCAGTAGCCAGCTCTGATCTCATGAGGACGTCCCCGCTCTGCGATGTTTGGATTTACATTTACCATGTCTTCCTACAAGGTCATGCAGGATGTGCAGCTGAGATGATGTTGTAAAGTTACTTCTTTAAAACAGATATGAGGGGCCACAAGATGGCTCAGTGGGTAAAAGAGACACTGTGTAAGCCTGACACAGCGTGAGTTCGATCCCAGGAACCCACAGTGGAAGGAGAGAACGGACTCCAGAAAGTTGTCCTCTGACTTTCGCATGCCCCCTGTGTGTATCACACACACACACACACACACACACACACACAAAGTAAAATAAATGTGCTCAGGTGTTTCCATTAAATCCACTTGAAGAATCAGTTATAGAGATGCTGTATAATTCTTAAAATTGAGATTTAAAAGAGGAAGCAGGGGGGAAGGGAATTTCAGAAAAAGATGTCCTGAGACAGAGGTGGGCCTTGATCTTAGAAGAAACAAATCTTGGACGAGGCAAAGTGATGAGTATGGCACTCATCTCTGTCTCTCTGTTTGCTCCTGTGTAAATATTAGCACACCTTCTTCAGAGTTGTATGTAGTGATGGAGTGAGTGGCTGAAGAGAACGCCTCTGAATAAAGTACTGCACGCCTGGAAGGGATTTTATCTGAGAGATGGAAAGGATGGAAAAATGGGAGAATGAAACTTCAGATCGAAAGAACTTAGATGAATCACACACACACACACACACACACACACACACACACACACACACACACACTGTTCTCATTGGAGGTGGGCAGGAGGCTTGGTCTATGGAATAGGAGCAGGAAGTCAGTCACCCAGGCGGCATCTCCTGTATACTACAGAAGAGATGAGAAAAAGGAAAAAAAAAAGAAAGTGGTGTGTGTGTGTGCGTGTGTGTGTGTGTGAGAGAGAGAGAGAGAGAGAGAGAGAGAGAGAGAGAGAGAGAGAGAGAGAGAGAGAGAACTCTGCTTTGCTTTCCGTTTAATTGGACAACCCAAAGGATATCTCCGTGAGTCAGGGCAAGGCACTCCTGAGGGCAAAGACCCTACAAAAGCCCTCCCTGTGAGACTGGATCCTGGTAGCTCAGTATTTGTACAACTAGATCCAGGGACCTGTTACACACCCAAGCTGCTGAGTAGGAGATAAAGCACTTGCTGAACATGGCTGATGACCTGAGTTCAGATCCCATGAACCTATACATCTGGCTTGAATCTGTGATCCCAGCATTTCTATAGGGAGAGGAGAGTTTGTGGAGCAGCTCCCTGGAGATACAGAGTGGTGGCAGAGATGAGAAGCCCTGCCTTGACCTGTAGCATGAATCCTAATTGGTCTAATAATAAAAACCCGGAGTCAAGATATTGGGGTAAATGCTGAAAGAGAGAAGTAAAGAAGTAGCCAAAGTCACCTCTTACCTCCTCAGACTGAAAAGGGGGTGATCCTGTCTCTACCAATTCTCAGACTGAATGGGGGAGATCCTGTCTCTACGTGCCTCATATTCCTGTCTCTGCCTCCCTAGTGCTGGGGTTAAAGGCATGCACCACCACCACCCAGCTGTGTTTCTCTTTTAGACTGGTTCAATCTCATGTAGCCCAGGGTAACCTTGAACTCCTGATCTTCCTACTTCCTCTTCCCAAGTACTGGGATTAGAAGTGTGTGTCACCACTGCCTGGCCTCTGTGGTTAACTAGTGGCTAGCTCTGCCCTCTGATCTCCAGGCAAGCTTTGTCAGAACACAAACAAAATATCGCACAACATTGACCACTCCAGAAAACTCCGCTAACCAACATGTCTGCGCCCACATTCACCCTCCACACAAATATCCTGTGAGGAAGAGGCAAAGCTTTCCCTAACCCTTAACTCCCAACGTTCAGAGTGATACCACCAAGTGAGGTCCATCAGTATAAACATTTGTTAAATGAAGAAAAAGAAAGAGGAAAAATAGGAGACAGAGAGAGAAGGGGATGGAGAAAAAAGTCCAATTTTCCAGGCTGTTGATTAGAAGAGTTCAGGCCTCTGAGAAGGCCTGGAATTTCATCCCATGTTCCTTTGCTTCCTATGAGGGGGAAATGCATGAAAATGAGCTTAAGGTCCAGTGTTGCTGATTCCAAACCTTACCTTGACCCTGGTCTAGCTGTGTGACACTGGGCACATCACTCATTTCATCCAATGACAATTTTCCCATCGGTAACATGGGAATGATCACCGACACTTCACAGAGTCACAGCTAGTTTCACCGAGCTAATATATGTACAAATGATGAATGGTCCAAATGCCGTTTTCGTTATTACTGTTGTTATTATACACACCCTACAAAAATTCAGAGAATTATTTTGATTCTGTTAAAAGGGTGACACGAGATGGATTTTTTTTTTTACTCCATAAACAGATTCTCATACTTTCTTCCTAATTAGACTCTATCTGTCATGTCTGTAATTCCTGTGTAATTAAATTGAAATTAAATGTCAATTTACTTTAAATTATAGAGTAATTCTATGTATACATGCCACGCAATCTGCATTTTGTTAGAAGATGACAACCAAAAATATCCTGACAGTCCCTCTGTAATTACATAGTGATCTGATTAAGTTCAGCATGAGAAACTACCTGCCAGACCCTAAGAAGGAAAAGCAGTACACTGGAAGAAAAGAGGTTAGCTCAGAGGAGGGGCCTAGCAGGAACTCACCCTCCCCGAGGACCTGCCGCTCTCCAGGAGGCGGGACAGACTGAGCCAATGAGAATTCCCTTGTGGGTAGTAGATGGCGATTCTTTATTGCTTTTTTTTTAAAAAAAAAAAAAGTTTATTGAGTTTATTGAATATATTTTAAGAGAGCAGTAACTTGAGAACGTCTTGAAGAATGAGGGTGATCCTTTAAGAGAGAAAAAAAAGTCTTAATTATAGAACAGGTTAATGGCTGCAATTGCCCCTTAGACATGTCTAACCTCACTGTTGGAATCAGGTTGGTGTCGAAGGACTTCGGTCTGCGTGTTGACTGTGAATGTCAACCGGAGATTGTATTTTCCAGTAACACACCAAATGGCATCTATCTCCTGGTTCTCATAATGTTTCAATACCTGACACTGCTCCCATTTATCATCGACAAGCATATTACTATGTCTATCCTACTTCAGTATAAACTGCAGTTTTCAAACATGAGGCAAGTGGTGGGGGAGGGGGGCAGGCAACTGGGTGGTTGAGGACATTGGGCTGAGCCTGTTAGTGGCACACAGCAATGGGGCCACCAGAAACGGAAATGTCACTGTCTGTGCTTCCCTCCCCTACGTCCTCCCCAGTAGTCACTGATCGGCCTCACCTCTTGGCGCCTTCCTTACTCAGGCTGGCCTATTTCTAGCTGAGAAAACGTTGTGCTCTGGCAGGATTTGGGGACAGAGGAGCCTCTTGCTTTCCATTAATGTGAGGTCCTTCAAGCTTCCTTTATCCGCTGTTCCCCCGGGCCAGCTACTCACACAGTGACTGAATCTGAAGGATCCTCCAGGGCATATCTTCAGAGCAGGTCCTTTGAGCAAATGGCCCAGTCATGAGTGAGAGAATAGAAGCCAAGGACTCCAACATCATGCTGGACACTTTGGAAAGATGCTGCAGAGACCATGAAATTCACGGTCCTGAGTTTCAGAGTGACTCTTTCTCTACCAACTACAGCGCCTAAGTTAGTCACCAAACCCCTATGAGCCTTGGTTCCCTTATCACACTCCCGACTTCCCATAGGATTGTCAGGAGAACTAATTAGTCCGCTAAGGGTGAAAATATTTGGAAAGAGGAAGGACGTGTCTAGCTCATCACTATTATTATCACCACCACAGATATATGTCAGTCAGGGTTCTCATTGACCATAGCAGAAAACACAAGCCGGCTTGTGTTAGAGAGATGGATGGAAAGGGAGGGATTGTGTTTCAGAGACTCTGGTTGTCATAATGTTGGGTTAGCTGTAACTTTGGGGCTGGCAGGTTCAATGATTACATCGTTTCCTTAGGCTCAGTTTCCATGTTGGTTGGGCACGTGCTGTTGCTGAGTGGATGGCCTCACTCCCAGGCTCAGTCCAATCCACTGGGAAAGCATGTCCCAGAGTGCCTCCCTCTGATCCCAGGCTTTGTTCTATTGTAAGACACTGGGTCACATGCATGTGCCCCACATGACAGTCACTGTGGCTAAGAGGTGTGAGTACTCATTGGGATGGGTGACTAGCTTCACTATACCTGTTTTCCAGGCCTCCCTGTTGACCTCCTGACCCCAAACAACACATCTCATGTCTCACTCCCCACCCCACCCCTGTGCCTAAATGAGTGCATGCATATATTATATAGGTGTGTGCACATACACATGTATGTAGAGGCCAGAGGCTGACATCAGTGTCAGGTCAGAGGATGACATCCTTTCTCGCCAAGTGTCCACTGTATTTTTTTAGGTATAGCCTCTCAGTAGAGTTTAAATTCACTGACCTGCTAGGCTAACTGGCCAGTGGGCTCCAGGGAGCTGCCTGTATGCACTCCCACAGAGCTGAGGTTATAAATGGCCACCACCATGCTTGGCTTTCCTTTTTACATGGATGCTGGAGATCTGAACTCATGGCCTCATGCTTACGAGGCAGTGTACCAACTCAGCAGTGTCTGGCTCCCCTCCCTCCCTCCCTTTCCTTTAAATCAGAAGCTAACGTGCATCCTAGGCTGACTGCTGCAAGGCATTTAGCCAGCTGTGTGCCCACCCGCTGACCAAGGACACCAGCAATGTGAAACGGACTCCGATGCATCTGTCTGTGAACATTTTAAGGTCACTGTGCTTGTAGCATGCTTCCCTTGTGTTCTGAATAGTTCAGAATTTTGCATAATGGGCAACATGTAAAAGTCAACATTTCCCTTTTTGTGTCTGCCAAATTCCTTGGAAGGCTATAAAAATCCAACATTCCCTATGAACACTAAATGTTAAAAACTGAATAGCTTCTCTAAAATAAGACTATTATTGCTCAAAATACGAAGCCATCGATCTTCTGCAATTGCCTTTCCTGTCTGTTGGGTCATTCTGGGATTACAGAGGATCCAAATGTGTCTCTGGAACTCCAACTCCACACACCATGAGCTTGGCTCTTCCTTTAATCCAGTTTTAACTGGCATGGTTCTCCTCATCCAGAAGGTCAACTAAGCTGATCACAGCCTGGCCAAGCTACATGTTTATCCTTGTCTTTATGCTTTCCCTTCTGTTGGAATATTATTATCTGGACACCAGAATTTAAAATGCATGAGTATATTAATGCATGAGTATATTAATTACTTTTCTCCTTGCTGTGACCAAATACCTGACCAGAAGCTACATAATGGAGAGGTTTATTTTAGCCCCGTTTGGGAGTATAGAACATCAGGGCAGGGACAGGAATGACATTGTGGCAGGAGCAGCTCCAGCTGTTGAAGCAGGAAGACAAGGCTGCAACAGCTGGAAATATCAGGAAGCAGAGAGGAGACAGTGCAGCCGTAAGTTTTCTCAGGTCCTGCCCAGCCTGTGGTCCCTCAGCCACTGACAAAATAATCATTCAGAGGCTTAATATTAATTATCAACTGTATGGCCTATGGCAGGCTCTTACTAGCTAGCTGTTATACCTTAAATTAACTTATTTCTGTTAATCTATGTATTGCTATGTGGCCATGGCATTACCAGTCTTCTGGGATGTTGCTTCTTGAGCTCTAGGCTGGTGTCTCTCCCTCCTCTCCTTTCTTCTTTCCCTATAGCTGCTTGTATTTCCCACTTGCCTCTAAGTGGCCTTGCCATAGACCAATGCAGCTTTATTTATCAACCAATCAAAGCAACATATATTCATAGCATACAGAAAGACTTCCCACAGCAAGACAGGAAGTGGGCAGAGCTGCAGATCTCAAGGTTTACCCACAAGTTTTCTTACTGGTCCTCACCTCTCAAAGGTTCCCTGAAACCCCAAGACAATGCCACCAGGTGAGGACCAAGTGTTCAATCACAATCAGCTTGTGGAGACATTATACATCTTAAACCATAACAATAAGGCATATAAAGGGTTATATCCATTAATTACAGACTTCCTGTCCCATATTATTGCCCTGTCTTTCTACGTGCATGAATGTCCCATGCATATGCAAGTATTATATATATATGGTATCTTAATTGCATTAATATTTATATTTCTTTTTGCCACAAATTACACAGAACATATTTTTTTATAGAATTTGCTTTTGCTGTTTTTTATCTTTTTTTTAAATTTTAAAAATTACTGTGTTTTGGTGTATAATATGTGTGAGTGTGGGCACAGATAGGCTATGACAAGTGTGGACACCAGAGACCAGTTTTTGAAAGTGAATTTCTCCTTCCACTGAAGCTTTCTGGGTTCAAACTCAAGTGGTCAGGCTTACACAGTGTGTGATTTTCCTCACTGAGCCATCTTGCTGGCCTTGGCTTTTATTTTGTGATTTATTTTAGCTAATTAATTAATTAATTAAATTTAGTTTTGAGGCAGGGTCTTACTTTGTAGCCCAAGTTGGCTTCAGACTCACAAAACTCTACCTGCCTTTGCTCTCCAAGGGTTGGAATTAAAGGCAAGCACCACCATGCCCATCAACATTTTTCCTTTTTTTCCCCCTTTGTTCTGTTCTGGTTTTTTGTTTTGTTTTGTTTTTCAAGATAGGGTTTCTCTGTATAGCCTTGGCCGTCCTAGAACTTGCTTTGTAGATCAGGCTAGCCCGGAACTCATAGAAATCCACCTGCCTCTCTTTCCTGAATGCTGGGATTAAAGGCACATGCCACCATGCCCAACCTCATTTTTCATTTTATTGCAGTTTGTCTTAGAAAATATTCCATATTCCATACAACCACAGGAGGGACTCTGTTTATTTGTGCTACCAATGTGTTTTCCTTTTATAAATTGGATGGATCTCTAGTAATAGAAGTGGTAGATTAACCCATAGGTGTGTTTTTTTAAATTATATTTAAAAAACTGTTGCATTCTGAAAAACAAGTACATTCTCAAGTTACAGATATAAAAGTTGCATGAGTATTTAGAAGAAAAGTAACCCTCTTGAGTATAATCGTCTGAAAGCCACTCAATTCCCATTCCTGCCTGGGACTTCGGGCATCAGCTGGTCTAATCCACACCTAGAAACATGATGCTCAGGTCAGCTCTCTCCTTTTTCTCATCCACACTCTCTATCATGGCCATGGCTGCATGTCAACACATGGGGAAATGCTTCTCTGTTCCAGCGGGGCAGCGTTTGTCGAGGCTCACACATACTTGAGGGACCCCTCTTTGGCAGATTTTTGGATCACCGGAGTCTTCAGCAAGGTCAAACAGTGTAAACCACATGTACACATCATTTGGCAAAACTACAAACAGGCCCAAAAGAGGACATATGTCTAGAAATAAAACTATTTACACAAAAGGTAGATAGATTTCAAATAAATGTATCCATTTACATCCCTAACAGGATGTATGAGTGACTGTTTCCTAACATGTCCCCTTACCAGACACATATAATATACTAAGAAATTTTCTTATCTTTATTAGTCTGGCGTGTTAAATGGTATTTTAATCTAAGCATATCTACTGATGGGTAATCATCATATTTAATATGTTTAAAATCAATGTTTATAATTCTTTATGATCTGACTAGATTCTTTATCTTTATTTGTTTGCTGTTCTCATTCTCATTGATTTGTGGGAGGTTTTATGTGAATTATAAATTACAATTTGCCATTTGTCTTCTGCCTCTGTTATTTGTTTCATCATGCAGAAAAAAGAGGTTTGTTTTTTTTAAATAGTTTAGCACTTTTTGAAATTAAAGGTTTTATATCAGACTTATAATTTCTTTATTCAATTGCAGATTATTATATATTAGGTCTTCATGGTGTTGTATTAAATCTTCATAAATTAAAAATCATTTGTGTATTTATTTGTGTGGGGGCATTCTATGCCACAGCACAAGTGTGGGAGCCAGAGGACAACTTTAGGAAGTCATTTTCTTCTTCCACCATGTGGGTCTCAAGGATCAGACTCGGGTCACCAGGCTTGACAGCATCTCACTGACCCTTTATAGGTATTGCATTTGAAATGTCATAATTATCGACAAATTGTCCTGGAAGGAGATTCTGCAAAGCCCGACTTCCAAGCACAGGATATGTTTATTATTCAAAGTGTCTGCTGTTCACTGCCTCAGTGCTCTAGTGCTGTGAAGAGACACCATGACCAAGGCAACTTATTAAAGAAAGCATCTGATTGGGGGCTTGCTTACAGTTTCAGAGGGTGAGTCCAATACCACCATGGCAGGAAGCCTGGTAACAGGCAGGCAGGCCTGGCACTAGAGAAGTAGCTAAGAACTTACATCTGATCCCTAAGCATATAGCAGAGAGAGCAAGATTGGACCCAGTGCAGGCTTTTGGAACCTCAAAGCCCACTCCCAGTGACATACCTTCTTCAACAAGGCCATTGTGAGAGGCCTGCTCCCACCGTTTAAAGGGTTCCTTTGAGAGGAGAGAGGAATAAGAAACTTTTAGATAGAAAGATAGCAAAGAGGAGAAAGACAGAAACACAGGATAGCTTCGGGAGGACCTGGATCAAAACCCAATGGTCCCTTCTGCCTCTTCAAAAGGGCTTTTTATAACAATGCCAAGGGGCAGGGCAAAAGACCTCCCCCTTGCTAGATCAAAGCACACTGCACAGCCAAATGTAGACCCTTCCACACACATGGTAACCACGCCTGTGGTCAAATCATTCCCCTATGCAGCCCTGCTGTGTAAAGCAAGCTCAGATTGTCAGACCCTGAGTAAGTTCTCCCTAGGAAACTTCTGTGGGTCTCTACATGCCATACCTCCTGATCCTTCAAATATATGAGCCTATAGGATCCATTCTCATTCAAACCTCCACACTTGTCCCCATACGTTATCCATTCCCTCCAAGTCCCAGCATCCATCAACACAGAGCTGAATTCCATTGGGTGTATGTTCAGTCTTGGAACCAAGTGCAAGGCTGCATGCAGAACAACCAGCAGGCTTTTCCCTTTTACATGGAATCATCCACAGCCAGCAAGGCATGGCCATGTCACCTCTCTGCTCACCACTGCCTCACAGAAAGATGTCCTAAGAGATGGGTCACGGAGTCTCTGAGAACACATCTTTTGAAGCAAAATTGGAAATCATGTTATTCATGGGTTTGGAAACATGAATATCTTCAAAGCACAACAGCAAAACATTTTTTAACCCAATTTCACAAACCTCCTTTACTGTGGTGATTTTCTAGGGCATACTTCAGAAAGTCAAAGATGCTGTGAATTAGGAAGCCCGAGGAAAAGCGTTAATTCCTGAAGTTCAGATTGCTGGAGGAAGTGGAGGAGTCAAAGGGGAAGGCTTTTCCACAGAGAAAATGCTTTCAACAACTGTGTGAAGTGTCTGTTCTGGAAACGAGGCCTTGAGTGGCTACTATATGGATTCCTATTAAATATGAACCTGTCGGCACAGACCTCTCAAAAAACTAATGTCTCCACTGTAGCCTGCTGTCCACATGCTCATCTGGAAAGTCAAGTCATTCAAGTAGAAAGGAATAAATTGATTGAAGAGGAAGCAGTATTTAAATCTTTCTGAAACTGGCGAGTGGAGTGCAGGAATCACAAGTCTCTGACTTCCTGGTGTTCTTAGGATGTAGTCGATCCTTGAATCACTGTGTGATAGTACTTGACTATGCAGATGACGTGAGGTCAAGAATGAACATGTGATCCAGATCGTGGCTAATGAGATCCCATCCTGGAACTGTTGCTTGAATTGTGAGGCAAGAGCATCCTCTCCTAGCTGGATTAGCAAACCTGAGAAGATACAGTTAGAGACAGATTGAGAAGAAACCAGCTGTAAGGGGGAACGTGATCTGTGTGATACACTGAAATTAAGTGGGTGCTAAAGATTTGTTGTGATTCCCTAGAACTAGCTATGGCAGAAAGCAGGTGAACACATTAATCCCTGAACCACTGTAAAAACTGAAATATAATTTTATACTGACCCCCTGAATGCTAACAGGAGTTGGTTTATGACCACTTCCAACTGATAAGAGCACAGATTTGCATCACAGAACTACATAAGGCAAAAAAAGGAAGAAGGATTCTCTGGAAGATTTCTTTCCATGTTCCAAATCAATCAAACTGACCACAAAACCAGAGAATCAGTGATGTTTTCTACCACCCAATTTAGCAACAGTGAGTAGACTGTCATTGATTTTTGCTTATAATCTCCCACTTGAATCTCTTTCCAGCTTTCCTTTCCTGGAAATTCCAATGGAGGTGTCCCTACATTCACTCTACTATGATGCAGAAAATGTACATAAACAAGGCATTTTCTGAGACTTAACTTGAAATTCAAAGTCAAGACTGCAGTACAAGTATAAAATATCCGTTGCAGTGGGATTCCATGTCACACGTCCTTGATCTTGCAGGGCAGACAAGAGTGAAGGCTTCATGCTCAGTGGATCATATAAGAAGACAACTTAAGAAGGAATTCAGGGACAGTGAGAGTCCCTTTGAAGAGATTCCTGGAAAAGTTTCTGGACCCAACTTCTCTGAGAAGTTATAAGGGAATCCTTATCTGTTAAAAATCAGCTCTGTTTAAAAATATCAACAACAACAAATGTTTAAGATCAATGGTTCTCAAATATGCTTGTTTATCAGAATCATTCGGAGAGATGAAATGTGCACAATTTCCAGATTTTTCCATCTAACCTTCCTTCTAGCTGCAGAGTTAAAAGCCATGCTGTTTGTATAGGGGTCTGTGTGTCTACATGTGTCTGTGTAGCTGTGTAGCTGTGTGTGTGTGTGTGTGTGTGTGTGTGTGTGTATGCATATTTTAAAGTACTATATACTAAATACATGAATGTTCTTTATTTGTATCATTATCTTATTAAATTTTCACAATAACCCAATGGTGTAGGTACTTCTAGGCTATGGAACAGATACAATTTTATACCTAATTTATAGATTGGAAATACAATGTTTAAGGTGTGGTGGCCCATGCCTTGAATCCCAGCACTCAGGAGGCAGAGGCAAGCAGATCACAAAATTACTTTTTGTTGCTACTTCATATCCGTACTTTTGCTACTGTTATGAATTGTAATGTAAATATTTTTTGGAGAGGGAGGTTTGCCAAAAGGGTCATGACCCAGAGGTTGAGAACCGCTGCTGTAACTCACTGAGCCAGCTTGTGCCGCTCCTGTAGTCCTTGGTGTGGCGCCATCCGCTGGGGCACTATTGACAATGACCACACCCCTGAAGAAACAGAGGCTCCCCACCCCATCTGCCATCAATAGCTCCTCAGTTCTGGGAGCTCATCCTCCCCCCGACACACCCACCAAGCCAGAATGTTGACTGGCTTGATCATGTGCGCACAACCACAGCTGTTGTGAGTCCACGAACACAATGGGCCTGTCGTGTCCAGAAGACACGGTGTCTCTCCCGTCCTCTTACACTTTTTCTGACGTTATCTGTGACAGCCTTGAGACTTGGGAAAGAAGTCCGACACAGATGTCCCACTTATTGTCTGCACTTCGACCACATGTGAGTTTCTGTGTTAACCTCCATCCGCTGCACAGAAAAACATCTCTGTTGTGGTCTGAGTGCTTCACTAAGAGCACAGGAATATGACTTCAGAGGGCAGGTTGATACAATGTCCATTTAGCGAACTAATAATAGTAAGTTCAATTGGGAGCCTATGAGCTCCCCAACCATAGGTTCTTGGTCAGATTTATCATATCAAGCATGTGTTATCTCTTGTGGAGTGAACCGATCAGAAATCCAGGTAGAAAGTAGTTGATTATCCCCATAAAATTCATGCCACTAATGTACCCAAAATAGCATCTTATTATCCTGGTCATTAGCTTCCTGGTCAGAACGAGCTTCATTTCTCCATGTCCTGTGACTGAGGTGTGTGGAGTCTTCAGCATTAGGGTCTTACTATCATAAGCTCTTGCACCCAGAGCCACCTGAGTCTTGAAAAAACGCCAAAGATACACTCTGAAGAAAAAAACAGCATAGGAAACTAGATATCTACGTGTATAAAAATGAAATGATTCCTCTCTCTCATCCTGCATTCCAATAATTGTAAGTGGATCGAAGATTTTAATGTTGGAGCTGAAACTATGAAACTTTCAGAAAAAAAGGGATTATACTTTAGGTGACAGGCTCAGCTAAAAACTAAATAGGACCCTGCTCACCCAGGAAACTGAATCAACAATCATTGTAGTTGGTTTTTTTACTCTTTGCTCTTTAGGGGCCCACCATGCAGCTCCCAAATAAATACATTACATGGAGACTTATTCTTATTTATGAATGCCCAGCCTTAGCTTGGCTTGTTTCTAGCCAGCTTTTCTTAAGTTATCCCATCTACCTTTTGCCTCTGGGCTTTTATCCTTCTCTATTCTATATTTCTTTCTTTCCTTCCTACTCTGTGGCTGGCTGGGTGGCTAGGTGGTTGGCTTCTGGCATCCTCTCTCCTTCTCCTTTTCTCACTGCTCCCTCTTCTTTTTCTCCTCCTCTGATTTATTCTCTCTCTCTGCAGCCCCACCTATCCTCTCTCTCCTGCCTAGCTAACGGCTGTTGGTGGACAGAAGTGGAAAACATACTGAGTGACATAACCCAAACCCATAAAGACAAACACCGCATGTTCTCACTCCTACATAGATCTTAGCATTGATTCAGATCTGTGTGTTCAACCTGGACTACCTATGAATTCAAGGAAACTGGAAAGGGACCAGTGGTGGGTGAAGAAAGATCTTTATTGAACAGAGATAGTAGAAGTCATGTGATGTGGGGGCAAAGGAGAGAATAAAGGGAGGGAGGTCTAGAGGGGAAAGGGTTGGGAGGGTAGAGCAGAGGAGGGATTAGGAAGGAGAAAAAACTAACACTAAAGGTGGCTGAAAATCCATATGAAAACTTACTATTTCGTAGCTCTGTGTGTGTGTGTGTGTGTATGTGTGTACAAGTGTGTGTGTGTGTGTGTGTGTGTGTACAAGTGTGTGTGTTCATACAGAAGGATTTGTAGCATGAATCTTAAAAGTTCTTATTAATAAAATCAAACCTGAGGCAAGTTATTGGGGTCAATGCTGGTAGATCAGAGAGACAGAACAAGCCACAGCTATCTCACCTCGCCAGATCCTCAGCTGGTCTTGTCTCCTCAGACTGGAGGCCTCTGAGTCCTCATCCAGAATGGGTCTCAGCTGAATTACTGCTCAAAAGCCTGAATGCTTAACCAGCCAAATGCTTAACCAGCCAAAAGCTTCTAGTTTCTGGTCCTCACACCTTATATATCTTTCTACTTTCTACCACCACTCCCTGGGATTAAAGGCTGGCTTTCTGGGATTAAAGGCGTGTGTCACCATGCTTGGCTATTTCCAATGTGGCCTTGAACTCACAGAGATCCAGAGGGATTTCTATCTCTGGAATGCTAGGATTAAAGGTATGAGTGTCACCATTTTCTAGCCTTTGTATCTAGTGGCTGTCTGTTCTCTGACCCCAGATAAATTTATTAGAGTACACAATATTTTGGGGAACACAATACCACCACATTTTTTTTTTCTTAAGAATCGCATATATTTACATTGTGGACCTGGGATATATGCACACAGCAAAGAGATATTCAAATCTACCTGGATTCCAACTCCACCCAATAGGGACCCACCCCCCCAAAAGTCTGAGCCAACATTCCAGACAGGGGTGTCGAGCTGTTTCCAGTGGGGTGGGTTTGGAAAGTGTACTCTGAAATAAGGTCACCTCTTGCTATCACCACTGTCCTCTTCCCCAGTCTTTTGTGGGCTGTCCTCTTTAGTTGTCCATGAGGTTCTCAGGGCTGCGGGGAGGACTCTTCAACTTCAGAGTAGATAGGTGCTCCAGCTCATAGTGCCCATTCTCAAATGCCTTGTGTGTGAGTTTATCCTTCATGTCCTCCTGGCTCTTCTTGTGCTCAATAATCTGTTGGAGCTGGTGCCCGGCATATTCTGGCTTGGTGGTCAGAGGGCCAGCTGGCACAACTACACCGAGAATATCTGACACCATGTAGGGGCGCAGCCAGCCCACCAAGGGAGTACTCCCAGGGCTATAGTGGTCTGTCTGTGGTAGAAGAGAAGTCCGTCTACCTCAAAAGGAAAATCCATAGACAGCACCTTACACAAGCTCTCAGGAGTACACGGGAAATTCTTTAGCCCCACAAATTTAAAAGGATTAATCTTGGTTTTTTCTCCAAGTCCTACTTCTTCTGGTAACTTTGAGTGCATCCAGTAGAATCGGAAATCAGTCTGACAGTCATAAAAAGGGTGTCCCCTCCAGCACATCACATCCAAAACATAGTAGGTCTGGTTCACCTCACTATAAATGCAGTCCAGAATGGTGTAGTCTTTGGCTGTTGTTGAGTTTCTCCTGTTGCCTCCTGGCAGAAGGGAAGAAAACCTATTGACACAGTAGCCACTCTTGGTGTAGGCACTGGTTGAGCCCCTGGAGGCCACGATAAGGGCTCTTTTCCCAACAGGACACACAATCACAATCCATTCTTGCCCCAAATCTGAAGGGACGTCAATTAACCACTCAGAAAGCATCAATTGATTAGCATAGCGTTTTGGTAACTTCTTGCCAGGGTCAATGTCCATTTCTTCTTCATCTTTCTTATCTTCTTCCCCACCCTCCATCCCTGTCCAGTCATCTTCAGCCAGTCTTCTGGCATGGTTCACATAATCCAACCGCTTGGATTTCTGTAGCTCCAGCAATTGGCGGCACCGTTCACTTTGCTCCAAGGAACTGTACTTGGACTTGTATTGGGATAGGCGAGGGTGTGGGGCAGCTGTGCTATTCAGTTCTTGAGACACAGAAAAGCTACCAGCTAGGGCTTGACTCAGTTCTTCCATCTTCCCGTACCAAGGTGCCAGTCGCGATGTAACTAACCGTCTTATTAAATAAGAAACACAGAAACAATGTAAAAGAGAAAGCTGAGAGGTCAGAGCTCAGAGCTAAAATCTCACCCTTCCGCCTGCGGTGTCCCAGCTTCCCGAAAGAGAGCTACTTCCTGTCTGTACGTCTTTTTTATAGTATTATTGTTCTGCCTTCTCATTGGTTGTAAACCCAAACATGTGACTGCCTCGTCACTGTCTGAATGTACAGCCCCCTAGGTCTTAAAGGCATATGTCTCCAATGCTGACTGTATCCCTGAACACACAGAGATCTATGGGATTAAAGGCGTGTGCCACCACCGCCACACTCTGTCTATGGCTCTAATAGCTCTGACCCCCGGGCAACTTTATTTATTAACATACAATCAAAATCACATTTCAGTACAATTAGATTACCACCACAAGGATTTGACTGGGGAAACTCTACAGAGGGCATGGAGTTCACACAGAAGCCCTAGGTCGCCAAACAAAACTTTGGCGGTGCCAAAGTATCGGACAGGTCTCTCTCTTCATATTGTTGGGCACAGGTATCTTCGAGCCCTCCCCCTGCCCAGATAATACAGGCTATTTCCATTGCCTTTTCTTTACTTTCAAACCAATTACCAAATCCCAAATGTCTGCCAGTGTTGCGGTGCCCGTGGACAATGTACAAAATCAGTAATCGAACTTCTTATGTCTTGAAACCAGAGAGGGGGGGGATATTTTCAAAGGAAAACAGTTTCTCCCAAATAAAAATGTGTAGTATAGACAGTACAAGACATCATTTCTATTTGACACTCAGAATCTAATTTAGGAAAGAAGAAAAGAAAGAAAAAAAAAGAAGGCAGGCGGGGCGGGAGGGAGAGGGAGGGAAGAATTCAGGGATACAGGAAGAAAGGGAAGGAGCTGTTGTCCACGTATTGAAAAGTTTACCTACAAGAGACTTCAACTTCTGTTATTAGCACGATCACCAAGGCACCTGTTCCTTTAATAGCTGACTCAAGTCATAACAGATGCATCACAATCATAATTGCCTTCCTCATTAGAAACAGAAAAGAGGTATTCCAAAGAGGCCACATAATGTTTCTTGGGGGTACAAATTAAAAGGTGCTTAAAGTTCTCCATTTCCACTCAACAATTTAGCTACAATTATTGTCCTACGTGCTGATGGACGGGTCCAGAAAAGGCCATCCTACAGGCCTCATGTCATCAGCTGACCCAGGAATGATCAGCAAAAGGGGATTTCTAGTCCGTCAATTATACAAGGCTTTGTGTTTCCTCTTGTTCCCACTAACCCCAGATAAACAGCAACAAAAATGAATCTTAATGAATTCAACTTTCATCCACTCCTCTACCAGAGGGAGGTAGAACTCAAGGAAAATCCAAAACATTTTTCAGAAGTGGGTAGGCTAGAGACCAACAATGATCTACATTAGAAGACACATAGTATTCTGAAGAAAAGACAGCATTGAGGAATAAAAAAAAAAAGCCGTTGTGTGAGTATTTGTAGAGGGCAGCTTTGGGAATCTCCCTTCACATTAGGAAACAAACATGATTCTCTCATCCTTCTTTCTTCCTAGTTCCAGGCTGCTTTACTGACTCTGCGGCACACTCAGGGACACAGAGTGGTCATAGAATCAGGCAAGCCTCGGGACACCCTGAAGATTCTGGCTAACACAATTCTGCACCAGGTGTGTACATAAGCAGATCTTAGTCCTTCAACTCCCACCATCAGAATCTCTTATGACACTGATAGGCTTCTGGAGTATTCTAACGACCTGCATCTGAAACTGCGCTGCCTGCCAGCATCTGAAAACTGCTGCAAAATGTCCCGCTGATCAGTACTAAAAAACAAATGGGGAAAAAAAAATCAGTCTCATAATGAAACAGTGATGCTTGACTTTCGGGCTTGGTCAAGTTATTTATTTATTTGTGTTAGGGATGGTGCCTCTCAAGGTCACACACACACACACACACACACACACACACACACACACACACACGCTTGTGTTTGTCCCTCAGCGACTCCTGATGGTAGTAGCTTTGTCAGCATATCTTACAGACACATAGCAGGTTGGTTCTCTGTGCAGGTCTTCCCATTTTGCGTTCACACTCACCCTAATTTATGGGAGCAGAAACCCTTTAGATTCTCTGAGTAACAGAAGAGTATCGGGACAGCCATTTACTTATCCACTCTTCCTATTCACTCCATGAACCCCGACTAGAGGTCAGTCCCTGTGTACACATGAAAGGACAATTCATTTCAGTTTACTTCCCATCGTCTAGCATTGATGAAGAATACCACATGCAACATGATCAAGAGCTTAGGAGACAGGAGGAAGAGGTAAGACTTGATCTGAAAAAAATGAAAAGATGGCTTGGCGCGGGGGTGGGGGGTGGGGGGGGGTGGGGGGGTGGGTGAGGGGGTGGGGGGTGAGTGGGGGTGGGGGGGTGTCAGCGACAGAGGTGGCGCACGCCTTTAATCCCAGCACTCGGGAGGCAGAGGCAGGCGGATCTCTGTGATTTTGAGGCCAGCGTGGGCTACAGAGTGAGTTCCAGGAAAGATGCCAAAGCTACACAGAGAGACCCTGTCTTGGGGAAAAAAAGATGGCTTGGGCTATCACTCGGCGTGTAGAGGACTTTCCTAGCACAAAGCCCAGGGTTCGACCAACAGCACTGTGTCAACCAGAGACGGAGGTTAGATCTGTAATCCTAGCACTCCGGGCATAGAGGTAAGAGGACTAGAAGCTTAAGGTCATCCTTTGGCCACACAGTGAGTTCAAGGCAAAGCCTGAGAGACATGAGACCCAACCTCAAATAATAATATTAATAATGTATTTTTTCAAGTTTTTACGAAGAATAAAAACAAAATAAATTTGTCAGATTGGGAAGATCAAGAGAGAAAAATATTCCAGCTACATGTTTTAAAAAGCATCATGTTGCTGGGGTACAAAAAGCACTTAGTAGGGCTAAGCACAAGCCACACGCAGGGCATGTTGGGAGTCAGTACTCTGAATGAAGCCAGTGGCTGAGTCTGGCTGGCCTCTCTGGCACACTAAGGAATTTGAATGTTACCTTGCAGAGAGTTTCAAACAAGTCAGAGATGAGCTCAGACACATTGTATGTTGTCAGTATTGCCTCTAAGAAGAAGAAAGAAGATAAACACAAAAATTGGTTATTCTGTGCCATAAGACATTTCCTTGAGGTACAAAGAAGTATTTACAGACAGCAACATTTGCTAAATATTGGAAAGGGCTTCTGAGAGAGGTTGGCGAGTCACCTCAGGAGGTCTTTAAGAATAGACCAAATTATAATTTGTCTTAGAAGCCTCGGATGTGATTATCCGTTAGGGCAAAGGAACTGACTCTGAGTCTCTTCTGGAATTACAGCTCCATTGTTCACAGACTATCAGGGTGCACAGAGCTGCGCATTGCTTAGCAATTTGTACTTGATCCTATGGTTGCAGATTGATTACAAGATCACAGAAGCAGGATGCTCACTGTAGAATTATGGGCAGAGTGAACGCTGGATGGATGGGAAGCAATCTCCCCGTGATGGAGCAACCTGGCTTTAAAATTAGGTACATTTTCCTTTCACTGTGGCATAAGCCTGGGAGGTGACCTTCATGTAATTCTATTTTTTGTAGGGTTATCTGAACACGAGAGCAGGTACTATCAGGGCTGGGCAGATACAATAATGATCTATAGTAGAAAGCCAGGAACTCATCCTAGATTAACTCAGTATGTAGGGTGCTTTGCGTCATTGCTCAGGAAATTAGTTAAAGCTAGCTATTACTAAAGGTGCCCTCGGAGACTATTAATAACACCCAGAAATGCCAAAGCTTCAGAGCTTAGAAAGTATGTTCCTGCATGTTTCCTTGGCTGCTTCTCCCCAAAACACTGAAGTAAGGTTTTCACAAATTAGAATGCTGGGGCTGGGAGCTGCAAAAACCTACCCCCATTTATATGGCTGTGAGGTTGCATAGTCTCAACTTAGCCTCTTCCAGAAATGCTTCCTCCGAGTCGTTCACATAAGCTCTCCAAAGGGAGGAAGCGAGCATTTGAAAGAAATCCAGAAGCAAGGCAAAATGATTCTATATAAAATGATCCCCAGAAATGAGAGCTGGTGGCATGGTCCGGGTCAAGAACGACTCCAAAGTCAGTTGCCAGTTTGCAAAAGCCTGCTCTGTAAATAGCCTTCGAACTAAGAAAACGTCTCTCTAAAATGCTGACAACACATTAAGAGAGGTTAAAAAACAAAACACAAACACAATTAAGCCACTCTAAGTGACAGCGCTGAGGCCACATCACACCGGCAATATAACACTGGTCTAACATTTTCATTAAACTACATATAAGAACCAATTTCCAGGCCTAAAAGACCATTGACTATGAAGAGATACACTCTTACCTTAGGACCTACTAAGAAAGGAGAAAATCACTACCAATTAAGCTACAAAACACTTGATTTTTTTACGGCGTCACAATTCCACCAGTGAGGGAAGGGGAAAGAATTCTACATTTTAGAATGCAGGAAGCATATTAACTGGAAAGCTTGGGTACAGCTCAGCAGTAGGATTGATAGCTGAGCATACCTGCAGCCCTGGACCAGATCCCAGACACTGCAAATAATTATAATAAAAATAACTGAATCTAGAGGCTGGAGAAGTGGCTCAGCAGTTAAGAGCACTGGCTGCTCTTCCAGAGGACCCAGGTTCAATTCCCAGCAACCACATGGCAGCTCACAACTGTCGGCAACTCCAGTTCCAGGGGACCGGAAATCCTCACACCGACACACATGCAGACCAAACACCAATGCACATAAAAATAAAAATACATAAAAATATAGGTAGATAGATAGATAGATAGATAGATAGATAGATAGATAGATAGATAGATAGATAGATAGATAGACAGATAGACAGATAATAAGATAATAAAATCTGGAAGTAGCGAAGGACACGTGAACCCTGGGTCTCTCAGTGACTTCTTCTGAGCTGGACTGCATGGGGACATGGGGCTTCCTGTGTGGAAATGGAGATACAACCCTGGGATTTAACTTTATGCAGGAACAGCCTTCTTGCGGCCAAAAGGGAGAAAATGGAGAAATTCAGACTCCTCTGCAAGACCATAATAATGAGGAGGAAAGAAACTTTGTTAGTGTAAAATATTCTGGGAACCATGGAGTATGGGGCTGAGGTGATCTAAAATGTCAGGAGGCTGGTGAACTAATTGGTAGACAAGAACAAGCTGGTCAATGACTTCAGGGCTGTACAGGATCTCAGGCCAAGGAGAACCATGTGATCACAGCAGCTGGGTGCCTTTGTACTAAAAGCTAGCCTTATGGAGAAGCTCAGTGCACCGAGTCCTAGATGTAGGCTTTATTGATCAAAAGATAGAAGTATTTTTAAATGTGAATCATGTCAAATTCTCTGCTAGAAATGCTGTAACGGTCTGTAATCACTAAAGTGCAGAGAAATGGTTTTTGTTTTGTTTTGTGTTTTGAGACAGGGCCTATCTATGCAACAGGACCCTGGATGTCCTGGAACTCTCTGTGTAGACCAGGCTGGCCTCAAACTCAAAGAGATCCACCTGTCTCTGCCTCTCGAGTGCTGGGATTAAAGACATGCATTACGGGGGCTGGAGCGATAGCTCAGTGGTTAAGGGCACTGGCCGCTCTTCCAGAGGTCCTGGGTTCAATGCCCAGCACCCACATGACAGCTCACAGCTGTCTGTAACTCCTGTTCCAGGGGATCTGATTACCGCACACAGACATACTTGCAGGCAAAACACTGATTTATATAAAGTAAAAATAAAATGTAAAAAAAAAAAAGACATGCATTACTATATTTGACTGAGAAACTGTTGTTGCCTGAGAACTCAACCAACTCTGGGGTATTATTAGCCACTAAATTGTTGCAAATATAAATTAAACCTGAGCAATCACATCTCATTTTAATTCAAATTCACAGTATTAACACAGTTTAGTGTATTTTCATTTGGTCATCTGGATTTATTTCTCCAAGCTGCCAATTTACATACTTAGCAGTCTCCTGTGAATTATTACTTTACTTCATTGATTTGTAATAACTCTTTACATATCAATGATGGTACAGAATAGGTAAGTAGGTAGACAGAAATTGCTATCCCAAGTTTTTCCTTGATTTGTCTATTTTATGTTTTGTTCTCCAATGTTATTCATGTCATTGTTCACAAACCGTTTTAGATTTTTAAACAATTATAGATGTCATTTTTCATTACGACTTCTGAATTCTGTCATACTTTAAAAACTACCTCAAAATAGGAAAGTATTAGCACTAGTATCTTAATTATTCTTTTTATATTTTTATATTCTCTAATAAGATGTGCACTACATCTGTTGCAATGTAGTATTTGATGTTTTGTTTTGTTTTTATTGTTCATTTTGAGTTGCAGATTGAAACAAGAAATTCTCATTTTTTTTTTTTTGTTTTGTTTTGTTTTGTTTGTTTGTTTGTTTGGGTTTTTTTGAGACCGAGTTTCTCTGTGCAGTTTTGGTACCTGTCCTGGATCTGGGTCTGTAGACCAGGCTGTCCTCAAATTCACAGAGATCTGCCTGCCTCTGCCTCCCAGAGTGCTGGATTAAAGGCATGTGCCATCTCAAGAGGACTGCCTTCCTGCCCAGGTGAATTGTCTTCATGGTGGAGGGGGATGTTATTGGGGTGTCTTGTGTCCTGAGAGGCTTTCAGTTTCCTGGCATCAAATCTAACTGTCACAGAAAGATTAAGTTCTTGAGCCAAAACACATACAAAATCAGTGCAGAGATGTGGGGGTTTTTTCTGGCTTCTACTAGCCATGAGAGCCTGAGGATAGATGCTTCTCACTAAAAGCAGCTTCGAAGGGCCTGTTTCAAGAAGAGTTTCACAGGACTGACTTAGGCCTCCCGCTCTTTAGGCAAAAAGTCATGCTCACTTCATGATGCTTGTACACGTCTTATTCCAGGTGGCCTGAGACGTTCACCATTTAGATTTTAAAAATGAATGTTGACCACCAATTGAGGATATAAATAAACCCATTCTATGGATTTATCTTGCTTCCCAGTGTGTTTATGTTCTCTGATGTGAGTTTGAACTCTATTGCATTCAGATTTGTTTAATTTTCTAAGCATTTGGTCACTCAGGACATATAATAACTGTAGCTGAAGTTTTCCTGTATCTACCTGACTCCTGTAGCAGCTCAGACCCCAGTAAACACACAGAGACTTACATTGCTTACCAACTGTATGGCCGTGGCAGGCTTCTTGCTATCTAGTTCTTACATCTTAAATTAACTCATTTCTATTAATCTGTAAGTTACCACGTGACTTGTGGCTTACCAGTACTTTTACATCTTGCTTCCTCTGTGTCTGGCCGGCGACTCCTGACTCAGCCTTCCTTTTCCCAGAATTCTCCTCTCTGCTTGTCCCGCCTATACTTCCTGCCTGGCTACTGGCCAATCAGCATTTTATTTATTAACCATGGTTCAGTGGGTAAAAGCTCTTGCTGAGGTGGCTCTAATCTCAGCATTCCTACAGGCAGAAGGGAGGCAGAGGCAGGAGAACATTCTGGAAACTCGTGAGCAGAGAGGCCCTGCCTCAACAAAGTGGAAAGAGAAAACCATCCTCCAAAAATGTTCCTCTGATCTACACATATACAGACAGACACACATGTGTGCACACATAATATGTACACACGTGAGTGTACAAATGATAATAATAAATAAATCATCTTTAAAAATAAAGTGAAAAACAACAATAACGCCAACTTTTCCTGAACTCCATAGGCATATTTAGTATCTAATGTGATGGTCATTGCTTGTATCTAAAAATATTGTTTTACATATTCAGGAATTGCCCATCTCTTTCCATTTACTTTGAACTTCTACTGAGAATAGCTCCTAAACCAAGAGTCTCATTAACATACTATCCTTGCATTCTTTGAACAATCCCACTCAATTACATTCTCTTTACACAAATAACTGAATGCCCCCTACACTCACCTGATACATCCAACTCTGTATTATTTTAAGTGCATCACTTAAGATGTCTGAACCTATCCTCACAAGTAAGACTGCTCGTATTTCCTGTATATCTCCTCTGCTCTCACTGTGTTTAAGCTCCTGCAGGCACCGTGGGAATTAACTCAGTTCACAGCTCCGCTCGATTCTCAGTCCACGTATGCGGTGCTTCACTCTGCGCATGCTCAGCCAGGCCTCACGGGATTCCCCAGATGGATTTGGAAGTTTTTGTTTCGACGTGGGGCGTTCATTTCTAGAGCTGTGAGCTGCAGCTCCTGGATCTGTCTGCCTCCAGCTTACTTCACACCTCAGCAAGGCTTTGTGTGGGTTTCTCCTCCACATTCATCTGCCTGAAAATTGCAACAAACCCAGAAGATCTGAGGGCTTTCTTCACCCATTCCTTTGCCCAGGAATGCCTCTTGCAGAGCCCGTTGTCCAAATCTAAAAAGAGTCATTCCATATGTCTTGTCCAGCGTTATTGCAGAAGGTTAACTCTGGTCCTTGTTACTCCTCCAAGATGGAAGCAGAAATCCTGGTTCCTTTTTTACGACAACAATTTTATATAATTGAACTTAAAGCTTTGCTTAGCTTTTAATATTTTGTCATTTCTTGAAGTAATATGTATAAATTTTATTTTCTTAAAAACCTATATTGCAACCTAGATTTTTTTTAATTAAAAAGGTATTATTTTATTTTATTTTATTTTATTTTATTTTATTTTATTTTATTTTATTTTATGTGCTTTGGTGTTTTGCCTGCACGTATGTCTGTGCCTTCAGAGAGCATTGGATTCTCTGGGACTGGAGTCAAAGGTCATTGTGAGAGCTGTTTGGGTGATGGGAATTGAACCCTGGTCCTCTGAAAGATCAGTAAGTGCTGTCACCATGGAGCCATATCTCCAACGCCACTCCCCACTTTGCATTTGTGTGTGTGTGTGTGTGTGTGTGTGTGTGTGTGTGTGTGTGAGAGAGAGAGACCACCTGCTACAGCAGTCAGAAACTAGCTTGAAGAAGTTGGTTGTTGCCTTCTATCATGAAGTCCTGGGGAATTGAATTCAAGTCATCTGGCTTGATAACAAGAACCTTGACTCACACACGTGTGTCATGACACACACATGGAGATTAGAGAACAATTTCCAAGAGTTGGTTCTCTCCTTCCACCTTGTGGGTCCCCATAATGAAGCTCAGTTTGTCAGACTTTGAGACAATGCCTTCATCCACAGAGCCAGCCCAGCATCCAGATGTTTAAGCTCTCAAGAGATTCTCTTCCATTATCACCATTGACCAGTTTAGCAGAGACCAGCAAAGGACGTACAGTGCAACTTGAAGTTCAGAAAGGAAATAATAACGCTAGTGGAACTATGTCCCAAGTATGCTACAAACTTACACTAAGCAAATGCTCATCTGATATCTAAATTTAAATTGAGAATGTGTTCTTTTATCTGGCAAATCTATTAAGTGTCATTGCAGAAAATGAAAAACAGCAGTTTCTACTCTATTGATTAAATACTGTGTTTTTGCAGCATTTGTAGGTAGGTTCCTTAAAAATATCAAAAATTTGGTCAGGTATTTATCAAGTTATCACATTCTTAAATTTGTAATTCTTTCTCTAGTTTCCTAAGCTAGCTGTTTTGTTGGTTTGCATTAAAATCATTAGAAAGTTGAAAGCCGTGACTTCTGCTCTGCATTGGGCTCCGTTCCCATCCTGGGTATTTCTCAATGAAGAGAGCTCATTTGCATTAATTGCTAAAGCGTTTCTAATCTAGGTTATTTCCTCTCCATTCAAGAGCCTTTAGAAGAGGTTTGTTTGTTTGTTTTGTTTTTCAAATTTAAAGTGGTTTTCATTATTTTGTTTTACTGTTTTAAATATATTATTTGGGGGCTTTTGATCAGAGTACGGGTCCTTCTAGAGCTTTAATTGGTGGGGAGGATGCTGAAGCTTTTCGCAAGTTAAATGTATAATTACGTTTTTGTATATGTTCTATGAGCAAAAGGGAAAAATATGTATTCCCTGTGTATTGTTATTGAACAGAGAAACATAACGAAGATAACACAAATAACAACAAAAAACATTGTTTAATAATATTATTCAGCCCTTCAAATGCAGACTTGGTCTTGGCCCAGCTTATCCTGAATAAGATCTTGGCAAATGGAAACTGTACTGAACTCACCCACCCGACACTCTACCACTCCAGCTGTGACTGCAGCAAGTTTTATGCTCCATGATTTATGAAGTGGTCTTGAACAGGTCTGAATTGCTATTTAAAAAAAGGGGGGGGGTGTCCTTTTACAGGGATTTATTAGATAATGCATGACGGAAGGCCAATTAGGCCCTTGTTCAGAAGACAGTACAGGCCAAAACCATGAATGAGAGTGTATAAAGTGCCTACTACAAATCACAGGGCCACAGTCTTCCCTCCTCACCAATTCTTCCACAGGAGAAGCATGGATTCACTGTGTTTCTGGATGGTCACCTAAGCACTATGGGAAAACACAGAGTGACGCTGAAGGATTTTCACTTACTTCCCCGAGTGCTCTCCTGAGAAGCAAAAACCAGAAATGTACCCTTCTCTAATACTTGGTGTGGGGGACAACTCAGAGGTAAGCATCTATCCACTGAGACCTGGCCAACCGCATGAAAGGAAGACCTGGGGCTACATCACTGAAGAATCTGGGAAACTTACGGACGGAACTGTCTTCACTTTGCAGGTCTGTCACTCACTAATTTCTCTGCCCTAAGCAGGTTGCAATTCCCGTCTTTCCCCCTTCATTTTATTCACAAGACAGTTAGCATGTGTATACTTCATGTATTTACAGATGCTCTGATCTCTTTCTCAAAGATCACACATTTTACAAAAACATTTTTTCCCTATCTGTTGAATGATTAAGTCAACACAGCCTTATTTTTTACATAGTTTGGTATCCTTTTTAGAACTTGAAAAGAGGGAGATGTTTATTTATTTATTGCATGTGTGCGAGTGTGTGTGTCCGAAACGTGTGTATTTGCACATGCATGCAGTATCTCGAAGAGAGTGACAGATTTGCTGTAACTGGCGTCAACAGCTGGTCCCTAGTATGCCTGTTAGGAACTGAACCTGGGTTCTCTGAAAAACAGGAAGTACTCTTACCTGCTGAGCCATCTTTCCAGCCCTCTGTGAGGCACTCACTATAAAGAAATCCAGATTGAAAGCACCAGGTCCTTAGAGCCAGAAACTGCCACTTTTTGCCTGCTGAAAATTGCCTCGGGGGGGGGGGTCCCCTCATAGGAGTTACAATGGGCTCTGTTTCCTCACAACATTGTTTTCTTTTTTTTTTCTCCAGAGCTGAGAACGGAATCCAGGGCCTTGCGCTCTACACTGAGCTAAATCCCCAACCCCTCCTCACAACATTGTTATCTCCTGCCTAGATTGCAATTTAAAATGATTATTGTGGGATATTTGGTTGCACTGTGAAACTCTGTGACTGTGTTAATAAAATTAACCTTGGATCAGGGAGCAGAGCCAGCAACTAGTTGACTAGAATTAGCCATAGAGAGGACAGAGGAGCCAGGAAGATGAATAGAGAGACACACAGGAAGGAGTAGAGAGAGACCTAGAGATTCTCAGTCTTCTGGGTTTGGGATGAGTGGAGAGACGCTTCTCTTGCTGGGTCTCAGGCCAAAAAGGAAGGTCAAATGGTTACTTCTCAGTTTCTCTGAGCTAGCAGGCTTTCACCCCAACATCTAACTCCCAAGTCTTTATTGGTAGATACAAGGATAGAGACTTAGTTAAAAACTGCATTTGGCGGCTGATGCCAAGCTGGTGCCAGCAGGACCAGAAATCCCATCCCGCCAGGCCTCTGTCTGACTGGCAGGGCGCTGACTGCTGGGTCACTGGGCACAGACAGTAGTTAAAATATCAGTAGATCCAGGTGTGGCCACTAAGCTGACAGAAAAACAGCAGAAGATAAAGTTGTCTTCAGTGTCTGGTTCTTGTTAATGGATCGCCCTGTAGTGGGTAGCTGTTCCAGCTTTGACCTTGAAGCACCGCCCCACTGAGGCAGCTGGTAACTGCCACACCTACCTAGGACCTGCCCCTGGGCATGGCCAGGGCGGGAGCTCTTAAGACCCAAGCTCTTAAGACCCGTGATCCAGACATGCTAAGCCTCTTGGTTCCTAGTGATCCTGGGTGTTGGATGGTAGACTAAGCAGAGTTCTTCAGAGAACCCCGCTGGGCTGCACCTCACCTCCGCTCCCAAGCCCTGTAACCAACCCCTTTACTGGCTGTAAGTTACCCCCAAATAAACCTCCTTTTAACTACGCCTGAGTTGCTTTGTTAAATCCCCACGTTATCATCGCACTTTTGAAGTACTTCTCGAAGTGTCTAGACCATGCAGTGATGTTACAACTGTAGAAACAGAAGCAGAGCTTTTCTCTCTCTGGAGTTTAGCTTCACAGTTTAAATGGGGATGCTTGGACCAGCAAGATGACTCAGGGGGTAAAGGCACATGCTACCAAGCCTGGGACCCACAGGGTAAGAGAAAACCAGCTCCCCAAAGTTGTCCTCTGACCTCCACACATGCACCATGGCATATTCATACTCTACCACCACCACCACTGTTAGAATTCCTAGCCATGCCCCCCCCCTCCCCACACACACACACGGCCATGCGTGTGCTGGCAAGATGCTCAGTCATCCTAGGGTCTTACATCCTACATAATCTGTGCACTGCCTGATCACATCATCTGCACGCAGTGTGATCATGTAATCTATGCACATGCGTGGTGTAGCTGCGTAAGCCCATATGCACCTGTGCGGGGGAGGGGACCTATAAAAGCAGGTTCCACCTATTCCTCCCCTCTCTTCCTGCACGGTCATTCCATAGACCTATGCACATCCCTTCTGTTCCCTTCCCTTAATAAACTCTTACAGTGGGTTTTGTTGTACCTCGTGACTTTTCTCACACAGTAAACATTGCTGCTTACTGCCACCACCACCACACACACACACACACACACACACACACACACACACACACACAAACATAAAATAAAAAATGAAGTGGAGATGATGTGGGCGCTTTCTTCTAAGAATGACATACTTCTAAGAATGACCGATTTTGGTTCATACCAAAAATTTTCAGGCGTGACTTTCTGTAGATATTGCCATCAGCTAGCTGATATTTGTGCCTTTGCCTCTTGGTTTGGCAGAGTCTATAAACAGAGATCATTTTTTCACGGAGTTTCTTTCATGAGGTGGTCTTCAACCTTTTCCAGAACAGTGCTCTCCACACCTTCCACAATGGGTAATCCAAATGCATGACCAAGAGGATCAGCTGTGCCATGTTCTAATTACTGCAACTATAGTCCATTTTAGAAAAACTGATGACCAAGTCTACCCAGCAGCTTTGATACATGCCACAAAGCCCTGTTGGGCTTCTCTCCAATACTCTCCCTCCTAGAGTCGGCTGCCAGTGCTAACTCAACATACCCTGCAGAAGTTTTACAATTAAACTGTGGGCTCCTTGGGAACCTAAATGCTGTCTTTAAAAAACACCTTTGAATTATTTGTATCCAGAAGCAAGAGTACCTGGCTCATAGTAAATACACAAATAAATATTCTTTTTCTTTTCTTCTTCTTCTTCTTCTTCTTCTTTTTTTTTTTTTTCTTTTTTTTTTTTTTTTTTTTTTTTTTTTTTCCTAGACAGGGTTTCTCTGTGGTATAGCTTTGCACTTTTCCTGGAACTCACTCTGTAGCCCAGGCTGGCCCCAAACTCACAGAGATCTGTCTGCCTCTGCCTCCTGAGTGCTGGGATTAAAGGCGTGCACCACCAGCGCCCGGTCAAATAAATATTCTTAAACAAACAATTGGAAAGAATGTTGTATTGGTAGAGGACTTTGTTTAGCATGTACAAGCCCCTGAGCTTGATCCTCAGCATTGGGAGAAAAATGTATATTGATAAAACTAAAGAAAATACAATTTTTTAAAAAGCATGTGTGTGTGTGTGTGTGTGTGTGCGCGCGCGTGCGTGCATGCATATGCACGCATGCTTACAGTATGTGGTGTATATGGTATGTACAGGCACCCAAGGGCACACATGCAGAGGACAGAGGTGGACAGCTAGTGTCCTGCTCTATCATGATTCTGTCTTACTCTTTTGAGACAGTGTTTCTCAAGGAAGCTGCAGCTCACTGTGCATTCAGCTCCACAGGTTTTCGTACAGGTGCTGGGTATCTGAACTCAGGTACTTCTGCATGCACAGCAGGCAATCTTACCCACTGGGCTACCTCCCCAGCCCTGGTGTTGAAATGATTCACTGAAATGCAGTTTCTTTAGGTGTAGTGTTAGGCACTTGTAATCCCAGGATGGAGGTGGTGGAGATGGGAGCATCATGAGTTGGAAGCCAGCCTGAACAACATAAAAAGACTCTTTGTCAAAATGAAAAAAATAAATGAAGTTAAGAGGATCTTCCTAAAGACAGCCTAGCAGACCCCTTACAAAGGGGAGCATCAGGTGTGATTTTCAGAAACTGATATGGGCAAAAATAGAAGCAAAGAGGCCTAGGGGAACAGCAGTGCTCAGTGAAAGGCCTGTGACGTTGGCAGTCAGAACGTCTGAACTTCAGACTCAGGTTAGTGGCTGGCTAGGTAAGTCACCCACTGTCCCAATATTTAGTATGGCTTGTGAGGAAGAAGTTGCCTAGGTCACAAAGCAGTTCAAATGAGACTAAGGATTTAACAGGCTTTAAGACTCAAAAAGCGTCATATAGTACAAATTACCGCTTAAAATATAAATGTAAGAGGTACATGTATAACGCCAACCATGTAAAGAATAAGGTTGCCAGGTTGGGCAGATGCCTCAGCAGGTAAAAGCCTCCTAGCTTGAGAAGCTGAGTTGGATCCCCGAATCCACACCGTAGAAGGTGAAAACCAGCTCCCTCAAGTCATCCTTTCATGTCCACATTTGTGCTATGGCACACACACCCATGCACATGCATGTGTGTGCATGCACATGAAATAAATGTGACTTTAAGAGAATAAGATTAGCTGTAAATGGGATGTTGTGAAAACCATGAATATTTATCAAAACTTACCTTAAATTAAGAAATCTGAAAACTAATAGCTGGCGTTCATCGTGTGGTCTTTTAAAAAGAATATCCAGTTATATACACTCACTACCGAGAAAAGTCTTCTGCACTGTATACTTTTCCTTCTTCATCTTTATATAAATTGAATTTACTGACTTTACTTATGAAGCAAGAAATAGCTCCCTGCTTACACTGTTTCTTTCCTACCTTGTCAACAGTGCTTAGAGAAAGGATGACGAATGCTAACAAGAAGAATTTTTAAAATCACCCTCGAAGCATGTGCTATTCTATGCACAAACAAAAGACTGCAGAAGGAAAAGAAGAGGAATGTGCGCATGCTCACAGATACACAAGTACCTTCCAGTGAGGCCTCTGAGAAAGCAATCAGGAAAGATTGTAGCAAATGTGCAAGGTCGCTTAAACTAATGAGACAGCTAGCCAGTGACATAATTGCTTTAATAAAAGAGGAAATGATGGCTGACCTGCTGGCTAAAAATGCTCTCTTTGACAAGTCTGTTTGATGGGCTATGTCAGTGATTCTGTTACTTAGAAAAGTTTTGGTTTGACACAGGTGACTTTTACACAAATAATCCATCGACAGTGTGGGTGCCGGTTTAGACTAGGCACAGAACATGTCTGACAGGAACTTGTAAATGTTTTGTGTTTTTATACACATGTACAAATACAGCCGTTAAGGAAACACAGCATCCCTGATTTATGGAATACCCATGGGGAAAATACTCGCTTCTTAATTTCAAACAGCGAAAGCTTGGTTATCATTTGGTTTGGGCTAGTGCCTACAGTAGTTAAGCAAAGCTTAGTTCTGTTTCTGTTAAAAATCTGCATCTTATCTTCCCTGGAGTTGGAGTCATCTTTTCAGTGTCTCTTCCATCAACATGTAAATATTTTGCTTTTTTTTCCCCAATTAGGAAAAAAAAAATACAGAGACTTCATCACCCCTGCCAATGATGACCTCACTTCTCTGTCTTTCTGTGCATTGACCCTGGGGGTGGGGGAGGAGAGGGGGAGAGAGAGAGATCAAAATGACTACACTTCTGGCCGCTGCTTCTCAAGCCACTCCAGTTAATGTGACCTTCACTGCCACACTGGAAACACTCATCCAAACACGGCTGGAGGTCTCCATCTCACCAAAGGCCACGCTCAGATTTCAGTCTTCATCTGTTTGAACCTCCATCAACACTCAGCACAGTTGTCCACTCCCACCTTTTTTTTTTTTTTTCAGTAGTTTCTCATTTGCTCTCTAGAAAGCTCCAGTTGGAAACTTTCAGTTGGACGGGTCACTAGATTTCATTTGCTCTTGCTGGTGTCTCCCACATCTGCAATACCGGTTTTCACAAGGTACTCTTAGGCTCTGTTCTATCAGTCACCATGTCTTGTTACTCAGTTTCTTGATATTCACATTTTTTTGTTTTGTTTTTTTTTTTGAGACATGATATTCACATTTTTAAAGATTCCCACATTTATATGTATTTCCCTGACTTCCTTCCTGTACTCCAGATTCATATATATATATATATATATATATATATATATATATATATATATATATACCTTTCAACATTTCCTTTCTGACCTCCATTAGGCATTTCAGATCTAGCACCCTCAAAGGCACCCTCATCCACCCTGCCCCTCTAGAACATCACTGTCCCCATTTTCTGCATGTTGCTAAACAAAAGCCCCAGTTACCCACAGTACCAGTTAGCGTTCTGTTGCTGTGATAAAATACCAAAACCAAAAGCCACTTGAAGAAGAGTTGGTCTTGGCTTACAGTTGCAGCAGGTTAGATGCCCACTGTGGCAAGGAGAGAATCGGGCAGAAGTCAGAGGATGAAAGATCACATCTCAACCACACACAGGGAGCAGAGAGAGAGAAACAGAGGTAGGGTGATTTTGTAAACTCTCAAATCCCGCTTCCGGTGACATACTCCCTCCATCAAGGCTTCACACCCTTGAGGTTCCATCATCGTCCTGGGGAGCGAGTGTTCAAATACATGAACCCATGAGGGACATTTCTCATTCACACCACAGTTCGAGCTCACACAGGCTACAAGTATTGAAAGTGAAAGGATAACGGTGCTTGGTTGTTGGGCGGAAGAGTCACGAGAGCCATGGATACCAGAGTTAGAATGGGCGTTATTAGCGAGAAGAGGGGATAGGACAGGAGAAGCCAGGCCTGGCAGAAAGAGAAGCACAGGAGGGAGAGACAGAGAGACAGACAGACAGAGAACAAGGGAACATTGTACCGCCTTATAAAGGCCAGGATGCATCTCTGCACACAGGCCCAGGAGCAGAGATCACACATCACATCGACGCGACTACATGACCACGTAACCATGGGGCGTGGGTCACGCAGGAAGTATGACCTGGAAATGACTAGGCGGAGATGACCAAGTGTCCCAAGTGTCCCGATGGGCATGCATGCGCGACCATGGGGCATGGTTGGAATTCCTATCAGAAAGTCGCACCCAGGTCTTTCCTTTTCCTCAAGTCCTAAATCCTGTCCTGTAGGAGATAATCGGTCTAAACACTGTAAACAAAACCTGCCTCCTTTTCATTACCCCTACCCAGATGACTACCATCCGTGATCAGCCACCATCTTCCCTCATCTTCCCTCATGGACTGCTCCTCCCTAAGGATCCACCCCCTGTCACTCCTCTCTCCCTCCTGTTTTTCATCCAGCAACTGAATCATTTAAAAAAAAAAAAAAAAAAAGACTTATCACACTTCCTTCCTAGTCATGATTCTTCAATAGTAAGAGCTAAAGTTAACCTGGGAGCCCACTCGCCCAAGGACAGATAACTTCCTAGTCTGTGATTCTTAGGAGGTAACAAGTCCTGGTTTGCTAACGTCAATAAACAAGATTGGTTGCCCCAACTGCACAGGATGTGCTTCGTCACACGAAAGGAGGTGCGTAGGCAGGAAGTAGGTCCGGATGCTTACCCTTGATTGGACAAAGGCCGGAAGTACCATAGCATTGTGCGAGTTTGCTTCTATGAGCACCTGACTGACCTAAATTTGGGGCCATTTCTCTAGGAATCTCAGGTATGGACTATGGACCCAGCCTGTGTCCGTACTTCCAGCCAGTATTAAATAAAATTTGCTTTAATAGGATAACTGAGGAACTGGTCTTTCTCCTTGAAATTCTCGAGTTTAAGCACAATCCTTGTTTTCCAGAATTCAGGTAGTGTGATGCAATCTAAACTAAGCCATTTTTCACTTTGTTAATTCCTTTACTACGTTCCAATCTGTGTTCAAGTTAATACATCTTCAAAGCAGCTTTCCTAGCAAACTGATTTAAAATAACTCTCCTCTACTCCTTGCTGGCTGTCTTTGCAAACTATCGATTTCCCCTCCTCTACTGGGTCACAGTAACAGTGAAGACTCATGGGGAAAAGTGTTCCCTGCTGGTCAAGGCAATGAAATCTTTGGCCTAGGTGAAAACATCCCAGTAGGACAGGTGGATGACCTGGCCATGACACAGTCCTCAGGAAGTTGACTTCTTCTCAGGCAAAGCTAAAGAGGATGGAGGCGTAACATCTTCAACATATGATGGCCTTCTTCCCAGAATTCCACGCTAGCACAGGAGCTTACGGCGCTGGAGTGCTTGTAAAGCGGCTCACTTCTCTGAACCATTCAGAAAAGCATAACTTCTTTTTCTTCTCTCTCACTCTCTCAGCCCTGCTTTACCTTAGACGTTGGGCTTTTTCCCCACATCCTAAGCTTCCTTCCTCTTTCTGTAAATCCGTCTCTCTGCCATGTGTCTAGTCGTCTGCCATGTGGCTGTCCTCCAGGCAGGTGTCACTCAAAGGAAAGGCTTCTTTTCTCCGTTTTGCAGCCCCTGGCAGCAGAGAGTCACAGCTGGCCTGTCCTGGGGGTTTCCTTTGACTCTCTAATAAAATCATCCCTGGAGCTTCTGTTTTAGTCCATTCTTAATTTCTTTTATTAACCAAACCAAGAACGCCAAGTGGAGACCCCTGACTTCCCCTGAAACATGAGGCAACTACAAAGGGACTCCCCCAAATTTTCAGTAACAATAGCAATTACCACGAAGGGCGGAGGAGACTTGACAAACAGTAATCGAAGAATGGCAACTATGTCAGTGTTAAGGGCACTTGCTGCTCTTGCAGAGCATCTGAGTTCAGACCCCAGCAGGTGGCTCACAACCACTTGTAACTTCAGATCCAGGAAATCTAATGCCCTCTTCTGGACTCCATGGGCACCAGCACACATATGGCACATATTCACAGAGACAAACATAAAGCATATATATATATATATATTAAAGAAAGAGAATAAAGACTGTGATACAGTCTCTGTTAGCCACTGCTTTTTTTTTTAAGATTTATTTATTTATTATGTATACAGTGTTCTGCTTGCAGGCCAGAGATGGGCACCATATCTCATTATAGATGGTTGTAAGACATGTTTGCTGAATTGAACAGGACTTTAGAAAGCAGCAGTGCTTTAACCTGAGCATCTCTAGGCCACTGTTTTTTTTTTTTTTTTTTTTCTGATATCTTATTATCAAACACCATGTGATGGTTATAGATGACTAGGAATTAGCAAATTGTTCATATATCTTCCTGGACCATAAAAATAACAATGCAGAACTGAGGACTACATGCAGTAAAACTAGCTTATCAAAAGACAAATAATTTATAATTGAAACATATAAAAGTAAACAATTTATAACTAAAACATATAAACAATTTATAATAAAAATAAATTATTCTCAGTATCTATTTCAAACACAAATGCACAAAAGAGAAGCAAACCTCATTAGTAACTGGGGGGGGAAAACACAAATGGAACTGAGATACTACATTTTCCTAAAATGGTTAAAATTACCCCCAAAAAATGCAATTTACTAATACCAAATGGTTGTCGGGGTGTGTTTCTGGTGGAAAAGTAAAGCATTTAGCATTGCCTCCTGTAAATGTAAATTAGAAGGACCCTCACTCCTAAACCTCTCCAAGATATACACACACCAAAAGGCACAGTGGCTGGTGTGATGGCTCCATGGCTAAGAAAGGCCTGGCTGGGGTGTGCAGACCTGAGTTCCATCCTCCAGAAACCATGTAAAGTTGGAAGGAGAGAAGCAACTCCAGCTGCCTCTGTGCTCTTTCCTTGGCTGCTACAGGCAAGCCTTCTCCATAGCGAGATGAGGAAAGTGATTTCAGAACTACAGCTCTGTTGTAAAGAACGCTGCCCTGTTTGAGCACACAAAGCACTTTGGAAATGCCTGCGATTATTGTTGCATCAGAAGTAAACCTAGGATAAGAAAGAAATCCATTAACAAGTGTTTCGCCTAAATGCTTTCTCAAGGCGGCCACTCAGGGATACATTTGAAGACACAAAACATAGGAGATCCAATTATATCTGCCCGATAAGAAATACTTTAAGTGTCCAATGAGTGCTAATCACGGAAAAACCATCAGAGAACGGCAATTCCTAACACAAGCAGAAAGCAACCCTTTCCCTCAAGGACAAAAGCCTGAAATTCGCTTTTACAACACCATTTTAGAGCCATCCAAAATAACTTGCCTATATTTACACGAGCAAAGGTCATAAATGACAAACTTAAGGTTTGCCGCCAGCTGCCGCCAGCCTAGACAATTTCAAAAGACTCCGAGTTTTCAATTGCTCTCAACCTTGGAGCAAGAGGTCAGAACCTGTTATTTCAAACTACACTGGTAACAGCAGCAGAAACTGACATCTACATTTTAACATTAACAATCTACTGCCTTGTTTTCCTAAAGATCCTTCCATTCACGTGAGAAATGTGTGGAGGCTCAGGCTTTGCATAAAGCTTTGCTTTTCAGCCAGAGAGTGAGAAGGTATCTGTAAAACAATTAAGCCACTGGGTCCTGTGACTATCAGGCACTTCCTATTCTCCCCGGGGGGGCTACTTTGTCCTTTCAAATGCCTTTAATCCAGCCCGGAAAAACAAAAATAAAAGCAAGTGATGAGAATTCTCTTCCAGCTAATGCCTGGTTCACGTGATCATTGCAGAAAACACTGGGTACTAAATGCTGTCTTTGTACAACTCCATGTAGAGGATGTTGTTGAACTGTGTACGAGAGAGTTTGATAAACCTGTCCATGGTGTAGACAATACAGCTTAAAAGGGAGATTGCCTCTTCCTCCAGACCATCTGAAAGGGAACAAGAAGAGACTCTTTCACATTGTACTGAACTTGTGGGCCTGAATCTCTGGTTCTGAACTGTGCACTCTGTTTTCTCCTAGTCTTGAAAAATAAAATAAAAATTAAAAAAAAAAAAAAAAAACCAGCCAGCTAGCTAGCTAGAGTGGTTAGCGCCTTTTCTTTGGCAGAGTTCATTTTTCAGGGTTTGTAGTGGGTAACTAAGTACACAGATTAGAGTATAGAGACTTTTTAGGTCTCAGAACATCTTGCATATTTTACCCTGTTAAGGGCAAAGGTGTGGCCTTGCTCTCTGTAGGCCTTCCTGTTGATCCTGATAAATATGCATCATGAGGTGGAACCTTCTGGGTGTTGTCTGGGTCAAGTGGAATCCTATCAAGAAGTCCTTCAGAGCTCAGTTCTTCTTTTCCTTCAGAAGGAGTTTAAATTACCTTATTAGTGAAGACTGCTATAAGCCTCCTGATTGCTACGCCACACAGTGATTACATGGTGTTTTATTAATTACTTGCAGCCGTCAATTAAACTTTCTAATAGAGCAAGGTGATTTTATGTGTGGGATCATTTTTCATAATGAAAGAAAGGGTCAGGCTCCAGAAGAGGTTGCCTTCACCCTTAATGCCGTCCTTTCACTTGTCTTTTGGTCCTTGCTGGAAGAACCACACCCCAGTGTATTTCAGTTCTGCCCATTGCTCAGCTCCATCTCCTCTGCACCTGACAATGGACTTGTCTGCCTGGTGCCTACCTGATTATAGACATGTTGGTTCTCCTTTCTCGGTTTCCCTCAAGGCCTACCTCGGTGCAGGCCACATGACGCTCAGAGCACACTGTTGGTAACATGTCATTTGCAGTCTGTGCCATGCAGGTTAGATCTGAATCGTTTGTTGTTGTTATGTTCTTTGCCTCTAAGTTACAAGTATGAGTCTGGTATAGACAACAGAATTATATGTTCCTCCAAGGGAGAAACCAAGTATTATATTTTCTCAGTATATACTACAGTTAACACATAACTAACAATATGCTAAGTGTTGAGTGGAACAGAATCTTTTCTTCTTTTCCTTCTTTCCTTCTTTCCTTCTTTCCTTCTTTCCTTCTTTCCTTCCTTCCTTCCTTCCTTCCTTCCTTCCTTCCTTCCTTCCTTCCTTCCTTCCTTCCTCTCTCTCTCTTTCTTTCTTTCTTTCTTTCTTTCTTTCTTTCTTTCTTTCTTTCTTTCGACAGGATTTCTCCTGGCTGTCCTGGAACTTGCTTTGTGGACCAGGATGGCCTCTTGCATCCACAGATATCCACCTGCCTCTTCCTCTCAAGTGCTGGGGTTAAAGGCGTGCATCACCACCATTGGGGAAGAATATTGAATTCTTATAAGAAAAAAGAAACCTACATACAACAACATCTCCATGCTTGTATGAATTCAATTATGCATTCTCTTTCACTAAACATTACAATACTGTGGAGCTTGGGATATTGGCCTAGTTGGTGGTGTGCTTGCTTAACATGTACTGGACCCTCGGTATGATCCCCAGTACCACACAAACCAAGTATGCTGGCACATATCTGCAATCCAGAACCCAGGAGGTCAGAAGCAGGAGGATCAGAAATTCAAGATCATCCTCCATAGCACAGGAATTTTGAAGCCGTCCTGGGCTAAATGAGATCCTGTCTTAATTACAGCAATGAATATTACATATTATATATAAATTTATTATCTTGTGCACATTCTTGTGTATACTAAATATTTATGCACACATATGACTGCTTAAGTTTGTACTAAAGGTGTTAAAAAATCAAGTATTGTCATTTGATGAATTCACAGGTTAAAATTGCAGCTAGGGACTTACTGCATTGTAACCTGACTAGAATTAAGATGTAAACTGTGCTATGTAAACTACACTGCCACACACAGTGAGCCAGGTGTGAGAGTGTAGGTAGATAATTCCAGTACTTGGGAGGCTTGAGAAAGGATGATTTTACATTCAAGGCCATTCTGCATTATGAGGACCTGTCTCAAAAGACCAGAAACAAATAAAGCCACAAAGAAGTCACTGTGCATTGTTTATATATAAAAAAAAGACCAAAATTATAATACTATAATTATGCATGCATGTATTGGAGTTGGTAAGTACATCTTAATAGAGTGTACACATATTAGAGCGTAAAACAACCATGAAATGAACAATGTGAATCTATGTGTACTGAAATGAAATAGTATTAGACTGTTGCTAAGGAAGAAAGAATGTTACAGGAACATATGATATATCTTTTATGAAAACGAAAATGTATTATATATATATATCAAAGTATTAAAATGCAAATATTCTCTGGTCTAACATTGGAGAATAACAAGACTAGAGGGTCCACATCTATTCACTTTTCCCCTTCGATGGTTCTAACTGGGCTCTTCAGATCCCCTGAGTGTCAATTTGCAATCAAAAGCAAGCAATAAAAATTAGAAAAAGTAAAATGCAAACATTACATTAGATGTTTTCAACAGAATCATTTATATCATAATAAAAACTTAAGTAAGACACAGGTAGTAAAATATTGATCTATGCTACTCATAATTTAAAAAACAGTGATTTATGATAAAAGAATTTCCTGTTAATTACTGTTAGGCAGAATTGGGGGATCTTCATCAGCCATTATTGACCAGATACTATTACCTGATGTCACATTAATTGATGTCTGCACAGGGGTCTGGGGAAGAGGGAGTCATTTTTGCTTTCTTTTTGGATGACTTCCTATTAGCAATACTACTGCCTGCTTTTGTTTACTTTTCTAAGAAAAAAATACTGACAGCTTTGATTGGAATGGATGTATAAATAGCAAGCATAACCCCCAAATAAATCATATATCTCCTCTCTTTCCACAAATGTCTGAAGAAAATCATGGAACTTCTTTGGCATCTTTGTAATTAGAGGGACAAGCCGACAATAATATAGTATTAAGATGTTAACATAGACATGAAAAGTTCAAGTCATCTCATTCAACGTGATTCATTTCTACGTCTCAGTTGAATGACAGTCCCAAAATAGCAGTCCTGTCCTTCAGCAGCATTAATAGAGCTACTTGGAAATTATACCAACAAGCTAGTCATTCTCCGATGAAACCCACTATCTTGTAGACTGGGATTACTAGAAATATGTTTTCCAGAACGATAATTTTGAGAGCATTTAATATGCCTCATGTCTTTAAAGGGAATATAAGTCAATGGCTAAATAGATTTTTTAAATGCTGAGTAAAATTAAACATTCTAAATGAAGCTTCTCAGAGCCTTGAGATATAGCCCAATAGCTTAAGAGCACTGCCTGCTCTTGCATGGGATCCAGACTCAGTTTCTAGTACCCACATGGCAGCTCACAATTACGTATAACTTCAGTTCCAGGGGATCTGATATCCTCTTCTGGCCTCTGTGGGCATCAGGCTTGTACATGGTACATATACATGTGTGTAGGCTAACAGCTATACATACAAAATAAAAATAATCTTTAAAAAAATTAGACTTTCCTGAGACATAAATATGCTAATATGAATTTATAATATTCAAGCTGTTGATATAATTGAGACCCTGTTTTGATGACAATGTTAAGGGAATATTGTTCTTTTGGAACCACTGACCCCACCCCATCCATGGTCAAGGCTGAATTTGATGTTTTGTTATGAAATCAATAACGTTTGCCTAATTTTTAATGTTTAATTTTTCTTTCTTTTTTTTTTTCAAGACAGGGTTTCTCTGTGTAACAGCACTGACTGTCTTAGAACTTGCTCTGTAGACCAGGCTGGCCTCGAACTCACAGAGATCTACCTGTCTCTGCCTGCTGAGTCCTGGGATTAAAGGTGGAATGTTTTTTCTTTTAAAAAAAGTGTATTGCAGCATGTGATACTTTCTCAATAACTACAGCCCTTCTCCCACAACAACAACAACCTTCTTTTCACAGCAGAGGCTGTTACAGACCACCACAGGCAGTCAAAATGCAGAGACTAATAACCATGGAGGAGCAGCCTTGAATGGGACATCTGTAACACAGCTACTACACCTGAGACTCAGGGAGCATAGAGCCAGAGGAGGTGGGAAGACAGTCAGAGTCCAAGGATCAAGACACTGGCTGCAAGATAACATCTTCTGGACATGACACGGATTTTGCACCCATAAAAATCTCAACAATATGGCTGCCCGCACAAGACCTACAAAGACCAAACCAGCTAGTATGTGACATTGATGGGGATAAAGTTCACAAACTCCAACCTCAGGTAGCCACTGAGGGCTGAGGGAGGGAGAATTCAATTTCTTCGGAGCCCAGTGTCCTGATAGGTTGTACAATATAGCCCTAGACCCATATATAACCCATACATAAGTGCGTAAAACAATAAGAATTATAGGAAACAAGGTTACAAATCTGAGTAGTGAATATGTGGCAGGGCATAGGAGAGGTTGGAAAGGGGAGAGGGAGAACTGGAGAAAATGATATGAATGCAATGTGCTCACATATGAAATTCTCAAAAGCAACTAAATTCGTATTTGAAAGTGAGAACAACATTTATAATGAATGAATGAAAGTGTATACCTCTCCAAAACAAAACTTCGAGAGCACTCTAACTCTTAGAGGGATATGGAATACACATAAGGCTGAGCTTCAAGAGCCTAGAATTTCCCATTTCCCTTGGCCTTCTGACTCAGATTTAGCCAGCTCTAGGGGATCTAACATTCTTTTCTGGCCTCCATGGGCACCAGGCACACACATGATGCTCACACACATATTCAGGCAAAACACTCATATACACATTTTTTTTAAGAACCCAAATTGTTGGGCAGTGGTGGTGCACACTTGGGAGACAAAGGCAGGCAGATCTCTGTGAGTCTGTGGCCAGCCTGGTCTAAGAGCAAGTTACAAGACAGCCAGGGCTACACAGAGAAATCCTATCTTGAAAAAAACAAAACAAAAAGAACCCAAATCACAGAAGGCACATATTCCCATACACACATATTTAAAGAAGTAGGAATACACACACACACACACACACACACACACACACACATATATATATATATATATATATATATATAATAAATTATACATATAAATAATTTAGATAGATAGACAGACAGATAGATGTATAGATGCAGACATACTGGCATAAACTTCTATTCACATTATCTGGAATGGTGCAAAAACTGGAAAATCACAGCCGCATCTACGTGAAGGACAGCTGGACTGAAGAACGGACACCAAAGAGAGGCTTCCTCCTATGCTTGGCTTTGTACTATTTGAATAATTGATCAAAAATAAAGCAGTGATCTTACCTATGAGGGAAGAAAGGAAGGAGGAAAAAGAAAATGAGGGAAGAAAGGGAAAGAGGTGCAGTGGTTTGAGTGATAAACACCCTTCACAGGCTCGGGGGTTTGAACGCTTGGTCCCCAGTGGCTGGTGCCCTGTGGGGAGGTTATGGAACTTGTAGGACAGGAGCCTTGCTGGAAGAAGAATGTCACTGGGTGCTGGCTTCTAGAGTTTATAGTCTTGTCCCACTTCAGTTCACACTCTCAGCCTCCTATGTGCTGTTAAAGATGTGGTCTCCCAGCTGTCTGCTCCAGTCACCTGCCACCATGCCTCTCTTGCCATTATGGGCTCCCACCCCCAGCCCTGTCACTTCCAGCTGCCTGCTCCAGCCACTAGCTACTACTCTTTTGACATTGTAGACTCTTCCTTTTAGCCCATAATCCCCAAATCAACTCTTCCTTCTATAAGTTGCCTTTTAGCACAACAAAATTAACTAATATTGATATGAAAATACAGGATATAGATATGATAGGATAAAAGAGTGGATTGTTGAACCAACTTTTAAAGATCAGCTGGTTTAAAATGTTTTACATTGGTATAGAATTTTGTTTACTGATGTTGCAGTAACGCCTGCGCTACCACCACCCTTTCACCATGTCTGAGCAAGGGGCTGTGGATTAAAAAATAAAGACAAGAAACAGCTACTCATTCGCCACAGCAGAATGCCAAATGCCTTTTATTGAAGGAGGGAGGAAACCTTAAATACAGGCTTACAGCACAATGGAGGATCCCCTGAGGGCAGAAGTTCCCTACCAAATGTTCTACATTCTTGCATCTAAGCTGTTTACACCAAATGCAGGATACAGGAACAAAGAACCTCAGGTGAGCATTCAGGAAGAAGGAAACCAGCAGGGAATCAGCATAGGGAGACATCTGGTCAAGGTCAGCAAGCAAGGTGGCAGTTTACTCAATATGGTAGGCCAGGGCCCTACATATTGATACAAATAAAGTTAATTTTGTTATACTGTATGTATATTTCTACTCTTGCTTAAGGTATTATGTTTGTGAAACTCATTTAAAATTATAATATAAAATTAATGATTTACAGATTAATTATTAGTCATCTATGTTAATCAAACTTAAAGTTGTGTTAGTTAAGCTTTCTAGGTATACATAGATATATTTCACTTAGGTAGGTAATCTCCAAACACTTCAAAGACCTACAGAATATGGCATTTAAAGTGTTTTAAAAACTTAGACTTTTCTGGACAATGAGACGTGTCTGCTCCTGGCAGCACCAATTATTTCAAGGAGAATAATGGGCACTGAATAAACTCATTATAGAGTTAGCTTTCTTTGTGACAAAAGTTAGCCACTGGGCAAAAAAAAAAAAAAATGCTCTTGCATCAAATGATTGACAATATGTTGTATAAACTGGACATGCAGGACCCATAGGAAGGTGACCACTGAACTTTGCAAGGCAAAATGATCCTCTAGGTTCCTGCTTCGCAGAAGAAACTGCCAGGCATTCTACAGGACACTGAGAGACTCTAGACCTATGGGCTGAAGATGGATGTCCCAATGTTGCAGAGGAACTTTGGATGACTGTCCAGGCAAGCAGCTATCTCTGTCATTCTAGATTTTTGGGAGTTGCTTAAAATGCACTTCCTGTTTACTTAGGTAATGCTATATCTTTCTGAGGTTTTTGATGTAGTTGAAGACTAGATAATTTTAATTTTCCTTGGTTATGATAAAAGATAAATATAAAACTTTAGACTCACAAATATAAGATAGATAAAATATTTTCTTTAATTTTGCCAAATACAAATAGACTAGATATTATAACTATAATTCTTCCTTGATAACTGTTTTGTTGTATGTAATTTTACTATGTTGAAGTTAAAATCTTCCTTTTGAATAGAAAGAAAAGGGGAAGTGATGAGGAAATGTCTTTCTGTATACTGTGAATGTGTATTGCTCTGATTAGTTGATAAATAAAGCTATTTGGCCTATGGCAAAGAAGCTTAGAGGCAGGTGGGAAATTTAAAGAGAGAGACAGGAAGAAGAGGGAGGAGACAAGTGAGCCACCCAAGGAACAACATGTAATGGGATGCAGGTAAAGCCACAGAATATGTGGCAATACATAGATTAATAGTTATGGGCTAATTTAAGATATAAGAGCTAGCTAGTCAGGCGGTGGTGGCACACACCTTTAATCCCAGCACTTGGGAGGCAAAGGCAGGTGGATCTTTGTAAGTTCAAGGCCAGCTTGGGCTACAGAGTGAGATCCAGGACAGGAACCACAAAAACTACTCAGAGAAACCTGTCTCGAAAAACCAAAAAAAAAAAAAAAAAAAAAAAAAAAAAGAAAGAAAAAAGAAAAGGAAAAAGAAAGGCTTGAGCCATGGCCATGCAGTTATAATTAATATAAGCCTTTGTGTGTTTACTTGGGGGATGTGAGTGGGAGAAATTTGTCTCGACCTTCAGCAGGCCAGGACACAGGAAATCTTCCAACTACATAATATAGAGGGGAATGTAGGAGATAGGATAAAAAATTAACAAACATGTGCCTTTCATCTATTATATTATTGTCACCAGCCCCTGGCCATGACTGTTGCTAATTATGTCAATATTCTCAACATCGATAACTATTCTTCACATACTTTATGGTTTTATTTGCAGTTTTGCTTGCTTTACTTGTTAGTTTTCAAAACAAGTTAATTAATATACCAATTACAATCTTCATGTCCATTTTCTCATTTTTTGGGCAATTTCTGCCTTAGATGATTAGATTGAACCTATGATACCAATAAAGGCATGTAATAGGTATGCATCCTTGTAGATTGAAGCTTCTGTTATAAAAATCAAATTTTTCCATTTAATTTTATCCCAGAATTTTGTACACTATTAGTACATGACAATAGGTTTTGAAATCATTGTAATTATTAGCACTTACTTTATCTATCTGTAAATTTTCCTCTTTTATTTCATTTTTACATTTCTATAATTAAAAAAAGTATAGCTGAGGCTGGACTTCAGGTCTCCTTGAAGCTGCTGTGCCAATGCAGGGGCCCAGCTGCAGCATTCAGGAAGTTTCTTCTGCTGTTCCACAGAGCGTGGGTTGGTACGGGTGCAGCTGAAGCTGTACTTGAATGCAGCATTGTGTCACCTCAAGAAAAGCACTGCAGGCAACAGCAGTAGCTTTGGGACCAGGATCCAAGGAAATGGCAGATTCAACCAGCTAGTTTGAAAGTTGGAGACAAAGTCGTCCAAGAACATGGAGGAGCAGACGACAGGGGTTGTGTCTTTATAGAGGTGGCAACATTCTTGCAAAGTATGCACCTTGAAAGCACCATTGAAATGACTTCATATGAAGCTGCCCATTCTGCTGACATGCTGAACTATTTCATCATATAGAAAACTTCTATGCCTCCCTCTTGTAACAAGCTGATGATACTTACACTAATGGCATCCACTTTTTCTGAGGTCAGCTTTGCTGTGCTGGTATAAACACTTCCAAATGAAATAATGCAAATAACTTTGTATGTTTTTGAACAGGGTCATTTAAACTGCTTATGCTTATTTTCTTTACCTTACAGTACATGATCTTTGTATATATTATATTTACTGTGGTTTATCAATCTTATTTTATTATTGGATTGATATTTATATATATTATATATATATATACATATATATATATTTTTTTTTTGGTTTTGTTGTTTGAGACAATCTATGTAGCTCTGGCTGTCCTAGAACTCATCATGTAGACCAGACTCACAGAGAGCCACCTGCTTCTGCCTCCCAAGTGGCATGCACCATTCACTGGCTGGATTGATGATATTTTTTATATGGTTTTTTTTTATTACATTTGTTTAATATGTATGTCCATGTGTGGGAGAGTGTGTGTGTGTGTGTGTGTGTGTGTGTGTGTGTGTGTGTGTGTGTGTGTGCTGGTATGAACACACATGGAGGTCAGAAGACAATTTTCAGGAGTTGATTCTTCCCATCTACCATGTGGGTTTCAGGGATCAAATTCAGGTCCCCAAGCTTTGCCACAAGTGCCTTTACCTGCTGAACCATCTCACTGGCCCCCTTTTTCATACTTTTTATTCTATTGTCTTTTTGTATCTAGTTTGAAGTTACGCCTTCTGTTTCTACTATGTTAATAACTAATGTACAAAATTTTAGCACATATATTTAAAGATGTGGAATTTACATAAAGTGTATATTTATCAATTGAAATGCAGCTGTAGTCAGTTCTTAATTTATGTCTACCTTTCTTTCACTTGGGTTTTCACAATGTTGAGATTTTTTTTTTTAGGGGAATTTTACATCTGAAATTTTTGGGGAGGTAGTTTTGGTTTTTTTGAGACAGGGTTTCTCTGTGTAACAGCCCTGGCTACTCCTGGAACTCACTCTGTAGACCAGGCTGGCCTCAAACTCACAGAGATCCGCCTGCCTCTGTCTCCTAAGTGCTGGGATCAAAGGCTTGTACCACCACTGCCCGGCACATCTGATGTTTTTAATATTTAATATAATTACTTCTTAATTATAAACGACATTGCTGTGCCCAGGGCTTCTTTGTTTTGTGACCGCCCTCTGAGTTCACTTTTATTGCTCAAGTATATTCCCTGTTAGCTATTCTACCTAGGCTTACAAGCGATATGCTAAATCTCTTATTGTTTTAATTATGTCCCAGTTCATACTCACACTTGAGTGGTGAGTTGATAGTATAATAGGGTGCTGTCCTCACAGCTCTCTGAAATACTACATATATGATGGTTTGAAAGAGATGTCCCCCCACTGCACTGAGAGTTGGAACAGTTGGTCCCGGCTGGCAGGGTACGTTTGGTACGTTTAGGAGGTGTGACCTTGCTAGATGAAGTTTATCACTGGAGGCTTGCTTTGAGATTTCGAAGACGGCATGTCACTCCCAGTTCAGACTCTCCTTCCTGCTGGTGGTTTAAGGTGTGAACTCTCCGGCCACCATGCCTGCCTGCTTCCCCACTGGGACGAAGGTGGGCTCAGCTTTCTGGAATCATAAGCTCCCAAGAATCCCTTCTTTCTATAAGTTGCCTTGATCATGCTGGTTTTTATACAGAAAAGTAATTGATTCAATATATATTCTGAGGTATCATCATGATCACTGAGTTACTGAAGCACACATATTCTTTCTTTACTGAGCTGTGCAGTGTATCCTTGACAATACTTGCTCCTCTGAAATACCACGAATCTTGAGTGAGATGTCACTTCATTTTAGCCTGTCTCTGATTACAGCTTTGCTTCCAGTGACCCAGGTAGAGTCCTGGTCACAGGGTAGATCACCCCTTGCGGACACTGCCACTGACCAGACCAGAACACTACCCTACCTTCTGCTTTTGCAGTCATTGCCTAGAAGAGGGAGGGACGAGCTTGTCTACAGCACGCCAGGATGCTTGCCTTTCACTAGTTCAGAGTTCTCCAGAGCTTTTATTAACTGCTCCCACGGCCCCTCCTGCTTCTGTTTTGGACATGAATTCATTCCTCCTCCAACCTGCCCTCACCCTAACTCCAGCTTTCAGAAGGGTCTCATGACTGTAGCTCACTAAACCGCTCCTTCCTTTCCCATACAGGAACAGTTGTTACTTAATTCTAGGGCCTTGGGGACGCGGAGGGAGACATCAAGACCCTGCTCAGTCCTTCCTATTGCCTACACCCCAGCCTCACTAACAGTTCCTTTTTGAAGTTACACATCCATAAAGACATCCAAATCTTAATGCTTGATCTAAATAAAATAATTCAATTTACATTGCTTAAAAACCACAAATAGTAAGCCACAATCATTTCCATGACTTGCTTAGATTTTGTCAACTTTCAAGTCTTTTCACTCAAAAAGGAGTTCCCTGGATGTATTTTTATCTCCACGAGAAGACTCTGATTACTCTGTAAGGTATTGCTGCTTCTTGGTTCAGGGGCCAACAATTGTTTCATTTGTATGCCCAGTGACCCGATTCCCTGTTTGCCCCCTTGTTGCCCTCTCTCCACTCGCCTTATCAAGTTCTTAGAGGGCAGGAAGAACTATTATGGGATTGTTGTATTCAGTATGCTTTAAGTCTTCTTTCTTTTCTCCAGATCTGAAGTTTGGAATCTGAATCTAAACAAACCATTTGTCAGCGGCCACAACTACACACGCAGGACCAAGCAATCCAGGCTCTAAAAGTGTGTGTGCATAAATGACTGTCATACGAGCCACCAGCACAGGCAAATGGACTTGGTGGAGTGAACATCTGAGGGGAATGTCAGGCAGTCAAGTTCAGGCCAGAGATACCTGCTCAAACTTTCTAACTTACTTTCTTTCTTTCTTTCTTTCTTTCTTTCTTTCTTTCTTTCTTTCTTTCCTTCCTTCTTTCTTTCCTTTCTTTCTTCTTCTTTCTTCTTCTTCTTCTTCTTCTTCTTCTCTTCCTCTTCTCCTCCTCCTTCTCCTCTTCCTACTTATCCTCTTCATTTTCTTCCTCCTCCTCCTTTTCCTCCTCCTCTTCCTCCTCCTCCTCCTCTTCCTCTTTCTCCTTCTCCTTCTTCTTCGTCTCCAAGATAAAATTACTTGGGTCTGCTAAATTCTACCATGTATTCCTCAACTGTAATATAAGAAAACTCACAAATGTGTTAGCCAGCAAATGCTCCACAAAAGACAGTCTAGTACCTGAAAGACACTAAGTAAATTCAATATTTTCTAAGTGTCAAATGTCTAATCCTGGACAGGCTTTCTGCATGCCTCAGCTTTCACATCTATGAAATGACAATAACAGTAGTATTAGCGTATCAGTAAAGGTTCATCAAGAGAAAACACCTTCTGGTCAAAAGAACAGACTCTCTGGCCTGGTTGGAGACCCAGCATTCCAATTGGGCCAGGTCAGTCAATTACCTGGTCTAGGGGTCCCTAGGAAGTTAGGCTCAACTTAAGCCATTCTAAAGAGGTAGGAAGAATGATTAGTCCTTTAATGAGATTCTGTACTTTTTCATCCCAGAATCCCTGCCCCTGCACCACTACCACCATACACACACACACACACACACACACACACACACACACACACACACAGTGCCTATGAGTAACCACAAAATCCTACTGGGTCTGCATACTTTTCTGTGACTTAAGACAAAAAAAGGTACATTTTTTTCCTTTTTCTTTTTTTCTGCCTCTGTCTTTCAGATATTGTCTGGAATATTGTCAGAGCTTTTCCTGGTGCTTTGGGCTTCCTTCCTCTTTCTCTAACTCCCACTCTGCCTCCAACACACACACACACACACACACACACACACACACACACACACACACACACACACTGCGTGGCTGCTTGTGGTCATCATGTATCACGTATATCAACCTCCACGCCAGCTTGAACAGCATGGCTCTTTTCCTTCTCATTGTTCTCCTTCAGGAAACTGCAGAGTTTTACAGCTTGCCTTTGGGTTTGTCCTGGGTTGTTTGTTTGTTTCTTCAACTCTAATAAAATAGTCTTTGAATTTCCATTTAAGCCCATTCTTAAATTCTTTGATTAATAGGACTAAGAACTCCAAGAAAGGGTCCCATTTCCCCTTTATCATCGGTACCCACATCCCACAACTGCCATGAAGATGAAATGATTCTATGTGAGCACTGTGCCTAGAGCAATGCCCGGCGCACTGTAAGATCCATCTATGTGTGCCGAGGCAACTGTCTGAGCATTGCTTTCAGTGCTGCTATTCCCCTTAGTAGAACACAGCTGACCAGTGACGGTGTTTAGGGAAGGGGTTCATTTCCCACGGCATCTTTCTGACTTGCACCTAGAAATTACTAGAACGGACACCTCCAGAGAGAGCTGATCACATTGTGGAGAAGTTGACAAGTCCCCATAAAACTCCAAGGCTGGAGCTGGTCGGTTTCAGAAGAATGACTGTATCTTTGAAACGCTTTAGGAAAATCCTGTAACTAACTCCCTGACTGAGCAAAACCCATCCCCCCACGTGTGTGCGGGGGAACCACATTCCAAGCCCTGTGTTTCTCACCTTGCTCCAAGCATATCACAACAGCCGGAACAGGAAACCTAGGAGTGTGCATCTGCCTGGTGCGGCCTGTGTCACGTACTGCAGCTTTAGGCTCTGAAAACGGAAAATGGCCACTGTTCTCGTCAAGTGGGGATGTGCCTCGGGACAGACTACCGGGAGAGTGCTGTTGTTGTTGTTGTTGTTGAAAGGAGAAGGTTCAAGCTGATTAAAACAAACAAAAACAAACAACAAAACACTGTGAAGGCACTTCTTAGCCAGCCCTGGCCGGAAAGTCTCCTTTTAGCCCATATACCTATTCATTCAGAATCCCCTTGATGAGAACATGGTCTCACACACGTTTAGATTGTAGAAAAGACTAGGAACTGTTTGTGGCTCTTGGGGTCAAGTGGACTAGAGAGAGCAAAGTCTTGAAAACATCTCTTTCAAACTTCCTTTCATAACGAGTGGATGGATTAGAGAGAGTCTTGGCAAATATTTCCTTGGCGTTCCCCTAGTGCGTCCATTGTTGGATGAGCTTCCCAGCCTCATTTGAGGAGGTGTGTGCTTGCATTTCTCATTAATGCGACAGGTCTCCTTAGCAAATCCTAGAACTCAGCAGTCTGGATTGAAGAGTGGTCTCTGTCTCAGTTTCCTCTTAAAAGCATGAAATTGTGTCCTGCACGTGCACAGTTCTGTCATCTCTTTGAACATCTCATGTACAAACACAATCTTAACAAAACGAAGCAAGATGGTACCTGAAGCTATGAGGAAAATATTTATCATTAGAGCATGCCAAGCCCAGGCTTAGATACCGGGGAATTCCAGAGAGCGATCATGTGCTGTTCTGTCTAATCAATAACCATTACAACATCAACTAAAGACTACATGCTCCAGGAATTAGGGGCAAGCAGAATCCTTGAGCATTTCACCTTTCTATTGCACCTGAGCGGTCTTTACCTCTTGCTTCAAACCTGAGCTCCCAGCTCTTCAAGGCAAAAAGCTCTGCATTTTCAACATCTATGCTGTTTAGAAGACAACTAGTAACAATTAGGACGGACTGCAGCTCCTTAGGGTTCTCAGACTGGTAAAGCTCCGTATCATATTGTTCCTATCTTTCAAAAAAAAAAAAAAAAAAGGCCTCACCAAGGAAAATGTTCTGGTCAACAGAAATGTCCCCATCTCACAGCGTTTCCAGGGATACGTTTGTATCATCTGGTGCATCATAGCCCTAGCTAGCCCTGCAGAATAGAACAATATGGAAATAAAGGATGGGGAACAGAATGGCTGTGCTCTCCACCTCAGGACAGGCTTTCCCACAGTGGACCAGAGAACCAGAGGACCTGCCTATGAGCTGGCATTCTCAAAAGCAAAGGGCAATAGCAAACCTCCACAGAGGAGATGAAAGCAACAAAGAATGAGAGATTGTATGGAAATGTAGCATGGGATGGGGTTCCCTGTGGGGGAATTTTTAGAGATTTCACTTCCAGTTTTCCATCTGCTTTTTCTTTTCAGTCTCTAATAGAACTTGTAAGATGGGTTCAGGGAAAGTCTTGGCCTCTGTCTTCTAAGCAGGCTGTCCACCAGATGCTAATGAGCGCCTCTTTCTGTGGTAAGAACTTATGAGTTCTAGAAGCCACATTCTTTAAGAGTAGAAAGAGCAAGCTAAAACTAAATGTGATGTCTTTTTATTTTTGTAAAGTTTTATCTTTAAAATACACGAGAATTTTAAAAATTAATTTTTATTATGTATGTTGGACAATGCAGCCACTGAAGCATGGGGAGTTTTCTGAGAGTTTTCTTCTAAAACTTCTGAAAAGGAAGACTGGAAATTTGAAGACAATCTGTCAGTTAAAGTTGTCTGAAGGCCTGTACAAAAAAAAAAAAAAGGAGTGGTCCAGAACCCGATTCCACTGTATCAGAACTGACCCTAAGGTGCCATGAGAAAGAAGACACCAGTAGATATACAACTGGATTTTGTTGGAGGGTACGGAGAGGTGGTGGGGCGCTGACAGAGCTCAGTAATGAATTCTGTTTCACCAGAAGGAGTTTACAGGGTCAGGACAAAAGTGACTTACTTCATCCAAGCCCGAAAGTACCTGCTTTTGTTACAGTAGCCTTGCAGGCCACTAAGGATGGGTCCTCAGGCTCTGTTGAGGCCCAACTAAAGAATGTTATTTCCTTATGGTCAAATGAAGGGGATCTACCTCTGACTCTGTGTGACCGCATGAGTCTGATCTGCTCCAAAGACTAGAACATTTCATGCTGTTGTCTCCCAGACCCTTAGCAGTTAATCCAGCTGGGCCTGTCAGTCACTGAGCCAGGAGGCCACCCCAAGGAAATGTGGCTTCTGAAGACATGCTAGGGAAAGGGGAGGAATAATTATCCTCTTAAGGAGATAACATACTTACCCTTCCCAGAAACTCTGGCCCTGCTCAGTTGCCCATAGTACTAGGGCTCCACCTATCTCTGTTCATCCTACCTGCTTCTCTGTAGAAAGGTGTAACTTCTTCTTCTTCTTCTTCTTCTTCTTCTTCTTCTTCTTCTTCTTCTTCTTCTTCTTCTTCTTCTTCTTCTTCTTTTCTTCTTCTTCTTTATATTTCTTTTTGCCCAAGTCCAGGCTTGCTTTAGCTGATGTTTTGGGTTTTTTTTTTTTCACACTTTCTCTGAAGCTATTCCTGACCCTACCCACCCATACACACACCTTGTGACTGCTCAGGTCTTCCTCCTCTGAGTAGCCGCCAAGATTTGCGGCTTTCCTACTCTGTTGTTTTTCTTTCAGTCTCCAATGAAATGGTCCTAGAGCTTTCTTCTGATTCTGTTTCTGTTTCTAAAGTCTTGTGTTAATGAGACTGGGAACTTCAGCTTTCCCAGGAGCATATGGCATGCAATGTGGGGCTTCCCAAAGTTTCCTGTACTTTTATCTCATACTAAGTCAGACTAATTCCTGGCACCAGGATCTACCTGTGAAGTAGACATCTTATGAAAATGGTTTTTATATTGCATTAGAAAAAGACACAGGAGAAGCCAATTTGGTTTCCTAAAGGACAACCATGGACAAGATGGCTATACTCATATTGTAACAGGCTTCCAGACCTTAGTAATTCCCCAGACCTTAGCATGACTGACTCCATGATGGAAGTGCCTACCATTCATGCCACAAAACTCAGCACGCAGACAGCACCACCTGCCAAAATGAAAACAAAGACCTAATCCATCCAAGTCCATAGTTCTTGGAAAGTATCTAAATGTACTAACCTTGTTTTGAGGCTTCTACAGTTCCACTTCTGGTTAACTGTTCTTGTTAACTGAAGTATGTCAACCCAGAACATGGTTTTTATGCTTAAAAACTCACCCTGAGAAAGGCTCAGGGCTACACTGGGATTCCCAAACACCCAGTGTAGTCAATGGCTGGCTAATAAAGACTTTCTGTTGGTTAAACCATGTCCAAGCAGTATTCTCTAGAGGATACCCCACAACATTTCCGAATAGAATCTGTACCAAAAAAAAAAAAAAAAAAAAAGTACAGCCAAGTAACGAAATGCCATGACTGAGGTCAGATCTTAGAACTTCCACTCTGTCTTTTAATAGTTATGAGAGTAAGGAGAACTGACTTTTCTCAAAACTTCATACTCTCAGAGCAGAAGTGGGAGTATCCATTATAATAATCCAGTAAAATATTTATTTCTTATTTATTTATCTGTTTATTTATTCATTCATTAGTTTTTCAGTATAGGATTTCTCTGTGTAGCCCTGGCTATCCTGGAACTCACTCTGCAGACCAGGCGGCCTTGAACACAAAGATCTACCTGCCTCTGCCTCCCAAGTGCTGGGATTAAAGGTATGTTCCAACACATCCTGTTCAGAAAAATATTCTAATTGTATTATAAAATATATATTATTGTTGATATGGAGATAATATGTTCTATTCCCTCATCTCCATATCCATAAGAAAGAAGGGTTCTAACTGACAGATTGGTTGAGCCCTTGGGTTAGAGAGTGAGCTGAGTGGAGGAAGGTTAAGGTAGACAGAGAACCTCAGCACAGGAAAATAGACTCCTTACAGGTAGAGATCCATATAGTGCATTTACGTTGTCCTGTGTTTGAAAATACCAAGAAGGGAAGATTTCAATACCTGACAATGGATGGTGCCAGTTCTTGACCGCCATATGGCTGGTCTGTAGGACCAGAAGGGCCCACACTGGCCCAAGTAGAACATTGTTTTCCAGAGAGGGGAATACAGTTGAACAGGAAAGTAGAGGTCTCTAGTACCCAGAAGACACCTGAAAACCCCATGCTCCTCCACCAGGAAACAGAGTTGTGCTATATAATACATTCTATCTTCCCTGTTAGGATTTTGTGGTCTCAGAAGTTTTTACATTTCATCTGTGTTGAAAGAAAGAAAGAAAGAAAGAAAGAAAGAAAGAAAGAAAGAAGAAAGAAAGAAAGAAAGAAGGAAGGAAGGAAGGAAGGAAGGAAGGAAGGAAGGAAGAGGAGAGGAAGGAGAGAGAGGAGGAAAGAGAAGGAAGAAGGAAGGAAGAATGAATGAAAAAAAAGAAAGAAAGAAAGAAAGAAAGAAAGAAAGAAAGAAAGAAAGAAAAAGAAAGAAAGAAAGGAGGAAAAGTTGGCGTGAATTAGGCCTCTTGCTAGAAAGGAAGATAAAATCCCTAGGAGTGTTGGAACATAGTCCCATTTCCAATCTAACCCCAGAAATTCCTCAGTAAGTCCCAAGAAGATCTTTTACTCTGTTTGTTCACGTGATCAGGTGAGCTCTTCAGTTGACAAGGTAGGCTTTTTTGTGCTTTTGGGTAAAGTCAGCTTGTTCTCAGCCTTAGTTTTGCTCACTGGATATGTTTAGCATCTTTTTAGAATGCCCTTCAGACACATGAAGGAATTTGTGACAGTTACCCCTTGTTCTACATACACACATGTACATACACACTTGTGCACCCAACTGAAGAGCATTGGTCCACTTTTCAGACGTCGGTCACCTTCCCAGGATCTTTCTTCCCTTTATGGACCCTACTATGTTTATGAAATGTCCTTTCAAAGTTCAAGTGCAGTGCACAGCGTGGAGCACACTCTTCTCAGCCTGTGCTGAGCAGTGTCCCTCTCAGTGGAGTATTGTTTCAGACACTCAGCTCGGCGGGCAGCCGCACTGTGTCTGTCTGCCGAACCACACTCTCCGCTGACCCTCTTCTCTAGCAGTCAACGCTACCTGCCTCAGCCCAAGGCTGAAATGGTCTCCAGCCAACTGATCATCTCCAGACTCCACAATTTTTCTTTCACTTGGTTACCTGAATGTTCTTTCTTACCCCCAAAATAGCAGTTCATTTGCTGAAAAAACAAAAAAACAAAACCACCTTTCCTATCCCAGTCGCCTTCAGAGTGAGCCGTGACCCCTTGGCACAGCATTGGAAGTCTTGTGACCACTCTACTGTTTTCTGGCTTCTTTTCCTCGCCCTGTCACAGCAATTTTTTCTTCTAGGTCAAGAGTCACTGTTCTCTCTGGTCATACTTCAAAGCCTTTTCCATAATGACATAAATGATCTCAGCTTTAGAAACCCTAAATGTTTTAAATATAAATAGGTTTCTATAAAAACTATTTTTTTTTTTTTTGAGACAGGGTTTCTCTGTGTAGCTTTGCGCCTTTCCTGGAACTTACTTTGTAGATTAGGCTGGCCTTGAACTCACAGAGATCCGCCTGGCTCTGCCTCCCGAGTGCTGGGATTAAAGGCGTGTGCCACCACCGCCCGGCATTAAAAACTATTTTTAATATTTGTTTATCAAACCGGTTGTGTATAATTTATCTTACCCCTTCGCTGCCTCTATCTTCTTTCTAACTGGGCACAGTCCTTTACTTGAGGAGATTCCTATCTACTAGAAACAGAGAAGCAACGAATAACCAGTGACCAGTACTCTAAAGTGGGATGGCTGGGAGAGCCTGGGCTATGAAGGGTGGGTGTTTCCTAAGAGGTGTCCCTCCAAAGGCTCCTGGGTTGTAGGGCTGAGCCCCAGGTGGTTGTGCTACTGGGAGATGAGTGAATAGTGAGAGCACCCAGGTCATTCATGGGTTAATCCATTGCTCAAGTCACACTGATTGGACTATTAAGAGGTGGGACTGAGATGGAGGAAACATGATCCTCGAAGTATGTTCTGGGACCCCACCCCCTTCCTCTGTCTCTTTCTGCTTCCTGGATGCCCTCAGGTAAACAGCTTTCTTCCACCAAAGCCTTCTGCCAAGGCCCCAGACCTAACAACAATGGAGCCAGCCAGCCGTGGACTGGAAGCTCTGAGATTGTTAACCAAAATAAATTATTCCTCTGTGAAGTTGTGTTTCTCAGGAACTCTGTCTCAGAGACAAAAGAAAATGACTAACAAGAGTGTTCAAGCGGAGATTGTAGGGTTAGGGAACACTCTGCTCAAGCCAGGAAAGCTGAGTTCTGACCTGAGCCGGAGCTACAGACAGAGGGAGTGATCTCCAGTGTCCCTTTGACACATGAGATCATGGCGGTTTAGAGAAATGAATTGGGAACTCTGTGGCTGCTTTGAAGCATGAAAGGTGGGGTGTGGTGGAGATGAATGCAGAGAGGTTGGCCAAGCGACTGTCAGGCAGGGCCTCGCAGACTTTGCTTCTGAGTCCTTATGGGAAAGACAGCACCAGCCCTTGGAGGTTTTTCAGGAGAATGGTATGTCATGACCAGACCTGTTGAGAGTTTGAGCTCAACAATCACCCTTCTAACTAACAGTGAAGGAAAGAAATGAGAGCCAGTTAGGAGTAGGGGCATTAGACTTAGGATGATACTTGGGGAAAGTTTCAAATATGGCAGCGTGTGCAAAAAAAAAAAAAAAAGTGGCTGGGCAAAGAATGGGAATTAGACACCTCAAATATGGTGAACTTGGATGTGAGTAGTTAGGAGAAAGGATATATGCTAGGTTCCCAGCTCTCTAGTCAGCTTTTCCTCCACGTTTTCTTATTTTGCATAACTGCCTGCAAAGAGGTAGTCTGACCTTCCACAGAGTCAAAGACCCAGCTGTGCCAGGCACAATTTCTCCACTAGCATCAGATCCTTTAGAACACCTCATCTTTGGACAGGCCCAACAAACGCATGCACAGTTTCTGAAAGGTCCTAATTTTGTAGGCCAGTTTCATTTATGAGTGCAGACAGGGCACATTGTTTTCCAAAAACATTTCCGCAGGTTGGTCACTTTGCAAAAGGACTGTGGTTGGTCCATCTGTGACACTCGACCGGTTTTCTATACGACAGCTATTTACTGGATGTTTCCAGCCATTGCTTTAGATGTTGGTGACAGAATGGTGACTACGATAAAAAGCGTCCTGCTTGTTCTACCAGAGGACGATTAGCACATAGAGCTATAATTGTCCAGAGGCAACATAGAGGAAACAGTAAAGACAATGAACCAAAGAGTAAGTAGTTAAGCTTACAAATTAGATCTTGATTAATAGGCCAGGATGCATGAGAAGAGCATGCTGGACAGAAGGGGTAGCTCCTTGCCAGTATCTTAGCATGGAACCAAAATAACAGAAGAAAGTGCCCTGGAATGAAATTAGAAAGATGGACAGCTCACCTAGGAGGTCCTCACATGTCATAGGAAATGGGGGGGAGGGGTATCTATTCATCAGGAGATTGACGTGATCTGACCTTGGATATACTCTTCGTCTCTGCAGAGGTTGTCCTATGTCTATACCTCGCCTCCATGGAGAAAAGCAGAGCAGGGCTCCACGACTTTGCCTTCCCTGAGAAGGTTTCAGAAAGAAAGCAGCCAAACCTTGTTTATGATCTCCATTCAGTAAAAATGTACCTGGGCTTTGCTCCAGCATCTTTAGTAATATTATTGATTATTTCTCCAGGCGCAGGAATGTATACCACTCTTTGTCCAAGGAAGAGAGCTGAGCAAAAACACAGAACAAAGTCTCGATTATGTTGTGTGTGGAGCCTTGGTGTGTGGTACCTCTGATACACATGCTGCCTTGGAGCATGAGAACTGGAGATCCGACGATGGAGCAGGAGAGAATGAGGAGGGCCTATTATGACTGGAACCCTGAATGGAAAAGGAAGAGAAAGGCTGGTAGGAAGCCAGGAGCAAAAGAGCTCCAGCGGGCGATAAATCCAGGCTGAAAGGAAGCAGAAGCGAAGAAGGTCAGGGAGACAATGTGGCTTTGAGCCCTTTATGGTGAGTGAGAGTGTGGCTAGCATCAGAATCACAGCTGTGATTCATTTGTCTCTCCTGAGTCCCCAAGAAGAAACGGTGGTAATTAGTGCTTCAGTTCAGGTGAGCAAAACCTGGAGCGACCACGGCTGGAAGTCAGACTAGAAAGGGAAGCTTGAGAGCCGACCTCCTGTTCCATCACATTCCCCCATCAGGTTTTCTCTGGGTCTGGAGAGCCAGGAACACTTCCCAGGATAACAAAAGAGGTGTGGTGGTGGGACTGGTATTTATATAAAGAAGAAAGCTGTCCACGGGATAACAAGCTTTCTAAGGAGTCCTGTCTTAAATATGAGGGCCTGCCCCTCTGTTAATCACTGAGAATCTCCCCTGTCCTCACCCTGTTCCTCCTAAACAACAACAAAGCACCCATCCTTAGAAGAAGACTGTTTTCAGTTATCTCTAGATTCCAGGCTGATTATTCCTTTTGCTTGATAGGAATGTAGATGAGGCTGTACTGTGAGCTCTTGGGTCTTGGGCTCTTTTGCCTAGTCACTAGAAATTTCATCAATGCCCTCACAGTCGAGTGCTGCCCATGTGTTAGTGATCTCACAGAGACACCATTGTAATGCTTCGTGATGGTTTTCCTTGGGGCGGGGAGTGAGGAGGAGGGGTCCTTCATGGGTTCCCACATGCATTAAAAACAGTGCTGTCAGAATTTCACTCGGAGTAGAAGCCTGAGCATGTCACTCAAATCACAGGGGAACTGTACTGGCTGCTTGTCAAAGGTTGAATTGATTTTAAAATTGCTTTGATGACTTATATATTCAGTGCACAGTTTGGGGCCTCTGTTTATCTCTCCATATGAGCCTAATCACAGCTTGAGAGCATTTGAAGCTTGCTCTATTGGCCGTTTGAAAATACAGGTTGTAGTCACGTGGACTACGGGCTTCCAGTTGCTGAGGGAGAGTCTCACATTTGGAGTTCGTTCTTGGCTAGCCTCCAAAGTACTGAATGAATAGGTCTATTTAAGATGAAATTTCAGTTTGATCTCTCCACAGAATGCTTTTGAATTAAACATATACCTAAGTTGTGCATGATTTTACTTGGGGTTATATAGCAGAGGAGAGCTCAAAAGAAGAGACAAGCACAGGAAAACAAAACAACAAAACAAAACAAAACATCCCCAGCCTGCTGATTAAGTTGGTCTCCTTACCTACTTTTCCTTCCAAGTTCAGTCAGGTGTTGTGAACAGCAGGAGGTCTGACTTTTGCCCAAATCCCCCACCAGGAGAGATAAGAAAACCTTGCCACCATCGACTGAAAATTCAGAATTGGACAAGAAGGAGTAGACTTTTGTTCACCTACGAATTGATTAATAAAAGGTAAGAGGAGGGATCTGAAAGAAAAGTCGGGGGGAATGGGAACCGCAGCTCGCGAGAACGGCTAAGCTTCTGTGCTATGTGTTAGATTAGTGAGGGCGATAATTAGTTGACGTTAGGAAGATGGAAAGTAAGACTGGAATGTGATAGCCTGAAAAACCAGAGTCCCTAGAGCTCTGGACTTGTCCTGTCACGACTGGCTGAGGTTTGCACAACTTTCCCCAGGGTGGGGGCCACACAAATTCCTTATGCTAATGGACACATTTGATGGATTAAACTAAAATCTAACCGGGGATATTCATTACCCTGCAAGGTGCATGGTCAATTCACGTAGACTTGGGGAAGAAACACTGAGGATGGAGGCAGAGATGGATCAGGTCGGCTTGCTACAACTCACAGGGTTAATGGTTATGTGGATGACAGTCTAAAAAAGCTAATGATTTCCTCTTCTGATTATTCTCAGTCCTTGTCCACAGTGAGGGGCGGGGGTGGGGACATCCGTTGTCTTACCTTTAGAGAATAGAAATACCTTTGAAGACAGCTCCATGGGTGTGACTGGATAGCAAGCCAACAGTGGATTAACCCTTCCTTTCAGGGTTCAATCTGTACTAGGGAAAGAGCAATAAGGATTGCTACAGCAGGCCCAAATGGCCTCTAACAGTTTCATTCCTTTGGTTTTCTAAAACACAGGACCTAAATGCTGAATTTAACAGAGAAAAAGCACATCCTGTCTGAGTCAGCTGACCAGGGACACGAGGGCATCGTGCTTCCCAGAGTTCCAAGGCTGCCAGTCGGAACGACAAAGGTTAAAAGCCAGGCAAAGGATGATGCTGCTGCTTTCATCACACATTTCAGGATAATGGTTTCAAGGGAAGGATCAGAGATGGGTTTCCAGCAAAGTTAACCAGACTTAACTTCAAAGTTCTTGACTTCTCAGAGACTCCAAGAAGAGCCCTAAGCCCGGGGTCCTGTGTTTTAGACCTTGGAAAATGGAAGTATTTTAACTGCCGTAGATGAAACTGTTTCTTTCCCTGTCTGAGTTGCCTTCCATTTCCCCTTGCATAGGAAGTTCTAGAATGGCTGTGCACGTTGTGAATGTCTAACAGAGTGAGGTTGCATTGGGAATCTTTTAGCTTGGGTTCAGCGTGATTATGTTCATGTGGTTTATAAGGACTTCTGTGTATACTTATCACAGTGCTGGGACACAGATGCAAGACATAAAGTAATATTGTGACTTCAGTTTGTCCCACAGGGTTCAGCTACACAGTTTTGGGGTAGCAAAAAGAAAAAGAAATATCCTTAAAAAAAAATGTGTAGGGCCAAATAGCTATTCTGTTTTTTATTGGTTTGTTTGTTTGTTTGTTTTTGTTTTTGTCTTGTTTTTTTTCCCCTGGCTTTGCACTGTTTGTGGACCTGGACAGAGACTTTGCATGCCTTTTACATCCTAAATAAATATCCATTTTTAGAACTATTGCATATTTGGATTGCGTGCTGTTTTCTAAGAAGCTCAAAAACCCTGGATCTGACCTTGCCTGTGAGTAAAGGCGGTATCTAAGAAGCCAGCTAATACCACCGGAGATTAGAGGTCCTCACAGGAAGCTTTTCTAGCAATTCAGAGTCCAGAAGCTGAGAGCAGGATAACCAATCCTGTAATCAGCTTTAAGCCTCCAGGAACCCTGTCCAGACCCAGCCTGCCTGACCAGTCCTTCCAGCGACACTGAAATCTGCACACCCTCTCCACAGAAGGACTGAGGGCCCTGAAAGAGGGATGCCTGTTGTGAAGGTTGTCAAGTGTGTCCTGGGCCGGCTTCCGTCCTCCAAGGGCTGGACAGAGTGAGCTACTGGAGTAGCTGGGATCTTCTGTCAAAAGCATTTGGTGCTCCCAATACTTCTTAACGTCATGCATGAGGTATCGAGTCAGGAGGCCCTCCCTACCATCTCAGATCCCCAGCTAAGTTCCTCCCCAGTGTCAAGCTCCTGAGAACCTTCAAAGAGAACACAAACAGAAACTAAGCTCAAGATGATGCACCTATTTCTGAGAACACAGTCCTCTTTCATTCCCCAAAGCTCTGGAGTAGTCTTCTGCATGGACAGAAGGTTTTGTTTAGCGTCCTAACTTGATTTTCTCATTTCTCAACCGCTCTACATCCTTCATGGCCCACCTATAAACCATATCCCAAAAGACGTTAATGAATAAAGTAGCTAATGGATTGTGTGTGGTGTCAGGATCCATTATCACACATTCTTTCTTCTGCTGTTCAAAGCATAATCTGGACACTAGAGTCCCAAGCAATTTCAGTCATCAAATGAGTTAAATACATTTTCCGGTACAAATAGAAATTTGCATTTCTATTCAAATGTAATAATAGCACATTAGAGACGGTTTTAGAAAATAGTCATAAATAACTGAAAATATAAACACTAGCTAGGTCTAAAATTCATATATTATAATTGATGACAAGTTTTAAGACATAGGAATATGCTTTTAAATGTATACGCACACTATGAAGACACCACACCATTGACCATTGATGTTACTGGTGTGTCAGCAACAGTTTAAATTACACTCTTAGGACGCATTGCCAGCTTTCAGTTGAGTCAAGCTTGATCCTCTTTTCAAAACCATCCATCTTCAAGTTTAATGGAACATAGTTTATCATTTCAAATACCCACCAACAAAGAGTGAAGACTGTTGAACATCCTCCTTTTGTTACCTTATACCCCCGTCAACATAACAGAAAGTGGAACATTCTACAGAAAGTTGTCTGAAGTAAAAGCACACCTGACCGCAATTAGTCGCAGTTACCACCATCAGTCCCTCTTGATGTAGTCACGCCCCTGTGTAGTTTTCTGCGGCATTGTGACTGTTGGTTTTTAGCAGTGCTCTTACCCCAAAGGAAAAGTCACAACACATGACAGAATCCACTAACAAGAGTTTTATCAGACAAAGAGAAAGGGATGGATGTGATCAGGCCTGAGAGAGAGAGAGAGAGAGAGAGAGAGAGAGAGAGAGAGAGAGAGAGAGAAAGAGATGGGGGAACATGGCGTCACCTTATAAAGGCCAGGATGCACCTGTGCACATAGGTCCATGCACAGAGATTACGAAGTCACGTCCGCGTGACTTCATGACCGCGTAACCATTGGGTGTGCGTGGGTCATTCAGGACATATGACCCAGAAATGACTAGGTGGAGATGACTAAGTGTCCCCGCTGGGCATGCGCGACCATGGGGCATGGTTGGAATTCCTACCAGTGACAAATTTGAACTTCATTACCAAAAGACTATGAGACTATGACACAAGAGAGAATATGTACTTTTAAGATTAAGTTGTAAAAATTGCTACTGCTGCTACTACATTGGGCAACCCCCCCCCCCCCCGCCATCCCCCCCCCCCGCCCCCTTTCTCTCTTGGGAAGGGAGCTAGTTGCTGTGATGTGTGAGCAACCTTTGGAGCAGTCTACGTGATAGAAAAACTGAAGCCTCCAGCCAAGAGCAAGCTTGGAACTGTGGCCTGCCAGCATCCATATGAGTGGACTTACAAGTAGACAAGGAGGCTTGACTGGCACACTCAACACACCACGTCCAAGCTTCAGTCACCTATTGTCTCGACAGCAAGGCTCTATGACCTCACAGACTTGAGGAAAGACTATGCGCGCTTGAAACCCCGAGGTCACACGCTGAAGAAATAGTGATCTCCCCTGTTCAATGAATACACAAACCAGGACTCTTGAAGCTGTGAGAGAGGCAGAATGCAAAGAAAATTATGAATGACTTTGCTCTGTTTCAGCTTTAAACTCATCTTGTCTTAATCCACAAGAAGGAACCACAAGTCTGAGCCCCACATTTCTGAGGTCTATTTAAATAACATTGAATTCCTGCAGCCAAATTCTTTACATTTGACTTCACATTTGCTGTACATGGAAAGACCATTGCTGTTAGGTCAATTAGTACTTTCTCAGAAATTGTCAGCTTATGCAATATGTCAAGTCAGAAAAGCATTTTTTTAACCTATCAAGGGACTAGAATATGAAATATTCCATTTTTAAGGTTCCCAAGACAGAGGTCAATAGTGGTTAATCCACTGATATTTCAGCCAATCCTTCAGGCACAAAACTATGGAGAGAGCAGAAACTATGGCTATGAATATTTTAAGATGCCCTTTTCTTTTCCTTTCTTTCTCTTGCTTTGCCAAACGGGCCTTTCATTTATGACTTTTCCGGTATGATATTCCGGGGGAAGAGACCAGAGATGGTTTTATTTTCGAACCACCCTCTGAGAGCTTGTCACAAGGCAGGTGCACAGCAGACGTGACAAACGATTCGATTTTACCCAAGCCCTCTCTTCTGGGGCAGACCCTAATGAGATTCCGTGAGAGAGAGTACCACCAGTGAAATAACGCTGCTAACATTTAAGAATGCAAGCGGAGTCATATCCAGGCACATTGGCACGTTGTAATATCCTCCTAATGAAATCTCGCTTGACTCAAAGATGAAATGTACCCAGTGTGTTGCACCAGACAGAACCAGAGCTGGTATGCAGCCCAGCCAGATTCAGATGCAAAACAACGTGTGCATGTTTTCATTCTGCTAATCTGCTAGAACAAAGTAGATTTTTCTCTTTTCATGATTCCACACATATTTCCAATCTTTGTACATTTTAAACAAGTAAGACAAAGAAAAGCTTTGTATGTGATGTTGGGTAATGGTGAGTAATCATTCCTGCGTTGTATTCCCGTTGAACTGCTTTTCCATCAAGAATTCATCGTTACCCAAGAATCCTGGAATTTGTCTCATTAAAGCACATGGAAACCTACTCTGTCTTCCAGGAGTTAGTATGTGGAATGCATTTCCATTCCAGGCAACCAGGAAGTACAGCTTTCTTTGCAAAGTTAAAATAAGAGCTGTGATAAATAATTACTGCCAGAAAGCTAAAAATAAACTTTACTCATAATTACTACAAAAATAATACAGGGAAATGTTGGGACTTTCTTTTCAAGCACTTCCTGGCTATGCAAATGTCAAAGTGTGATTCGACAACAGTTGGACAAACAACCGAGTTTTGTGTCAGCCAAGACAAAGCAACTGACCATCTCTGAAATGCTGTCTGTGAAGCTGGGGGCGGGGGTAGGAGTGGACCTCAACACCTTTGTAAACAAGATCAGTGTCAGCACCCTGTCCCCACCTTTCACTTTTGTTTATTTATTCATTCGTTTGTTTGTTTATTATTTTTGCTTTTTTATAAAGACTCACTTGCTAATTTTCCATGACACTGAACTAAAAGGAAGTATTCTCACGGACTGAGTACACACCCGGCCCGAACACAAAACAACTGTGTCCATGAGTCAACACCTTCCCCAAATTGAGTTTGACCAATGAAGCAAGCAGTCTAGAAGATCTTTGATGTTCAACAACATCTGTCACCAAGCGAGACATTTCCAGCCGCCCTAAGTTCCTATTGGCCAAATGGATCCCATGTCACTCATAAGTCCAGGCTGACTTTACCAAAACAAGACTTTTCTAGAGAAGCAAACCCCAAGTACATATCTCCCAGCAGAAATGGACTGCCTGCGTTTGAATCACCTTGCAGCCCGTTCTAGCCTGCATCCCAGGGCAAACAACATAAGGTAATTTCAATGATGGTTTTAAGAGAGAGAGAGAACAATAAAACCTGCCTCCTAAGGTGGCTCAGGGGACTGAAAGAGATGAGGATGCAGAAGGGATGTACAGTAAGCAAAGGCTCCATCTCCCTGGTCTTTGCTCTCCTGCTTCTTCCCTTGTTAATATCATGAGTGTTTGGGAGCTATGAAGTCTGACTTCTGACATCAGACTGTGCACTGGCACAGTTACATGAAAAAATTATTGTTTATACATTAAAAGGGGGGATAATATTATAAGGCATGTTTATTAAGTCAATCCACAGATTTGGGTCTGTGATATGTACAAGATACACAGAGCATGGGTTTGAAACACGGAATCCACTAACAGGACTCACCTGTCTTCTTCCCTGTATTCCACACAGTCATTATTTCATATTTACTTTTTGTGTCCTTGTTTTCTTGTTTTGAGACAGGGTCTCTCTGTGTACCCCTGGCTGACCTGAAACATTCACCATGTAGACCAGGCTGGCCTCAAACTCACAGAGATCTGTCTGGCTCTGCCTCCTGGGTGCAGAGACTAGAGATGAACACCATCTCACCCGGCTCACATCTGCGGTTAGAACATTTTTCAATGTCCTCATAAGCCCAGATTTTTCTGCCCTCCGTAGGAATTCTCAACTTCCCTTGTGACCAAATTCTCAGCATAAATATGTTGAAAAGAATTTTGAGAAATCTAGCTCCACTCTAAAGAACAAAACCCAGAGCTAACAGGGATGCTATAATGCAGTCATGTCCTTATAAAAATTACGATACAGAGACACCAATAAGGGAAGCCCAGAAAGCTCTAGGCTAAATAACTTTCACAAGAAAAAGAAAAAGGTGAATGGGGAGCAGGGGCGGGGAGCTCTAAAATGAAGTCTTGCTCATAAAAGCAAAATTTCTGCAGGGCAAGTCAGTGGATAGGTTTTTAATGGAGTGCAAAGCTAATTCAGTTACAAACTGAATCACACCCAAATCAAATCAAGATCCCGCCAGCTGACTGAAAGGGTCTAAGAGGAGGCCATCATTGTGGCTTTCATAAAGACCTTCCTCTCACATGGTTCGGTCCATTCAAGAGAATAAACACACTATTAATGGTCAACTCTTTGAGCTGGTATTTGCATTTACCTCTCTCAGACAAAAATCCTCCCCTCTTCCCGAGGTCAGAGAATAATTGAGACAGCATACTTTGAAGGAGGAAGGTTGTCAGTAAAGGCTTTGCAAAATGAAGCAAATAGTTGATGTGTCTGTAGTCCTTACACAGCAGAAGGACTTACATTGGTAAGGAGAACTCATCTGATCATGGCCAAAAGAGGAGGAAGGGCCTGTCCTTCATAGAGGGCTGTTGTGTGTCGAGCAGGAGTGATTTATAACAGCTGTCATTTAATCCTTCTAACAATCCACTGGTGAAAGCATTGCTGTCCTTATCTTAGGATTAATAAAGGAACTTTTGTCTAAAAAATCTTAACAGACTTACACAGTCTTATAGTCACTGGAGATCAGCCATCAGTCCAAAACCTGTCTTGTATTGTGACCTCTACAATTAACCAAAAAACAGGCAAAGGCATTCACATGTGTATGTACACACACACACACACACACACTACATTTAAACAAGTTTGAAAAATTAGATGTTAGCAGCTCACAATCAGTTCTGATACAGAAACAATATTATAAATGGCAGTCTTGCAGATCAGCTTACGAAGTGAATAATGAAAACAGAATTTCACTGTAGTGTTTGATTACTGTTGCATAGCTATTGGTTATTTGGGTTTTTCTTTATTTTCATAGATTTAGGGGAGCAAAGGGGAAAGAAGAGGGAAAAAAATCACAATTTGTGACTACAGATCCTTGACAAGAACTCTGGCTGCAAGGAACAAAAGTCACTCAAATTAATTGAAGAAAAAAGGAGGAACAGAGAGATGCAAACCCCAACAGGAAGCTGGCAAGGGCTGGTATTTCCCTCCATTTCAGGATTTACACCCTGCCTTTTTCTTCTGTTCTCTACGTTATTACTTCTTTCTTCTCTCTCTGAAGATAGTTTTCTCTGACTCTCTGCACTCAAGGTAGAAAATTCCTTGCTTTGCCTTGTGTCCCAGTTCAAACACATTCCAAAGGTCTATCTGGATGTGTTTGGGCATATGCTATACTCATGGATCAGTGCCTTATTCCGTCATCATCAGAGAAACTTCCTCCTGCAGCAGACAGGAACAGATGCAAAGATCCACAGCCAGACATTACACACAGAGAGAGCCCTTGGAACACATAGCTCTAAATGGGATGTCTCCATCAAATCCCTCCACTCAGAGTTTAGGGAACCTCTGAGGAAGAAGAGGCAGAAAACTCGTAAGAGCCAGAAGGGACGGAGGACACCAGGAGAACAAGGCCCTCTGAATCAACTTAACAAAGCTCATAGGAACTCACAGAGACTGAAGCAGCAATCTCAGGGAAGACATGGGTCTGCGCCAGGTCCCCTGCATATATATTATAATATATAATATAATATGCTCTTGGCTTAGTGTTCTTATGGGACTCCTGAGTCTGGAAATGAGTGTGTCTCTGATTCTCATGCCTGCTCTTGGGGCTCTCTGTGTTCTGTTGGGTTGCCTTGTCTAGCCTTGATATGATGGTTTTTGATTTATCTTATTGTATCTTATTTTGTCATGTTTGGTTGTTATCTCTCAGAAGCCTGTTCTAGTCAAGGAGAGCCACAAAGGGAGAGGATCCAGAGGGGAGAGGAGAGGGGGAGAAACTGGGTGGAATAGAGAGAGGGAAAACTGTGTTTAGGACGTATTTTGTAAGAGCCTATTTTCAATAAAAGGAACCAACCAGGGCTGGGGTTGTATATGAGCCCTTCACCATCAGTACTGTTTCAGGAAGTCATTTGTTCGTTCTTCCTTTCCATTATTGCTCAGCAACCACTTCTGACAACCATGGAGAAAAGTAGAAGACATGGCCAGCCCTCAAGGACACCTAAGCCCACCTGGGAGGGAAAACTGATTATCGTGAAAACCAGGCACTCCTATGGCCACCAGAGTGGGCAGACAGCACCTTTAAATTTCAGAGGAAAATAGGAATGGTGCTATTGGCGAAGCTCTTCTGCATGGCTGAGAAAGCTGAGTTCTTTCCATGGAAGCTTCATCCAGCTGTATAGAGAACCCAAGTCGCAGAGTCAAGATATGTACACAAAAGAAATTCAGGGTTTGGGAGGGATGGACTCATTGGCCCATGTCACTCACTGAGGTGTGATTTGTATTTTTGTATTAGAAACAAAAATCGGGAGCTGGAAAGATGGCTCAGCGGTTAAGACCACATTCTGCTCTTACGGAAGACTCAAACCCAATTCCCAGCGCCCTTGTGAGTAGCTTCCAACAATCTACCTCCAGCTCCAGGGATCCTACAACTTCTTCTGGCTTCTTAAGGAAATTGTAATCACATGCACACACACACACACACACACACACACACACACACACACACACTCACGCACGTGTGCATGCGTGCACTTATGCACATATAAATACACCTAATTCAAAATTTTTAAAAAGTCTTTTAAAAAAGCAAAGAAGAAGAAGTGGGAAGGAAGGGATATGGCAGAGAGGATACTGGAGTCAGGTATCTATCATTCATTAAGCGTAACCCTATCTGCAACAAGGATGAGTCACTGACGTCCCAGACCAGCTGGCAGAGATTCGCAGGGACTGGCTTGTCACTTCATCAACATCCATCATGAGCATCATCACCACACCATGGAGCAGCAGAAACCTGGGTCTTCCAGGTCTGACTTGGTCCCTCCCTGTTGTCATGCTGTGGCCTGGATCTAAGTCTGAACAGCTCACAAAGAAGGCTAAGGTGAGACTGCTCCAAGGTTAATAGCAAGGAGGCATACAAGCAACTCCAAGATTCTCACCGGCAAGAAAATATACTGGAACGCTGACCAAAGACAGGCTCTGCTTTTCCTTCTGAATATGTCAAGCCCTGGTTTTCCCTCCATTTCCACATTGCCAGTTTGAGTCCTTCAGAGCTAGATTCCCACAGGACCAAGGTTTTGCTCCCTGCTTTTCAATTCCACTTCCAGCACATCCTTAGAGTATCTTCTGTCCAATTTCGTTACATCATTCTCTTCTCAGAAACCTGTTTTCACCTACATCAAATGCATAGGCTGCTGCTCAAAGCTTCCTGTTATCCATTCCTGCCAAACTGGTCACCCTCCCACCTGTGGTGTGCTCATCCTGTCTCTCTGCCATACTCCTCTGCTTGGAGGCTTGGCATCACCACCAGCTTGAATCATGAAGTCCTCCAAGGTCAGTGAAGTTTCAGTCTCTTCCTGAACGCTCACTGGGACTAGCCAGTCACTTTGACTTCTTCTGATGAATGCCTCTAACCCTGTAGTTTGTATCTTAAGTGTCCCCAAAGGCCCATGTGCTGCGGGTTTGGTCCCCGAGCAAGACACCACTGGGTGGGGGTAGAACTTTGATACGTAAAACCTAATGGGAGGTCTTGAGGTCACTGAGGACATCCTCTAAAGCACACGGTGGGGACTCAGACTCTCTTTCACCTCTGGACCATGAGGTCAGCAAGTCTACTCTACCACATACTTTGATCTGATAGACAAGAGGCTCCCAGGACAAACACATTATGCACTAACACCCTCAAGCTGTGGCCCTAAATCACCCCTTTCATTTTATAAGTTGGTCACTTTGCGGGGTATTTGTTATAGAAAGCTAAATAATACAACGGATCAAATGATACTGTAAATTATAATGCGTTTCGATATATTTTAATTGTGTCTCCCTGGTTAGCACCTGGCACCAAACCTGTCAAGCAGGTTTGATACTTTTTTTTAATAAATGAAAGAATGAATCACAGACTGGCCATAGCATCTACGGTCTTTATCTCCCATATAACAACTCACTCAAGCCAGTGCCAATATTTTATCCCAAAGTGTGTTTTAAGTGGTTTCTAAGTGTGACGCATGGGTGACTCGCCATGTGAACACTATAGGTAAACTCCCTCCTCCACAAAGAGGACAACACGCGAGAAGAAGGATATTTCCAAAGTACAAATGGTAACTGAACTTTCTGAATCAGTTCAAGCTAAGGCCGTTGTTCTGTGAAGGCCAAATATTTACCACATAGCAAATGTATTTCAGGGCAGAGAGCTGGCAGGCCGAGCAAGAAACATTCCTGCATTAGTGATATCTTCCTACATAAACCCTTCCATCCCAGCTTGGGCAAGGCAGGGGTACAGGCCAGTCATAGGGGAAAAGGGCTCAAATGTATGGACAACCAGGTGTCCATGTAGGTGGTCTGTTTTCCAAAACATAAACACATGCCTGTCAGAGTTGGAGTAGGAAGGAGGGGTTTATATACTCAGTTGTTGACTGTAACTCCAAGTTTCTGAGTCGACGGTATCTAGTCATCGATTCCAGGTGTTGTGTGTGGGTTCCATTGGTGATTCATTTGTTCACTGGCTGTTTTATGAGATGCCCTCTGTTAGATTCCTCACTAGTTCAAGCATGCAAGTCACTGGGCAACCCTTCAGATTACAAACAAGACAGATGTAAAGGACAGAAACTGACACCAAAAGAGAAGTAATCAAGACCCCAGGGAATGGGATGGTCACCCTGTGAGAGCCCACAGAAAACACACGATTCTGCAGGCATCTCACACTGTGGAAATGTTGTCCAAATAGAATGTAGAATGCTAAACTCTATATAAGTATAAGGCAGGCACTTTGCATTTTATTATTTCTGGCACTGATGTAGTAATTAAACATTTCAACAGTGCTTTTCATGTGAAAGGATGTACTCTGGGTGCTCTGAAGATTACTTGCTTCATCTTTACATCAGCCCTATGAAGTAGATATGGCCATTGGCTTCATTCTATAGAGCAGGAAACTGAGGCATTGAGAAGGAAGTCACTTGTCCAGGGAAACAGAACTTAGCAGTGTTCAAAATAGGGTCCTGGACTCCAGAATCCATGAGCATCCGTGGTGATGTGTGTGTGTGTGTGAGTGTGTGTGTGTGTGTGTGTGTGTGTGTGTGTGTGTGTGATCTATTATCTATCTATCTTTCTATCTATCTATTATCTACCTATCTATCTATCATCTATCATATGTGTATGACACACATACTTAAGTGCATTGTAGTTGCTCATAGATGGATAATAGATAAAAGGATGGATAGATAGATGGATAGACAGATAGATAGATAGATCTCATGAAGATATATATATATATATATGTTCATGGAGATAAATAGATAGATATAATAGGTAGATATGATAGATGATAGAGATAAAGATATGATAGAGATAAAGATAAAGATAGATGAGATATGATAGATAGATAGATAGATAGATAGATAGATAGATAGATAGATAGATAGATGGTAGTTGGAGACACACACACAGAGAGAGAGAGAGGAGAGAGAGAGAGAGAGAGAGAAGAGAGAGAGAGAGAGAGAGAGAGAGAGAGAGAGAAAATATCTACGTCCATCAAAAAATTAGTAAACCAAAGGTACATTGTATCCAGGAGCCTTAATAATCAAAGAATCCTGGATTTGATACAGTATATCGAATTAGGGTGAGAATTCAATTTGATTTAGCAAATATTTGTTTAGCTGCGGAGGATTAAGAGATGAATAAGATCTAGTCACTTTCCTTGAGGAAGCCAATGCGTAGTGTGAATCGGAGACAAGTAAACAGCTCATTACAGTACACTGTGGTAAGTGCTGCAGTACTGCTTCCTTCCATTGTGTCAACAAAGCCTGTGGGCTGCAAAAGACAAAGGGATTAATTCTGCCTGCCAGGTTTAAAGAGACTTGCCAGAGGTGCTAGAGATGGAGCCAAGCCTTGACAGCAGATGGGCTTTACTCCGGGGAGGTGCCTTATGAATGGGCAGGAGGATTTTGCAGGAGGGATGGTCAGACTCGCAGCAGTTCATATGGAGCAGTACATGCTGACAATAGACTTGTACAATAACAGTACCTGAATTCTGCATGAATGGGTGTTTTGCTCAAAATAGGCAAAGCAAGCAAGCCAATAATGTCTTCTCAGCTTCCTATCCCCTACTGGGTAGCATTATACTCTGACAAGCTGGTTTACACCCATCTAGGAGACTACCTTTATCCAAGTTTAGTAGGTTGAAATCTCTCAAAATTCTCACAGTGTAGAATTCCTCTAGCACTGCCCAAACCCCAAACTAATGTTGTGTGCTTCTCCGTCCTGACTGAGGCCAAGCTAAACTCAAGCCTAGCGCCAGAGTAAAAAGAGCAGTTGGAAAGCCAGACCATGGGGCCTTGGGGAGGATCGGTGTGACAGCGTGAGAAACGTGGGCCAGGCTTCCACACAAACGGACTCCACCTCAGGCACAAACTTTAGAGCCTTCAACCCAGGAGTAGAGGAGAAACACAGGAAGAAGTCAGAGAGATAATTTTGCAGGCCTCATTTCTACCACTGCCTATGGCATCTCTGGAAGCACTCACGATATGTGCCTTTAGGTTTCCACTTATTTGTTTTGAGACAAGATCTCACTGTGTGTTCCTGGTTGGCCTGCGACTCCCTATTAAAGCAGACTGGCCTGGCCTCACAGATATCCACCTTCTTCTGCCTCTGCCTCTTGTTTCTTCCTTCCTTCCTTCCTTCCTTCCTTCCTTCCTTCCTTCCTCCCTCCCTCTCTCTCTCTCTCTCTCTCTCTCTCTCTTCCTTTCTTTCTTTCTTTCTTTCTTTCTTTCTTTCAGAAACAGATATAAGTGTAGTTCTCACCCCTCATCAGGGAAGCATCCCTTTGCAACTGTCTGAAAGAATCACAGGAAACCACAACCCATCAAAATACAGAGTTGTGGAGCCCAGTCCCAAATGATACATCCACAACACAACTCCTGTCCCTAAGACTCTGGCGTCATTTCAGAAGAGGGGAGGAAAGATTATTAAGAGCCAGAGGAACAGGAAGTTTTCTGTCTCCTAAAAAATGGCTCACTAACATGGCTGCCTGAATGTGACCTGAACAAGCACATGCTAATGTGGGGGGGGAAAGCTCAGAGGGCCACAGCTCTAGACAACCAACTACCGGCAGCTAAGGAATGCTGAGAACGAGAGCAATAGCCTTCCCCTAACACAAACTGGCTCTCCAGTACCAAACAGTCAGTCCTGAAAAACATATACACACATATAACAACATAACAGGATACAGACTGCTGAGTTGGTTGTATTTATATAATTTAGGTGTGTGTGTGTGTGTGTGTGTGTGTGTGTGTGTGTGTGTGTGTGTGTGTGTGTAAAAGCAATACAGAAGAGGCCATGAATTTGAAAGAGAGTAGGGAGACAGGGTATGGTGCATGGGAGGGCAGGAGGGAGGAAAGGAAAGGGAGAAATGATATAATTATATTAATTTCCAAAAAACAAATCATGATACTAATGAAAACTAAAATCCTGGGAAGTTCTTATAAGAGATGCTTCCAAGGGAACTAGCTCCTCTCTGATATGACAGAGGAGAGTTAAGCAGAGAGTGGGTTTTTACTCCGAGGTCTGTGGCCTTCTTACCGCTCCTGTTACAGAGGGGACCTCAAATGATGGAGACGCTCATCTCCTAGAGCCATGGGGACAATGCAGTAAACGTGTATGTCAAGGGCCATGCATCAGACTGGGTGCATGGAAGCCCTCCCTCCTGAGAAAGCCTTGAATCAGACAGTCCTTACCCTCAGTCTATGGGACCTCACACCATTCATGCCGTTTGCTGGCCACTCAGTGTAGGAAGCAGAGCCCGCTTTAGGTAGCTGGGACAAAGTGGATTGAATGCAGGCATTAAGGGGCTTGCAAAAGTGCTGAAAAGGTAAGGTAAGCCTCTTGAACTTGTTCCCAGAACAGAGACCCGACCAAGACACAGCCATGTGCCCAGGCAATCATGGGAGACTGGCAATTCAGGCAGGAAAACCACATTCTTGCTGGCCCATGAAGACAAGGGGAAATCCAGAAGCCCAAGCTTGGTTTCGGAATCATTTGTGAGAAAATATGGAGAAGGTGGTTTTTTTTGGTCAATAACTGTGTGCCAAGCACAAACTCAATTCTTGCAAGAGCAGAGAACAGAAACCTATGAACGACAAAATGTCTGTCCCTTTCGAGATCAGATTGGAGGGGGTCAGAAAGATAAATCAGCAGTTAAATATGCCTACTGCTCTTGCAGAGGGCTCGGGTTCTGTTTCCAGCACCCACACAACAGTTCAAAACTGCTTATAACTCTAGTTCCAGGGGCTCCAATGTCCCCTTCCTGGCTTCTTGGGGCTCCTGCACACATGTGGTGCACATAAAGTCCCCATGCAGAAATGCACACATAGATATGAAATATAATTATTAAGATCAGATTGGAGGAGGCATTTTAAAGCAGGAAGCAGTGCCAACAAGGACCAGAAGAAGGAAGGAAGTGTCCTCCAGAAGTCTGTGCAGCACCTTAAGCAAGCCCCCGGGAGGGATGGCTGGACACCAGCTGCCTGACACTGCTCCAGCTCAAGCCTGACCATCCAGACTGTCTGCCTTTAGAACAACTCAAACCTGGGAATCCTTCCTTGGATCTGGGAGCCCACAAATCCTGTTTAAAGTCACATTAACATGTCACTACTACCCAGAGTGTCATTAAATGGGTCTGTAAAGTACCAGAAGTTCCTTCCTCAAAGGCCAGCTCTACCTGGAACTGACCTCCCCAAAGCCAAGTTGTACTAATCTGCTTAGGTTAAGTTAACCTTTGAAAAAGTTGCTAATAGTTACCTGTCACTGGGTTTACCTGAGCTTTTCTTTTGAAATGTTTTTATCATCATCATCATCATTGTCATCGTCGTCGTCGTCGTCGTCGTCATCATCACTATTGAAGATGTACTCTTTGAGCCAAGTATTTCCTTAGAGTTGAGTATTTCATGGAAGGAAAAAGGATGAGAGAGGGTGAGAATTCCTTAACAGTGATGTTCTAGAACATCTCCAAGCACAGCCCCTGACGGCTGAGGTCTTTATCTTGTTATTAGTACCCAGGATGCAGGGAAGCGCTCTACTGTTCGCTGATGAAAATGGAGTGGTGGAGGCATGCAGTAGCAGACAGTGGTGCTTTCATTGTACACTAATGCCCCTAGACAGCCACACGCATTTCTCAAGGCTCTTATTGTCCTGGTTTCCTGTTATAAAATCACACTAGTGATGGGCAGACCCACACAGTCGCATTAGGATACTGAAGGCAGTGTATTATAGTACCAGGCAGGAGAGGGGAGCCACACAATAAGTGTAACAACAAAGCGTAAATTCTCAAAGAAATAACAAGCTCCAAGTCGTCATCACTGAGGAGCAAGGCCAAGCAAGAGAAGGAGGACATAGTCTCAGTTATACTTTGCAAGCCAAATAGTAGAGGCTGAGGAGAAACAGGGAACAAAGAAGTTGAAGACATTTCTGTCAAAGAAGACATGGCTACCAAAGACAAGCTCAGTTTGGCCATTGAAAGGGCAGTTCTGAAGAAAGCTGTTTCAATCCAGAATGGTAGATCTATCGTACAGATATGTACCATTGGAGTCTTTGATGTTTCCTTGAGTGTGCTTCTCTGCATATTACCAACCGCAATATCTAATGATAGTCTTTCTTTGCCTAGGCAGGAGTGGGCAAGAAGAGAATGTGCTTCAAGAACAGAAGATTGAACTTCAGGGTCAGCCCTTAGGGGCTTATGGCCAGATTGTATGCTTCAATGAATCTAGAGAATAGCAGGCAGGCAGGAGAAAGATCAGCAGGCAGATAAATTCACCAGGACAAAGATGAGTGATTCCTAAGTCAGGCCTTGAATATGTACCAGCAGCAGAAGTATTCTGGAATATGTCCAACTCATTATAGAGTGTGTTTCTGAAGATGTAGATATACATCCACAGATTCATAGCCCCTGCCCATGTTCAACCTTGTACCTGATAAGACAAGCCATCACTTGCAAAGAGAGATTGATTTGAAATTCTTTATAAAGGCATTTATTCCACGAAACAGAAAATTTTCTCTTCCCCACATTCTCCTGCCTGGAACAAATTGTCAAATCTTTTGGAGGGAGAGGATTTGTTTCTATTATCTGATATATACAAGCTTCTCAAAATTTATCAGCCAAAATATTTTCAACAAAGAAGATGGATTTGTTATATATACCCAACAAAAGTCAAGGGGGTGTAAACTGCAAGAGAATCCATAGCAAACAAATAACTTCGCCTTAAGTCTCATGAATACAATCACCTGAAGAAATGTAAAAGAAGACATGGGGCATTGCTAGATGGGAAGACAGTTCTGTGATAATTGACAATTCTTTCCAAATTAAGATGCCAACCTTCTTGGTGTCTTTAGCCATGTCACCGTGACCTAGGCCCAAGCCTGGAAAGTGATTTTTTTTTTAACTATCTTAAAAAAAAAAAGGAAAGCTAGCCCTTGAAATAAATTATAAAAATAGATTACTAATCAATTTTTTAAAGCCGACCAAAGATTATCATAAAAGCAGTAGAGTTAGAAATACAACCTTGCCGGTGGTGGTGGCGGCAGTGCACGCCTTTAATCCCAGCACTCGGAAGGCAGAGCCAGGTGGATCTCTGTGAGTTCGAGGCCAGCCTGGTCTACAGAGTAAGATCCAGGAGAGGCACCAAAACTACACAGAGAAAGCCTGTCTCAAAAAAACAACACACACACACACACACACACACACACACACACACACACACACGCTGCAGAGCAACTTTCAGGCCAGTTTGGGCTACACAGCAAGAGCTGGTCAGAGAACAAAAAACAGAGAGAAAGAGGAAATCTAGAAGCAAACAGGAACAGACTGATAAATATGCCTGGGAAGACCAAGTTAGATTATCATAAAATACCATGAAGAAAATGATAAATTGTGGACCATGTAACAGAGACATTTATGTAATAGCCACAATGTATAGACATACTAAATAGTCAATAAGAAACAGGGCTAAACTTAGCCAGAAGTTATAAAGATGGAGTTTCAAGACTCTTCTCTCCCATTCCCACCACACCTCCATTCACCATCCTCCTTATTTAACTCTGTCTTCTCTGCTCTGATTTGTGTTACCGTCTTCTCCTTCCCTACTGGGCAGCCTCCCTCTGCATCTTGTCAGCCTGCCTCCTCAATCCCAGTTGAGTTTAAGGAAACACATATTCCCTCCATGATTATTCAGGTCCGACAGGAGGGTCTGTAAGGCTCCCGTGGCTTCCTACCCACACCGGACTTGTCTTTCACTGTGACGAACACTCCCTAGATGTGAGCCTTCCTAATTTTTTTAAAAGTGTGCATGCTCCCTTATTCACAAGACTTTGACCTTAGCCGTGTTCTCCAACCACGAAGCTTAGCTGCTCTGGATCATTCCTGTCTGTCCCCTCTCCTTCTGGCTCCAGGTGCTGGATGTCCTCTAACATTGCCTTAGAATCTGAACTCAGTGACCTAACTTGCCTCAGGGAAATCACCAAGTAAGTCACTTTCCCTTAATTTAAGGCCTTGTGCTATGTGTCTCTCCTTAGCAGTGGTCACAAGTATAGTATCATATTGTTAATGATGTGTCTATTTAACGTTTCTGTCCATAAGGTTGGTAAGTACAGGGTGGGAACAACCTCTGCTTCCCCTCACCATGAAGACCTGTTGTAGCATGGCAGTAGATGCTCCACAAGGAATGTTGAGCAGATGGAATTTGATTTTAAAAGCATTTAAGTATGTTCGTGTCTGATATATATGCCTACCTGCCATACAGAAAGTGTTACGTAATAGGAAACTATAGCAATTTTTCACTGGGGATTTTCTGTAGATGTAGCCAACTGTCTTATTAAAATAAAAAACACAGAACCAATGTAAAAGAGAAAGCCAAGAGGTCAGAGCTCAGAGCTAAAATCTTACCTCCTGCAGTGCTCCTAACTTCCCGAAAGAGAGCTACTTCTTGTGTGTCTGTCTTTAAATAGTCTTTCTGTTCTGCCTTCTCATTGGTTGTAAACCCAAACACATGACTGCCTCATCACTGCCTGTAAGTACCGCCCTCCAGGTCTTAAAGGCGTATGTCTCCAATGCTGGCTGTATCCCTGAACACACAGAGATCTACCTAGCTCTTCTACCAAGTACTGGGATTAAAGGCATGCGCCACCACCGCCACGCTCTTGCTATGGCTCTAATAGCTCTGACAGCTGGGCAACTTTATTTATTAACATACAACAAAAATCACATTTCAGTACAAATAAAATAACATCATAATTTTCACTTTCAAATTTTCAGTTTTTTTGTTGGGACAGGGTCTCATATGTAAACCAGGCTAGTCTTGAACTAGCCTGAAGTTGGAATCCTCCCAAATGCTCAGATTACAGGGAAGAGTACCACTCCCAGCCCTTCCTTTAAATTTCTTTCTTTCTTTTTTAAGATTTATTTATTTTAATGTGTATGAGTGCTCTATGTACATGTATGACTTTGTGCCAATGAGGGCATCAGATCCCACTATAGATGGTTGTGAGCCACCATGTGGTTGCTGGGAATTGAACTCAGAACCTCAGGAAGAGCAGCCAGTGCTCTTAACCACTAAGCCAACTCTCCAGTCCCTTCTTTAAATTTCTTATGCTGGCACTCATCGCATCAGCAGGCAAATAAATAGACATGTTAATAAGTAAGTATAGTCATTTCTATAACTATGTGGCAGCTAGAAAATTTAAAACTTTGTCAGACTTGGAAGAATGATTCCATATTCTTGTTTTTAAATATCAGGCTATAGAAATTTTAAAAAGCTTGTGTTGCTTGAACAACTAGATTATCTGGACAGTTTCCTATTTTTTAGGTGACCTTGTAGTTTACCAATTTGTATTAATTTCTCGGTCTCGTCTGATTTTCATTCTCATGTATTGTTGCTGTTTTATTACTGTTATTATTAGCCCTTTAAGGAAAAAAAAAAGGTTGATAAAGTACATTTGGAAATATCACCCAGCCAAAGTGACCTTCCTCAGCCAGTTGGGCAGACTCGGCTTTCCACACACTGGAAGAGACGGTGGAAAACAGAATGGAGAGAAATCCCTCCAAACAGATCGGGCAGGAGTGTGGTGACAGCCAAGCTAGTCCTGATTTCCGAGTGGTTGTGGAACTTCTCAAAGGTGACATTTCTCCACTGATTGTCATGGTGGAGCCAGGGGAAGTGTTGGTTGGCATGCTTGTATTGTCTTTTTACTTTCGTATAATTGCTCGAAGTGAATACAAGCTAGCAGTCCTAAGAGAAGTCCACTGACCCGGGGAGCGGAGCTGTGGTTAATAAACGTTTAGGAAATGAGAACTTGAGGTGAAGTCTTAGGCTTTTGTCTTCAGTCTTTGCAGGATTTCATTCTCCTTGGAGCTATTGAGAACTATCGTGCAAAACACACTTTAACAAGATTCAGTCCGTGTTCCCGTTTTAAACCTTGGAGAGCCTATGTAAGCATAGCCAGACATTGACACTGTTATTTGGTGGCTATTATGGAATCGTTATGATTCTCACCTTCAAAATTAGTCAGTGGCACTCCATGAACATAATTATATTGTTCCGCTCTCCATAACCCATGATTCCTTGGTGTGTGATAACATGGGATCCAGCCTTCCTGAATCCAGCTGCTTCAAATAATTGCTTGCTGTCCTACTGAGAAAAACTTTTATTAAATGATGCATTAAACAACATAGTGCAACCCTGTTTTCATAGCTACCAAGTCAGAAATGGCTTCCACCCAGAATTTAATTCTGGGGCTCTTTCCCCCATTTCCTAATACCACTGAAGAGCTTGGAAGAAGACAGGATTGAAGTGTTTTGATTAGAACCCCCATGGTTCTATAGGCATGCCACCAGGATTTTGCCACTAATTGAAGAAATAGATAACACTCATCCTTCCTTCGGCAGCTCTTCCTTCCTTAATAGTCTTTCCCCCAGCAACATTAAGAAATGTTTCCCATTGAAATACAACATCGCATAACGGCCCCATCTGGAATGGCATCTTTGCACAGATACCAAGAAATGAGAACCGTTTTTTGTCTTTGTCTAGGGTAAATAATTGCAATCAGCTGCTGCTGCTGCTGCTGTGCTGTATGTGTGTGTGTGTGTGTGTGTGTGTGTGTGTGTGTGCATGTGCTATATAACAGTATATATGTGTGTTGTATAATATCCTACCATATGTGTGTGTTATATAATATAGTGCAATATAATTACTAGGATACAGTGATCAAAGTCTTTTATTCAAAGGCATTCAAAATCACCAGAACTTTGATAGCCAAGAAAAAATGTAGCAAAACTTCCCTATTCAAACACAAAGCATTTTATTTCTTTTTCAAGTCTATATTTCATTTCTTCTAATTTGGGAAACAGGGATTCATATAGCACAGGCTGGCCTTAGGATGACTTTGAACTTCTCATCCTCTTGTCTCTCCCTCTCAAGTTGGAAGATTATAAGTGCCCATCACCACACACAGTTTACCTGTTGCCGGAGATCACCCTCAGGGTTCTGTGAATGTTAGGTGAGCACTCTACCAACAGAGCTACTTCTTTAGCCCAATTGTAGCTTTAAAAAAAAATCAGTGTTTGGGATAATAAAATTTCTTGAAACTTTAATGGCTTCTTCACTGAAAAAATTAAGAGTTTTTTTTTTTTGTTTTTTTTTTAATACATGAAAATTTTCACTAGGAAAAATGGCTGCCGAAAGCCCTTATCTTAGAGTTGGGGTGAATGAACAGAGGGAAAGCTGAAGAGCTCAAGACCCATGGACAAGATGAGCCCAACTAGAGTTGCCAACTCTTCTTTCAATAACAGTTCCCCAGGTCTACACTCAAGGAACATGGACACATGACTTAAACATAAGGAACTCACGGTACATAAAAGCCAAGCTGGGGGAAGCTGAAAGGCAGTAGATAGAAAGATGGTGGGGTGGGGTTGGGGGTGGAGGGGTGGAGTGTAATTGTGGAATATTATTTTAAGGTGTGTTACATTTGTTTATGCTGTGGAGCAATTGTTTCATGATGCAAAGCTGTGTTGCATTCTTTTATGTTACATTAGTTTAACTCTGTGAAGCTGTGCTACTGCACCTGTCTAAAACACCCGATTGATAAAGAGCTGAACAGCCAATAGCGAGGCAGGAGAAAGGATAGGTGGGGCTGAAAAGCAAAGAGAATTAATAGAAGGAGAAATATTGGAAGAAGGAGAAGGAGCAAGAGAACAAGGAGAGAAGGACTTCAGGGCCACCCAGCTAGCTACACAGCCAGACACAGAATACAAAGGAAAGAAAAGGTATACAGAAATAGAGAAAGGTAAAATGCTGTGAATGATTGATTGATAAATAAAACGCTGATTGGCCAGTAGCCAGGCAGGAAGTATAGGCAGGATAAAGAGAGAGGAGAAGTCTGGGAAATGGAAGGCTGAGGAGAGGAGACACCAGCCTGGCATCCAGGGAGCAGCAGGTAAAGGCAGCAGGTAAAGCCACAGAACACATCGTGCCATATAGATTTACAGAAATGGGCTGAGCTTAAGTGTAAGAGCTAGACAGTGGTAGTCCTGAGCTAATGGCCAAGCAGTTTAACTAATATGAGCTTCTGAGTGGTTATTTTATAAGCAATTGTGGGGTCCATGGGCTGGGCAGGACTGGAGAAAACTCCAGCTACAGTAAAAGGCCAGAGGCAAAAGGTAGATGGGATAAGTTAAGAAAAGCTGGCTAGAAACAAGCCAAGCTAAGGTCAGGCATTTATAAGAAAGAATAAGCCTCCATGTATCTTTTATTTGGGAGCTGGGTGGCGGACCCACAAAAGGACAGAGCCAAAGGGAAAAACAACCGACAACAGGAAGTGTGTGTGTGTGTGTGTATGTGTGTGTGTGTGTATGTGTGTGTGGTCAATACATTGACAGTCAAGGCAGGAGCTTCCTAACCTTGTGCAGGAAAGGACCATGCATTTCAAATAACCTACATGGGATAAAATATTAGGTGTATTAACTGAAATCCTCCACCCCCACTTTAGGGATGTTTTCAATCTGGGTTTGTGTTTGCCTTGCTTTTTCTGTGTCATTTGGGAGTTCAACCAGCGGGAGCAAGGCTGGACAGCCCTGTTTGGGGGTTGGTTTCACCTTTTCCTTTGTTTTATGACATGATTCCAAATATACATTTTTCATCCCAGTTTTGGCCAGGTCTCTTCCACATACTCCCCCACAAATGAAGGCAAGGTATGTTACTTGGCAAATGGGGAAAAAAGAGAAGGGGGCTAGTTCTAATTAAGAATAGAACATGCAATTGACTTAAAAGCTGTGGCTTATGAATGCTCCCTTGTCCTTAAGCCTGAGTTCCTTTATAAACCCAGTCATTGCTATGACAGCCTGCATGGGAAGTCTCCCCCGTCTTCGCCAGCCTGCCTATCAGTCTGGAGGACTGCTGTCTGCTAGAATGGAAATCCTATCACACTGTCTGTCTGTAGAAATAGTAAGTGCCTTCCAAGATAAAACAACGAATGCTAACCAGGAGGAGCATTAAAAGCTAGCTGTCCGTATCCACAGAGCTCAGAGGACTATATCTATCATTTGAAGATAATGACATTTTGGACACAAAAATCACTACATTGCAATAGAAATATGTGATATTCAATGTGCCTCTGTAAACATATGTTTTGAGCTTCAGATGCTGTTTATTTCATTAAGTCACTATGAGCCAGGGGTTGGAGTCATTATGCTGTGACATTGCAGTGCCTTTTTCTAAATCCTAATGTTCCCATGAGTGTTTACTGTGTTCTTTATGGTCCCCTCTCTCCCTTTTCCCCTTTCCGTGCCAATTATCCATGACAATAAGACCTGTCTGACGGTATCATTTTGTCATCCAGGAATCCAGGTGCTCATTCAAACATCTTACAATTAACTTTGGAAGATGAGATCAAAGACTCAGCCCTTACACTTGGGGTGGGATGAAACTCTATCAGAAATAAGGTAATAGCTGCTTTGGCAAGCTGAAAAGCTTCAACAAGTAGTAATTCCTGCATCTGTGTGCGGTTGGGATCCTCCCAAGGTGTTGTCTGGCAGCCAGAGTCTGAAACTCAAAATAAAACCTCCCTGTCAACATAGGTGGGTCTCCAGGGATCCGTGAAGCACAGACGTCCACTCATGGTGACAAGCAGCTTCATGGGAGAGAGGTGAGTCCAAGGGAAAGTCATGTTTCAGGCTTTATCTTCCAGGAAAGTTAAAGCTGCATTTTCTCAATAACATTTCTCAACTGATTCCTTGGAAAATAACAGCACACGCGCACACACACACACACACACACACACACACACACACACACACGTGCACACACCATTAATTTTCATAACAATGACGAAAATAGCCAAGTTCAGATTGCACCCATTACCACATAAACAACTGACAAAGAGCACTGTTTGCAAGCTTCTCGTAGGCCTGATTAAAGGCTCTCTGCACTTTTCCTAAAATCTCCATGTTATGACACACTCCTCTGGCAAACCCGAACCCTGTCATTACTCTCCTTAGTTCAACAGCTCTCAGAAACTGTGGTCCCCAGGGAGGCTGTCATCTTCTACAAAGGCCACGTCGTGTCTCTAATTCTTGCTCCTCGCGGTTCATTTTATATGCTCTGCGTGTGCGTGTTCGACTTTCAGAACATGACTCATGCCTTTTAAGTTACTCGTCAAGCCTACAAATGGGGAGAAGGAGTGATGAGTTAGCTGATTGGAAATGAAAGAAAGTGTCCTTCATTCCCTGGACACTCGGCTCTGTTTTAGAGAGTGCACTAAGTGACTTCCTGGCTCACCAAGACCAATGTGACATGACATTTGAGAAGGGAGAGGGAATGTCCCCCTGGCATTCTTTTTAGACAGCTCATCACTTTCCGTTCTGACAGCAATACCCCGCCCCACGTTCTTCCAGTAGAATAACAGAGCAGCATGGGGTGTCATCTGAGGATGGCAAAGCTTGAACAGAGTTTTGTGACTGGGGGTCCAACTTACAGATTCAGGTAAGTAACTTATACAGTGATACTTTAAAGTCCGAAGCACAGGTCTGTTATCTGTGGAAACTGGGATGGGCTTCAGGATGTAAGTCATTTGTGTGTGTGTGTGTGTGTGTGTGTGTGTGTGTGTGTGTGTTTTTTTTTTTTTTTTTTTTTTTTTGTTTTGTGTGTGTGTGTGTGTGTGTGTGTGTGTGTGTGTGTGTGTGTGTACTTGTGTTTGGAAAAAAGTGGAGTCTATTTCTCTCTTTCTCTGTGTGTGTGTGTGTGTGTGTGTGTGTGTGTGTGTGTGTTTGTGTTTGGAGTGGAGTTTTTTTCTCTTTTGTGTGTGTGTGTGTCTGTCTGTCTGTCTGTCTGTCTTGGTTTTTTTCAAGACAGAGTTTATCTGTGCAGCCCTGTCTGTCCTGGAACTTGCTCTGTAGACCAGGCTAGCCTCAAACTCAGAAATCTGCCTGGCTCTGCCTCTCACATCCTTGGATTAAAGTCCTGGGCCACACCCAACCTCACATCATTTTCGTAACTTGAGAAGCCTCCTTCACTGAAAGAACACCTGGTCAAAGAGGAAGCCCCAGCCAGCACTTGGGGTTTGGGACAGGGAGGAAATTTGTTATCTGGCTTCAAGCAGGAATTTGAGCAGAGTTTGCAATGTGGAGTGCGCGAAGGCAGACAGAAATAAGAAGTGGAGAAGAATGTCTTTGGAGCAAAGCTCTGAATCACCTCTGAAAAGGGTGATCAACAGCCACTCCAAACATGGACTCTCCTGTCTTAACTGCTTAGAGCTAGCCTGGTGGCTACGACATGGAGTCGGTCACATCAGATCTTCACCTGTTTGACACTTTGGGGATGAACAGTGTAGCATTCCCTCGACACTGTAAGAGATAGAGACGTAGGACTGAAGAGAAGGCTCAGCAGTTAGGAGCACTTACTGCTCTTGCAGAGCACTGGAGTTCTGTTCCCAGCACCTGCAACCATCTGTAACTCCAGGTCCAGGGAATCTGGTGCCTTCGTCCGGCCTCAGTGAGCGCCTGTGCACATGCTACACACAGAAACTGATGCAAGCATACACATAAAAATAAATAGAACAACAACAAAAAAAAACACACAGAAAAGAAAAGAAATGAAATAAAGTAGAAACCCAACACTAGAAATGGTAAGAAACTGCATAGCCTTGGGAAACTTTTAGAAAGAAGTCTTAAGCACTTTTGGTGTGAAGTTGGGGACTGAGATCTCTGAACCCAAATCTATGTGACAGAATGCCAGCTATGCTTTGATTAGACTTTTCCTTCTATCGACATTCACACACCATTCATGCATTTGTGTGTGTGTGTGTGTGTGTGTCTGTGTGTCTGTGTGTCTGTGTGTGTGTCTGTGTCTGTGTCTGTGTCTGTCTGCAAACAGTATGAGAGAGAATATTTGAGAAAACATCCAATCCACATAGGCACTCTGGCACTCCTGACTCTTTTCATTCTTCTGTTTCCCTGACTTAAAAAAAAGGTGGTTTTAAGCAAATCTGCTGAGATCTTGTGAAAACCCTGGAGTCTTGCAGAGAATTTCTGCGCTGTCATTGACAGCTCTGCCTGCTCTGGGGTGGGACCTTCTGACATCATCATAATCACAATGCTCTTTGTTCTTTTATTATTTCGACTCATGTTTTTACACTTTTCAAATGAGTATCATATCCATTATGTCATTTCAGAATGAGAATAGTCCTGTGAGGTATATTATTATAAATCAGTCTCTCTCAACAGAAACGTGACTGATGCCCCAGGGTCCTCAGCAGGAGAGACAATCTAGTAGCATTATGGTCTTTCCAGAAATGTTCTCCAGTGTTGACAATGTGACCAGTCATTTCAGGTGACTGAAAGAACAAATCCAGAAAAATAAAATCAGTGACCTCCTAGACAGACATACGCCAACAGCTCTGCTCGGAACGGGAGTGGCATGAGCAATGCTCTCCTGCAGGGTTCCTTTTCTTATTTTAAATCTATTGGGATGCACAGGTTTAGACTCCTTAGGGATTGATACATGCCTCTCCAATCAATCTATAGGATTATAATGCAACAAGATGGGATGGGAGAGACAGTCTCTCCTTTGGGCTTAGAGCTCTTTCTCTGTAAAACAGAAAGAAAGCAAGTCTTCCAGAAGGAAGATACATAATGTTCTCTTGTTTCTTTTTCCCTAGGCAATCAAATTAATGTGCTAAATTGCTGGACATTTCATACCAAATAAGTCATTTCATCTTCCTCAAGGACTTCTGTGACCACTGAAAGAAGTAAAAATGTATGTATGTATGTGTGTGTGTGTGTGTGTGTGTGTGTGTGTGTGTTGTGTAGCAAAGTTTTATTAAAAGCTATCAACTATTTTGTGTTTAAGATCTACAATAGAAATATTGATTGGCATGTCTTTTCAAATGGCTATCTACCTCTGCCATAGAGTGCTTCAAATGCCTAGGCACAGGGAGGTAAGAGTAACAGGCATGTGCTGGCTTTATTTCAGTGCTGGGACTTGAACCCAGGACCTCATGCATGCTAAGCACATACTTTGCCACTGAGCTATACCTCAAGCCGGAGTATAATTTCTGAATAAGGAAAACAAGTGTCCATTCCAAGAGGTGGGATGAGCCAGACTTGAAAGGAGAGACCAATGTAGGAAACGCAGCCAGCCTTCCTTGTAACTCACAAAGTATATTGCAGGCAGAAGACCCCCTTTTCCTAAAGGTAACATCACCCTCTCTGAATAAAAACAGGACAAATATATGAGCAGACGACAACACCGAGTTTTCAATGCTCATTTTATGGTTGGGTTTTTCATACTGTTTCCCATCACTACTCCACTAACGATTTCCTCAAAATTTGATTTTACTTTTGTCCTACATATATGCGCCCAGGTGCCCATGGAGACTGGAGAGTATCCAAACCCTTGGAACTGGAGTCACATTGTTGTGAGATGGCTGGTATGGGTGCTGGGACTCGGGCATGAGTCCCCTGCATCAGCAGCAAGAACTTTCAATCACTGAGCCGTCTCTTCAGCCCCTAAAACTGTTTGTAGTCAAGGTTGCCTTGGGCCATCTCAGTGCTGAATCCAGTTTCTAATTCTGTTTCCACGTCCCTCCACCCACGAGCAACGTTTGATGAGTTTGCCAATGCGGTTGCTGTTCTCTTCTCCTCGTGTGCGCTTTCTTTCCAGGGCACCGCAAACCCCCACCCCCACCCCCAATACCTCCATGAAACCTTCTCTGTATCCTTCCCTGGCTCCTTGTCCTCTTCTTCACTTCTTAGTGTTGGGGTGCCCCAGAGACAGTCCTTGAATCTTTTCTCCACTCACCACCACCACTTTTGTAAGGTTTCCACTCTCTTAACCTTAAATGCCATCTATATCAGATGACTCTGGAAGCTTACCTCCGCTAGAATGCTCTCCAAACCTCGGACTCAGTTTCTCTACTCTGTCTAGTAGACACCTTGTCCTTTGCATGCTCAATATTGAATTCTCTGAAAAACTTTATTCTGTTCTTTCTGTAGCCTTTTCCATCGCAGATGCTAGAAACAGACTCTTCAAGTATCTCACACCAAAACATTAACATCAGTCTCGGTCTCTTCAATCACATCCCATGTCTGCTGTATTTACACATTGATCGCTGTCTGGGGGCCAGCCTCCAGTCCCACAGGGCTCAAAGGGAATCCACAGAGTGTGTGCTTACTAGACTTTTTTATCTGAGGGGGTTAAAGGAAAAAGACACTCACAATCTTTCTTAATGGTTTCCTTCTTTATTCTTCATTTTTCTCTTGTTCTTCTGTATTATTCCTGTGTTCTTTCTACTGTATACTTTTTTTTCTACAGCTTATATACACCAACAAAGTTTTTCAGGTAACATAGGAATTACAATGTGGTTACATTCTATTTTTAAAGTGAATGATTATAATGAATACAGGTAAAAACATGCTTTTCATCTCCCTTACACGATTAAACATTTTATGTATTACAGGTGAAAAACAAATTACCCCAAGAACCCACACACATTCATATGTGTATTAGGAAGCAACTTGTTATAGATTAACTGTGTAGGCAAGCAAGATATTTTTCTCAGTCAGGACTGGCAGGCTACAGTTTTGCAGTTACAAAGGAAGGGCCAATTACTTTATTAATTATCTTAGAAATTAATCTTATAATGAATCTTAAAGGAATCACAAACTTAAACTTCCATATATGAAAAAGAATCAGTCTGCTCTACTTTAAATCTTTAGTGTACATACCCACTCATCAATAGTTTCTTATATCAGGAGATTGAGGGCAAAAATGAGCACAAGGAATTAATCATCACCTTTGGTCACCAACCAAACCTAGCGAGGAAAAGTATGTCAGCTAGCAACAATTGAGCTGCTTTGTATTTTGGACCCTAACCTAATGAATCTATAGCTCAGCGATGTGTCCTTGTGAACTTTAGGTTGTTTTCTGGGGCTTTTCATCTCAAAGCTATTATCAAAACATCTGATCCAACCCGAAGTTATTTTAAAACTTTGTTTCAGCTAATGATGTACACCAAAACCTCTGAACACATCTTCCAACGTTAAGATTAGAAGAATTTAAACTAGCTGGGCTACTGGGACTCAGCTGTTTTTCTTAATCATTAACCTAAGCCACAGTATATATGGCTCCTTGATAGAAATGTGTGTGTTCCTGATGTGTGACACTTTCTTGTATTTATTTTTATTCATCAAAATTCTGTGTAAACTAACATTATTGTTATCAATCAGACAATACAGCTTAGGAAGGAATCATCTCCATAATAATCCACAGGTAAAAATGCTAGTAGGATGGGGATGTTTCCATGAGATAAACACACTACCTTACAGGCAGTGGGGATCTCCCCACATCCATTCACACCATGCCAGATACCAGAGAAAGATGGTAGCAGCAAACATGTAAAGGCACAGCAGAAGCAAAAGATACTCTGGGGTCTGTGGTCTCAGGGCTTCTCCTATCTGAGACTCACCCATTAGGGATTTTCCTCCTGGTAGACTGACACCCTGAAGTCGATTGCCACCTGCTGCTCCTCTGACATGGCCGCCAGCACACATCCAGACTACAGCCAGTTTGTTGTAGCATCACAAGTCCCCGCCAACCTTTGCCATAATGAAATTGCTTCTTTACTGTCCTCCCTTTCACTCTCCTCCCTGCTCCCCTACTGCCTGTTTTTAACAGTGCAACCAAAATTATGAATCAAAGTATCAGTCATATGTCTCCCTTCTGCTTAAAGTCCCATAAGGCCTCCTCACCTCACCTAAAGGCAAAGCCTGTGTTTTAATGATGGCCAACATGTCACTACATGATTTGACTCCTGGATACTTCTCTGACCTCACCTCTTATTGTCATCCTTCGCTGGCTTACTGCTTTACTGCCCACATTCTAGGCATGATCCTGCAATAAGAACTTTGCCCTGACTAATCCCTTTTGTGACATCCTCCAAGCATTTGAATGGCGTATTGCTTGCAAGTCTCTAAGAAATGCCTTGGTATCTTATTAAAGAGTCTAGCTTGAATCTGAATCCTGCAAGGGCCCTCCAACAGTCCTAACCCTCCATACACAATTTTATTGATTTACACATACTTTATTCTATTGGACATGTTCTGGTAAGAACCCTAATATACCAATTTATTTTTTTGTAATAGTTACTACTTACTCTTGCCTCACACAAACAAGAAGCTTTATCTGTTTCATTCATAGAGCTGTCATAAGCCCCTCTGAAACTGCCTCACACATGGTAGATACTGAATGAATAAATATTGTGAAGAAAACACCATCAATGAATGAAAGACAGGTCAACTTATATAGAATTGTTAGAGATGTAACAGCTCTTTGAAACCTCCAAGTTGCTTCCTCAGCACAATGTCAAACTATTAGTTTACATCCCTCTTTAGCCTACAAGTTTAACTTTTGAAGCCCTTGATTATAAGTGCAGAAGAACCAAGAAATTATAAGTACAGAAGAACCAAGAAAGAATCAAAAAGGACTAGAGAGATGGTTCAGAGGTTAAGAGCACTGGCTGCTCTTCTAGAGGTCCTGAGTTCAATTCCCAGCAAATACATGGTGGCTCACAACCATCTATAATGAGATCTGGTGCTCTCTTATGTTGTACAGACAGGACACTGTGTGCATAATAAATAAATCAAATTTTTTTAAAAAAGGTGAAACCAAGAATCCAGACTCGAAGATGTCAGTGAAAGCTCAGAGAAGAGTTGAGTGGGCGTTAGTGAAAAGACAGAGCCATGCCCAGAGACTTGAACCTTCTCCCAGTGTCCCATCTCCTCTCAGAGAATATGGTCAACATTTACAGAGAGAAAGGCAGAGCCTACCCATGGCATTTGCTATATTGGGACTGCTACTTTAAGGATAGCATGGCAGCAATAATCTAAATCACTCCTAATCACAGAAACCCCATTTTCAGTTGTATATCTTATGGCAACACTTGCTCACCCTCAAAGTGACACTTGTACAAGGTTATTTGTTTGCAGGAGAGGAAGTAATACAGAAATCCATCAAACGGGAATTGATGCAAAAAAAAAAAAAACAATAGTAGATCATCCACTGTAAAAGAATACTATGTAGCTGTATAAGAGACAGAGAAATCTCAGTACTGATGTAGAAAGAGTTCCAGAGCTCCAGGGTATACTGATAGGAGAGGGGGGGAAATGAGATTTTGATTAGAATAGATTTTAGGCTGCCTTTATGTTAAATGGAAGCTTATAAAATATATGTTTGCACCTGCTTTTATATATTAAAAGGATGGGCAAGAATCTAATGCAAATGTTCATCTAAGGTAAACATCAGGGTCCAAAACTATTCCACAAGCAAAACTCCCTGCATACATACTTATGGCCCTTTCAATTAGGCTTCATGATATTACATGATAGTACATGATACATGGTTAAAAGTATACAGAATATATTGAAGATATAAAAATAGCCGGACGGTGGTGGTGCACGCCTTTAATCCCAGCACTTGAGAGGCAGAGGCAGGCTGATCTCTGTGAGTTCAAGGTCAGCCTGGGCTACAGAGTGAGATCCAGGAGAGGCACCAAAACTACACAGAGAAACCCTGTCTCAAAAAACCAATATATATAACAATACATCCCATAAGGAAAATTGATACTATCCCCCTCTCCAAAAAGAAAAAGGGACAGAGACAGAGACAGAGAGAGAGACAGAGGGAGAGAAGGCCCTAGAGGAATTCATCTGAAAATTGAAAGGGTATAAGTTATGATCACTGTGATTCATCCATAAAACGAAATAGAATGAATAACATTAGGTTGGGAACCCAACAGCTAGATTTGAACTCTATCTTCCTCACTCCATAGTTTTTAACCGCACCCTCACTTCCTCCTGCTTTCTGAATGATGCAGGTGATGAAAATCGCCAGACCCTGGAGGAAAACAGTCAGTGTGTCCATATGACAGCATGTGAAAAGTCTTAGGGAGACATTGGAGGGGCTTAGACTGAGCCCCTTCCCATCATGTGGATGTGACTATGACAAACATGGACTCATTTAAAAAAATTAAAAAGAGGACATGTAGGAATAAAGACTTAAGATACCATCTTTCCATCCATTATCTACGACCGCATTGAAAACCAGGGAGGAAACCAGTCCCAGCGGAGACTTGTTTCAGACCATGGGCAGACAACTGTAGTATAAAACCACAACACCAAGACAAAGGTGTTCAAGGCAGGACCGTAAAGTCTGGCCAAGCCAGTTCCCTGGAGCCCACTTAAGGTTCACAGGGGAAAAAGAACCACGTGTCAACAGCTTCCAGTGCGCAACTCCAGAAGGCAGCTCAGCAAGATTTCAGTCCAGATCTGTTTATTTCCTCTCTAACTAAAGTCCTCAAGATAGCCACTGCCTGCTTGTTTGTGCTCTCCCCAAACTTTTATGGGCTACATCACCTTGAAAATAGATACAGACAATGAGTACCTACACCCCACTCTCCCCCATGTTCCCTTCCCCACCCTTCCTTCCTCCCGTTCTGCCTGCCTCGTTTCCTTCCTAATAATTGTTTTAGAGTGCATCGCAAGCACTATTTATTTACAAGATTGAGAAACAACAGCAGTGCTCACTACGAGCAGCCAGATAACAAAATCAGACACTAGATGATAGCACTTCCATGAAGTTGCAGACGCAAGTCTGATGGAAGGTCAAGGAGGCAGGTAACAGAAAGGAACAGGGATTGGGAACAGGTACAAGGGGCCTCTGAAGCACTGCTAACGCTTTTTCTTGGTCAGGCACCGATACCTTTAATGGGTTTTCTGTACACTCCTCCTACACTGTTTAAAAGGCAGACTTGGAAGTGCTTTTGGGGAAACAGACTTCTTATTAGCAAGCAGGGAGTTCAAACGCACAGCAACATTGCTAGTTCCATCCCAACATCAAGTATATAGCCTAAAGCAAAACAATCACAGGAACAAACAGACTGCCGCATCCTCACATGTTAAAAAGACAGCATCGATGCTTCGATCTGACTATCAAATTACCCAAGTATCCTGAGTGCAAAATCTGACCTGTTCACATTGATAATGGTAGCCACCCCCTACTAAAAGATCCAAGGGATGCAGCCTTTGAGTGTGATCAGCATTTGAAATTTGGCAGTGCTGAATGGTTTGAGAGCTGAGGGGAAATTGCATGCTCACAGAGCTTCTGAGGCATCGCTCAGAACAAAAGCCCATCTGTCAACAAATTGTAATATGGAGCCTGTCTCTCTGCATAGATTCTGAGCAGTGAGTTATAGGGATTGCTGCTGGGGGAACAGAAGAGACCACTGCAGGTGACAAGCCCCAAGACAAAAGGAAAGCTCACCAAGTAGGTAATCTCATGTACTCCCTTTTTTCTCAGGGGAGATGAATGAAGGCCAAAATGTCTGAATTTCAGATTTGAATTCCCTGGGAAGAAATCATCAGGAGTGTGGGCTAAGCTTCCCCACTCCCACTTAGAAATACTGGGTTATAGTTAATAAATTAAAATATGTCTTTTGGGTTTTTTTTTTTCTTGTGTAGCCCAGGCTGGCCTTGAACTTAGCTATGTATTTGAGAATGATCTGCACACTCCAACCTCCACCTCCCCAGTACTGAGATTGTAGGCATACACCCTCATACCCACCCAAAAGGTATCCTTCACTCATGCAATTATTGCTAAAAGGACATTTTACAAAGTGTTTAAACAGCAAAGAAAGGAATGTCAAGAAGTCTTTGCTGAACTCCATAAAATTACTATGTCAGTTACTGTTCTATTGCGACAAAGAGATACCATGACCAAGGCAACTTATAGAAAAAAGATGTTATCGGAGCATATAGCTTCGAGGGTGAGTCAATGACCATATGGCAGAGAACATGGTAGCAGGCAGGAAGGAACGGCCCTGAAGGAGTACCTGAGAGCTTACATCAGTATCCCTAAGTGTGAGGCAGAGAGAGAGAAAGCTAGCTGGGAATGATGTGGGCTTTTGAAACCTCAAAGTCCACCCCCACTTTACACTTCCTCCAGCAAGGCCACACCTCCTAATCCTTCCCAAACAGTTCCACCAACTGGGGCCTAAGTATTCAAATATGTGAACCTTTGGGGTCATTCTTATTGAAACCACCACACTGCTACTTAGCGTTGTTGGTCCACAAATCGTTAATTTTGTTTAGTTCAAGATGTTATCAAAAGGAGAAATACAAGGTTGGTTTTCTTCTGATTGTTTAATAGTCAAGGCTTGCCAAAGGATTTGTGGGTAATAATAGGTCATTCCTCAGGAAATTTTTCCCCTCATTTGGGCCATAGACACTCACTAGCAAGCACAGGTGACCCACGGCTATAGGTCCTTTCAAAGACGGTTTTCTTAAACGTGAACTTTGAGGTGGGTAGAATGCCCTCAAGGACAAGGGGTGCTCCTGAAAGTAAATGTTAGAGGTTTCCTCAGCATCCACCTTTAAGTTAATATCACCATTCACCTGAAAGAAACAGGAAGTGGCTTTCCGACTCTGGGGAATGCCTCCACAGTGCTCCTCACGGGAAAATGGTCACTGTTTTGACACAATTACTTTCTACGTCCATTCCCGAAGATGTAAGACATGATGATATCTTCCTCACCTGTCCTCATTAGCTGGTCGCTTTCTCTAAAGCAAATACACAGCAGGGTCGCTCAAGCCCTAAGCCGACATAAATGATAGCGTTTAATAAGATAAATGTATTTATGTTTATGGTTTCTTGATTTACATAAGTGAATCTTAACATCCATGTTGTTCTTTTCCTTTCTCTAGTGGATGATTGACGGGGAAGCCTTCCAGTAGTGTAAGGACAGGGAAGCACCCTAAAGTGTTTTAGGTGTGCCCAGGAGGAAACAGGAAGTCCCACCGTTCTGCCATACCACAAATTAGGTGGTGACAGTATGAGTGTAGTGATAGTCCCTGAAAGTAGCTAGGAAGAAAGGAGAAAAAGCCTGTGGAGAATCCCATCCATGTATGTGTCCCTATGTTTTAAAATAGTCTCTCTGGCTCTTACTGATTCCAAGTGTTGATAAAGCAGTTTTGCTGACACAGAGACACACTGGAGACAATCTGTTTCAGTACAAGGTGCCCTGATTTTTAGAAAATTAATCCCTAAATTGGTTCAATATCAACACTTTGATTTCAAAATATAGGTCATAATTTATTATTTTGGAGTCAGTAAAGACAAGGAACAAACAGAACAATCCACTTCCAAATTCATACAGCACTTTCAAATTAAATATTCTGCATATATTCTTATAGAACCAATACATTTGGGGTTCTTTTCGGTTTGAGACAGGGTTTCTCTACAGAGCCCTGGCTGCTCTGCCACTCACTTTGTAGATAGACCAGGCTGCTCTCAAACTCATAGAGATCTGCCTGCCTTTACCTCCCAGAGTGCTGACATTTTTTAACACTGGGCATGGTGGGGTACACCTTTAATCTCAGCACTTGGGAGGCAGGAACAAGGAGGATCTTTGTGAGTTCAAGAACAGCCTTATCTACAAAGTTGGTTCTGGGACAGCCAGAGCTGTTACACGGAGAAACCCTGTCTCAAAAAACTAAAAAGAGCAAAGTGCAAGCTGAGGACATAGTTTGTTAATAAAGTATTTGTCTCTCACACACACAGGATCCTCAGTTTGATACTCAGCATTAGAAGGAAAGAAAAAGAGAGAGATGAGACACCCAATTAAATCTCAAATTGAATTTTGGACAAGCAATGAATAACTTTTAATATGTTTGCCTGTGGAATATCTTCTATATAATTACATTTTCAAGTATTCATTGTCGATAAGGAATTTAAATTTAACTAGATCTCCTGTATCATCTGGTAACCTCACTCCTGGTTCTCCGTCTAGCTGAAAATGCTCTCTTCTTGTCCTCATTTCTCATTTGCTTTTACTGCCATGTGCTGCAAGACTGGACTCATCCTTAAGCCATGGCCCAGAGCTCCAGAGCGGACCAGAGCTCCATCGCCTCTTCAGCACTGTCAGCCACTTCTACCCCACCCATGATGACTGTGCCCATCACAGAACTATGACTACCCGAGAATCCACATACTTAGATCCTACTATACCAGGGAAGATAGGGCTGTTCCCGAGTGAAAGAGAAATAGACATCTCCGCTGTCTCTAAATGGGTCACCAGGAAACAGCTGCCCAGTCTCCCCTGATACAAAAGCAATCAGCTCCCAGAGACTGGAATGTTTCAACTTAAGCACTCTGCATGCTCTAATGACGACACAAAGGATCATGCCGCTGGCGCTTTCCTTAGTAAAAAACGCTACATTTTTATTATTTAATCTGCACTGTAAAGTATTTGTTATTCAAATATTTATTTATTTTAGCTCTGCCAAATTGTGGTTTAATCTTCAGGCTTCCGAGGAGGTAGCCACAGCAGGCAGATTTCCATCTAACACATCACGTTGCTGCTCAGTTAATTATTCATCAACGGGATCCTGCGAGCCAGGGTGCAGGCAATGGATCCATTTGTTTTGACGCTTTAACTAGCAGTCTGGATTGGAGGTGTTGTTGATCAACTGAGTTCAACTAGTTGTTAATGAGAGGAAACACACACAGTTCATAGGATGAAGAGTTGGCTTCTATCGCTAACTCCCACAGAGCAGTGATGGAGGGAGGAAAGTGGCGGAATGGGGAGACGGAAATGATACAGCAAAGCCAGAAGAAATGAGCAGTGGTGGGCATCAGGCACTCCGTGTATTCTGATTCCTCTCACCAAACTCTGTGCGTTTCCATTGGCTGTCATTTGTGTAAGGAGCCCTAGTTAGCCATAATGCGTTCATCATTCTGTAATCGCCTTTTGCACTTAACAGTATATCCTGAAGGTTTTCCATGTTAGCGCTTGAATTTTCGCCTCACTGGTTTTACAACCTTATTCCATGTCATTGTAAAAACATACCGTTTATTTAGCCCCTTTTAAGTTTTTGCCATCCTTATTACAATTACAAACAACTCTGCACTTAATATTCTCATTTATTCGTATGCTTAATCAAAAGTTTTCAAAGTGCAGTCCATAGATAAGAGTATTCATTTGTTTAGAAACATGGAGATCCCAACTCCAAATGATCAAGTACTGTGGTCAGACAACACAAAGGCACCCCAAAAGTCTTTCATCCTATTAAATTTTGGGTGATTTCATTGAAAGTCACTTGTTGCCTCACTGTGCTCACGTGACATAGAAAAATAACTTTCTGTTTATTTCAGGGTGACTTGTGAAGTGGCGATATTGTAAAACATCCTTGGCATTAAAATATATTAACAGTGAAAAATTACCAAAAGGAATGGACCGTGGGTCCTAAGTGTTTGAACTGCTGGAGACTGGGACAGTAGGTTCTACTTACTTTTGGAGGTGTGTGGTCTCTAATCTGAAATCTGTTTCAGTTTTTTCCACACTAGAGGACATAGAAAATGCCATCTCAATAAAGCTTAAGCTTTCAAAAGCTCTTAAAGTCAGAAAAACAATCTAAAATTAAATTAAATTTAAACACACACACACACACACACACACACACACACACACACACACACACACACACAGAGGGCTGGAGAGATAACTCAGCAGTTAAGAGCACTTGCTGCTCTTGCAGAGGACCCAGGCTCAATTTCCAGAACCCATATGGTGACTGACAATCATCTGTAACTCTAGTTCCAGGGGATCCAACATCCTTTTCTGGCTACAGTACAGCATGTTACATGGCAATAATTTATTTCAGGTGCTTGTGAATGGCAATATGTAAAACATTTGTATTAAAATACATTAACAGGCTGAGAATGGCTCAGATTAAGCATGGTCTCAGAGTCTGAGTCAATCCAGCATACATGGTGCTCACACCATCTGTAATGAGATCTGTCTCTTTGCTGTAGTCACATGCGATAAAAAAATAAATAAATAACTTAAAAAAATACATAAAGTAAAAACTCAGTCATGTAATCTATTCCAAGATCAAATCCTTTCTGCACACAGGTACCAGGCATGTGTACATGGTGCACATAAATACATGCAGACAAAATACTCACACACATAAAATTTTAAAAATAAAAATAAGCATAAGGAGATTTGGGGAAGTATTTCAGTTGGTAAAGTGTGCAAGTGTGCAAGCATAAGGATGGAAATTGAGATGCCCAGAACTCACAAAAAAAGCCAGGTGTGGAAGGGTGCTCTTGTAACCCCAGAACTTTCAAGTGGGTAATGAAGAGAGGCCAACCCCTATAACTCATTGGTCACCCAGTCTAGCTGAATGCATGTGTATTAGTAAGGGCTCTCTAGAGTCATAGAACTTATGGAATGAGTATCTCTCTCTCATCTATCTATCCTTATCCATATCTATATCTATCTATTTATATCCATCTATATATTGAAATATATATTGTAATATATATAATTGGAATGACAGGCTGCAGTCCAACAATGGCTAGGTGTGAACAGAAAGTCCAAGAATCTAGTAGCTGCTCAGTCCCACAAGGCTGAGTATCTCAGCTGGTCTTCTGTATGTGCTGGAGTCCTGAGGAAGTAGACTCCAATGGCAGTGAAGGGATGGATGTGCTGGCAAGGCAAGAACAAGCAGGCAAAGAAAGAATGAACCAAACCCTTCCTTCTTCCATGATCTTACATAGGCTTCCAGCAAAAGGTGTGGCCCAGGTTAAAGCTGTGTCTTCCTGCCTCAAGATCTGGATCAAAAGCCTGTGTCTTCTAAGCTCAAGATCCAATCACAAGTGTGCCCTCCATTTCTGGATTGTATTCTTTCCAGATATAGTCAAGGTGACAACCAAGGAGAGCCATCACAACATGCACTTCAGATTCAAGTAACCCTATCTCAAAAAATAAAGATGGGGGACTGGAAAGATAGCTTACTGACTAAGAGCTCATGTTGTTCTTGCAGAGGGCCCAGAACCCATGCTTCCAGAGTATCTCATGCCTTCTTTAGGCACCTACATACATATGGTGCATGTACATACAACCAGATACACAAGCATATGCACATGAGTGTGCATACAAATACATAAATTTTTTTAAAATATTGCTGAATGGACATAGCATTATACAGAATCCTAATGACTTACTGCTATGCACATAGATCAATGAATCACTCAACCCTCATCAGGTGGCAGTTAACACAGAGATCTACAATGATCAATGTGCTGAGAATAAGGGACCAGAGTTCTTAGCCCTAAGTGGGATGTCTATATCACACCCCTTCCCCAAAGGCTTGGGAATGCATGCAGAAAGGGGTCAGAAAGATTGTAAGTGGTTGACTTCAAGGAAACAGTAGTGTTTTCCCAACATAACAAGGCAGATGCATATACAAACACATGCACATTCCCAGTGGTTTACCTGGTAGGTCACTCTGACCTTTGTCAATGAGATCTGAGCCATTCTTAGGCTATGGTTGTTACATTTGTCCATTTACTATTAAAGATAAATGAAGGAGTTTCCGGGCCACCCTGGTGTGAGACAGCAGCCCTGCCTCTTAGTGATCATCAGGATTCTTTACTCTTGCTGGGAAGGGTGGAGGCTACTCTCCCTGCATGGCAGACCTTGGCATAAATGTCTGGCAACAACGTAATTAGAATTAGTAAGGCTCCTGCTGAGTTTTCTGGAGGAAATGTTCCTTCTGGAAACTGAGACCTTCCAAACCTTGAAACCTGAAGCTATAGTAAAAATGATGCAAAGATTCTTGAAAGGATGATGCAGCCTGATGTAAGCAGGGTCACGTCTGTTTCTGGTCCTTGGTTCCCATATTCACAATGCTGCCTATGCAGAAACTATCTGTGAAATTGTTACTGATTGGGGATGGACACTGTGCCATGGAGGATGAGGTCCATCTCTAAGCTGTGTCCTCACTGGTAATTAAAAAAATTGTTTCATCACTTTATCAGACTTCATCATCTGGGTGTTGGCTGGTTGTGATAAAGCCGATGGGGACTATGATCATGGGCCTTACTGCTACACCTCCTTGACTTTACCCAGGTTCCTCAGTCCACTGTAATGTTAAATAGATTACTGGGCCAGTGAGCCAGGCACACTGTAGCCCTTTGATAGTCATGCTGACAGATGCCTCTAGGCAAAAATGACGGTCTTGGTGCCTAATGTACATGTTGACTCAGTCAATACCCATCACTGACTCTTCCAAGATGGAAGGTGTCCAATGTAATCATCTGCCACCAACTGGATGCTTGATCTCCGTTGAGGATGGAGCCAAGCCAGTGGCTCAATGTGGATGGCTGTTCCTAGACGTCTGGATATTTATCAGTAGCAAATTAGCTTCAGTAAGAAGAGTTCCATGGTATTGGGTCATGCATAATTTCCACTCTGTCAGGTGACCAAGCCACTCTGTCTAGTTGGTGGTTAGTTGTTTCTTTCGTGTCAGAGGCTTGCTGTAGAAACACAAAGCTTGTCACATATCGTACTCCTCTTATACGTCTTCCACTTACTTCTTCCCTAGACTTCTTAATTCCTAATCCTACACTCTTTCTCCTTCTCGGTCATCATCAGCCTAACATGCCACTTATCACTGAAAGCGGGCGTCCTGGCTCTTTTACTGTATACTACTTCTTTTTCTACATAAACCGTATGGCCATGTATCCTCCACCAATATCTTCACTGTTTTGTTGTTGTTTTTGTTGTTGTTGTTCAGGGTTACCCCTGAGTGGGGCTGGACTGAAGCAGACCATTTTCAACCTAGACCCACAGAAGAGTCAACTCATCTGCAAACCAAATGTGACCTTTAACTCCTTCATCAGCTGGTCCAAGAGGTCTCCTACCCACATGCAGTTATGGGTGTGACCTAAGGGACACCGTGCTGGCTGCAAAAACGGCAGGGAATTGGCCAATGTCACCTGCTCGCGCTGTTCCCTGTGTCCTTGACGTCGCGCCAGTGCCCAGCCTCAGATGTTGCTTTCATTCTGCTATGAATATGATTTTATGCTGTGCTGACTCTCGCCATAAGAAGCAAGATGTTGAGGAGTGGCTTAAAAGGCAGACAGAAGATGTTTAGGATGCCCTGGCACCCTCCCCAGCACGGGGACAGAGGCCTGGAGGGACAGCAGAACTGGTGTCCCCAGAAGACAGCTTCACAGTTATTCTCCCCCAATTAACCAGTTAGTACAACAGTTGGTAAAAAGTCTGCTTCCCAGGAGTAGAAGAAGCAACTGGGCAGACAGAAGTCAGCAATGTACTTAAGGAAAATTCTATTTTTCCCATTGGAAAGCCAGGAGGGAACCAAAGCATTTCTGCTCTAATAAGCAAGCTGAGCAAGATCCTCCAGGGCCAGGCGAAGTAAGAGCAATCAGCGAGGAGGAGGGTTGATTTTAAGATCACGAATGTCCCATGGCTGTCCGGCTCCCATGCTGTCCAGCAAAACTTCCTGTTAAGGCCAAAATATTCTATAGCTTCCACTGGCTACATGTGGCTCCAAAGTGTTCTGAGACGCGGCCAATGAGGCAGAGAAACTGAGTGGTCTGACTTATGGGATCTCAGTGAAATTACATTTAAATGGCTGCAGGTGACTTACAGTGCCTAAGTGACACCTAGACCAGGAGATGTGTAGGTCTTGATCCCAGGGATGAAGAGCTATGGAGGCAGGCCCCCGTGAGTCAATGACAACATCTGACACTTTCAGGTGAAAACCCCAGTGGGTGGGTGTGGGTCAGGCTTTAGAGCCACTGAAGCTCAGGCCAGCACTCACCAGGTATTTAATCCCCAGCAAACTGAGACTGACTTTAGAGCAACAATTTATAGACTCATCGTAGGTGTTAACAACGGAGCATCCTGTCCACTGTGGTCACCATGCCCATCCATTAACACTGCCTCTGGTCTCCGGCACAAAACTTACCTTCTGAACTTCACCTCTCACCTCCTGCATTTCCGGAGCTAATCCCCAGAAGAGCACCCCCTCACCAAGCCTAAGCTTGCTGTCCCCCTGTGAAAGATAAAGGAGGCTAACGGCATCGCCTGGGTTGGATATTCACATTTATTGGCCTCTGAGAACTGAAGGCATGGATGACTGAGCATCAACGTGGGGGCTACACTAATTACCGTTTAGGGCGTGAAAAAATGGAGTTTGTTCTATAACCTCATAAATACGGCATTTCCTTCCACACGGTCTCTAACTACCCCACCGGCAAAATTACCTAATAAAAATCGCAGCTTTGTCACGTTGGTGGAAGTGAGAGTCTCACCTGCTTTTTGCTGCCCGTTCCCAGGAGTAGGAGTCTAAGGGGAGGCTGAAGTTATCAGCAGAGAGCCCTTGTCTAGGATTACGTAATCCCCACAAGGCAAGCCGCCAGCAGCCGGCTTTGGCAGCTCACCAGGGTTTGCTGGGGGCTGACTTCTCTGTTTGTTCGGCTTTTTAGCAAGTTGCTTTTGTTTTGGTTTGGGATGTTGGGAGTGATGTTTTGAGCTATGCAAGTATTCTCAGGTCCGCTTTCGAGCCTCTTACAGTGGAGAAGAGAGAGAGAGAGAGCTGCCTTTGTTTGTGATTAGTAACGACCTTGTTATTTGTGTGACAGGAGGTGTGGGCAAGTTCAGAGGTCCGAGTTTTCATCTAGCTCCACGATGGGTCCTTCTGATGAATTTATGTTTTAATTTTTCATCCACGTCTCGGCGCCACACATCATATCAATAAAGGAATCCATAAACAAAATTCATGAACCTGGCCTAGGGATTTGAAGCAGAGAAGCCTTGCTGAGTTCCACGGACAGGTTGCTGCAGCATCAGAGCCTCTCATCTTGTTCTTTATTATTTCCTACGCAAAACCTTGTAATGAAGGCGCAAAGTAGGTCACTCCCAGCTGCACCAGGCGAGCACAGCAGAGGTGCTGTGAAGGAAATCCCACAGCCTGTCGTGTCCATGGCAAGGGGACACTATTATAGCTTTTCGTTTGCTGATAATCCTGGAAATCAAAGTCCTGTGAGTGGACAGATTCTCCCATCCTTGTCAAAGCCACGGTAAGAAGGTGGCATTCCCAAGCATCTCGTGTGGAAAATGAGGTGTGTGTGTATGAAAATGAAAAGTTCTGGGAAACTTGCGGCCCCAGTCTGTTGTTATTCTTATATCACTTCCTGCTCTTTCTTGGGATTTTGTTCTCTTATGAGAATTAATAAAATAGCCCAGTTCGCTCCCTCTGATCTCCTTAAAGTCACTCTTCTGCTCTTTAAAGGAAAAACCAAACACATGAGTTCAATGGCCTTTCTTCATATTTAAATCACCTTACCAGTTTGCAAGTTTTGAAAAAAAAAAAAAGAAAAAAACAAGTTCTGACAATTTACCGTCTTAAAGTGAATCCCAGTCGGTTCCCTGGAGAGAGGGAAAAGTAGCAATGATCACAGTCAGGATTTCTTCAAAGACAAATGTAACGAATGAAGGCTTGGAACAAGCGGGAAAAAAAGAAAGATGCCATCCTAACCAGGCTGCCTTTGGTCAACAAACAACAAGGTAAATTCCCTTCTCATTGTCTTTTTTCTCACCTCCATTCCGGAAGGCCACCTGGAGGGCAAATCATCCTACACTGATGTGTTCCCCACGCCCACCCCTACAAAACACAGTGAACGAGTGTCTCCTGAGAGCTTATTGTCTGTGCACCTTTGTTTAGGATTTGTCCCCCTGGCAGGCTGGACTGAGAGTTTCATTCCCCCCCCCCCCGCCCCCAGAAAGAGGATGCCCCGCCACCACCTTCTCTCTATGTTCCTGGTAGCATCCGTGACGTCACACAGCGTATATGCACAGCACTTGCACATTGGGTGTCCCCATTCTCAACACCACACCAACCAAGATCCTGGCTTTCCTTCTGTTGTCACATCAGGCTGAAAATATCTTCCGAGCTGAAAGTAGAGCAGCCGGGCAGCCTCCCAGGAACAGCCAAGCACCCCTCAGTGCTGCTGTCCTGTGACTACCAAAGCCCTGTCCCTCCCCACCCCACCCCTACCCCCCACGCTTCACGGGACTGCCTCTCTAGAGTCCAGAATGGCGCTTCCCACAGAGCTCTCTAAGGATGCCATAACGGAACAGCCCCTGGCTAAGGTAGGCATGGGTGCCAAGCACAGCTCCTCCCAGACGGGCGATCTCTACAAAACGGAGACCACTTGACCTCTGAACGCTCACCTCCGCTACACTTCGTTTAGACACCGACACCTAGTTCAGAGAACGGACACAAAACACCAATGAGGTGGCATACAAAAAGCTGTGTGCCAGGCATGGCAGCATGGTGGCTCACGCCCGCAATCCCAGCCCCTGGAGGAGGATGGACACAGGAGGTTGAAGAGCTCAAGGCCAGCCTCAGCTACACAGGGAGTTCAAAACCGGCCTGGGCTCCTTGAGACCCTGTCTCCACAGCAAGCACTAACAGTAGCACTAACAGCAATAAAAGCTCCTAACCTCAGGTGGTGACAGAGGCTTCGACAAACACTGGGGCTTTATCTTGTTTCTGTTCTCGTGAATAAAACTTCCAATGAATTTCTCCACGAACAAATTGCATACCCTCCATCTCTGTTTGCTTCTCTCTCATACATAAAGAAGGACAAGACTGGAGGAGCAGAGGCATCCGTGAGACGAGTGCCCATCCAGCTGTGCACAGGAGACGCTCAAGTGTCCTGAGCCCCACTGCCCTCAACTACTAAATAAAGACAGAGGCCGGATTTTGAAAATTAGATGAAAAATGAGCTGGTATGTGACTGAGGACAAGAAAGGAACTGGGAACAAGGAGTCAGCCCTCAAAGCAGCCTGGGAGATCTGATCAGTCCATAATACGCTTAGAAGAACAAGAAGGTGCAGGGTGATGGTGGCACACACCTTTAATCCCGGCACTCGGGAGGCAGAGGCAAGTGGATCTCTGTGAGTTCGAGGCCAGTCTGATCTACAATGATTTTCAGGATGGCCAGAGCTATATAGAGAAGCCCTATCTCGAAAAAAAAAAAAAAACAAATAACAACAACAAAAAGCAAGAAGGGCTGCCCTTGAGAGACCAGTGTGTTGCCTTCTGAGTCCTTGGAACGCCCAGTGACACAGGATGGAAGAAGACACACAATTCAGCCAGTGGAAAGGCTGCTAGGCAGATAGTTGGTAGCACCACCAGCAATATACAAGCACTCAGAGGAGGTTGGAGATGACGCGTCCCCTGAAGCTCTGGCATGCTTGCTCAGTAGAGCCACAGTGAAGAGGAGTAAGGAGGCAGGAGAGCCTCATGCAGATCACACCACACAAACACCTTCCTGTGGGCTTGCATCCACATCTAGTCCCTACGAAGAAGTCATACCATCTGGATTCTTCAAAACGCATCTAAGCGTAGGTTGTGAATACCTTAAGGGACATCAGTTTCAAACCTTATCTTTTCAACAGACATGGGTGTCTACCCCCTACCTGGTTCCCTTTCACCCGAGAAACTGATCCTCCTTACAGAGCTGAAGCTGTTGAAGTCAGCCAACCTTGGGACACAGATCATCACCAGGACCTTGAAGGAGGTATCAATCCGAATGGATAAAATGTCTTTTCTAGTAAGTGTTTTCTTCATCTAGACTCTGGAAGACACCTGGCCGGCAGTCAGAAGCAGGGTGGTCCTGGAGAACCGCCAGAGACCCACCCGTTCAGTGCCCAGCCAGACTCTAAGCAACGAAATTCTTCACATTTCTGAAAAAGGTGTTGGCTTTCAAACCAAATCCAACTTAATTTCCGCTTGAGATAGTCGAAGGCTGCCTGTTCGTGAGGAGGCAGTGTTACCTTTGAGGCCGTTGGCTGGGGACTCAGAAGCTCTTTCTCCAGCCCAGGGACCATAGGGGTCATGTCTGGAGGGAGAGGAATGAAGGCAGCCCATTTATCCTGAGAAACCCTTCTGCATCCCCTAACCAACACTTGACTTCAAATCCAGCCAGGATCACATGAAACGAAGCCAAGTATCTTTTGCTTGCAAATTAAAAAAAAAAAAAAAAAAAAAAAAAGAAAAGAAAAAGGAGTGATATTAGTCCTAAAATCTATTTTCTTCGCTGTTAGAGCCCTCTGGCTTTACCTCGGGTACAATGGCTATGCACTAGCGTACAGCTCCACAAGAGTGGAAAGTGAAAAGAACCTAAAGTAGTCTAGGAGCTTTTCCCCCGGGTGCCATGTTACAGGAAACAAAAGGTTTTCTACAATTTTCTCAGCATCTGACCAAGCTCATTCATCTAGAACTCAGGGCTCACACTGTGCACCCCACATTCCAACTCTGTTCCAGTCACCACCCCACCCCACCCCCGAGTTCTCAGTCAGACCTCCGACTGGGCAGAACTCCGGGGTGACTCACTCTGTCCAGTCTTTCTTTACTGTGTATGATGAAAGAAAGGTGACACAGGAAAGTGTCACCCTTGAGACCCTCTTTCCTTCCTTCCTGGGTGTGCACAGAGCCTCTACATACTGCTAAAGAAACTGGGCATGGTTCTACTAAGTTGGGTTTTTCTTTACTTCTTCATCTGGAGGTACAGTCAGAATGAATATTTTCTCATTCTGCTGTTTGCTTGTTTGTTTCAAGTCATGGGTCTCACTTAGCTGTTCTGTACACTCCTGTAGCCTCAGCTATTCTGAACTCACTCTGTACACCAGGCTAGCCTTGAACTCACAGAGATCCATGTGCCTCTGCCTCCTGAGTGCTGGGATTCAAGGTGTGTGCCACTATGTTCTGCTCAGTCTGCATTTTTTGAAAGTGCATTTTTAAATTTTTATTATGTGTATGTGCCCGAGGGTCTGTATACACACGGAGAAGGCAAGAGGCCGTTGAATTCCCCTGGACCTGGAGTTACAGATCATCATGAGCCGTCACATGGGTGCTGGGAACTGAACCTGGGTCCTCTGCAAGAGCAGCAAGCAGAACAAAGCAAGTGCTTTCAACTGCTGAGCTGTCTCCATGGCTCCTCATTTCAAATTTTTGTCACTAAGTGTCTAGCACTATCCCTAAGCACTATTAAAGTGAACTTGAAGTGTAGCAAAATCCAGAGCTAAGCTTTGTGCCAAGAGAGGCCAACTTGCAGCCTGTGAAGGGTGGGGAGACCCAAACCACTGGTGCTAGATGAACCCATTTGATTTAGTGGCCGTACCAGTCTGATCTTTAAACGGTTCCTAGCAGAATGAACCAGCTCTTGGGAAAGTCGGTCTGACTGCAATTTGCTACTAATTGTAGTTTCAAATGAGCTACGCTGGGCACGGCAGATAGAGAGACATAAATTCAATCATCTGTTTTCAGTATGTCCTTGAATTAAGGTGAACTTCGGTATTCTTACCACCTGGGCTTCTGGAGAGTGAATAATTTCTCTGCCATTAATATAGATAACTCTACTTACTGAATTTAGGTAAGTGCCCAAATTATTGGAAAAGAAAAGAATGGTTCTAGGTGGCATTTGAAACTCTGAAAAAGTCAGAGAGGCTAATTGTATACTTTACTTCCAATGTGCTTTTCCTTGGCTGTCCATCTTCTGAGATGCTTAATCTTCCCCGGCCACTTATTCTTCTGGCTATTGTCACAGATTTTGGTCCATGGACCACCTTTAGCTCACTAGACCCCAATCTGCTGACTCAGGATTTAGGTGTAGTATGGGAGAAAGATGTCAGAATTTAGCATTTAAAATACGATCCCAACTGCTGGCTAGGTCAGTTGGTTGTATGCAGTGTTGATGATAAATGCTCCCTGCACTATGGATGTAGCTGAGGATCAGGGACTCAGTATGGACAGTCCCAGCTCCATCCCCAACACTAGAAGAAGAAGAGGTGGAGAAGGAGGAGGAAGAGGAAGAAGAAGGAGAAGAGAAGGAGGAGAAAGAGGAAGGAGGAGAGGAAGGAGAAGGAAGAAAAGGAAGAAGAAAAAGAAAGAAGAAGAGAAGGAGGAGGAGAAGGAGAAGGAGAAGGAGAAGGAGAGGAAGAAGAAGAAGAAGAAGAAGAAGAAGAAGAAGAAGAAGAAGAAGAAGAAGAAGAAGAAGAAGAAGAAGAAGAAGAAGAAGAAAAGGAAGGAGGAGAAGAAGGAAGAAAAGAAGGAAGAGAAGAAGGAGGAGGAAGTAAAGGACCTCAGGATTCAAATTACACCCGAGTTTGAAAACCTCTGCCTTGCAGACAGTAAGTTGACCGTGAAGGGGGATTTCTAAATCTAATCTTCAGCATTGGTTTGGTGACATGGAGACCATGGAGTTGGAGGAGCAAGGATGATTCCCACGTCATCCTCCAGCCACCAAGCCTCACCGATTTTCCTTGCTCTTTTGGCTACCCGTCCCACACTGGCCAGGTTGACTCCAGAGGTGGTTTCTAGATCATGAAATACATTTCAGGATTCTTCATAATTTACGTCTATCTCCTCTAACACACATCCCACAGCAGTTCCGTCAGTGGCTGTTCCTCACTTCAGCCAGACCATGCATCCCCAGGGCAAGCGTCACCTCTACTCAGTCACATCTCTCAGTCTAGGTGAGGCTCGGGCTCCCATGTAATCCTTTTCTAGCCCAGTCTCTAAAACTGCATTTTGTTTAGAACTAGGGACCCATCTACCAAATTCACATTTACTTTGTGTAAGTCCCATCTTACCAGCTAAATTTTTAAGTCTCCTGCCAAAGAGACTACTAGACATTTCAAATTCTCCCTCAGTTGTTAGCACTGAACACCACAGTCGCATGGCCAGACTGTAATAAGTTCTATTAAAATCACTGACCGACGGGGCAGCTTCCCACCAGCCCAAAGAATTTTGCAGTCACTCAGCAATCCTGAGCAAGTCTACAGAGCCCGCACCAGCAACTGAGAGTCAGTAGTGCCACATAAGAATAAAAATCACAGCAGGGGCTGGAGATGCAGCTCGGAGGTTAAGAACAGCCATTGCTCTTCCAGAGAAAAGGGAGTACAGTTCCCAGCAAACACATCAGGTGGGTGGCAAACACTTATAACTCCAGTTGCAGGGGAACCAATGCCTTCTTCTAACCTCTATAGGACCCTACACTAATGTCCCTCTCCACACAAATGGGCACACACATATAAACATAACTTTAGAAATAACTGCTTAAGAAGGGAATTCCATCAAAAGAATGCACGAATTGTTTATTACACCCTGGCACGGGGTTAAGTTGCTAAGAATATGGTTGTTCTAGTTTGATTTCTATCACTGTGATAAAACGTCAAGAGAATAAACAACTTGAAGGGGACGGGGTTTATTTCCGCTTACAACACCAGGTGACAGTTCATCACTGAGGGAAGCCATGGCAGGAACTCAAGGCAGGAAACTTGGTGCAGGAATTGAAGCAGAGCATGGAGGAACACTGTTTACTGGCTTGTTCTCCATGCCTCACTCAGCCCACTATCCTATATCCTCCAAGACCACCTGCCCAGGGGTGGCACTGCCCCCAATGTTCTGGTCCCTCTTGTATCAATCATCAATCAAGAAAATGCCCCCACAGACTTGCTTATAGGCAAATCTGATGGAGGCATTTTTCTCTCCTGAAGTTCTCCCCAGATGACTCCAGCTTGTGTCAAGCTGCTAAACACTGCCCCTTGCAAGGGTGATGAGTAAATCATTTTCTAAGATCTCATGAAATCCTCATGCCCCTCACAGAAACAGACAGACCTTCCTGGCAATCATAAAAATGAATAGAAGATTATAGATTACACAGACCTTGAAAACACAAACAGGACCTGACCTTGGTTGTAGGATCTGAAGGTAGAGAATACAGTTGATTTGAGACAGGGTTCTGGCCTCAGGCTTCATGCTGTGTAGACCTCCTCCCCTCTACCCAACTTCCCTGCTACAGAAATGGCAGTCACAGGCCTGCCCCAACTATGAAAGGGCTTGAGTCCAGACGGGTAAATTATGAAAATGAGGTGACTGACCTGGCTTATTCTGAATTGACGAAATCCCTAGAATTGTCCTTGGACTGCCTGCTAATAAAATGGGTTTGGTAAGAGTCCTACTAGCCTCACACTGTGAAGATTAGGAATGTAATACTTACAACTCCTGGGAAGGAGATAGAATGTTCTACCCAGTATGCAGACATATAACCCTAAATGCTTGGCTAACCAATTCCAGAGCAAATGTGACAAAACTCTGTGTGTGTGTGTGTGTGTGTGTGTGTGTGTGTGTGTGTTGTAAACAAGAAAACATTTGTTGCTCTTCCAGTGGGCTCTTAATAAAACTTGGTTGTTCAATTCAACTGCTCTCTTGTGACTTTTTGTGAGTTACAACAAAGGGACATTTTAGGGGGGTTCCATTTAGGGAAAATGGGCAGCCTATCAGAGGGCACAGGGTATTGTCTGAATAGTTTTGCCCGCAATAGGCAAATTTGACAAGATAGTTACCCGGAAAACTCAATGCGTAGAGAAAGCCATACCATATGGAGACGGAGCTGTGTTTTTATTCTCTTTCTTTTCTGTAACTCGCACAGGGTGTGCTCATATGTGCCTCTCAAGAGTACGTAGGACGGTACAGAAGAGATGATGGGGAGACACCAGAAGGGTGCCGGCCACTCAGTATAGCTCTACTCAGTCAGATGGGCTTTATTATACAAACGTGGATGTTGAAGACATTTCACTTCCACCTTTAAAGCATGAGATTCCAAATCACGAATTGTCAGACCCAGAAGACTGATCATATTTAACAAAATACATTTGGTGAGATCTGCAAACATCTTTGCATTAGATGCATTTTCTTCTAATAGCCACTTAACAACTAAGCCATAAAGGCCAAAGATACCTGTTTGGTTTTCGTCTTTTTTGTTGTTGCTGTTGTTTTGGTTTTTTGAAACACCGTTCTTCTGGTCTGTCTGTGTGTCTCTCTGCAAATATAACAGGAAGAAGACAGTTCACTAAGAATCTGTGCTTATACTTGCTTTCTATGGCATGCATCCTTCTAGTCTTTGCCCATCTGCAACTCCTCTCTTAGCTACCACAACCCTGTGAGGAAGGGATGAACTTGACTAACCTCAAACCAAGAAAAGTAAGGTACCGAGAAGCCCAGGAGCTTGCCTAGGGTCACAGTTCTAATCACTGGCAAGAGTAGGACTTGAATCCAGGCACAGAGGTTCGGGTCAAGCTTCCTAATTGTCCATCTCGTAGACTGAGGAAGAAAGACTTTTATACAGAATGTAATTGTCTTTGAGTAGTTAGGGAAAATGCAACGTGTCCCTAGGCTTGCCAAAGGCCAAGTTTCAAAACTCGTGTTTAGCTCAATGGTTAATGATAAGGGAGTCACGGGTTACCTCATGGCTAACTACCTGTCGTCAATAAATCAGAAACAGCTAATTCGTACAACCTAAGTTAGAATGTGCAATGAAAACGGGGGGGGGGGGGTGTTGAGAAAACTATCTTCAGAGGAAAAAGCAATAAGTTAAAATTGACTCCCTGAGGTAAGTAGACGCTCCTCTTTGCAATTTACCCGAGCCCTGGGAGGTGACTTAGAATTCCCAGCCTTTGCCGGGATGCGAGCTCCAAAGCGCTTCTTTTAGCAGCTCTTGCAGGATAAATGATGACTTCAAAGCTCGGCGATGTCTCCATTCAGAAAACGGGTCGCTGATGAGAGCTCTAGGGTCTAAAGAAACTATAACAAGCAAAGAAATATGGCACCAAGGAAAATGAGTCCTTAGCTGGGGTCCCGCCTCCCTCTCATCCATTTCACGCTGAGTTACGGAAAAACCTCATTCCGTCCTGTCACAGAGAGAAGGCACCTGCAAGAACAGACTCAATTCCACATACTGGGTCTGGTCCGCACAGAACGTCACTGGGGCAAGGAGCCCCATACTTTTGTGAGGCCTGGTGCCTCTAACAATGTGCCTTAATGGGCTCAGGCCCTTTGTGGAGGTTAGCTAAGAAATTACGGCTTCAACTGGGTCAGGGGAATCTGGGCCCAAACCCCTGTCAGCCTGCAGGTACTTCCTGTTGAGTCAGTCAGTTGGCTTATTTCCTCCCAAAGTGGGGTTTCTGTGAAATGAAGAGTGAGTATAGTTTACATTGCAGCACTTGAATGAACGAGAAGAGCAAGCGTTTGCAAACTGAGGAAGAGGGACCATTTCAGACAGCATGAACCCCGCCAATATCAGTAATACAGACACTGGGGTGGGCACAGGAGAGCCCTAAGATGGCAAGAGATGCGTGTCACTAAGTACACGGAAGGGGCATCCGTGTACAACCCCACTCTCTAGCCACAGGGTTGAGGAATTTATTAGAGAGCGCCTTTCCTCTGTAGGATGGAACCTCCCGCTCATGAGCATGACATAGGGAAGCTGGAGGCAGCCGGCCTTCAGTGGCGTTCTGGGCTGTGTCTCAGGGTGGAGCCTAGCACAGCAGCTTGCTGGGACTGGCACGCGGGTGAGCTCCAGACCACTGGCTGCTGTCCTGATGTCTTATCTGGCTTTTGCCCTCCCTTCTCTCCAACAGAGTTTATCCTCCTGCTCTAACCCCAAAGGAAGCAAACGTGCACGTGGGGCTGAGGAACGGAGGGAGGGATGAGGAGCTACGGGTTCATGACGTCTTGAGTGTCCTACCTGCTGGGGCCACTCAGTAAGCGTTAGTTCCAGAGCCAGCTTCGAGTCAGGCTTTCTGGGTAATACTGGCATTGGCTCCATGAGGGATGCACGTTGTTCCTACTTTTGAGAGGAGAGAGATAAGATAATAAGTTACGAAGTGGGTGTGACTTACTCAGGGGCCAGCACTAGGCGATGGAAGGTCTAGTCCTTCAGGCAGGTCTAGTCCCCATGGCAGTGTCAGTGGCCACAACAGCAGAAAGTCATCCGACGCTGTCTCCATACGACACAACCACTGGGTAAATGGAAATTCCACCTTCCTCTGGGCCAAAATAAGGAACAGGACAAGATCCGTGCCCCAACCCTTCTTGGTGTCTATATTGAGACACAAAAACATAGGAAACAGACCCAGTCCCAGGAACAGAGCATGGTGATTGTTTGTGCTCTAACAAATAAAGCTTGCCTGGAGATCAGAGTGTAAGGATTATGTCCTTATTACGTCATCAGCCTGCGACGGTGTCCCAGCCTAAAAAAACGGGCATGCCCTTCCACGGGCTCTCTTTCCGTATCCCCTCTGTAATTACCCTCCATGTGGTCTCTCTCTTTCTCTCTTTCTCTCTCTCTGTCTCTCTCTCTCTCTCTGTCTCTCTCTTTCTCTGTCTCTCTTTATCTCTGTCTCTGTCTCTCTCTCCTTCCTCCTAATAAAGCTCTAAAAAGGTAACCATGGCTCATGATTCTTCCGCCACCGCAGCATCCAGCGCTCTCTTCTGTCGCTGTGGCCACTGCGGGCCACAAGCACCCGGCCACGCATGCCCCATTAACCCCCTCACAGAGTGCAGAGCTAGCCAGGCAGTGGTGGCACACACCTTTAATCCCAGCACTTGGGATCACATGCCTTTAATCCTAGGATTTAAGAGAAGGAAACAGGAAGTGATAAGGCTGGGTGGAGAGAAAGAGTCATTAGGAGGGGTGGAGACAGGAGCTCGGCCACTTTCAGTCTGAGGATTCGGTAGAGGTAAGAAATGGCCGCGGCTTGCTCCTTTGTCTCTCTGGTCTTTCAGCATTTACCCCTATATCTGACTCCGGGTTTTTATTATTAAGACCAATTAGAATCCGTGTTACAACAGAGTATGGGAAGAAGGGTAGAAAGAGTTAGCTGGGAGCCCGAAGTGGGGAAACAGTTGGATGCATGAATACATTTAGAGAAATTGGAAGTGAAAACTAGAGTAAGTTCTTTCATCTTTGCTAATAAAGATGGTATCAGAATACAGATAACTAGCAGGGCTGGGGAGATGGCTCAGTGGGTAAAGGAACTTGCCGCCAGGCCGGATGACCCAAGTTTAATCTCTGAGATGCACATAGTAGAAGGAGAGGATGAACCCAATGCAAGATGTCCTCTGATCTCCAACTGAGCTCTCTGTAGCATGGACATACACATATCCAAACTGTTTGTTTTGTTTTTGTGTGTATATAGAGAGATAGACAGACAGATGTGTTCTTGTCTGTTTTTGCTCTTTTGGGGGACCCAGCACACAGCTTCCAAATAAATCACACACAGAGGTTTATTCTTAATTATGAATGCCTGGCCTTAGCTTGGCTTGTTTCTTGTCAGGTGTCCTTAACTTAAATTATCCTATCAATCTTTTGCCTCTGGGCTTTTACCTTTCTTTCTTACTCAGTTGCTGGTTGTGTGGCTGGCCCCTGGAGTCCTCCTCCTTCTCTTGCTCCTAGATCTCTCTTCTCAGGTATCTCCTTCTATCTATTCTCTCTGCCTGCCAGCCCCATCTATCCTTTCTCCTGCTTTGCTATTGGCCAGTTCTTTATTAGACCATCAGGTGTTTTAGACAGACACAGTAACACAGCTTCACAGAGTTAAACAAATGCAACAAAAACAAAAGTAACATACCTTAAAATAATATTCTACTACACAGATGATAGATAGATCGATAGACAGACAGATAGATAGATAGATAGATAGATAGATAGATAGATAGATAGATAGATAATTAGTAGAAGGGATGCTAGGAAAAAACAAAGAAATCAAAGAAAGAGGAGAAATCATAAGACCATATCTTTTTCTACAGTGCAAAAATAAAACATTGACTATCAGCATTGCTGAGGATGTGGCCAGATTTCTATCTGGCTATGACAAGAGCCATGGCCTCACCCATTTTTGGCCTTCAGTTCTAGGTTGATTCAGCAACTATCCTAACAAATGTCTTCTACTAACTAATCAGTACCCTGGCTCCTGCCTATTGTGAACGACTGGGAAAATGCCATATTATCCTCAACTTTCTTCTTAGGAAACTGTTGTATTTCAATATTCATATGAACTAATACATACAAATGTTTTGCTCATGAATTTATCTTTTAAATTTAATTTATTTGTGTGTGTGTGTGTGTGTGATATGTGTGTGAGTGCAGACGTGTATGCCACAGTAGCCTTGGGGAGGTTAGAGGACAACTTGTAGAAGTTGGTTCCCTTTCTTCCACCTTGGGTTCTGAGGCTTGCTCAGGTCCTCAGGCATACACTGCTGAGGCATCTCCTTGTTCCCCTCACCACCACTGAGTTTTTAAACATGTTTAGACTGACATTTTAAAAAGAAGACAGTAGATGTGTATACCATGATCCTTCACAGTGCCCTGCATGCGTTTTGCCATCATTAAGCTATGGCCAGACCAGCTATCAACCAACCATCAGGGCTTGGAAAAGCTAATGCATGCTTCACTTTGAGGAGGAGCTCAAATCATAGCTTGCAGATAGCAGACAAGCGAGAGGATTTATCCTACCCCCTTTCCTTGTCTCTAGAGTTTAGGAAATGACATAGGCTCGATCACAAAAATCTAAGGTTGCATTTTCAGAATGTTCTCTCTTAGTGAATGAGGCTGCCAGCCTAGTTTCTAACCGTTAAACATGAACAGTGTAGAGGAGACGAGCACCACCACACCATCCTGTTTCAAAATTCATCTTTCCATCATTATTGAGAACTCTGGAGTCTCTCTGAGTGTTCTGTGATTAAATTTTAATAGACACCAGAAATGAAAATGGCAGCCACTGTGTGGAAGAGGGAGCCGTGGGAGCCAGTCTATACGTCGCTCACAGATGAGATGTCAAAGGGAGGAGGCTTATAACCTTTGCAATGGCGTGCTTTTTATTTAATACACTCAGTGATTTTATTAGTCTGCTAATATAAATCTTTAAAAAAAAAAAACCATAAAAATGTGAGCTTAGTCAGCAGGGGTCCACGTACTGATGCTATTTTCCCCACTGCTGGAGAAATGACTTCTACCACCACCACCACACCGGAGCACGTGTCCTCATTAGCATGTATGAAAAGATAGCAACAAGCATTGGGAGATTTACACTGCACTGCGTCTAACTTCATTAATAAGAAAGGGAGTCCATTTTTTAGGGAGGAGTCAACATTTTCCAGTCCTGACATACCTGTTCAATTAATATCATAAATCCAAAAGTCATATGCATGTGACTTCAAAAGTGTCCACCTCATTTTCTCTACCTACTACAGCTATTAACTAAACACGGCTGAACCTACAGAGTGTTAAGGTGCTGTGACCTTAATTTACATATTTATTTACAGACAGGATCTGTGTATCCCAGGCTGGCCTTGAACTTGTTCTGTAGCCAAGGAAGACCTTGAAATGTGGATTCTCCTGCCTCTACTTCCTGAGTGTGTAATACATTTACAGGTGAGCAATATTACACACCTGTGGTACCATGTCCTGTCTATGTGGTGCTGGGGGTCAGACCCAGGGCTCTATGCATGCTGGACAGGCACTCTCCTGTCTGAGCTACATCCCCAGCTAACCCTGCCAGGATCTGGAAGTAGCAGATGTAATTTAATTATAACCTTAAACTCTGTACCCACTGCCCAACTTAGGGCCATTCAGCCAATATTAAGTAGGTGTCAGAGGATAGGGAAAGGGTATGCAAGGTCCAGAAGGTGCAAGGTTGCACAAAACAGAGCCCAGGTTTCCAGGAGCATTCAGTTAAATAGATATGGCAAGGATATGAAGGAAGATGAAATAAGGAGAGACTCCAGAAATGTATAAATAGCCGAAAGTGCCTCAGGTCATAGCAGTGGCGAACAGAAGCACAAAAGGAAGACAGTCTGAAGTTACAAATGGAATTAATACCTGAACAAATATCTAAGGACAAATAGCCACCCCTCCTGAAGATTCTAGAACCTAGCAAGAGTAAGTGATCAATAAATTTGGTAAAAGAGTTAATGGAATATGTTTGTCAGGCATGGGAGGAAATGACAGCATTTTAGGAGGAGGGATGGGGGCAAAGGTCAGATAGTCTCAGTGTTTCTTTGAGAATTATGAAAGAGAATGTGATTTGAATGAGGAAATAGCGAAAGGTGAGCTGGAAAAGAATTTTTTTTTTTTTAGTGTTTTTATTTTTTTTATATTTATTTTATTTTACAATACTATTCAGTTCTACATAACAGCCCTTGTTCACCCCTTCCTGCCCCCCTCCCCTTCCCCCAGCCCATCCCCCATTCCCACCACCTCCAGATCAAGGCCACCCCCCCACCCCCACCCCCCCACGCCCCCAGGACTGAGATCCGACCTGATAGACTCAGAAAAGGGAGGTCCAGTCCCCTCCTCCCAGATTGAGCCAAGCGTCCCTGTATAAGTCCCAGGTTTCAAACAGCTATCTCATGCTGGAAAAGAATTTTTAAAATAACAACAACAAGAACACACAAAACCACTTGGTCTCTGGTTGATAAAACTGAGAAGAAGAAAGTAGCCTTCCAAGAACTATTCACAAAGTGCTGGAAATGCATCAGCCCATGGGGCAGGCTCATACATAAGCAAGTACAATAGGAGAAATACCTTGAAAATCACTCAGTATTGTTCTTTGACTTGTTTACATGGCAACACCCAAACAGGGCCAGGTATCTCTGCATTGTGATGTATTTCTTTCCCTTTGGAATAGTGAAAGTTCTGCATGTGGGTGGTGGAGGTTGCACAGTGATAGGAATGCACTAAATGTCATTGAATTGTATGCTTGACATGATTAAAATGATACAGTTCAATGTGCATATTTTACAACAATCAGAGACGTATTTCTTCGACATTCCAGAGATAGAAACTAGAAGATGAAGAGCCAACCTAATCTATATAACAAATTGTACGCCAGCCTAGGCTGCATAGGGGGACTTTGCCTCACAACAGTCAAGGGACTGGAATGTAGCTCAGCCCCAAAGTGCTTGCCTAGCATGTGCAAGGCCCTGGGTTTGACCCTCAGAGCTACAAAATATTCTAAAGTATTTCCTCAATGCCTGAAATGCATAGTTTACCTCAGAGAATTTTGGTAATTATTACCAAACTCACTGAGTTTAATTTTTCTTTTTGGTGTGTGTGTGTGTGTGTGTGTGTGTGTGTGTGTGTGTGTGTGTAGTATATTCATTCGTGTATGTACAGATACACAGGCTGATATGCCCACAAAGAGGATGTGTGTGGTGTATACATTCATGTATGTAGATACACAGGCTGGTATGTCCACAAAGAGGGCAGAGGAGATCATCAGCCATTCTGGTTTATCATGGTCCTCCTTATTCCTCGAGACTGGATTTCTCACTGAATCTGGAGCTAGGCCAGGAGCCAGCAAATCCCAGTAATCCTCCTGTCTCCACCTCCCATAGTGCTAGAGTTATAAGTGTGCATGGCCACACTCAATTAGAGGATTGCTGAGGATTTCAACGTGGATCCTCAGTTTACACAGCAATCATTCTTACCCACTGAGCTCTGCTTTTTTTTTTTTTTCAACACATAAATACATGCAGGCCTTAGACATGCATACAGGTTTTTTTGTTTGTTTGTTTGTTTTGTTTTTGTAAGCACTAGTGCACAGATCCCAACCTCCATCAAGATACTTGCCCAGCACTCCAGTGGGTCCCTTCTATACATTCCCAGGAACTGACTCCCCTCAAAGCTAACTGCCTTTCTGATTTCCACCATTTTAGATGGGGATGATGTGCGCTTATCCTCACGTTTTCTCAATTTTATGCAGTGGTCTCTGACCCTTATTGACAAACTCACTTAGGTTTTATTGTTGTTTTTATTGCATGACGAACTCCCACAAACTTGGTGGCTTAAAGCAAGACTGACTTATGACCACCGTTCCCACAGATCAGCATGGCAGGCACTGGTTAACTGAGCTCTCTCTCTGAAAAGATCATTCCAGACTGATGTCAAGGTGTAGGCTGGACTGTTAGCTCATCTGAGGCGGTGTCCTCCCTCACGCTCCCCGCGTGTTGGCGGAATTCATTCCCTTGCAGCTGTGATGCCAAGGTCTCTAGGTGCTTGCCAGCTGTCCTTCAGTCCTTCTCAAGGACACCTTGTGTCTTTACCACTTACAGCCCCCTGCCCCAACACAGCAGCTGAACTCTTCAAGGTCAGGTAAAGGGGGCTGATGATTCCTGTACCTCCAATCTTGCCTAATTAAACTCAGACTCATGCAGTGTGGTTTCCCTCTTTTGATTAGCTCAAAACTCAACTGAGTTTGGACTTTAATCTCATCTATAAAATCTCTTCACCATATAACACAACATTTCATGGCATTCAGTCCCACCTACATTCAAGAGGAAAGAATTATGCCTGGCCCATGGGATGAGGGACAGGGTTCTCAAATCATCTAGAATTCTACCTTCTTTACTTGCTTCTGATGCATGTCAGCGGACCACTGTGACTGGAGTTTTCTCTCTGGGTTGCCAAGCCCTGGAAGTCTGACAGCCCACTTATAAAATAAACACACAGGCACTTACATTATTTAAACTCTTTGGCCTAATGGCTCAGGCTTCTTGCTAGCTGTTCTTATATCTTAAATTAACCCATTTCTATCAATCTGTAAGTTGCCACATGGCTCGTGGCTTACCAGTATCTTAACATCTGCTTCTCATCATGGTGGCTGGCAGCATCTCTCTGTCTCAGCCTTTCTCCTCCCAGAATTATCCTCTCTCTTTGTCCCACCTATACTTCCTGCCTGGCTACTGGCCAATGAGCACTTTATTTTATTAACCAATCAGAATAACACATTTACAAGCATAGAGAACATCCCACAGCACTTCCCCTTTCTGTTTTTTTCAAAAAGGAAGGTTTTAACTTCACATAGTAAAATTACATATAACAAAACAATTATCAAGCAATAATTATAGTTACAATATCTAATCTATTTATATTTGGCAAAATTAAGGAAGATATCCTATCTATCTTATATTTGTGAGTCTAAGGTTTCATATCTAACTTATCTCTTATTATAACTAAGACAATTATAACTATCTGGTCTTCTACTACATCAAAGACCTCAGAAGGGTATATTACCTGGGAAATGGGAGAGGGACACAAGCAATTTTGGGGAATCTTGCGATAGTAGACTGAGACAGCTGGAAGCCTAGACATCGAAAGTTCCTTTGTAAAGTTGGGGCATCTGTCTTCAGCCCACAGGCCTAGAGTCTCTCAGTCACTTCTGTCTGTGTCCTTTAGAATGTCTGGCAGTTTCCTCTGCAAAGCAGGAACCTGAAGGACCATTTCACCAAGCAAAGTTCAGTGGTCACCTTCCTATGGGTCCTGCATGTCCAGTTGATCAAGCAGTCCAGGCAAGGACAGTTTCTTGCCCAAATAGCTATTTTTGCCAAGGTGAAGATAACCTCTATATAAAGTGTCTTCGATGTCCATCCTCCTCTCTGAAGTAAATCCGGTGCTGCCAGGAGCAGACATGTCTCACTGTCCAGAAAGTCTAAATTTTAAAACATTTTAAATGCCATATTCTGTAGGTCTTCGAAGTGTTTGAAGATTACCTATCTATCTGAAATATATCTATGTATATCTAGAAGACTTAACTAACATGGCTACAAGTATGATTGTCATAGATGACTAATTATTAATATATTTCTTAATTATCCATTACAATTTTAAATGAGCTGTACAAACATAATACTTTAAATAAGAGTAGAAATATACATACAATATAACAAAATTAAGTTTAAATTTATATCAATAAACTAAAATCTATACCAATGTAAAACATTTCAAACAAGTTGTTGCTCTTTAAAAGTAGGTTCATTAATCTACCCTTTCATCCTATCATATCTATATCAAGATCCAGCTGTTGGGCATTTCTTAGTTAGTGATTGATGGGGGAGGGCCCAGCCCATTGTGGGTGGAGCCATCCTAGGGCTGGTGGTCCTGGGTTCTGTAAGAAAGCAGGCTGAGCAAATCAGGAAGCAGCACCCCTCCATGTCCTCTGTGTCAGCTCCTGCCTCCAGGTTCCTGTCCTGTTTGAGTTCCTTCCCTCACTTCTTTCTGATGATTGTCTTAGGGTTTCTATTGCTGTGAAGAGACACCATGGCCACAGTGACTCTTATAAAGGAAAGCATTTAATTGGGACTGGCTTACACTTTCAGAGGTTTGGTTCATTATCATCATGGTGAAACATGGTGGCTTGAAGGCAGACATGGTGCTGGAGTAGTAGCTGAGTGTCCTACATCTTGACTTACAGGCAAGAGGAAGTGGTCTGTCTCAGTGGGTGTGGCTTGAGCATATATGAGACCTCAAAGCCCACCCCCACAGTGACACATTTCATCCAATAGGGCCACACCTCCCATTAGTGCCACTCCCTTTGGGGGCCATTTTCTTTCAAATCACCACAGTGATGAACTATTATTTGGGACTGTGAGTGAAATAAACTTCTTTCCTCTTTTGGTCATGGTGTTTCATAACAGCAATGTCAACCCTACCTAGGACATTGGCCATGAGGATAAATGTCCTAAAACGACAGATCACATTGAATTGTCTGCAGGTGGCATAAGGAACAGAATGGTAAATCATAAAAAGTCTCTTTAGAAATTTAGAAGAGATGATCATGTGATGAAGAAAAGATTGAAAGAAAGGAGAGAGGAAAGAAAGAAAGAAAGAAAGAAAGAAAGAAAGAAAGAAAGAAAGAAAGAAAGAAAGAAAGAAAGAAAGGAAGGAAGGAAGGAAGAAAGAAGCATAAGAGAAGGAAATAAGGAAAGAGAGAAAGGAAAGAAAAAAAGGAAGGAGGAAGGAAAGATAATAGAGATAAAAAAAAGTTTTATTAATAAACGTAGCAAACACTGTATGCCCAGCAGTGCCCTAGCCAGAAGGCTGATCTACTCACACTTTATTATATCTTATCATAATATTTTATTTCTTCCCATTTTAATGCATGAAGAAAATAGAATTGCCAGAGGAGGCTACATCCTGGTACCACAGGTAATAAGATCACAGGTTAAGCCACAGGGGCTGACCCCAGTGTGAGCAACACATTCCAGTGCTACTGTTGTCTTTTGGGTCCTTTAAGGCTTGTGTAGTGGTTTCCAGAGCTGATATGAGGCATCCCTTGGGTACGCTCTGTTTGTAGCATCCACTACAATTCAGCAACAATATTTTGGATTCATTTGGACATTCCTGGCCTAGCTAATAGATGGACATTGTTTATGAATGAATTATTCTAAGGCATTATGTCCACAGGGGTTTTTCTGCCAGCGACCTACCCAGACTCCACCCACTCACCTGTTGGTGCTAATGGGAGCCAGAATTTCTTTTCTAGAAGCAGATGCTGAGTGTCTTCCTCAGTTTTTTTTTTTTTCCCTAGAAAAAGATGCCACTGTTGGATGAAAAGCCACCTATTTGAAAGAGAATTTCTTTTTGTTAAAAGATGTAGCAACATCAATTAAAAACACAATCCAGAGTAAAAGTGAATAAACAGGTAGACATAACACATTGCAAACTCTGGTCCTTGAGTTCATGACGCCCACTGTCGCCATGGTAAATGTGAAGAAAGACTCGTGCAGGTGAGGCTGCATTTGGCTCCTCACTGGTCACCAGAGATGGTTTGAAGGTACTATGGAAAACATCCCCAAATCCTGAGAAGATGCTGCTTTCAAATCTTCATTTCCCCCCTTCTCTACATTTCCCATGCTTCCTCCCTTTCCAATAGGTTTCTCCCACCCTTCCCCCTCCAGCACCAGATCAGATCTCTCACCCCAGAGAGCCACACAATAAGAGTGGGAAACAGGGCAAACCACAGCTTTTGTGTCTTTGTGTTATAAAAGCCTAACCCTTGGGGGAAGAGATTCTCTATTCACACCCTAAAGAAACAGAATGAAGAAGTTCCCCCAAACTTCCCAAGTACCCAAGAGAAGAGGGGAAGAAGGGGGAGGCCTGGAGCCAGTCCCAGGAGCAGAGGGGGGCAGCGCCCCACATTAAGCAGCCCACTAGGAAGGCTGCCAGCCTGGAGAGGGATGGCCACATTGTGTGCATTGACAGAAATATAAGCAGCTCCACAAAGGTCCCCGGGCTCCCAGCGTGACATGGGAACAGCAGAAGACCAGTAAAACTAAGACAGAAATGACAAGCTCTCAGCCTATCCCATCTCCAGCAAAAACAGAGACCCCAGTGTCTCTTGGCCCCCGGCACTTGGCTCTGTGGAAGATGCCAGAACCGGGGGCATACCCCAGGGGAGAAATCAGACTATCCCAAGACAAACTAAAATTCCATTGTTTTATGTGTTGACTTGTTTTTCCACGGACCCAGCCCAGTAGGCAAATTATAGTAAGATCTCAAGTTCAGAAAAAGGGAGCAAGAGGGCGAATCGCTGCTCACAGACCCGAGTTCAGTGTGTAGAATTCAAGGCTTCTGCAGGAGGGACAGGTGAGCCCTCTGGAAGAGTTTAGGGTCTTCCAGATGGAGAACAGAGACAGTGGATCTGAGAACAACCAAAATAGAGAGAGGTCAAATGCAATTCTGTACTACAAACAGATAGGACTATCTGTTGTAGACCTCCGTGAAACTCTATGCAAAGGGGGCATTTGTGTGACACCCCAACAGTATGAAAATAAAGGTGTATGTGGGACGAGCAAGGATTCATTGCTGAGCATGAGTGGACTAATTCAGAGCAATGATAGGAGGAACATTCATTTGACAACTGCATTGAGGGATATTGAATGACTAGAAAAAAGCAGGTCACACTTAGAGGGTCTGAGATCCTGACTCACAAGTTTGAGTTGGATACCATAATAGGGCACCCACAGCAAGTCTCCCGATAGGCTATGAAATGATTTTTATTGCTAAGATTATCTGTAGTTGGCATGGTGTGTTATGACTGGCAGGGAGACTGGGAATAAAAAGAATGAATGGGACACCATTTCAGTGACTTAGGGAAAGATGGGAGGAAGGTTTAGCTGTGAATGAAAAAAGAAAATAAGTACAAATAATGGGTCCGAATGTTCTGGAGAGTAGAGTTGGCGTGGCCGGTCGCGGCACCGAGTTTCTCATTCTGTTTCGGGAATCTCACAATCAGTGGATCTCTTTGGACCCGGGATGGCTCGCTCACTCTCACTCCTGCCTCTTGGTCAGACATCAGGTGATATATTTCAGTTTGCTGTTTTAAACTATCGTTCACCTTAGTCTTGGCTGGGTTGGGAAAGACTCGCAGAAGTAAAAACAAATGTTTCCATCCTTACAAGGTTTTCACTTTCATAATGCTGTTCACTACTGCTGGTTAACGTCTTCTGACACTTGACACGAGGTTGCATGGAGCACACGGGGATACAATGGGGACAAAGGCCTCTAACTGTAGAAACAAACGGTGGGAGCCTGAATCTATGAGTCCTGGGGAAGTAAGAAAGAACCGATAACAGAACCAACAAGGTTTGTGCCCAAACTGCCTCTGGAATATAAAATACATTTAAAAGGCAGGCAAGCGGCTGGGAAGATGCTTGAGTGGGAAAGGGAGCTGGCAAGCCTGGCAACCTGAGTTGGATCCCTGGGGCCCACGTGGTGGGTGAAAGAAGAGGACCTGATCCTGCAATTTGTCCCCTGACCTCCACAGTGGCAGGTGCACAGGGGCACACACACACACACACACACACACACACACACACACACACACAAATAAGGGATTGTAAAAAGTTGACAGTTTATTTGTTATAATAATGGTAACAACGACAAGGGCAATAACAATAATAAAGCATTCGGGGAGTTGCTTCAGTGGCAGGTAAAGGTTTTCAATTGAACGTTTGAGGCTCAAACCTTGACTTTTCATGCTTACTAATGATGTGGTCTTTGGCAAGGTACTAAAGAGATCAGGACTCCTGTGAACATTAGGAGCAAGAAAATCTCTTGGCAGATGAAGGACCCTGGAGGCTGGACGACTAGTTTCTGACCTCCACTTATCACCTTGACGGACCACCCAGGTTCAGTAGCGGTCATCAGCACTGTCTATAGAGATTCTGCTATTTGACGGCCCCCCCCCCCCCCCGCATTTTCATTTCCCCTTCGTGCATTGAAAGAACCGAGAGTGGCTGCCTCGTGGCGGCTCTTTTAAGGATTTAATTGGTATAGAGCACATAGTGTTTAGTATGGTGGCTGGTGCATTTCAAACAGGCTGCCATGGGTTATTGTGACCACAGTGTTATTCATAACCTAAATCGCTCACGTTTTAGGGCAAAGGTTGGCAAACTGTGACCCGCAGACTAACTCCACCCCACAGACAGCTTTTGTAGAACCTGAGATTAAAGCATCCCTCTAATATTTTGAAATGGTTGGAGCACAACCTCAAGAAGACCCATGCATGACACGTGACCATTTTGCAAGTGTGAAGTTTATTGTCCATGATAAAGGTCTGTGAATACTCACATAGTTTTGCTCGATTACCTACATGTCCACGCACATACATATCCATGCATTGGGTGAGGCTGTTTCTGACTTATAGAACTCAGGGGCAGCCGCTAAATCAGGTCCATAAAGCCTCAAATATTTCCTAGGTAGCCCTTTGAGCAGGGGATCTTGTGGCCCCTAGTATAAAGGGCTTTCAGCAGCACTGAGACGCGCTCCACCATCGTTTCCACAGATTAGAAGAACATCACCATGATTTTTAAAATTCTTGAACACCAGTGCGCTCCAAGCTGTTGAAAGAGAAGAATCCTCAGTCTTCCCAAGTATTTGGGAATAGCTTTTAAAATACTGTCACTTTTCCTTGTGGGTGATGACAATGAGCCTGACATTAATTCTCCTTCTAATCCAGAAAGGTGGTGGTGGCCGAGCGCTGTGCTGGGGCCAAACCAAACACATGCCTGCAAAGGCTGTCTAGCATGAGACCGCACCAAAACCGAGTCAGAGGGAAATGTATTTTCTATGGACAGGTGCCAAGCAGTTTTTGGCTGTCATATCATGTCAAGATACATAAGTGCCAAGTAAAAAGTTCAGTCAATCATTGAGATTCTTTATCTATTTGATGACAAAACCTTAGATATTTGGAAACATCTGGCTGATTGACTATTTCTTGCTTTTCATCTGGATTTGGTGTTCAGTCTGTTTTGGTTAATGAGAACAGCCAGATATTAACTACTAATACAAAAGAGACAAAAAAAAATTCCTTTAGCCTCTCCTAGAAAGACGTTCTGGTTCGATTTCTTTCTTTTCAGCGTGTGTTATTTTCTCCTCTTTCCAACTCTATTTTCTCACCACCTTTCCTCTCCTCCTTCTCCTTGGCTTGCTTTTGGGCCTTTGGTGTTTCTTCCACCATAATCTTTCCTGTCCAGACTTTCCAAGAGTATCGGCATCTTCTCGATCCCACCAGGAAGAAAATGGTTCACTCTGTAATATTTGAAACTCTCAATTAAAATCTCCAGCATTCATACCTCCAGTGGCATAAACCACTGCTTACATTCTAGGAGGCTGCTTCATGTACAGTTCCCTGTGGCATGTACAGTTCCACAGAAAGGTCACAGAGAGACAGCTTTTGGTCGATCTAGTCATGATTTTCCTATTGCTTTAAATTGAGTTTTAACAGGCTGTTCGGTGTTAGGATTGCATGCAAAGTCCCTATGACGGAACACAGATGTCTCTGAACCACTTCTTCGCAATTACAGCCTTTCTGTGACTTGGGCTCTTTCTATAGCTATGGTTATGGTCCACACTGGTCCACAGGCTTCTGTCGTAGTAGCATAGGCCTTGCCAAGACAAGCGCAGGCCTCCGTCTCGCTCCCCTCAATTTTTGATCGATGCTTTGCCTTTATGAAGTCTTGCTGGGCACTCAATGTTTAGTGCATGGAGCTCTTGTCAAAATCTCGTTTGCAGATTCCCAGGGAGCGACTTTTCTTTTCCAAACAATGCTGTGAGTTAGCTGGAGCCCCAGATCCAATACACAGGAACAGCAGCTGCAAAACTGTGAATTTTATTGTCTTTAGTTCTAAGCTGCTGACTGCATAGAGCTTCTAAAAGGAAGGGAGATTCTCTGGTTTTTAAATACTTGCTATGCAGTAGCTGGAGAAGAGTGGGCTGTGTGTATCACAGATCTCTTCCTCGTTTACTTAGAGATCACTATAAAATATCAATTTCTGGAAAAGCATTATATTTAATGTGGAAAAATACTTTGGGTTCTAGATTGATCAGTTTACATTCAATACCTGACGGGACTTAAAAACAGTAAATACAAAAGTCTCGGAAAAGTGTAAGCAGCAACGAGGGAAGAGCAACCAATATAGTCATGTGACAGGTAAATCAAGAGCACATCATTTATCACTACAAATAACACTTCAAAAAGGCTTGGGGGTTGTCACATTTCCTTAATATTCTAGGAAACAATGGTCTATGTTTTCAGTGGTGGTGTTATGGTGTAGATATGAAGCATCCCTCCCGAAGGCTCATGTGTTGAGGGCTGAGTCCCCAGCTGGTAGATTTCGTGGTTAGAAGGTAATAAGATTGAGGAGGCTCTAACTTAATCATTGGTTGAATCCGTAAATGGCTGTGTGGTTCGAGGGCATTGTTGAGAGATGATGGGAGGTAGGAAGAAGGGCCTCATGGGAGGAAGTAAGTCACTGTGGCATGCCTTGAAGGTGTCTTGCCGCTGGTCCTTCCTATTAGTCTCTGCTCTCTAGCTGCCATCTCGTGAGCAGTATTCTTCTCCTGTGCCTCTCATCCACACTTCTTCACACTTGCAGTGGACCAGCAATGGAGCCAGCTCACCAGAAGGCAGAGCATGGAAAGCTCTGGAGCCAAGCCAAAGAAAATTTCCCTTCTTTAAACCCCTTATCCCAGGTATTTCTCCCAGCAATGAAAAAATCTAAATGAATCGGAGACCAAATTTAGGACCCCAAACATGGGAGGTAAGCACTCTAAATACTGAGCTGTACTCTAAGACCCGAAAACGATTTTTAATTAGATGAAGAATAATTCTAAATAAGCACCTTACAGCCTTTACATACATGTGCTCAGGTCTGTGACATTTCTATGTCTGTCATCTGTGTTGAGGGAAAAAAAATGGGAAAAATGAGTCAAGACCATCAAAATGGAGCCAAGATCATGGAAGTTCTTACACCAAAGTGTCTGCTCCGCTCAACACTGGCTTCAGGCTCTCACAAGAGGGAAGTGGACTGACGATATCACACTCACTTCCTTTCTGTAGAACACATCCTGCCTTTCTCGACTGCCTCACCATGAGGTCTCAGAAGCAGTTCTGTTCCTTTCTGAAACTTCCACCATGATAGAAATTCCTACAAGTTCATTCCCACCCGCCTCAGAAACACAAGAACCCCTACACATCTCTTCAGAAGCCTCCATTAAGCTTCCTATTGCCCTCAGATGAATCCAAATGTTTCCTAGGAAGATCTACAAAGCCCAGATATCCAGCCCACCTCTCCTGAGGGCCTCAGTCTCTGTCCTGTGCCACCCACATCTTTCTCCCTTCATTCACACCTGCCTTTGCTCAGCAACACCACAGACCTAAGCTCACCCTGCCACAGGACTTTTGCATACTCTCTATCTAAAGAAAGTCTTCTACCAAGTCCACACAGTTTAGTCAGGTGACTTAGGCCCAACCCCTCCCTCACCTCCCAAAGCAGACGACCGAGTGGCTCTGCTGGAGATCATCACCCTAATCCCTGAAGAGGCCTTGAACTTGGGATTGTTTTGAGATGCAAGAATTAGCCTGTACTTGAGGGCGGTGACTTGAAACCGCCAAGCTATTGATTTTGAAGGAAGTTTAATGAGCCAAAGAATGCAGGGGAACAGTTCTCACTGTAAAGAAAACAGCCCTGCCCACATTTTGATTTTAGCTCAAGGAGACCCATGATGGACTTTTGACCTAGCAGTAGGAGAAATACACTTGTGTTGTTTTGAGATCCTGATAATGCAGTAATTTGTTACAGCAGCAATAAGAGACTCGGTAACAACCTCTGCTTCTAGCTACTTCCAATCCCCTTGGCTGCCCTTATTTTTCTTCACAGCATTTACCGCTATTAGACATTGCTTGGCTTTCCTGTGCTAGTTACTTATCTGCCTCCTCTAAAATGATGTAGGCTTCGTGGGAGCAGAGACACTGCTGGTTCCTGGATTTCTCAAAAATGGAGAATGCAGGCATTCAGCAGGTCTGCGTCAATAAATGACTGAATAAATCAAGAACGATGCTTCCTAAAACCAGATCCTGCTACAGCATAATTTGGATGTTACTAATTTGTGTGTATGTGTACATATATGTCTATGTATGTGTGTGTGCAATTGTGTATGGTGTGTCTGTGTATGTGTGTATGTCTGTGTATGTGTGTGGTGTGTGTATGATAGTGGGGTACTTGAGATAAGTGGGTATTAACGGCGGCATTAGCCATACAGTGGTACTCATGGTGAAATTTGACCTTGTGTGAGATGGAGCAGTGCCCCTGATTGATAAGAGCCAAAATTCATCAATTATTTTATAAAGGCTACTGACGTGTCCCACATGAAAATGTTCTCCATCTATGAGCTCAGAATTATTCTGAATGAGCTGTCTCTATCACTCAGCCAAAGCCTTCAAAGGAAAGGTCCCACCCACAATTACCAAAATTCAAGGTCCATTCACCGATTACATACTTCTGACAAATTTCCAAATTTATGTGACTAAAGAAGTTAACCTAGTGTGATCAAAACTGTAAAGAAACAAATAAATACCCAGAAATATTTAAATTCATGGTACGAAAGCAGAAGACAATCTCTATATGATAGAATGGAGGAAAATCTAAGACACTAATTGCTACCAAAAATAGACCTTAAAGGATTTGCAGACCCAATTAGCAAATTGGGTCTTGGTTGGCAGTTCTGTTTCTAGTATAATGATATATTTATTTAACCACCTTCAGAGATCTTTGCACTTAAAAAAACCAGTAATTTCCTTTAAAATATTAATGACCCTTCAAAGAAATAAAAGGATAATCTCTAACTTTCTTCAGCTGCCTGTGGACCATCTCACTCTTCTGCTAACTACAGACAAGTCCTAGTACCAGCCAGCTAAATCTGTTGGCATCCTTTGCCCATGGTTCCATGTGCTGGTGGTGAGCTCAGTGGTAGGGCTTCTGTGTAAAAATTCTGGACCACGCTTTAAGAGAAACAACCTCTGAAAGAACAGTACAGTGAGGTACCAGAACAAACACAGGTGTTGCTTGGGTTTGGGGTAGTGGGAACGGGAAGGGTAGTATGCGATCAAGACTTCTTGGAAGAAATCTAATTCAATTGTTGTGGGATATTTGAACACTGTGAAAATGTATTGCTGTGATTAGTGTAATTAAAAAGTTGAATGGCCAATAGCTAGGCAGGAGGTATAGGTGGGACTTCAGGGCAGAGAGAGAGGAAGTAGGAAATGAATCTAGGCACGCGGGAGATGCCAGAAGAGATGAAGAGGAAACAGGAGGTGCAAGAAGGATGAGAAGTGAAAGGCCACGAGACAAAACGTAGATTAATATAAATGGATTAATTTAAGTTATAAGAGCTAGTGGGGCAAGTCTAAGCTATAGGCCAAGCTTTCATAATTAATAATAAGTCTTCATGTCATTTTTTTGTGAGATGGTAGCCCAAAGAAAAATTTGTCTACAGTCAATGTGACGAAGGTCCCGGGAGTTGCTGGGAAAAGACAGGGAAGGCTGGGAAGCAAGATGGAGGAGACCGAAAACTACCTTCCAACTCATACCCTTTCCTGCAATTACAACATGGAGAACTGTATTGTATTATTGTATGAGCTATGCATGTTGATACATATAAGGACTGTTTGCCTCTGTGTGGTTGGTGTTTTGGTCTCTCAATTAGTCATATTTTGTTTCTTTCTTCTTTTCCCCATTGATAGATACTTAACATTGTTTCAACTTGTGTTTTTGCTTCTGCTATCACAACAATGCTGCTATCATCACCAGTGAGTGCTAAATAGTTCTGTTACTCTTCCTTACATCATGTATGAGAAACGTTGGACAGCATTCTAAGAGACAGAGTGTACCTGGAATATCCCGGGGTTCCTGAGTGAGTGCTCATACGTGAATGGGGAGCCAGGGGATCCAAAAGAAGTTCACAGTTTCTTCTTTTCTTGTGTGGTAGAAACTTGGGCTCTAAATATAGGCAGCCCAGCCCACCCACACGGGACTTCATGAAAGCAAGAGGCAAGCCTTGCTGTGTATATCTACTGAGTGAGTACCAAAGGGCAATCCTGCTATCACATGGAGATTGGTGAGAAATGCAGATTCTTTGGCCTCATCCCCTACTTCTGAACTCGAAAATCCATAATTGGGGCACTGAAGATGGGGTTGCTGTTGTTGTTGTTGTTGTTGTTGTTTAACTTGTCCCTGTCAGGTGGTTCTAGTGTAAACTAGAGTCACATATTGAAGGCTAAAAAATGATAGTTCTTATTCCTCGGTCAAGCCACTTGTGACAAACTACTTACTGCATCTGACTAAACAGACTCCTGGTGATAATCCTCATGATAAAACGTGTTGGTCATATTTTATGAATGGAGCTGATCCCCAGTTAATACTTCGGCTATCGGGAACTGGGGAACTGAAGGAGCCGGATCTGTTAACCTGATCAGGAAACACAGGCTGTGTGTGGCAAAGCAGATGCTGAAGGCAGGTTTATGATTGCCATCAAATTGATATGTGAGCTTCGTTGGTGAAGTTTGGAAGTCATGTCACTGAAGTTTATAAATATTTCACGATCGACTGTGCGACGCAGCTGCAGTTTCCCAACGGTAGAGCTCAGAGGGAGATTTGCGGATGCTTGTTTTCGGAATCCCATTTGCCTAACTGAACCTATGATGTGTGTTCGTGTTTGTGACCATGCTAGCGAGAGTAGGCTTCTTGGATACAATACTGACATGTAATCCTAATGGACTCATTTCAACTTGTTTGCTTTCCTCTTCTTTGTTCATTGAATTCTGTTCAGGATCTCCGATTATGAGTGTGTGTGTGTGTGTGTGTGTGTGTGTGTGTGTGTGTGTGTGTGTGCCAAGTTGCTCATGGGATGTTAAGATAACCTCAGGTGTCAGTCCTGCCAACTTTGATAGAATCATGGTCTCTTCTTGTTGGTGGTGTGCTGTTCACCACTGTGAACACCAGGGTGGCTAGCCTATGACCTTCTGGGGCATTCCCCTGTCTCCACTGCCCATCTTGCTATATGAGCACTGGAATTAGAGACCTACACTACCATGGCCAGATTTTTTTCCCTTTTTTTTTAATTAGTAAGAAATTTTCTGTTAATTTTACATACCAACCACAGATACCCCTCTCCTCTCACCCCAAGCCTTCTCCCCCAACTCATCCCCCATTCCCACCTCCCATGGGGAGTCAGCAGAGCCTGGTATCTTCAGTTGAGGCAGGTCCAAGGCCCTCCCCACACAAAGGCTGAGTAAGGTGTCCTGTCATAGATACTGGACTCCAGAAAGCCAGCTCATGCACCAGGGACAGATTCTGATCCCACTGCCAGGGGCTCCTTAAGCAGGTGAAGCTACACAACTGTATGACCAGATTATTATGGGTTCTGAAGACTGAATTCAACTTCTCACATTTGCTTGGTAAGGACTTTATCCACTGAGCCATCTACCTAGTCCCAGAAATTTTTTTAATGGCCTAAAAATGTTAATTGTTTTCTACAGAGTTGAGTGGTAAGCTAATACTCCCACTCGAGTCTCATTAATAAAATGTGATCATCCATTTTTCTCTTTAAAGTGCGGCATGACATATATTTACTTGTCCTAATTAAAACGAGCTAAAAATAAACGTTTTAAGAATTTGGGGGCATGCTTAGAGCTTTCTTGGAGACCAGCAGAACTGGATCTGGGAACTGCTTTTCTAAGAATACTACAACTTGGTAGGGACAGCTTTGGACTCTCCTTATCTGTAATGTTCAGTGAGAGTGAGAATCAAGATTTTTTTTTTTTTTCTGGTCTCTGCTGTGAGTCTTTTGCATTGCAGCCCTGGTCCCACCCATATTTCTTCTGAAAAACCTTGGAGGGAATCCCCAGCTGACCTGGTTTGCTCCCTGCTGCTGGATAAAACATGGAGGGAAGGGTTTATTTGGCTTACTGGTCACAGTCCATTATTGATGGAAGCAAGGCAGGAACTCAAGGCAGGAACTGCAGCAGGGACTATTGAGGAATTCTACTTACTGGCTTGCTTCCAGGCTGCTGCTCAGTTACCTTTCGTATATATCCCAGGCCTGCTTGCACAGGGACGGCACCACCCATAGTAGGCCTGGTCCTCCTCCATTGATCAACAACTAAAAAAAAAAAAAAAAAAAAAAAAATGCCCTACAGACATGCCCACAGGCCATCTAATGGGGACAGTTCTTCAGCTGACATTTCCTTTTCCCAGGTATGTCAGGTTGTCAACAAAACCAACCAGGACATACACTAATGAAGGAATGTTTATAAACTCATTTCATTTTTTTTTTTTATAACCATGCCTTAAAATTTTACGCTCAACCACTGTAGAGTCTCATTACATTTGCAGAATCCATTCATCATTTAACAACCAGTTTCCCTCTTGTTTTAGCTATTTTTCTACTTTATTTCCTGTGTCTACCCACTCCTTGCTGGAGCAGTCATCCCAATACATTTAATGTGTATGTTTTTGTTTATGCTTTTACAAAATGCATATTGCTGTTCTGATTGCATACATTTTTATGTTTGTGATATGGGGCTATGTACCTAATTTCTTTTCATGTATTTTACACTTAACACTATATCTTTTGATAGAAACTTACTATTATGTACACTATCAATCTATTTTTGATAACCTTTTTGTTTCTTTGGGTTTGTGTATTTGTTTGTTTGTTTTGAGAAAATGATCTCACTATATAGCCTTTGATGTCCTGGAACGTGATAGGTAGAACAGGATAGCCTTGAACTCACAGAGCTCCTCTTGCCTCTGCCTCCCCAGTGCTGTATTAAAGAATGTACCACCACCACACCTAGCAGGTTTTGCTAACTCTTGTGTGATTCCCAATGACCTTTTTTCTATTACAAATAAAGAATGAGGGGCTGCGGCTATGGTGTGGTCATATAACACTTGCTTAGCACATACCAGACCCGGGGTTTGATCCCCAACCACAGACAAGCAATAACAACAAACCCCCACAATAATGACAAAAACAGAATAAAGGATCAGACAAAAAAGTTAGGTCTTTGTTTCTACAAAGTTTTTGTTTGTTTGTTTGTTTGTTTGTCTGTTTTTTTGTTTGTTTGGCTTATATTTTTTTTGAGACAGATTTCTCTACATACCCATGCTGTCCTAAAACTTGCTTTGTAGACCAGGCTAATCTTGAACTCAGAGATCTGCCTACTTCTGCCTCCCAAGTGCTGTGATTAAAGGCATGGGCCACCAGTGCCCAGAAACCTACAGTTTTATTTTCATTGGAGGATGGATATAACAAATAAGTACACTAAGGTCTCATCACTCATTCCAGGGGGTGACAGGCATTTATTGAATGGTTTTCATGTGTTTCAGATGTTAAGCAGTGAGAAGAAAATAGCGAAGATGATAGAAGGAAGCCTGTATTGATTATATAAGTCTTATAGATCATACAAGACTTAAGATTTAAGGTCAGTGAATTCCTGGATGGTTTAATGCAACGAGGTGATATGCTGTAGTCTGTGTCTTTATTCTGGACACAATATGAAGAGTGAGTCTGGAGGGAACAAGAACAGATTCCAAGACACTAGCCGGGAGGCTGTTGCAGTAAAACAATGAAAAACAGGGGTGGTATCCGTCAAACAGAAGAGAGAATGGGGTGACGGATTTTAGAGATCGAACAGGATTTTAGAGAGGCTTTGCTAAGAGTCATTGTGAGAGGGAATAATAATAATAATAATAATAATAATAATAATAATAATGAGAAGAATCTCTAACACAGAAAAAAGGAGACTGAATGTGAGTTGTGTTTGAGTCATGTTGACTAAGCAGGAAGTGCCAGGTAGGAACTAAGCCTCGGGATCCGATTCTCAGAGAAGTACTGAGGAACGGAAGGTGCAACCAGGAATCATCACACACAGATGGACTGTAAAATCACTCTGTTCAGAAGGCTTCTGCCATGTCAGGAGGAAAGGGACCTAACTCCTTGAAAAGCAATTCGTCTGAAACTCAGTGTTAAAGAAATAAGGCCTCCAAACAAGACCACTATATAATTTAGAAAGGAATCATATTGTACGTTGTTCCAGGGCAAATTTGGGTGGACGGAAAGCTGTCTGGTGGACGGAAATTACTCATTTTTGTTGGGGATAAGACCATGACAGGCTTTGGCAGAGAGTCGACAAACAGTGCAGTTTTTCATGGTATTTAATGAAAGGCTGAAAGTCCCCTCTTTGTTCAAAGTAAGAAGGCGTATAGAAGAGAAAACAGATTCTTCATGACAATACAATTCAGAAATATCAAAAGATATATCTTTTATAATCAAATAAATAAAGCCAATTAGAATTGAGTGAGTCACTGGAGACCTCCCTCGGAGTTCAAGTCCCGCGTTGAAGTTCCTGCTTAGGCTTGGGGAGAAAGCACAGGCAAATGGAGGGATTCTTCTAATAGGTAAGGGATGAGTGGAAAGCATCTAAACACACTACGTCTATTCTCAAAACCTCGGCTAAAGTGTGCAAATGTTTAGTTTACTTATGCTAGTGTTGACATGGTAAGATTAATGCCTCAGCCCTTTCTGAAATGATGTCCTATATGTGTTACAATTGCCGATTGCATCCTGTTTTAATTTTCAGATCTGTATGTCCTGAAGGTGGTGGCTCACAATGCCAACACTGACTTGGGGTAACACCACTGTAGGCCGAGTAGCTCAGAAGAGATAATCCCTCCCAATAGTGTTAGACTTTCAAACCCAAGCTTATATAATGGTTATTGGGGCTTGAGAGACAGCCCAGGGGCTTAGAGCACTGGTCTGGTTGCTCTTAGAGAAGACCTGGGTTCGATTGCCAGTACTCATATGGCACGTCACAACCAGAGAGACAGAAAAAAGGGCTTCCAAGTGAGCAGACATCTCGGCTAACCTTTATTTGGAAAAACAAAAATCAAAATCGTGAAACCAAAAATCAAAACTTCTGGCTGGCTGGAGCCTTGCTCTCAGATTAGATCTCAGCTTCTATTTAGCTTTCTTACTAACAACCGTTTGTTATTAATTCCAAGTTACTCAGCTCTGCCTAGTGATCCTGAGTCCAGGAGAGTGAGGAATCAAACCCAGCTGGATGTACAGCCCTTAGCACCGTGACGGGACTCACTGTGTCTACCAGCTTTGCTTTTCTGTGGTTAGGTCCATTCTGCCAATCGTGAAAATATCTGTAGGGGTGGGGGTGGGGGGATGGGGGAGTAAGCAAAAATGAGTAAGAGAGAGAAGGCAGAGTGTGGGGGGCGGGGGGTATACAGGCAGAGAGAATAAGAGATGTAGAGAGGCACGGGTACAGAGACAGGTTTGCCAGCAACTATGTGGCCATGGTCGGTCTACACGTGAAAGAAGAGGAGCTCGAATGCTGTTCCTGTTGAAAAGGAATGGGTGCTGAGCCATTTCCCATGTCCTCATGGTTTTCTTACCCAAAAGATTCAGAAGTTCCGAGAAACATTCTTCTGACGTCTTTACATCAACAGAAGTCTTGCAATGCTGCTACCCAAAGCTGACAATGCTGTCATGTAACCGGTATATTTGTGTGTGATTGGTGGCATCATTGTTGGGCACAAGGCTTTGGAAAGCTATTGATCGACTGTGATCAATAGTCATAAAATGTGCTTATATTTGATGACTCAGTTATCCCCCTAAGGGGTTACTGCAGGGGAATAACTCAAATTTAAAAATTCAAGCATGTAAAAATGTTTATTCAACATTATCTGTGCTAACAAGTTGGAAATGGTCGAGATGCCAACCACGCGGGAATAAATAAGTAAATTATAGCACAACAATTGAATGAAATATTGAGTACTTGTTACAGAGCAATTATGAAGAGTATATAGCAAGCATGCTAAGTGGAAACTGCTGTCTACAAAAGTATAGATACCCTTTGATAACACAAAATGTGTAAGGGTCAAACCCAGCAGGCTCCAGAGATGGACCCGCCAAAGTGGAGATGCCAAAGGAAAGGAGAAATGAGAAATGGATGCACAGAAATGCTGGGATCCAGTTGTCTGAGCTCTCTGATGGAGAAATCACAGCACCCCAGAAGCTCACCATGGTGATATATAGAATCAAATAGGGAGGCAGGGTTATTTCGTTTAGTTGAACAAGCCGGTGGGGTTATTACACCCAATAAGCATGGAGATGGGGTTTATGGTATACAGCTGGGTCAAGGGGACAGGTTCAGCTAATCTTGTTAGGAGCAGTTCTGTGGGGGAGCAGTTTTCAGACTGTAAACATCTCGTGGGGAGAGAGCTATGGTGGACGCTTTCTGTACACACTGTTAACATCTACACATGGAAGGGAAGAGGTTGCCATTTTTCTTTGGGTCTGAGGCTAGGATCTTTGACATGGTGATGCCCGTGTCAACAACACATGTTCACTCATGAATGAAGCCTCTCAGGACTTCCTCTGATCCCCACATGTAAGAATATAGCTAAACCTCTAAAAGGAATATCTAAGAATAACAGTCCTGTGGTTGGAGGGAGACTATATTGGGGAAGTTCTTTCACTTTCCATTTCTTCCAATATTGGCATAGTTGCAAAGTCTAACAAATATTTTTAACAATAAAATGTCTAGGATTAAAGAAAGATTATCTCAACTTCTTCATAGGGAGTTTTTCAAGGATCAATGAGGTATCACTAAAATGTTTAGGAAGTGTCCACCACATACTGAAGAAGCAGTAAATACTAGCCATCAATATTGAGACAACACACAGAATGTATCACAGACTATTAGATGATAGAGAATGACTTTTTCACTGGAGCCTTTTCTAGTGGAAAGAGAAGTGAGTTCTCCTTGCCATAAACCTCCCTATCAAATCACACTCCCTTACTCTACTGGTGTGACCTCTAGGGATTTCTGTTAGATTCATGGTATTTCTAGTGAGTTTATGGCAAAATTTATTGTCTGGCCTTGGACCTGAAGGGCAGTCCTCTTAGAAAGCATTGCTGGGAAGATCAGAAAATACTGTAGATGTCTGTCAGTGCCTTGATTAATATTGCCCAGTCGGGAGTGGGTGGGGTGGAGAAGGGTGGATGGTTATAGAGGAAGAGGGAAGATAAAACGGACTTTTAAAAGTCAATCACATAAGTAATACATGAATACAGCCCCTTTCTACAATCTGAGAAAATGACAGCTATCATTTCTAGTCCAGCCTAGAATCCTCTGTGACACCTATATTAGCCTGTTCAAGCCACCATGACAAAATTCCACAGACCAGGTGCCTAAATCAGCAGAAATTTGTTTTCTCACACTCAGGTAGATTGGTAAGTATAAGACCAGGGTTCCCACAGGGTTTGGTTTCTAGGGAAGACTCCTGTTTTGGTTCCCAGCCAGCCAGCTGCCTAGCCATTTTGTCCTCAGGAGTCCATTCCTTGGTACATATTATGGGAAGGGGAATCAAAAGATAAAGAGATTTCTGCAATATAAAGGCAATAATCCCATCGAATCTGGCTCCACCCCTACCCCTTCTGGCCTCACTAAATCAAATTACTTCCTTATTCCGAATGCAAGCATTTTTGGATTAAGGCTTGTGATGTGACATTATTCTTGAAAGATGAGAACAAATGTCTATTCACTCCAAATAGGGAGCCAAGGGCAGACCACGGTAAGGATACCACCACAGTCCAGCATGGTGAGCCAGTAAGTTTTATCAGGGTCACTTGCAGGAGCATGGGTGAGGGGCTACTGACAGGAGCAGAAATGCCTCAAAAACAACTGTATCCCCAAGAAAGAGCTCACTCCAGCATGGGTGACAGCTGACAAAAGCTGGAAACCTGGAGCACACGGCACAGCCTGCGGGCAGCTCAACAGTTTGGAGAGCGTCCTTTGCAAGTAGCTCAGTTGTCTGAAGCCTCTTCTTGGCAGCTTGGGCTATGTGGGGGTGTCTGTCATTGGTCCTATCTGCTTACATACACGTGAGGAGGGAGGGTCTAGTACATCTGGTCAGCTTTGTGACTTGGGAAACTCTGTGTTGTTTACCTCCTCAGCACTAACAAGCTTGACTTTAGAACATTCTGGATGATAACAAATTTCACTGTAGAATGGAACATTCTACCTAGGAAGAAACTACCATATAACAAATCTGCACAGGCGCATTTGGAAGGATCCAAATATTTAGTTCATATCAATACCCTCTCCAATTGTGACTCCTATTACCATTCTCAGTTACAGATTTTCCTAAAAATGAAAAAAATGTAATCATAGATTTTATGAAGTTATTTTTGCTCTGAGAAGTTTTTAAAAATCTTTCAATGCATAGACTTTAATACACACACACACACACACACACTCTCTCTCTCTCTCTCTCTCTCTCTCTCTCTCTCTCTCTCTCTCTCTCGCACACGCACGTACGTACGCACGCATGCACGCATGCACGCACACATTCACAACCATAATGCTTTGGTGAATTTTCACAGCAGTACATAGATGCTGACTTTGATATTTTTTTAGGTAATGTTTTTATTCTTAGAAATGCCTTTTTGAATTTTAACTATTGTATACTATTCTAAAATATGATTGCCACACTGAATTTTATATAATTGACATATTACTAAACATTCATGTGTAAACTCTTTTTACAGTTGAAAACAATTAGGCAATGAAAAGCTTCATTTATGCCTCTTGATGTAAAATCTGATTGTTTCTCAAAGTGAACTCATAAAATATGCACGTTATCAATTTTACTAGTGATTGCCCCATTGCTGAGCAAAAAGTACGGACTCAGAGCCTTGCTAGGAGGCTCCTTGATCATCCTTGCCAACACTGATATTATCAAACACTGCATTCTTTGCCTATCTGCTGAGTACAAAAGAGAAAGTTACCTTGTTGCTTAAACCTGTATTTTTCTGAGTGATGTTGCAGCACAGCGTGTTCTGGGCTATGCATTGGCCAACAGCATTCCTAAGTATTGCCTTTTGACATCATTTGCTCATGTTATTCCTAGCACTAAACACACACACACACACACACACACACACACACACACAAAAAAAAAGAAAGAAAAAAAAAAAACTCACCACCACCACCACCAAAAAAAACTAAAAAACTTATCCAGTCTCTATGACTTGCTGTATGTTGAACCTTTGTCAACTGGGTCCTAAATACATCCTCCCCAATCTGCCACCAGCCCTTTTATTACAATTTATGGCATATTTTGACTCAGACGGTGTTAATTTTGGAAGTAGCCACATTTTCTGATATTTTGCCTTTCATAGCTTTTGCCTTCCGTGTCTTAAGAAGGTCTCTCCTGTCCCTAGGTTGAAACTGTTTTCTCTAGCAGACTTAGGTCTCATGTCTGTTCTCTCTTTTTTTGTTTTAGGTATGTCACCAACCTGGGATTGTTTTGAGAGTGCTACAAGACAAGAACTCACATTATCTTTTTCTGAATCGACTGCTGGTTGTCCAGTGGGGAAAACTGATGTGTTGGAACCTCCTTCCAAAGATGGAGAGATCCCCCCATAACTCACTACTTTTGGACCAAGCTGCATGTGAACACGGCCACCTCAGCCTCTCTTGAAGGATGGAGCCAGTGAAGGGCAGTGGTTCTCAACCTTCCCAAGGCTGCCACCCTTTACCACAGTTCCTCATGTCGTGGTGACCCCCAAGCATAAAAGCACTTTGTTGCTACTTCATAACTGTAATTTTGCTTATGTTATGAAGCATAATGTAAATATCTGTGTTTTCTGGTGGTCTTAGGTGACCCCTGTGAAAGGGTCTTCTGATCCCTCAAGGGGGGTCATGACACACAGGTTGAGAACCACTGGCCTAGGGTATACTCATTCTCCACAAAATAAATACAGGTTGCCAGTGTAATTTTAGCAAAACCAAAGATTAAACTTGAATCAAAGCTTACTTTAACACTGATCCCTCTCAAAAAGCCAGTCATCCTTTCTACAAATCTAATTATCAGCCTCTGTTTTTATCTCTTTTATAATTAAAATTTTCCTATAGCTTGGTTTTTGGTTGAATGAGCCTGTATTTGAATGTAGACGATTTGCTGACATTAAGGGAAGATTTGCCGTAACATTAGATGCATTGGGAACCAACTCCTCGTCTGTTAAATTACCAGCAGCACTGAACACCACGTGCCACAATGATATTTTGGACTTGTGTGTAATTTTCAAAAAAGCAGAAAGAAGGGACTCTATTAGGAGCTTGCTGCTTCTGCACGAAGACACTGCGTTGGAGCTGGCGGTCACTGACGGCCTGAGTCACTTCCAGACATTAAGCTTTGGCCAGGCTGCCTTAATACCCAGTTGCCTCATTTGCTTTGGCTCTTGGAGAGAGGTAATGAAAATACTTGCATATTAGAGTCATCCTAATGTCTAAGTGGTCCAATGTCTCCCAAAGGGTCTAGAAAAGCATCCAGAAGGCAGTTTCCAAAGTTGGGGAGAATTTCAACTCTGTGGGGGTGCTGCTATGATGATTTCTTACTTTTGTCCATTAAAATCTCTGCACATTTTCAAGCTATCTTTTTATTATCTCTGTGTGTGAGTGTGTGTGTGTGTGTGTGTGTGTGTGTGTGTGTGTGTGTGTGTGATAGAGTCTTTGTGCCAAATTCACTGTCAAAGGAAGTTGAGAGATGCCTTTGTGGCCAGTACCCTGATCCCAACACCCAGTATAATTCCAAAGAAAGGTGAGCCTCACACACAGGCCAGGCTGACTCAAGCCTGAGTTATGAAAGGGATATGGGAGATTTTGGGACACTCCATGGGGATACTACGCATGTCTCAATGAAGCTTCCCCATGCTTCCTGGTTTATAGACTGAGGCACTCTTGGTGAGCAGCTCTGGAGAGTTCAGATGGACCATTTCAGATATACTAGGGCTCCTGGTTGTCCAGGCCATCTGGGTTTTCTGGGTCTTGATCCTGCGCGCTTTTATCACATAAGCTACCTTCTCCACCAGCCAGACTCCATCTTACCAGCTGACTGTCCTCCTTTCTTTTTCTTCCTGCCTTCCTCAGGTTTCCTTTTTGTTTCTTTCTTTTCTTCCTTTCTCCTTCTGCCCCCCTCCCCAAAAGAGAGCAAGGGAAAGACAGTTGAGGCACAGGAGGAAGACAGTGATCTGTAGGCCAGGAGTTGAGTCCTCAGCTGAGTCACCATCATTGGCTACATGTATTATCTTGACTTCCCATCTCTAGAACTCTGAGAAAATGCTTTTGTTCTTCAACCCATGTAGTCTTATCATATTTTGATGTGGTAGACTCAACTGACGGACACAGATGTCTGGATGGAGGTTATAACATGACACACTGACCTCCTACTCTGATCTATGGACATGAAGAGCTGAAACAACCATCAACTAGTGCAGTGTTCTCAATCTTCCTAATACTGAGACCTTTTAATACAGTTCCTCATGTGGTGGTGACCCCCAACCATGAAATTATATTGTTACTACTTCATAACTGAAATTTCGCTACTGTTGTGAATCATAATGTAATATCTAATATTCGGGATATCTGATATGTGACCCTTGGGCAAGGGTCGCTCAACCCCAAAGGGGTCGTGACCCACAGGTTGAGAAAAGCTGAACTAGAGAGCCAAGACCTACCTGCTCATCTAGAGTAAGCATCCTCCTTCTTAACCTCCTCTCTTAGGTACCCACTTAGGCAGAAGGCTGTGAGCTTTTGAGACTTTTTTCCTCACCTACCACACCTATAACAAAGACAGGTTAGGAAAAGAAAGACATTAACTGATTTTATATGGTAGGGCAGCCTTCAGAAATAAAGTCCCAAAGACGCAGAGAAAGCTCTATTTTTGTGTTTCATTCAGAGAAATGTATGGAATGGACAATGAGATTGCACAAAAAGTTCTAACCTAAGGATAATGGACCCAGGGAAAACCCAGCTGGGCCCATTTATTCCGACTCTTCTTGGGATCTCTGTGTGACATGCCTTCCTCCTGAGCTAATGAGCATCTTAGAGTGACTATCAGGCGCAGTGGGTTAGAGAATTACTTTATGACCAGTTCACACAAAAAGGAGAGGAAGCCAGAGTGCCTTTCCCCACCTAGGTTTTATGATTGGCTTTGAGAAAGAGGGGTTCCAGTTTCACGAACTGCATAAGGGAAGATGAATTTTCATTTCCATGGCCTGACCTGATCTGTAAGGAAGCAAGAAAAAGCCAAGAAAAACTTGCTTCCCACAAACCAACCATGTCTAATAGTCCAAAGTATTCACCATGCCACTTGGGGGGCGGATTTCTTGAGTCGTACAACATCCATCTCTACTCCGATGACTGAACACCTTCCCAAGCAAACAGTACTATTTTGAAAATAAACTGTCTACTCAACGTTAGACCAAGACATTGCATTCAAGCCAACTCTATACTTGTATAAAGTCAGATGTCAAGGGAAGATGCAAGAGGGTGAACGGTGGAAGAAGTAGACTAGATTATGGAATTGTTATTTTGTATCAAGTCATGAGCATTTGCTGAGAAACTTAGACTTCTTCAGTAAGGACCTGCTGGAGAGAAGGAGGCCTCCAAAGGAAACGGACTTTGAGATAGAGAGAGGAAAAGCCTTAGGTGCATAGATGTAGGAGGCTGCAAGGTCAAGGTAGGGTGAGGAGTGGGGAAAGGAAGAGGTGAGGAGGCCAGACACTTGGTAGAAAGGCCAGGTACTACAGACTGTAGTTTTTTGTTTGTTTGTTTGTTTTTGTTTTTGTTTTTGTTTTTGTTTTTGTTTTTGTTTTTTTCTCTGAAGGAAGCAAGAAAGAAATTCTGGATAGTTTTAGCAGAAGTGGTAGGGACGGGGGAGACAAGATTTTAATGAATGAATTGAAGAGTCATGTTGACTGCTATTGGGCATTAGCTTGTGGGCAAGTGAGGTCAGCAAGAGGGTCATAGGTTAAAATGCTGCTGGGCACTCAGATGAAGGTGGTGGTGGCTTAGACCCATGCAGTAGTGATGGAGAGGAGGCATTTCAGGACCAATTTAAGGATAAGCCACAAAATTTGCTGATGGAGAGTATGTAACAAATGAGAAAGATGGGGGCGGCGGGGGAGGGGGAGCAAAGAGTCAAATTTTCTACGCTGGATAGCCAAAGGACAGCATCATTCAGTGATAGGGTGTGGACTCCATAGAGCTCCCGCAGGGGCTGAGACATCAGGGTGATTCTTGGCCCACAGTGAGAGTATTTAGTACTGGAATGCAACGTTCTTAGTACCTTGTATTTGGAAGAATACAAGTTAACCAAACCAAACCAAACCCTAACATAAGGTATGCGTTGACTAAGAAATTAGGGAATCAGGAGGGGAATTCCCTAAAACAAGGGGATATAACAAAAAAGGAAAAGTCAAGACATGGGCTATAATAATGCAAACACTTGAATAGAGGGCGCAGTAGTGAGGAAGAAGCCCGGTTAGGGACTTCCACAAGCTGGCTTCACTAGAAGAAAAGCCTTTAAGGAGTTGTTTGGAGAAGGAAATGACTCAGTTGCTTTGAGGCAGGGAAAGAAAGGAAGAGAGTGAGACCTTGGCCGCTTTTTTATGAGTCGCTGATACAGCTCACAACACAGAACTTTATGAAAACAGGCATGTAGATTTCCAGCTCAGATGGTAAGCTATTATATTCTCGGTTCAGTTAATGACTGGGGGTGGGGTTCCAAATCAGAGAGGCGGTCCCCAGTGGCGGCTGGATCATTTGAATCTCTGGGGGTGTACCGAGTTTCATAGTATTGGTTCCACTCACTTCAGCCTACAGGCTCTACCCGGAAACTCTTCAATCTAGCTAGTTAAATGTTAGCAGTGTTTTACAGAATAATTAACTAGAGACTTGTCCCAAGTACAAAATCTCAAGTAAAGTCAACGAAATCATTCTCTTTTATTGTCATCCACGTATAGGGTATTTTTTTCTGAGTCTAATTCAATAGTATTATTTTTATAGCTTAGCTAAAATCCAAACCTATCATTTTTTTTTAATTACATTCATTTATCTATCTGTGTGAATAAGTGTCTGTGGGCACATGTGTGGATGCCAAAAGACAATTTTTGGGAGTAGGTTCTTTCTTTCTACTATTGTGGGTTCAGGGGATTGAACTCAGGTCTTTAGGCTTGGCTGCAGATGCCCTTACCTGCTGAACCATCCTACCGACCCCACCATATAATCTTTTTTTTTTTCTAATGGTTTTTCGAGACAGGGTTTCTCTGTGTAGCTTCAGAGCCTATCCTGGAACTCATTCTGTAGACCAGGCTGGCCTCGAACTCATAGAGATCCGCCTGCCTCTGTCTCCCGAGTGCTGGGATTAAAGGCACGTGCCACCACGCCCGGCTGCAAACAATCTTTTAAATACACTCACCGACGTTGTCCACAATTATCCACCCTAAGTTTAGATGTTTGAAGCAGCTCTTCCCGGTTTTACGGCTTTCATGCTAATGCAAGGGTAACACCACGTTGTCGCCATCCCTCTGGCTATGAAATGATTCCCAAACATACATTTATCAAAAACAGCCTGTAAACATCCCTCAGTTGATATCAGTACAGTTTTCCAGTGTAATCTAAAAATTAAAATTGGAACAACCTGAAGCATGCATTTTTTTCTGTGAGTCTGTGTGTGCCAGTATAATCCTTCCTTCTAGTGGGGCCTTCTGTGAAGGGAAGGCCTAGAAGTGGGTCTCATAAACAAGTGTATTTTAATTTTCATCATTCCTCTGGCCAAACAGCAAATGACAAAGTGGTATTCCATCAGTCAATTTATCTAATTTTGAGTGGGATAAATTACATTTAGGTAATTGCACTTTTAAACAAACTCATATCCAAGTAGATATCGTTATGTCTAAATATTAGGAAAAAGGGTGGTTACTAGGTTAGGCTGGAAAAAGAAAAAGCCAGAGACAACCCTTGCTCTGCCTATCGTGTAACAAGCGAATTCAACTGCATCTTAAAGGACTTTTGTGAGAGAGAGAAAAAAATAGAGTTGTGAGTTCTGGTTTACTTAACATGCATTGTTCATTCATTATCTTATTTCTAATCTACCATTCTCTTAATCTTGCAAACAATAATCTGATATGTCAAGGGACTGGAGGAGGGCTCTGCTGTGACACAGTGGAGTGATTGTTAGGCACTGGGGGAGGCAGAAGGGTGCCGCTATTCACTGAGGGGCGGACAGTAAATCACTGTTAGCCAGCCCCATTTCCATCACACCCAGTGGATTCCAATCGCAGCCTCACCTCCTGCCGTGGGTCTCCAAGACTTAACTTTCTCATTGCTCTCTGATTCCCGAGCATCTTGTCATATGTAGTCACCACTTATATCTCTAAGGCCCTTTTCCTTCACTGGAAAATGCCAGACACTGTAAGGTGGCAGTGCTGTGCCGGGGGTGGCCTTTATTCAGCTTCAGATCTGGAATCCCAAAATAAGAAAGGTGTAATTGCTTTCTAGTCTTTCTTTTTCTTTTTTTTCATTTTGTAAGTGCTGTTCTTTTACCTAATGATCGGTTCCTTAGAGTCTGGGGTCCTGACTGATTTTACTAGTTCATCCCTTCCTTTATGAATGGAGTCCTTGCTGTCTGCTAGGTGTTGGAGATAACAGCAAAAATCAGAGACTGTCCTAGGGCTGAAGGCTTCTAAGCAGGCAAGGAAGCTTTCAGCACAGCATTGCACAGGATCTTAGCTCTGGCTGTGGCGTAGGATATGTTCTATGAAGAAAACTTACGGAGTTCTTTGAGAATGAAAGAATAATGAGGTCTGTGTGCTCCTGTGTGTGTGTGTGTGTGTGTGTGTGTGTGTGTGTGTGTGTGTTCACATGCATACAGGGGCGGTATCAGGGAAGTCTCTCTTGAAGCAGAAGATTTGATGAAGAATGAGTAGAGGTTTTTGCCACATGAAAAAAAGAAAGTTGTAAGCAGAAGTATGTAGACAGGCCTTACATAGAAGGAGGAGTCCAGCTTTTTAAAACACACACACACACACACACACACACACACACACACACACACAGGATTTGCCGTATGCATGCTGAAACCAAACCAGGGTCCTCTAGAAGAGCAGCAAGTGCCATTAACCACAGGACCACCTCTCCTGCCAGAAAATTAAGCTATGTAACCATGTCTTATTTGTTAAGAAAAGAAAAAGAAAGAAAAAAAGAAAGGAAACAAAATGAGAGAATGTTGTCAATTGTTAACTCTAAGTGATAATAAAGATTGATGTTAGTTATAATTCTTTATCTTTTGGTTTACTCTATTTTTTCTTTTTAAAGAAAGAGAAGTAGGAAGAGAAGCAGGAGATGGGTAGTATGTCACAAAAGTCAGGAGCAGAAAGTGCTTCACAAGAGGAGAAACAACTGTGTTCACTCTGCTGAGAACTCAAGTAAAATGAAAACCTCAAATACCCACTGCAAAATACTCACTGCCTTGGATGCAACTGAAGAACTTAGGAAAAGCCTGGTGGTGGATTGCTAGGAACAGACAAAACAAATAGCAGACTAGATCTAGTGGCTTTGGCGACACTTGGTTTTGGAAGAGAGGAAAGCACATGGCGGCCTAAAAGGAGTAGGGGACCTAAAGAAAGACAATGTCACTTGCATCTTGATGGGAAGATGCAGAAACGGGGCTAAAAACACCTGGGCAGAATTTCTGAGGATGGCTTAGCTGTGGAGCACTTGGGAAGGGACTGGCTTTATATTGGAGAAATGCTCCCACCATCTAAGGGGAGACACTTGAGAAATGAGGAGCAAACCCATCCCAGTATGCTGCACAACAGCGTCTGAATAGTCCAACTATGGCCAACCTCCTGCCTCTGGAAGTCTCAGCAGTCCCAACCTGAAGGCCTGGAAGAAGATTCCTGGAGAGTTTCGGGTCCTCGATCCATGTGGGAAGACTCGGGTTGCTGGGGACTAATGTTCTTGAAGGATGCAGCAGCAGTAGCAGCAGTAGCAGCAGCAGCAGCAAACGTAGATGCACTCACCATCGAAAAGCAAAGACAGGCAGGCAAAGGACACCGTTTTCTCCTCAGAGATGTTTATATCTGGGTCAATTGTAGGAAGGCACCCTTACAGACCTGTCTAAAGGTTTGTCTTTCAAGTCTAGATTCCATCAAATTGACAGTCACGATTAATCATTATAATTATAATAAAGCTGTCCAGTGCAAGAACAGAGACTGTTGATTTTTACCATAATTCAGGGCTGGTTAATGAGTGTCAAATAGGTGTTGACAAAACAGCCAAGGAACTGGAGAGAGGGAGTGAAAATGAGAAGGGGGGAGGGAGGGAGGGAGGGAGGGAGGAGAGAGAGAGAGAGAGAGGAGAGAGAGAGAGAGAGAGAGAGAAAGAGAGAGAGAGAGAGAGAGAAGAGAGAGAAAGAGAGAGAAAGAGAGAGAGAGGAGACAGACAGAGACTGTGCGCTGGAGAGAGAAAGCAATGTTTCAGAACATACCCAGGGTGCATTGTGATAGTGGTTCCATGAAACTGCACTTTAGAATTGCCTGGCAGGTTCAACAAATACCCATGCCCAGATCCCATCTCTGACACCTGGGCAGTTGCGTCCTTTAAGACACTCCCTGGTGGTAATAACAGCAAGGGGATTTTGAAGCCACAGATTTAAATAGAAAAGGAGTTTGACTAAGACGTTTGGGATACAGACAGGTTTCTGGTTGTAAGTGAGACTCCCAAACTAGGCTCCCTGGGGTCCCCCAGGATTTCATAACCAAGGGGGGGGGGGTCAGAGTGCCGGCATCCCTTTCTCCCAGGCTTTTTATTTTAAAGCAGAGATTCTCATCAAATGCCTAGATGTGTTCTTTAAAGGAATGCTATGTGAGCCTATGTTTCTTTTTTTTTTTTTTTTTGTCTTATTTTACCCCCACCCCACCCCATCCCACCTTTTCAGGTGATTTGAGGGAAGTGGGTGCTGTCACATAGGTGTTGTTGGGAGTCATTAAGGGTGGCTTCCAGCCCTGACCTAATTCTTGACACAAGGGAAGCCACCTCTTTTCTCTGGGCCTCCACCTGACCCCTGTAAAAATGTGACCTCAGGACTGATGTGGAGGATGACAGGGATGCTTGTTAATGCTTACCAGGAAGTGAGTGCCCTAGATTCTCCATCTATTCACCCCGGTTAATCCACCACATTCCTGGGAAGTGAGTAAGTTACTAACCCCAGGGGCAGGTAGGTCAACTGCAGCTCTAAAAAGATAAGGGATTTGCCTAAGATGACCGGCTATTATGTTGCCTGGCCCCCAGGTGGCTGCCTAAAACACTCCACAACCATGCCACTAAACTACAAAACCAGCTGAGGTTTCAAATTCTAACGTTCTGTGATTTTTTTTTTTTTTTTTTTTTACTCTCATTGGCCGTTTTCTCTTGACTAGCAGGGTAAATTACAGACTCCAAGAGTTTTGGAAGGGCAGTGATTTTGCTGAGAAGTCAGGCTTTTGGGAGAGTCAGGCTGCGAAGGGGTGACGGCACCATGAGGTTTCTAGAGGTTGACTTTTCTTCCTGGTTCCTGGAGCATCTTTTCTCTGGCAGGTAGAAAAGCAGTACCACGTGTTCAGGACATTGGCGCCTAATTGGATGCTGAGATTTTAGGATCTAATAATTGCTAGTAAGATTCTGGGTGGTATTTCTTTACCGTCAAAAGTAAATTCAAATTCCTTCCCTCTTGTAGCCCACAATTTTAAATTAGGTAAATTTAATCTCCCTCCTCGTGGCTCGGTGATACTACAAGTTAAACACGCAAGTATTAATATTGAAAATAATTACCCTTTAAACAATATCTTGAAACGCGATGTGGGGCACTTCCAATATATCCATAAAGCAAACAAGACAGCTTAATTGTTTGTTTCTCCAAGGGAAGGAGCTAAACCGGAATTAATTTGGTTCAGTCTGTGAAACAATTCGTTTGCTCTGCCTAATTCTGCCAATTAAAGAACTTTTCCCAGACATAATTAGCATGTAAATCAGCGGTGGGGAGCGAAGAGGGAGCCTTGGCGACCCGCGCGGGGTGGAGATACCGGACGAAGGACCGAAAGCCACCGAATCTGCCCATCGCCAGCCTAAACCTGAGTATTCAGAGAAGTCTCCGCCGTGGGAGCCTGTCCCACCAAGCCCTGGGGCTAGGAGGGCAACACTGGGAGGCAGCGCCCACCCAAGCCTTCAGAGCCGGAGCAAGCCGGCCACCACCTCCCAAGCCCAGTCTTCCTCCAGAGTCGCGCGCGGGCGCTGCGCGCGCACCGAGGGCCGCGCCCCCAACCACCCGGGATCTGGATCGACTGTTGCCGGCCTGGGAAGGGTGGGGATAGCGGCCCCTGCTGGTCGTTTTGGAGAAGAGCAGAACTGCTTTTTCCCCCTTGAATCTTCCTTTCCCACCCTTTCCCCAGGTGGTTTTGGTAGCGAGAAAAAGCCCGAGGGCGGGGGAGCTGTGGAGGACATTGTCACGTAGTCGGTTTTTCTTTTCCAGAGCACTTACAAGCAGATTTTTTTTTTTTTTTGCACATGCTGGAATGGAATACAGGGAACGTGGACTTAGTGGCACTAGCCCCAAATTGGGAAACAGGTACAATTTCTAAGACGATGCTTTTCTGCCAACCTGGGTCTGAGACTCCGATCCTCCTTCCCACTTGCTTTTTCTCCGCTGACCTAACTAACGTGCAGTAGAGATTGCTCCGGGAGCTGCTTGGCCACCCAGCGTTACTTTCTTTGAAGGCTGCGGTCTCAGTAGGCACCATCTGCGAAACCTACTCTGGGAGCAGCAGCCCAGGCGCGCAATTGCTTGCGGGGAGCAGCCGGCGCGGCTGCGAGAGCGCCGCGGCTGGGGGAGGGGACCGTGGTGTGGCCTGACCAGTTGGCACAAGCCTGTAAACTGCAAGACTTCTTCGCTATTGTAAGTCCAAGCAGCGGAGAGAGGCCGTGCCTGCCATTCTTCACGCTCTCATAACAATAGAGCCTTGGAAATAGTTGGCGATTTCCCTTTTCCAAGAAGCTGCTGGATCCCCTTTGGTATTGTTTGAGTCTTATTTCTGAAGTTTACTCATTTCTAAGAACGATCCTCACCGCGGACTTTGAAACCAAAGACATTTTCAAACAGATCGCGGTCGTTAACCACGTTCTCGGCCCGTGGTTTATATGTTTATTTAACGTGTGCCATGAACGAGTGTGTGTGAGAAACTATTTTTAACCACGCCGTCTTGTATCCAATTCATCTGGGCAGGAACAGGGTCCATCACTTCCAGAATCTACCTCCTGATACAGTAATCAGAAATAGAAAGCTTCGCCGTCCCTTTAAAACTTTTCCATTTAAGAAAATCGATGGGCAAACTCTTTCTTGTAACTCGCTCCTCACTGTCTATTTTTATTTATTTTTCTGATTTGGCAGGGCTCAGCAATGCTGTCTGGGATTTCTTTTCTTTTTCTTCTTCTTCTTTTTTTTTTCTTTTGCTAGAGCAGATGTGGGGGTGGGGAGACGAGGGTTGGGCTTCTCCTGGAGTCGCCCCCGCTGGGACCTCCCGGGTGCGCGCCCCGGGGCGGGGAAATTGAGGCGGTAAGAAGCGGTGCTGGCGACTGAGTCCAAAGCGCTACCTGCAGCCACACGGCATCCAGCCTCCCCTTCCTTTGGCTTACTCGCACCGTCTCCCTCCCCTCTCCTCTCTCTCTCTCCCTCGCTCACACACCAAAGCTCTCCTTCGGGTCGGAGACGCCAGCCCGGGGAGGCGGGGTTGCTGGAGGAGAGTCCGCTCTGCGCAATCCAGTCCGGGACTTGGCTCCGCCCGGAGCGTCGGCCTCTCCGCTGACACTGGAGTAGTGAGCCGCACGGGGTGAGGCTGCAGCCAACTCCGCTCCCCACGCACTCGGCTGCCTAGGCGCTCGGGACGCAGCACACACCGGCGCTTTTCCGCGGTGCCGACTGCCCGAGATGCCCGCCTAGGAGCGTGCGGCCGCGGCCAGCGTCGCCACACCCGGGACACTGAGCTCGGGGTTGCAGAGCCGGCCAGAGCCCTGCACCTCTGCCTCAACCCCCCACCCCGCCCCCCGCCCTGAAATGACTAGTTAATGGGCGCTGGCACCGCTGAGGGGACTCAGAAGTGAATCCAAGTGGAATTTGGATTTGGAAAAGAGTTTCTTGAACATTTTACCCTGGTCCTCGTTGGGTTTTCTTCCTCTGGTTTTTTTTTTCCTTTTTCTTTTCTTTTTCCTTTTTCAATTTTTTTTTTTTTGCCTTCCCCTCCCGTCCTCTTCTGTCATTGGAGATGAACACAGCTCGTTTGCATCCCAGAAAGTAATCGCCGTGACTGTTGCCCCCAAAGAGACAAGCACACATGTAGGAATGACAAAGGCTTGCGAAGGAAAGAGCGCAGCTCAAGGCCCAGAGAGATCTTCTCGATAATGGATTACTAAATGGGATACACGCCGTGCCAGTCCGCTCCGAGCCGCGGCCGCCTGCCCGTCGATGCACCGAAAAGGTATGGCCCTAGCGTCCCTGAGCGCCCCACCTCCTGGATCCAGGCTCGGGGTAAGGGTCCCGGGGTTACCCCAGGTGCGCGTTGTGGGCTTTGTAGTGCCTGTGTTGTATTTGGTCTTATGTCTCTGTCTCCCGAGCGTTGTCCCTTCCTGGGGGAGTAGCCCCGAGCCCTGCCTGCAGCTCTTTTCAGTCCTGAACCCCAGAGACTCCGGGCTCCATGTCAGGAGCTTCCCCACCCGAGTCGCGCACACGACCGGCGCCGCCCCGGACCTAGCCCGAGCGGATGGCTGTCCTGCCCGGCGGTGTGTGTGTGTGTGTGTGTGTGTGTGTGTGTGTGTGTGTGTGTGTGCGGGACCCGAGGCTAAGAGCTCACTCTTGGGCCAGTAGGGAGGAGAGCGGCCCTGGAGGGTGGGATTCTCCAAAGCGCCGGGTCCTGGTGTCGAATGCTGGGGAAGGGGAAAGGGTTCTTCCCTCGAGGGGGCCAGGGAGGGTTGGGGAGTACAAGGCTGTTGTGTCCAGCCACAGGTTTAGGCTCTGGTGTGGGAGAAATGGTTGTACGAGGACGGTGGAGAAGAGATGAGGATCTTTTGTTATCAGTGCGGGGTCTGGGCTGGGCTCCGTGGAGTGCGTGAAACTTGTAATGGCCCTGAGCATCTGCGCGCCCTCTCTCTTGGTGGGATCCACTCTTCAGTCGCCGCTGGCACCAGAGGTTCCTGGCTTTGTTTGCTGGAGTAAGTGCCTAGGAGCGGTGTCTTGGTATGGCGCGGCGCCCCCGCCCTAGGTCCTGTCCCCTGCCTCAGCTCCCAACCCAGCGAACAGGGCACCATTTGTCGCAGCTGCGTCTCTCTCAAGCACCAAGCTCTCCACGCTAGGGCTGGCCCTGCTGCGCCCTCCTCCAAGACCTGTGCTGTCCCTCTCGAGAAAAGATGTACCCCGGGAGAGGGAAGGGTGGAGGAGACCTGGTAAGAAATAGCTCTGGGCTTGCCACTCTTGATGAAAGCTCTGCCGGGCTGCAGATTGTTGGGTGTCCTGACTGCTTGTTGTGTCCTGGAGCTTAGCCTCCGGAGCTGTGGGGCGCCCGAAGCAAGCTGGGCAGTTCCCTCTTAGTGACCCTCCTGGGTGGGCAGTGTCACTCCGCCCCCCCCCGATCTCCGGGTTTTTTCTCAGCTCCCCACGGAGGGAGACGGTATGAAGCAGGATCCTGAGATCTCCCGCGGGCGGTACAGAGCCAGGCTCCTGTCCCGATCCTGCATGACAGGGACGGAAACCGGACCCCGACATTTTTCCCGCTCGCTCGCCGCCCCTTTCCCAGCGCCTCCTCCCCTTTACAGTGCAGGGCCCCCGCACCCGGCGCTTCTGGAAAGTTTCTGTTATAGCTCAAGACTGCTGGAAACACCAGACGAGGAGGGCTCAGCTTGTTCAGTGTGACCCGGAGCTAATTGAGCGGACAACTGGGATGTGACTAGGAGCTAGATTGCCTGTCCACTGGAGAATGGCACCTCCTCTGGCCCGCAGCACTTCCTGGACCGGGGTCTCAAGCAGTTGGAGAAGGGCTGGGGGGGCCGGGGTTGGGAAGTGTTGAATTCAGGATGCTAATGTGATCACAAGTGGCGGACAGAAGCTGGCGTGAGGGCGCGTGTGGACACTGGCCCTGGCTCGCGGGCTCAGGAGTCTCTAGCTCCCAGCGCAGCATCCCGAACCCCCTGCGCCAGTCGCAAGGCATTGCAGCTCGCACTCGTCCAGAGAGGAGCAGGGCCAGGTGTTGGTGGAGTGGAGGAGAGGGGAACGATTGGAGGCGCTGTCCTCCTAGCCTGGGCCAGCGTTTCCAGGGGCGGCCTCCAGCCTGTGGGGAAGTAGGCAGTCCTGCGGGCAGTTCCGCCTCAGCCTGTGCAGAGCGATTGTGGCTGCCTTGAGAGTGTGGTGACCAAGCACAGCCACAGAGGGATCTCGCCCTATTTACTCTAGATGAAAATCGAGTTGTTACTGAATGGGATCCTTGAAAGATTTAAAATACAGGCGAACCTGGACACACACACACACACACACACACACACACACACACACACACTGTATTCGTAACTTTGCCATTTAATTCAGTCGTAGTCTTCTATTAGTGGATCTCAGAAAAAAAGCTATCGTTCAGTGCCCATCTGCTCTGGTTTTCATGCTTTTTTCGGGTAGCGAGGTCGAGTCTCTTTGCCTTGTTTTTCCTTAATCCTGGTGATTTAGGCTTTCCTTCCCATGCTGGACTTACATTTTGGCGTCAAATTCACCATCTGCTACTGTGATGGCAGGGGGTTGGTGGTTTTTGGATACATTAATCCTTTATTTAGCTTACTTCTCTCGAGGCAAAGACGCCTGGGCTCAGTTTTTGAATGAAAATACTCTACGCATTTTTTTCCCTCCTTACCCAAACAGCTACCAGAAGTCAAGATAGCAAGCATTTTATATGGTTTATAAATTCCATGTTCAGTCTTCTACAATAAACTTTTATTAAACTATTCCAGGCACCAAAGTTAATTATTAACCTAACCTTAAATACAGTGGCAGATCTGTGTCTCCTCCTATTAACCCAAACTGTCTGTTAAAACATAATTGCACTAGCTGTTGGAGTCTGGTTTACCCGTTTCTGTTTATATAGTAGCTTTCTATTTGAATCTTTGGTAACCTATACTCTCTTGTTTTTATTTTGGTTTTACACATTCTTGAATGAAGGACTTGGCAAGCCAATCTAAGCAGAAAAGAATGAGCAACAGACTTGAAACCTTGATTTTGTTAGGAGTCTTTAAATTCATCTTGATGTAAAGAAGTATTATATTTATATTTCTTATTTGCTGTGATTGGGAGTGATGGCCTCCCTCATGTGTTATATTTTATAGCTACAACCATTTAGAAATTACTACATTCCTGAGAATACATACATGAATGTTTCACAGACACCCTAAAATCATTGCCTTTGGGATCACCTGAAGAGTATGTGTTGGACAAAACAACTAAATTTAAATAGAGTGAAAATACATATGACCTTGTGTAGAACACTCAAGTAAATGATGAATGAATAAATGGATGAATGAACATGTCACACATGGTTCACTATTTTCTTGTTCAGTGGGCAGGTTTATTTTTCCTGTAGTGAAAACAGCCTATGCTTTCAAGTGAGTGGTGATGGCAAGGTGGTAATAAGGGTTACCCTTTGTACACACATACACACCCCTCCAGTTCTTTCTACATCTAGTAATGCTTTTGCTATCATTTAAAAAAAAAAAAAAGGACATTTGCATTTTGAGGAGGCGTGTCACATTGCACCAGCGAAACTGAGTGTGTTAAATAAGGGTGCCAGGAGTTACACAGGCTGTTACCATTGAGTAAAAATAAAGCATCCAGGTTTTAAGAACTTGTACTAAATTTACAGTAAGCACCAACGCTTTGAAAGTGAATGGGTAATTGCACTTTCATACGACATGGAGGGAAATACTGTTTTGCACAAGGAAGTGTGTGTGTGATACACATATTGTAGTTTAGCTCTCTTCAGAGTAGTATAAAGGGGTCTTGATGGGACGCAGGGCTTTTTAGAACTAGCTTTGGAAAGCTGGTATAGTCTCCCATCTAATTTGTTTACACAAAGGGAATCTCAGAACAAGCCTAACTAATTGAAATGCCTTAATTAGGCACCTGCCATTCCCCTCCACATAAAGTCTCGTCTCTGCCCTGCTCCTCCCTGCCACACCCTCCCTCAGGTTCCGACAGTTTCTTGCCCTCCTCCCAGAGCTGATTTGACGCTCTTTGATATATTTATTTAAGAGCCTCGTGTTATCGCACCTATGTTTGTACCAAAGGGAAGTGAAGCAGGGAGCATCCTGCTGTGCCTGCCTCCCACCCCCCTCCCTCCCCCTCCCCACCCCCATCCCCCACCCCCACCCCAGCATCAATGCCTCTTAGGGTGTCCTGGAGCCAAGTAGCTCTGAGCTCTTTCTATTTCAGAGTGAAAGCTTTTCTCATTTGCCTTAAAATGTACTGCAAGAGCAACTGAGCTATTCTCTCTGGCAACCACATGGCTGCCTCTTGGGGATATGGTAAGGTAGGGAAGGGAGGGAGGCATTTAATCCCTTTGAAATGGGCAAATAAGATGTCATACCCACAAACCTCAAGGGAGAAGAGGGCTCAGGACTGCTCAGCATGGGGATGATTACAGTGTGGTATAGACACAAGGGCGTCTTGCTCTGTGAAAGAGATGAGCTCTTCCCAAATGTTTTTATTAGAATAATTGTAATTACACTCATGGAGTCATATTCCACTACCAGCACCTTGCTACTCACCTAGCCTCTTTACTCAGACTTCTCCCAAAACAAGAAAGTAAGGAGCCAGGGCACACTGGGTAGGTAGCTCTTCTAGGACCTAATAGATATCTCAAACCTAACATGTTCCAAAAGTTCTGTTCTGGCTCATTCTACCCTACATTAGTCTTCTTCATCATCTCCACCTTGGTAATTCCATGAATTGCTCAGGCCCCAGAGCTTAAACGTTATCCTAAACTCCATCTTGCAGCGGTACACTCCACCTCCAGAATGCACAGGCACTCCATCCTGGTCTACCACCTCCCTGGCGCTCACATAGTTCTTCTCTGCTGGGTATCATGCCAGCATCCCAATCAGTGGGCCTGCTTCTGCTTTTGGCTCCTATCAACTTTTCTCAACACAGCTGGCTACAACACAGCAACAATGAAAAGTCAATACCTTCCTAAGCTAGCTCGGCTAACCCAGCTTTTTCTGCCAAAAGCTTGGTTCCTTCCTCTGGCATATGACTTCCACTGTTCCTTGAGGTTAGCTGCATGTGCAGGCATGCAGTCCTGGAGGCCCTCCATGGGGTCTTTTATACTGGCTTGACCCAGGGAGGGTTGGGGCGGCTCTTTCCCCAGATGCCTGTGTGATTTGCTCCTCATACCCTACAAATACTTGCTCAAATATCACTTCCTCAGAAAAGCCTTTCCATATACCTGATTTACTCTACCTCTGGACAGGAAGTACTTCTCATCCTCCTTTAGGGCTTCTTATATTTCCTTCACAGTCCAACAAACTATATATTATCCTTGTTTATTTCTGTTATCCTCTAGAACACAATACCAAAAGGATGAGCATCTTTATGTTTTATTCACTGTAGTATCTCCACCCCTTCCCCCACCCCACCTCCCCAAAAAACTGTCTTGTACATCTCAACTGTTTGCTGAATGAGTAAAGAGGGCATCTTTTTGTAGATAAGCAGTCTAAGTAGTATGTCTTTTTTTTTTTTCTGCCTTGTTTTTTCTCTGCCTCAAGTGGGATGCTTCCTTCTTACATGAGTGTCTGCTATCTTCCATGGACATAGGTGTGATTTCTCCTCTGCTATTGGTAGAATAGTCACAGTGTGTTGTGTTTCCGGTCCTTGATAATGGTTTGGAGTCTGCTCACTCCCACAGGCTCATCCAGTCCCCTTCTAGGGCCAAGAGCACACATCTGTGAGACACCTGGTTCTAGCTGGAGGGAAGACTGAACGGGGGCTGGGGAGGGAATCAACTTGCCAAGAAACAGAACGAAGAAGTAGCCTGCACTCATGGGGACTAAGCTTTGACTCTGGTTTCATTGGCTCTGCATTCTAACCACTGGCTAGTGAACCTTTTTTTTTCCCCCAATAATTTTCCAATTTTGCTTTTTTTTTTTTTTTTTTTTTTTTTTACTTTTTTGAGGGGGGCGGGGGTGAGAATGTAATGTGCCTGTTAACCTCTGCCCTGTGCCAGAACAGTTGATAAAGAGCCTAGACCTAGAAGACTTGAGCTCCAGGCTCCTACTTTCTCCAATGAGACACTTTACTTCCCTGAGACTGCATTATTTTGAACAAGTTCTGTGAATTGTGAGCCCTCTCTTTCCACCTCTTGGGACTACAGACAGAACAATATGAAATAATGTGAAATGTGAATACTTCATAAAATAACTACTGGAAACTTGGGGGAAAGTTTTTTGGTTTTTGATGAGACAGGGTTTCTCTGTGTGACAGTCCTGGCTGTCCTGGAACTCACTTTGTTAGACTGGGCTAGCCTTGAACTCACAGAGATCCCCCTGCCTCTGCCTAACTTGGAAAGTTTGATGTCAGTTCTTCTTTCTGTCTCAGACTGTGTCATAATGTATATCCTACACTGTCTTCTATATTTCCAGAGGAGTATTGTACACTGTTGATCTAGTTCGAATGCAAACCACATTATGAAAATGAAGAGTTTCCTGAAAATCATCGAAAACACACAGTCCATATCGAGTGTGGATTGCAGCTGTATCAATCAGAGTGTCAACTGCCTCCAGTAAAGATGGCTTTCAATAGGACCATTACTGGGGCAAGGTCGTGTGAGTGGCACTCTGCCAGGCAGTATAAAAGAAAAAAGGGGACGGAATGATTCTGCAATCATATGCATCAATGTCAATGCAGCCATTAATGCAGCACAGATATTTCAGGGTGAACCAGGAGTCCCGGAGGAAGCTTCCATGTTTGCAGTAACAAAGGCAAATTCATTGTGGTTGGGGACGGTTAGGTTGCTGCATGGAGTGCAATGGACAAATCCAGAAGCAGCTCTGAGGTCAGGCTTGGCAACACAATACACTTTGTGTGTGTGTGTGTGTGTGTGTGTGTGTGTGTGTACGTACATGTATACACATATAGTACGTGTGTTTGCCATTTACAAATAGAATGTCTTTGTTCCCTCCCTCTTGGTTTCCATGTGTCAATTTTGAGAGTGATGTCAATGTTGTAGATACTGGAAGGGGTAAGCGGGGTAACACCTGCGATGATCACAATGCCTGGCACACGCACTCGCGCGCTCGTTTAATACAAAGGCTTGCTTTTATTGCGTAACTACAGTCACGGAAAATGGCCTGGGAATTGATTTCAGAACCGCTGAGGCTGCTTTGTGGGGGCAGAGCACAGAAGGAAATGGCTGCAGATCTGTAACACAGAGAGAGGATGCAGAGGAAACAACCCTTGGACTCCAGAGAAACAACCACACCATGAGCCAGCCATAGGGTTTCAGGTTTGAAGCGTGTGAACCATTCCCTCCAGGGCAGGAGGAGCTCCGGTCCTCTTCTAACTTAGGAAGTTCAAATGTCCCACCCCAAACAGGAAAGGAAACAAACACAAGCAAGACACTCTACAACTAACACGCTAGCAACAGCCCAGGGATGTATGGAAGATCAGAGACCGAAGGGTTGTTGTTGTTGTTTTAATGGATAACTGATTACTTAATTTAAATCAGTGCACAGCTTTACCGTGTTTATCTGAGGTCATCTTTCCGGAGAGCTTACTGCGCCTGTGCAGAGGTGCAGGTCTGCAAGACTACCTTCAGGGTGACCATTTGGTGACTAGGTCACTCTTCCCTGACCACACTTAAAATAAGTTTGGAAGAGTGGGGTCTCCAAGCAAAAGCAAAGGATTGCCTTCTCCATGACAAGTGGGAAATTGTGCCTGCCTGGAGCAGAGCCTGACACTTACTGTACTAGCCAATACCCCTCCCACCAAATCTGAACTCTCCGTCAAGGGACAAGACTTGCCAGTGAGAAAAATCTGATCCCTGAAAGACACAACATCACCACAGTTCCCTGAGGATGCTGCCTGCTTTCTGTCCTCCAGGACCCCCTCCATCCCTGAGAATCAGCTCCTTTCAGCTCTGGGGATGAGGAGACTCCTCAAGTTCTGTAAGTGGAGAAGTATGGAAAGAGTGAGATGAGGCAGTAATTAACATACCCCCAAAGACTGAAGGGCTATCTCCTTCCAAGCTGCTGATGAGATGGCTATTACTTTGAAAGGATGATTAGCAATGGATAGTTCCACATAGGTACCACTTTTAGACTTGGCACCTCCCTTTAACATGGCCAGATGCTTCTCAGTGACCAATCTTCTGCCATGATTTGATTTGATAAAATGCAAAACAAGATCTGTCATTTTATACTATGAAAACATACCCCTGGGAGAAAAATCATTGTATGGACCAGGGAAGAGAAAAGGGATCTCTTAATTGCTGTGTGATGCTATGTGGAGTTCTATAGACGAGCAGCCTGTGGTTGGCCCTCCTTCCTTTTGCTGTTGGGGTATTTTCCCCCCTTAGGAAAGTAATCATCTCCCCTACTGCTCTGTTGTTCCCCAGACTCCTATTGCCCTTGAGTGAGGTAGCTGACGGAACAGATAGATCTAGTGCATGGATGCTGCTGCCCCCCAAATGGAGTGCTTCATGAACTAGCTCATTCTGCAAACATCCTCAGATGACCCAGGCACTGCCCTCCCTCCTTCCTACCTCGAGAGCCATGTGACTTCATTCATGTATTTGGAATTTGAATGCATTTGTTCTTCGGCCTCAGGCACCCAGGTGGGCAACCCTGCTAGTCAGCATCCTTTTCACGATTCTCAAAACAAATGAGCATCTGAGTCACTAAGCAGAGTCTCATCCCCGCCTAGTGAATGAGAAATAGAAACTAAATCATCGAGAGCCTTCCAAACTCCAGTCAGTGGGTAGCAGAATGGCGGTGTGTTGGTTTTTTGAAAGAATCCTTGTTAATGGCTTTCGAGATGGATTCTGTGCTAATTCTGCTCACATCATGAATGATGGTCCCAGCTAGACACTGTCACGGGGATCTTCATCTATTAATCATGGAGGCTGCTTTCTTATTCGGTTGCCATAGTTTCAGTGCCTCAGCTAGTATTGGGGTGTCTTGGGAAAGATTTGAGACATACTAGGGCTTGCAAGCCTTGCAGTTATTTTGGCAATGGCGCTCTGGAAGAGCTGAAAACCGCTTCTGGTGTAATTCAGTGCTAGATTAAAAGAGGCAACTTCTGAGAGCATCTCCCTGGACCTTGTTATGTGGCCATCCAGCTGATGTTTACTCCAGGATTGGCCCCTTCCTCAGCCTTGAAAAAAAAAAATTCCTCAGTGGGAAAAAAATTTACAGTCCAAAGGTTGATGTCACTTTCGTCTTCCCGAGGCAGAGGGGTACACCCTCTTTGTTACGGTCCATTCATAGAAGAGGAGGTAAACAGAGGTATTCATGACTTTGCTGAAAATTTCACACACACACACACACACACACACACACACACACACACACACACACACACTCCGCTTGATGTGGGTAGGGCAGATTGCTAAATAAGTGCGATGCCATCATGAGGGTCTTGCCTTATGTTTGGCTTCGCCTTGTAAAAGTTTGAACTTTACTTCAGGTTTAGCCTTCCCTGTTTTTAAGTTTGACACCCATGCCTGAGGTGTTGGAGGCCATTGTTGTCTTTTACAACCAAAGGATAACCTTGGACCAGCAGGTCTCCTGCCTAGGTCAGCACTCATGCAGACTGACGTTTCTCATGTCTTTGTTCTTTTAGTATTCTGTTTTGGGGTTGCTGAGCAGGAAAAGTTCTCTAGTTGTGTGTCTATTGTGTGGCTACCTCAAGAGAAGATTTGGAGGAAGCAACCACTGCAGGAGGGAGACAAAGGCTTGCCAGGCTGGCTCAGCCTCCTGGGTGAGGGAGGCCACAGCTGCTGTTCCTTAACCCAGTGTGGCTCTGTGTAACACAGGCTAGTCCGCGTCTTAAAGTCTTAGTTCCCATTTCTCTAGTGGACTTTCTGCAACTCCTACATGTCCAAGCCAAGCAATCTGATTCCTTTGCAGATTAAAACATAAAAAATATCTTATACTCAAAGAAGCGAATTGGGCTGAATTCTGGACGCGCAAGGCAGCATGTGAAGATCCTGGAGATTCAGAGGAAGCAAACTTGGACTTCATTACAAATAGGGCGAATCTGGAAAATTGGTCACTTAAAAAAAAAACAAAACTAGAAAATGACTAGTTTTTATTTCAAAGTGAGCTTCGAAGCAGCCGTTTTAAATTTCCCTAGATCAAGCTTGCCAAAATGCTGTATAAGATCAACAAGCATTTTGAATGCACGCGCCTATTATAAAGACGCCTCCCTTACTCAACCACACCGAATGATTGATTTTAGAGACCAATAATACGAAGTAAATGAAAAGGGTAACATGGCCATAATTGCTATTGGTTTCACCAGGCTCCTGGGCACCGGAATTCCTTGTGGAGAAACACTTTTAAGTGTCACATCAGTTTTTGATCATGTGGTCTGCCTGCCTTACCCATTGGTTGCAATTACCCACCAGCCCTGCCTTATCCCCCTCCCCCATATATCGCCCAGAAGCAAGGAAAGCATGCTTTTGTAAATTCAGTACTATAGACCCTTGATTTTTTTGAGGGAGGTGGGACAGGGTAAGAAAATGGCCCTGCTCATTCTGCAGTATTCTGTACATGTTTGCACATGTGGATACCACGCACACACATAAGCACGTGTCCACATGCACACATCCGTGTACACACATTCATGCACAGATACACACATGTGTACACACATGCATACACATGTACACACTCCTGCATACACATGTGTGTAGAGATGGAGGGGGAAGAAAAGCATTAGGAAAAGAGAAAAAAAATTGTTGTTTCTAAAAGAAGTATTTTAGTGAATTTAGTTTATTGCCCTCTCAGTGATAACAAGACTGTGGCTACCACTGGGGATCCAGTTAAACATAGTATTGCAAAAAATATTCGATGCTTTCTGTGTGGGTATCAGTCAAAAACAAAGTGAACTTGAAGCAAGTTTGATGGTCACCAGTGGTGATGGTGGGGGTGACTGCATTTTGGTAGAGCATTTCTCAAAGCAGGGTTGTGAGCATGCGCCCACTGACCTGCTAGGCAAAACAAACCACACCGGATTCTTAGTGTGATGGAGAGGATGATCCTGCCTCCTCACCAGAGTGGTCCAGTAAAGGAGCAGCTGGGATGCTATAAGTGAGGGAGCCTTTGACTCTGTAGAGAGAGCAACCACCTTTTACTTTAAGAGTTTCTCTATCCCATCGTCTGATATTTACTGGCTCCGTTCTGGACTCAAAATTATTTCTTCCAAAGACTAAAACAGGACATAGAGTGGTGCCCCAGCTCTTTCAAATAAAACATGCTATGTACTGGATGCTGTGGACCAAGTGGCATTTCTTTTACCCAAAAGCCTCTTTAGTGAGTGCTAAACTTATCAGGGGACTTTGAAAACTGGAGGAAACAGGGTCTAACTTTTGGTTGAAAGTGTTTTTCTGTGTCATGAGTTTTACAACAGATATCAAGAAACTGAATTATAAATGTTAATGTGCTATTTACATTCAACTTTTAACTAGAGAGCCTAATAAAAGTTAGATATAATATATAAATGCCAACTTATGAATTAAATTTTGGTCTGAACAATCATTCTGTAGCTTATATGAAACCTTAATGACATATAGCCCCATCTAGTTTAGCATAATTTGTGCTTATGAATTATAAATGCTGAGCTTTTACAATTAGACTTAACCATCTGTAGGCATCTTAATGAGAAATTACCAAAATTGAATTGATTTGTAATATCCACTAGACTGTGTTCTAGAATAGTGATTGCCCAAGGTAATTTTCAGAGCCATCTCCCACAGCATGTGGCACAGTATTGCATCTACTAGAAAAGTTCCATAGTGTGATCCATGTTTGACCAGAGGAGAGATGTCAAACGTGGAGAGAGCAGAGACGTTTCATACGTAGCCAAGAGAAAAGGTAACATGTCTTTTGGACATTTAAAGTTTTTAAACTTATTATTATTTTGTGTGTGTGCATGAGTGTAGACCTAGTTCTTCACATGTGTGCTGCGTGGGCATGTGGAAGTCAGAAGATAAATTTTAGAGGCTTGGTTTCCTCTTTGCACTTTGTTTTGAGGCAGAGTCCCTTGTTTCTACCATTCTGATGCATACTCTAAGTTAGTTGGCCCATGAGCTCCCAGCCAATGCCTTCCTCCACATCTGCCCTTTTTACGGAGACTTGGATTCAATACAGGTGGTCAGGCTTGCACCATTACAGTTTTTTACTGGCCAAGCCATTTCCCAGGTCCTGGGATCCTTTTTTTTTTTTTTTTTTTAAAGTAATGTCCAGAGTCTAGGACTTTTTTTTTTTTTTTTTTTAATTAAAAATCAACTTTTATATACAAGGTGTTTCCTGTCATCTGTGATGAGGGGAAGTTGAACATCTTGAATATGCTGATTAATTAATTCTCCAGGGATATCTCAGAGGGTGGAGCTTCCATGTCACATTTTGCTGTGCCTAGAACACAAGCCCTGTTACTATCCACCACATCCGTTCCCAAGAATAAAGAGAACACCACCACCACCTCTGCTGTTAGGAAACAACCACATCCAGTTCTTCAGCAGATTCCCCCAACACACCAGGTGTGGAAGAAAAGGCTTTGAAATGTTGTGAATAGCTTGACATTATCATGTTATTATTGAGATGCAAATTCTTCCCAGCAGAAATGAAAGGGTGAGGACAAAGTATTTTCTTGCATGTTATCAACCGTCCTTGCCTTCCTAGCCTTAACCCAGGGCTTGTTCCACCAAGAGTATTCATGATGTGCGTCCCTCGTTCATTGCCCGTGTTTACTGTGCACTGTCCCTTCCCAGGTCTTGCTTGTCCTTATCCTTGAAGGAAAAGGTGGGCTACGGGGCCCTTCTGTAAAGAAAGGTCTTCCTTTCTAGCCATCCCGCCACGTCCTGCCTCAGAACTAATTGGACATATTGATCATTGTCATGAGTGTTAATAGTAAAGACTCATTTATATCGTGCTTATATTTTCCTTAAGTATGTCAACAAACATTACCTCATTTCAGCTCATTACAACTCTGGGTTGTAGAGCAGGTATGATAATGGCTTCAGGCAGGGCAGGTGTTATTATGCTCAATTTAAAGATGAGATAACTGAGGGGTAGAGAGGTCAAATAATTTGCCTGAGAGCACATCTCTGGTAAAAGAGAGGCCTGGGACAAGGTCCCCAAGCTTTAGAACCTATTCCCCCGCCCCTCTAAAATGTCACTGTGTTGTTTACTCAGTACTTAATTTGTAAAAGGAGAACAGTTTCTAACCACAGATATTCTCACCTCTGGCCATCTGCAGTCTGAACCCTGATAGGGGACACATTGAGAAGAAGCTGTCTGCCTGTGAATGCCATCAGGGGCTACAGAGCAGTTGGGTCCTGAATTCTTACTTCTCAGTGGAGAGGGTTCCCGAAGTGGGTGCTGTCCCTGGAGACCCCTGAAGTAGTAGGACAAAAGTCTCCCAAAGAAGACCATTTGGCAGCGGAGGGCATTTTTATTTGGGGTTCTGCTTTATGGCTGGAGGGAAAACAGTAACGCCAGGCGCCACCTCTGTGACCCTGGGTGCCACAGGAGCAACAAAAGGTTGAACCAGATATTTTGGTGGGAATAACCTTCCGGTATATGGCAGTTTGCCCCTATGGGACAGAAATGCATTTTTAGCAGGAATGAAGTAGATCTCATAGCACAACTGAGGTGGTTCTTCTCTTTGGCAGCCATCTTAACTATGACTCAGCCTAACTGCTAGTCTAGTGAAAAGAACAGCCAGGCTTAATTCAGCACTCAGACATTTAGCACCTTCTCTAGGCAAAGAAGCTTCCTATCTGCTGCACAGAAAACAATGAATGCGTTTAGAATGCACTGATTTATGGTGAACTGGCAGAGGGCTAGACCATGGGCCCATGTTCCATGTTTTTAACAAGAAGGTGGCACACCAGAATAGGATTTTCTGAAGTAAATATACACATGATGGGACTGTGAGTGGACAGAAGGAATAAGCTCTGACTGTATGGGCAAGGTTCAACCAGCAGGACTTGGGGACTCATTGGATGTGAGGGGTACAGAGCGGAATGAGTTTAAATAGCTCTGAGATGCCCCATGGGTAACTCAATGGAGGGTGGTGACACTGGTCTAGACAGCAGGCTATGTTTACGCAGTATTTAACTAGCAGCCCCCCCATACCCTGTGTGTAAGTCAGAATAGACAGAGCAAGGCTTGCACCCATGTCTACCTCGCACACGCTGCCTCTCAGGTTAAAGGCCTTTGGATGAAGGGTTTCATGCATGTTTCATCTGGCAGCCCCACCACTTTCTCTAGAGGGTTCTCAGTGTGTTCAAAGATAGATAGCATGAGGAAGACTGAGCACTATCTTGGGCATCTATTGCTCAGATGAAAACCAGGCCATACGTGAGTCACCTGCTTCCCACTTTTTTCATTCTGAATGATTGACCTTTTTGAAAGTTTTTGAGTTTTTTTTTTTTGGGGGGGGGTTCTCTGTGTAGCTTTGCGCCTTTCCTGGGACTCACTTGGTAGCCCAGGCTGGCCTCGAACTCACAGAGATCTGCCTGGCTCTGCCTCCCAAGTGCTGGGATTAAAGGCGTGCACCACCACCGCCCGGCGAAAGTTTTTGAGTTTTGGAATTAAGTATCCATATGCTTGTCCCTTCCCTTCCCTTCTTGTGGGTCATATCTAAGTGAGTGATTGTCTTTTAAGCAACTGAAATGGCACAGATGACATTACTCACAAAATACAAATAATACCTCAACTCTGCTGTTGATTTAATAAGACAGTGTTAATCAGGCAGCTAGTGTGTGTGTGTGTGTGTGTGTGTGTGTGTGTGTATGAGTGCTCATGTGTGGGTCATTGTACTAATATTGAACACTGCTCATACAGTAGAAGGGAGAATGTGATGTTTAATGTTTTATTAAAAACATCTTCACTGTATAGGCGATTGAGGTCTCACATATTTCAATTTTGTGATTCTATTTCTTTAGATAAATATTGACATTGTATAGTTGCCCAGAAGAATCTTTCAATGTAGTATAAATATTAAGAAATATTTATCATTTTGTAAAGTCTCCAAAAGGGTGAGTATTCTGTGTTTACTTTCATGTTGCATTTTTCTTACAGGGCTTTCTAAATAAAAATTGTAGCATGAACGTCTTATTCTTATCTAGTAGTTCCAAAAGAAGGTCAAAGAATATGAGAAAATAATAAGGCAATAAAAGTGAGCAGTAAGAAGAGTAAAGATGAGAAGCTTCAAGTCTTTTCCAGGGGTTTAACAGACTCCATTTCTAGAAGGGAAAAACCTGTATTTTAGGAGCACATTCAAATAGAAAATTAATACTTTGATTCTTTGAGAAAAACATTGGCACCATGCTTGAGTTGGTGTCATAATGCTGAGTGCTGAATTTAGATCACTATCGATTGCATGTCACATTATTGCACAGATGTGGGCCAGCTTGTTTCTAACTCCACTGGTAGGCTGCCCTCTAGTGTTACTTGGTCTCAGCACACCCACTTTTGTTCTGATTTCCTGAAAGGTGAAGACAACAGTGTTAGCATTTGATCAGCAGCCACCGCCCGTCCAGATGCACAGAGCCCCTAAAGTTAAGAAACTTACAGTAAAAGGTCTGAATGATTGTGATAAATTAAAGCATGCCCATCACAACCCCACTTGATGGCACAGGAGACATTAGAGTATGGAAAAACACATTGACAACGGTAAATCAATGCCAAACTAAAATTAACACCTAACAAGCTTCAGGACTATCAAGTAGTGGCACTTATCTTTTTCTCCGCAAGTGCTAAAATAGGATCTGTGTAAGCAAGTTTAGAAGGAATTTGAAATAAGATTATGTAAAAGTAGCAAGTATCAGGAGAACTGTGGAATCTGTGAAGCTCTGAGACCAGTACATTTCCCTGTTGCAAACCCTCTAATAGGAAGTTTAGCGCTTTGTTCTCTGACCGTCTGAAGAAGCCTGGTTGCAGCCACACTGGGCATGAGTCCTGTGCCAGCAAGGGTGCCAGCTCTGCTTTTCCTTAGCTGGGGAGTGAGCGTACTCTGGAGTCTGCAATAAGTGCAGAGGAAATGTCAGACTCAGCAGCTATTTTTGCATGTACGACGTTAGCATTCTGCCTGAGGTACGGAGGTGGCGTGACCGGATCCAAGTGCATCCAGCACACAGTAACAGAGTGGCTGTCCTATTTTGTGACAGTGGCAGGGTGATGCCGCCGCCGCCGCCGCCGCCGCTGCCGCTACTGGTGGTGGTGTTTGCTCCGGTATTTTAAAACGGAGATCAGAAGGAACAAGGAAGAGCGTATTGAGGCCAAACATACATCACAATGTACAATGCAGTTCACTTTACACTTGGGACTTCAACTTGTCTGTGATGTCCTGATAGAGTTCAAAGCATGAGCTCTGGGGTTTGCTATTGGGTTGACTGTGACTTTTGAGGGGAAGTTCCTGTCTTCCTCTGTGTCTTGTTTCCCTCATCTGTAATAAGGGACTTATCCATTGTGCCTATCTCGTAGAGTAATTGAGATAACATATACCTGAATGAGGTCAGGTACATGCAGAGACTCAAGAGAAGTCAGTCGGTGTTTTCTGTCACCATCTCAGTGTGGGTTACTGGAATGGAAGTTAAAACAGAAAAGGCAAAAAAATGAGTGGTTGATTGTTTTTAGTGAGACATTTTGCTTGCTTTCCTCTTATCTCTGTGTTCCATTGTGTTCATGCACAGTTTACAAGAACTGACTTAATAGCCATGAGCTCCCTACTACGCGCCACGTAGGCGCAAAGAGCTAAGTTCGACCTTACATTTACAGATCTTTTTGTTTTGAGACAGGGTCTCACTCTGTAAGCCATGCTGCTTCAGCGGTTTAAGTGCTAGGATTTATGGGCATGAGCCATCACGCCCAGTTCCAAAATGTTGAGTAAGGCTTGAAAGGGGAGGAAACTAAATTATGCCTTCCTTGGGTCCAGTGCTCCAAGTCAAGAGCATGTTTGTGAGGCGCCTGATGCCTGGCCAGGCTACACCTCTCCTGTATTGGAGAACAGTCATGTGCTTGAGATTCCTTGCTGAATGCATTTTCTGAAAGCAGTGTTTAGATTGTAAGTGATGTTCTGTTTGAAATCATAATGCTTAGGGATTGTCACAAGAAAAGCAGTAGAGAGGTCTCTTCTAATTTAATGGTAGACTCAAAACCAACATATAAATGCAAACAAGTTTATTTTCTACAATGAAACACTGTTATTAACTACTTCTTCCAGCACTCCGGCCTGTCAAATTGAGGCATTAGCTTTGCAGCCTTGGTTTCCAAATAAACCTAACTCCTGAACAATGAAGTGGGCCAATAGAGAAGTGAGTGACTCCCTATTTTGACCAGGTTTTCACCCCCTACTTTAGGAAAGTGCCATGTGGAGATGGAAATATTGGGAGATTCAGGAAGAATCTGGAGAGATGGCTCAGTGGTTAGGAACATTTACTGGTCTTCCAAGGGACTTGAACCCAGTTCCAGGAGATCCAACACCCTCTTCTGGTCCCCACTGGCACCCACATTCATTTACAGAAAACCCACACACCGACACATGCCTATACATATAATCAAAAGTAAAATAAATATCATATGCATATAATCAGAAGTAAAATAAATATCGTACACATATAATCAAAAGTAAGATAAATATTTAAAATATCTCTATATAAAAAGAAAGTAAGTGGGCTGGGGCTGTAGCTCGGTTGGTATAGTGCTTGCCTAGCATGCCCAGAACTCGGGTTTCCATCCCCAGCACAAACACAAGCTTGGTGGCACGGGCCTGCAATCTCTTAACCTCAGGAGCCAGAAGGATCAGGAACTCAAGATCATCCTGGTCTACAGAGCAAGTCTGAAGGCCAAGCCATACTCAGAAACAAATCAAAGAGGGAGATGGAGAAAAGTAAAGGGCCAAACTGATCACTGACCTTCAGATAAGCAAGAGTTAATTCTGGCCTTGTCTCTTCCAATTGTTTATTCCAATGGGCAACAAAAATAAGGACGTTGTTGGTCAGGGTTTGGGGAATGTGCTAACAAGCAGGGACTCGGAGATGGGGTGTCTCTGGAGATAGATGATAGGAACTGCCCCCCCTCCCCTAGGGGTAGCAAAGCTGGTGTTCATTTGGTATTCACCCAAAGTCAGGACCATCTGACAGCTGTTTGGTGTCTCTTGTGACATGGATTTGGACCCTGACCAGATGCTAGTGGACAGATGTTCACAACACAAAAAAGCTTCATCAAAGCAGGCACTCATCGACACTGTCCTGACATCGTCTCAAGTAAGGCAGGAATGGGCAGGTCACCAATGACCATCACCACCCAAGCCTGGCCCTAGGCTGAGGGTGGAGACCCTGTTGGGACACTGAGCCTGCTCCACAGCCAGAGACTTTGGCTCACAGGGCTTCTTGCCTGAAGCTCCCAAATGGGTGTCTAATGCTTGGCTTAATGTGAACCTCCGCCTGTGTGTGTTTTGGACGAACCCTTTCAAAAATGGGCAGCAAATCAGAGGCCATTTGGACATCGACACCCCCTACTCACCAAGCCAAGCCCAAATGCAGATTTTTTTTCTCCACAGTTTTGGATTCTGTGCAATATTTGTGAACAGTTGTTTTTATAAAAGCTACGTATTGCTTTCACATGAGATCCCCGACTGAACTTTTATGGTCCATCTCCCCCTTGGCTAATTACCGACGGGTGACAGCAATAGTTTTGAGTATACACCTCAGTTAAAATAGACTTAAAAAAAAAAACAACAGCATTGAAGCGGTTGCTTTAGGGGCAAACTGGTTAGACAATGGCTCATCAATAATTATATGGGCTTGCACCTACCTGTGCAGCCCTCAATTAGCTAGTATTTAATTCAGCAGTCGTTGGAGTCTCTGGGGCACTTTTTGAGTGAGTTATTCTCATTTTTTTCCCTTTCAATTTTGCAAGTTGAGAACAAATTCTAAGTCACTCCTGGTGTGTACTGACGGAATCTGTTAGCCTTCCATGATTGGCGGGTGATTCCTTCCGAGTCGGAGTGTGGTTTTTACAAATGTGATATGAAACCTTTTCATCCTGTGCTACTGTCCATTGCTTCTCTTTACAGAGTCAGGCCATATGTAGACAAAGGCGGGACTCTCCCTAAGGATAAGGCTCTCTGTTCTCTACTCCCAACACCCCGTTCATTCCCTCTTTCTAGAGATAAAGATCTATCTGCCCTCTAGGTCTTCTCAAAATATGATCTGTGTCATCCAGCTAGGACGCTGGGTACCTTTGACTAATCATAGCTGTTTGAAAGAGATTATAGTCTTGGTTGAAGCTGTGGTCCAGTTGGGTGTGAACAGCCATATGTCTGTCCTGATCCTGGTACTCATCCTACTTGTAAGTATGTTGGATTTTTTTTTTCCCCTGACATTTTACTTTCAGCATTTCTACGACAGTAGACCACCCCCTCTCCCATCCATTTTCTAGTGTGGCTCCTACTCCCATGAATGAAAGGCAGCTCTGAGTAAAGGAGCTCGAATGTGCCCAGCAACCAGTGCCGGGCACTATTGAGCGCATTGTTTTCTTCCAGCAGTGTGGAGCCAAATCTCATTTTATAGCAGAGTGTATTCTAGGAATTCCATTCCATCAGGACGACAACAGACTTTCTCTAATGCCTTCCTATTTTCCCCATTTGCTGCTGTCACAGGCAGCGCCACACAGTCCTGCAGCAGCAGGCAATTAGAATCCACTCCTCCCCAAGGCTCTGCTCCTCCCCATTTGCAAGGGAACCACAAGGCATCAGCTGCCATATTAAAGAGATGTTAATGACAGCAAGCCGTGATCAGCCAAAGCAGCGGTGGAGATGATGTGTTTAAGATTCAATTCCTGTGAGGGTCTAAACCCGGAGTTTAGACATGCTCCCACTCCCGTGCTAACATGGGAAGTTTAGGAGAAATTGGACAAAGATGGTGCTTGATGGATTTTTCAAATACTTAGGGTAAATGAGGTGAATATGTTTAAAGTAAATACATTAATAAAAGTTTCCCAGTGGGGTCACAAAAAGTAGGTCTGCTACAAAGTTACGTAGTGTGCTAATCAATGTGCTGTATGTATTCATTTTTTTACTCTATAGTTTTTAAAGAAGCATGCAAACTAGTAATACTGTTCTGTTTTCCAAATTAGGAAGTATCCTTTGGAGACTTCCCAGGCATCCTGGAGCCCGTCCTCTTCCTGCTGGGCCCCTGATGTTTTTCTTGGGGATGTGGGATCTCCATCATTACTAACTTGCCCCTCTGCACACAATCTAGACCCGTTTAAAAGAATTTCTAGTGTATTTTGGCAATGGCTGAATGACAAGTTATTCATGTTTGTCACATCTGGCAACCCTTGGGACCACTCATGAAATAATTTCCTATTGGATTTCTAAAGCTGCCCCATTGGTAATAAATATTCCCCATGAGGTCAAGTGTGAGGAATTATAGGGGTGAATGGACTTTCCCATAGTAGTCATCCCACCACTTCAAATTGGTTGCGCGCCCCTGGAGAGAGCAACACTGCCTGATGTCGCATTTAGGGTGGGCCATCTCCCCTTCCTACTCCTCAGGCTTCTCTAACTAGATTCTTCCATGGCCTGTGCACCTGTGCAGAGCACGGAGCAGTGTGTCCTCTACCGACGACGACCTTGACCCCGGAGGAGTTCACTGGGAACCAAATCATTAATTGACCCAGAGGGTGAACAAGTAGAGATTGTAGTCAAAGCTGATCTTTATATACAAAGTCATGTATATCCACCATCTCATTTTGTTTTACAGAACTGCATGCATCTGTCTTTGTGTTAGTCAGAGAAATGGAAGGAACATTCTCCTCTCAACACAAAGAGGGTCTGTGTCAAGTTATGAGACTTTTTAAAAAAATAAATCCCCACCCCATATTATACTGTGCATTCTCCAGCTTGACAAACTGAAACACATAGAAATGATGGCTGCCTGCAAGAGCCTTCTTTTCAAAAGTATACAAACATCGGAGGACGCTCTGGGCCACACATTTCACACATTTTGGGAGGCGTTAAAGAGCAAGGACTAGCCAGTGGCTCTTCTTGCAGTATTCTTGGTTAATCTGTAGTTCTTTGAGTGTCGGTGACACTCTGGGTCTAATGACTGGCAGGTTTTCCTCTTACTGTTTCTTTGGGTTAGTCCAGATAACTACGGGGAAGCTCTATAGACTGGCACCATGTCTTGCAAGAGAATGCCTGTGGTAAATATCAGGCAGATGTTCCAGTGCCCTGCCCTGGCTGTCTGTCAGAGAGTTGATGGTTCCTGATGTTTTAGGTTGTCAGCCCAGACACTCACACATCCTGAGATCATTGGCCCTTGTAGCATGTCTGCATTTAATTGCAAACCCAAAGCTGGTTAGAGGAAGCTTTTGATTACAACCTCTGTAATACCTGGTGTGTTTGAGTCCAGTAATCAGAAGAAAACTTAGGGGCGACTGGCGGGAAATAACTCCAGTAAACAGGGAAATACGTATGGAGCGGACAGCACATTCGTGGCTAGCTCCAGAGCAACCAGTGCCTAAACTCAGATCCGTGTGCTACCACTCACACTGGCTGTGTGACCTCAGGCAGAGAGATGGTAACCTCATTAGATCTTTATTTTCTTGTACAGTGTTGTTGTTGGGCCTGCCTGAGAGGTAGCCGCAGGATTCAGTGAGTCAGTGTGTGTAGATTGTTTTAAGCACCTGTTACACTGTTAGTACTAGGGAAGAGCTCACCACTCTCATCCTCTGTAAATTTGTGTAAGCTAGGGAGAGATGAGCTCTGAGTGTGTGTGTGTGTGTGTGTGTGTGTGTGTGTGTGTGTGTGTGTCTGCGCGCACATATGCGCATGCGCATGCTAGAAAACAGCGCACAGCAAGGACTGTCCTCTTGGATTTAGCTTTTGTAGACTTCTTTACCCTCGTCGATGCCTTCACTGCTCTCAAAGCCACTGTTCCCCGCTCCCTTCCTCCACACTCTTCCTTCTGCTCTTCCACCCATGTGTCTGTTAGTAGTGACAGGTATCTCAGCTAGGTGACACTCCTTGAATGACATCAAGCCACTCTCACCTTTGAAGTCACCCAAGTCATTTATGCCCAGTGTTACTTGTTGAGCGTGCTCATGGGTGACAGGTGGTTGGAAGGGAATTTCTCTGTATGTGTTGGAATCCTGTTTTGTTGTTGGGCTTTGAGACAGTCCCATGTATCCCAGGTTGGGCATACACTCTCAGTGTATTTGGCTAATTTAGGATGACCTTGAATTCTAATCCTCCTGCCTCTACCTCCCTTGTGATAAGGGTACAGGTGTGTGCCATCACACCTGATTCTATGTCACGCTGAGGTGATCAAACCCAGAGTTTTAGTTATGCTAGGCAGGCACTCTAAACACTGAACTACATCCCTAGCCCAGAAACCTGCTGGATCAAAATCCTCACATTTAAGACCAAGGAAGTCCATGGAAGTAAATGGCTTTTCATTTCCTGACCGTGATACTCAATCCATTCTAGAAGCTTCTGGCTAGTGGAATCATTCTGAAAATACCATTTTTTTTTTGTACGTGAGATGATTTTGATCCTGACCACATGGTAGCCCATCTGTTTAAATGCACCCCAAAACTCTTGACAAACATAAGGCATCCCTATCATTCTTAGCTGCACAACACCAGGGTGCTTGTTCAAGGCCCCCGGACTACAGAGCACAGAGATGTCCATTGGGCACCTGCTGACAAGTCCTTCTGGAGCCAGTCACTGGGGAAGATTACGTCACCCTATCTGGGAAAAACACCTCCCTGTTCTCACTGAGGTTCCGGAAAGCCAATCAGAGGCACAGTTTCAAGTCCAGGAGACTCCCGGGGCTCTTCAGATCACACGATTTTTGTTGGCATTGGCACTTTAGCAGCATTATTTCACAGACCTTACTTCAAGTTCAAGAATAAGAAGCAGAATAATGGTGTCAGGTAACCCCATTCTTGATAACCTTCCCCTTCCTAAAATAATCCAGACATCGCTGACGCTGTGAAATTTGTGATGACCCTTCAGTAAGTATGTATAATTTTGCTCTTAAAATAAAGACCTAATAGGCTTAGAAGGAAATGTTAGGGAAACTAACTCCTGAAAATTAGCAGGACTGTGTGAAATTTATTTTTTTTTTAAATGACAATGATCACTTTAAGTTTGGTAAGCACCAAAATATAAATAAATGAGTAAAATCAAACAAACAACCTTCTAAACTATCAACCCCTTTCCAATTAAACTGTCAAGGGAGACACATGGCTTCGTATTGTCTACATCAGGCTCCATCACCAACTTAAGTATGATGTTAAGGTGGTCGGTCGTTCAGCAGGACCATGAAGGATGTAACTAGTAGTTTGGGGTCACAGCTAGTTGAGTTGAATGTGTGTCCTGATGGGCTGTATAGATACTATATGCCATCGTCAGAGAGATTTGTCTGTGATCTTGCAAAAATGCTGGTTGAGCACTCTGATTATTGTCTATACACTATTAGCTGTTCTGAAAAGAATTATAATTTGCCTGTGGTGTCAAGGAGAGGGGGAAACTCATGAACTTTGTATACGCAGTGTGCTGCATTCCTGTGGTTGCCAGGAAAGCACTCACATGGTGCATTCTCTCCACAGTAATTGGTCAGGTATTTATGCCTCAATAGAAGAGTGTCATTTCCTAGTTATTAGAAATGGACTCATTTTGTTTCGTGTCTCCGGTTTCCACCTCTGCTTCTCTGTCTAGGCCTTGTTGACAAAGGTAAGATGAAAGTGAATTCTGTATGCCTGTCAGAGAGAGGATGGACAGCTGGAGGGCCACTGGGTCTTTCAGTTGGCGCTGTCTCCATGGTGGCCCTAGTCCTTCCTCTTGCTGACATCACAAGGCTGTTACTGAATTGTCCTCTGTCAGACAATAACACAAGCAAGAGCCTGTTTCCGGTCTCTCCAAGCCATGGTGTTCCTGTCTTAATGGCAGAGATTTCCCTACACTGTAGAAGGTGCAAAGCGAGGGCATATATCCAGTTTTTAAAAGGGCCTCTCAAACTCCACGAGAAACTTTTATCTCTTCACTCAGACCTCAGACACAAGAAATTTATGAGGCTTATAAAATAATCTCTTAGTAGATGCCTGGCTATATTCATGCATTCAGTATGTGATTTTTCTCCCCAGTTTTCAGACATCAAGGAGGAAAATGCATCAGGCCCACTTTATTAAACAATAAAGTACATATATGTACTCTTATTTGACCTTTCCATCAGCCAGGACCAAAATCCCTTTAAAGCTAGTTTACAGTACTGTGTAAGACCAGGTTTCACTCCCTGTGTGGTTCTTTCTAGAAGCAGGAAGTGTGCAGGTAGAGAAGGCTGCACATCCAATTACTCCTTTAGTTTCTAAGGCAGCACTCTTTTAAGCATAGAGTTTAAAGTACTTTGGTATCCATTGTGGTTTACAGAGGGAGACTGTTCGGCTGTTTCGAAATGAATTGAAGTCATCCAGACAGTGAGAATGATCTTTCTTCTTATCTCTTCTACAGGCTCTGTATAATCTATAGGCAACTGGTTCCTGGCCTCAGTGATCATCCCACTGAAAGGCACAATTTTTTTGAGTGGGGGTTGTATCTCAAACTCTTCAGCTGGAAGATGCTGTATCAGTGAAAAGTGTGCTGTGTGAGCACAGTAACTTTGCCATGGTATGCAACATTATCTTTATATACCATACAAGGCAAAGAGCTTTGAATTTAACACATGCCGGGGAGTGGAGAAGATATCTTATCATTCCCATTAAAAAGTCTGAAATGTGTGAACAGCCCTCTAGCACCCACGCAGGAGTCCATTCACCATCCCCAAACTCATTCTTTGCCTCAATGTCGCAAGAATGTGATAGTCACCAAGGTACAGCGTGAGCTTTGAGATCCATTGTTCAGCCACCTTGACATGAGAGTACCATGTGTAGAATCAGGAATCTGTGGGCCTTCCCTGGGAGCAAGAACTAAGGTTCATAAATCCAGTACAGTGTCCAGGGAAGAAAGCTGTGAAGAATAGTGAAGGCACTCTAAAGGGGCCCTAGCTATTCCATAGAGCCCAACTATGCTAATTCCTGGAGCTTTGGAGCCAGTTGAAGATTGATCAAACCTCTCTATTGGGAGGTGTGAATGGGTAGATTAGGGTAGATGGTCATACACAGAAACCAGGACAACCATGAAGCTAGAATCCCCCAGCATAAAAAAAAATAGTATTAGTTTGTAACCCTGTGGCTCTCCAAAAGAGGAGCTTACATATTGTAAGATTCTAAGTGTAATACACTTAATTAATCATACTGGTCATGTCCCCTCCTTATTTACAGACTGCTTTGCATTCACTGGTATTGACTGGAGGTCATTCAGTATCTTCATAAAAGTATCAGACCTATAGCAGTTTACATCATTGCATTTTCTCCTCTGGTTTAGATCCAAAGATATTATTGGCCAGTCTTAATGCTTGTTTGTTAATCACGCTGCTAGGAAATAAAGCTTCGGTTGTAGGGGCTTCCTTAATAGATAAAACAAAAGCCCTTTTTCTTACTAACGAGAATCATTACCAGTGGAGCAATGAAGGAAAATGATAAAAGCTTTTAAAACAGCCTCTTTACTTGAAGAATATACATATATAAACATATATAAAATACATAAATCAGACTCATTTTGATAACACCCCTTCATATGTTTGAGTATTGAAACATAAACGTAAATCACAGTGTGGATACACTCAGAGGGCTTAGTGTATGCCTTGGGAGCACTCCAGTTAGGATGACCTGGAAGAAAAGGATCAAAGTAGGTGTTTTCCACCACACGGAATGTGGAACTTTTCAGCCACATCAATGTGCACCTTTTCAGGACACTCAGTACTCATGGTATTACCTACCATTTTTCTTTAATACCACAAGATAAAAAGGGCTTTTTCTATTCCTTTCTTTTTGGCTAATAGATTTTTTAGAAAGCCTTTTAGACCCTTTTCAGAACAGCAGGAAAAACTGATTCAAAGGCAGAGCGGAAACAGAATGACTTAATGGAAATCAGGTAACAAACGCTAGGGGAAAAAAAAAAAACTAGGTTTGGAACCTAAAATAAATTGAATATATAACACCTTTCCATTTTGCTCCCCTTTTTTTATTTTTTTGTGAGAATCTGTATTTATGGAAAAGTCAGTTGATTACTTATCAGGCCAAAGCTTGTGTTTGCTCAGACTAGTGATAATGAACAATAAAAAGAGATAGGAGTGGCTGGAGCATGCGGGGACCGGACAGGGAAAATGGGTGGGTTCTGTATCGGCTGTGAGAGCTCAGTATTGAAAGCTCTGGAATTCCCTGCCGTGCTCTTACGTTAATTGGAGGGGGGTTACTATAAGGATCTGTAATGAGTATGGGGGCTTCCCAGGCAATCTCCTGGCCCCAGGGAAGAGCTCTCAGTAATTACTTAGTTACATCCCCATGGTTGGGTTGAGAGGCGTCTAAAGCCTTGTTCTCTGAGCCAGCCTCAGCCTTGTGACCTGAGAGCTGATTAGAAATGCAGATGGTCAGACCCAGACCAGCCCACCCAGAGAGGACTCATCACCCTGTCCTGATCATGCAGGTGATTGGCATGCAGGTTAATTCGTGAGAGGCACGGTCGGAAAGGACATAGGCCCTTGAGGTGTGGGCTGCAAAAATGGGGCTTATCTTAGGAAAAGGAGGGGCAGGCTATTTTTAACTAGTGTGCTAACTGCATTGTGGACGCAAGCAGGTGTTTGTTAATAGTTTATCTTTCAAGATGGAAAGGAATCAGGGTGTCTCTGGGAAGTGAACCCCTGAACCTTGACTTGTCCACGTAGTGCAGGGCAGAGACTACTGTTTACCTAGTAAGACTGGAGACACGTGGACAAATGCTGCAGAGGTAAGAAAGCTGGGTGATAAGGAGGATCATCATTTCAATGGCCTATAGGATTATAATTATCACCAGGTTCTAGGCCTTTCCCATCAGCCAAACATGTCTCTGCCTGGGTCTCCAGCACATACTTATTATTGAGATGATTTATCATTTTACTAAAGCTTCTTGCTTCCAAAATGATTTATAGCCCTTAAAAAAAAAAAAACCTGAGCCATCATAACAGCCTCACATAGCAGCTAACAGCTCAGAGCTGTGTCCCCTTAATTCTAAAAGGTGAGTGATTTCTGCCACAGTGCCTGCAGAGTGACGATGGATGGCGGGACATAGGAACGCTGTGGGGAGGGTAGGATGAAAAGATCCCTCCTTGGAACAGGTTGTCACCACATCTGAATGATCCCTCTGAACCTACATCAAAGCCTGGATGCGCTCCCTTTCCTCATTCAGTGCCGCCATTTCCCAGAGCAAATAAGCCCATCAGGAGGATCGGGAGCCGGCTGCTTTCCCCTTACATAGTTTCATGTAACCGTGGAAGGCGAGGCTGATAAGTCATCTGCCAATTCATCTTTTAAGTCAAAGTTTAAAAGCAATAAATACCAAGCTAGAGAAACATTGACCAGAAATGGTGACATCATAGCAATCACAAGTCTCTCTTTGTTCCTGGCATTTTTTTTTTTAAATATATATAATGGTCTCAGTCTGTTTGACAGACAGACTCCATTCTCGGGGTCATGGGAGACTTCTCCTCAGAAGTGTAGAAGGAAGCTGTAAAGTTGGAAGATCTTCTCATAGACCCTGTGTCCATGTTACCCCACATCCAGGTCCCAGGGTCAACCTTGAGAAAGATTGGGAAGAAAATTTCTCAATGACCCTAGGAACTCACTTTGACAAAGAAAGGGGTACTTGTAGTTGTGATGGTTGGAAGGGGGTTGCCTTCACAATTCCTAGAAAGAGCAAGGAACCACAACTGTAAATATATTGCTAGAAAAAAAGTAGGCTAGCCTCATCTTTCTCAGTACCTAAGTTATTAGCAAATCATTAAGGGGAAAAGAAAATTCATTGTCTTGTCTTTACCAAAGTGAAGATGCTCCCCATAAGAACTTTGTCAGTGACCACAATTTCCTGAGAGGAGGGTAAAGAGCCTTCAGCCCCGTGTTTGGGTTTGTGAGTGTACCAGTGATCCTACATAATCAAAGACGCTCCATGTGTGTTCTAAAGAGCTTCCCCAAAGATCACAGGCCTAAAAGGCAGAAGCAAAGAGCACAGAGGTGCAAAGCCAAAGACACGGAGGCAGCAAGCGATAAGGGGTAGGTTGCTCCTGCGTTTAACCACACTGGGCTGTTGATCAGGGGCACTGAGGCTTGGCCACATTATCAAGCCACGTCTGCTGCTTGCTTTATTCTATCATCCCTCTTTACTTTTTCTTCTGCCAGCAAAAGCTCAGGTCAGCATGCGGGAGTATTATTTCTCCTACCTAATCTGTGTTAAACAGTCCTGGAGGGTCAGGAAGCCAGTTCGATTCTGAACCTTTGGAGGAGATAAAATAGTCATCCCGTGTTAGTCACTCCCAACACTCTTTGGGTTCGAAAGTGGAGTTCTTGGCCTTGTGTTCAAGAGTAACAAGTAAGTTTAGATATTAAGCTTTGGTTGAAATGAATGGGGAATTCTCTGCGGCCAGTTGGATTTCGAGTGTAATGCAAATAATGGTGTTCTCAGCAGAACCTAGTGAAAGAGAAAAAAAAACCACAAGATGGAGTGAGATACGGCTTCAGTTGTGCAGAACACTTCAGAGAAGATGAGAGCAGAGGGCTTTCAAGTGAGAGGACCACTTCTGAGCTGGGTCATTTTGTCACGTATTATATGGGAGGGGTAGAGAAGGGCACTTTACTGGACCAAGGGGTCACTTGTGAGAGTCTTCCAGAAACATTAAGTACAGTTGAATTAGTTATGAAGTGCAAGGTAACTCTTTTATGACTTAAAAGAATCCAGTTATTGCCATAACAGAAAATCCTGTCACCTCTCCGTTGTACTTGGAAATGACTTTGACATCACCTTCAAAGAGAAAAAGTACCATTTCCTGAGGTGGGGGTAAAAGCCTTCCATGTCTGTTTAGGTTTGTGAGGATACCGACAGGCCCGCATGGTCCACATATTACTGAATCTCCGCATTATAACCTGCAAATAATAGTGTCTCCAAAATGATAAAACAAGAGTAAAGTGGGGGAGGGGAGGGCTCAAGGGCTCGAGTATATCCTGAAGCAATGGCCTCTGAAGAGTCAAGGGAGCGGTGACAGCCTGGGGTAAGTAGAGGCAATGTCACGGTGCCTGGACAGAAGAGGGTCCCTGCCTTTGTTTCCTTTCTCGCCCACATCACCACCGACACTTCCTGCTTCTCAAGCTTGAGGCAAGGACAGCTTTAGTCAGTCAGTGTTTAAAATGATGAGGACTCCGCACTTCCGGCCCCGACTGATGGCTTTCCAAAAACTTCAAAGAAATCCAAACTCTTGGAATCCCAGTAGAACACAGTGGTTGACTTTTATTCTGTTAGTTTATTTGATGCAACAGATGTAGGCACTCACGGTGCTTTTATATTCGGTGTAGTAGGAAGTTAGGGAGGAGGGAATAAATGTTTTCTGGATGCTGTTAATGAAAGATGAGAAGACAGGAAGGTTGCTGTAAAGGGGGTGTTTAAATTACATGTATGTGCAGCTACGTAGAGAGGCTGGAGATGGTTCTCATGGGAAGAAGCACAGTAGAGCAATAAAGAGAAAAAGGAAAAAAAAACCCACAGTCCCGAGGCCTTTTAGATGGGAATTTACTTCTCAAAGTGATGCGATATTTTAATCTTTAAGAACATTCAAACAAGCCGGGCGGTGGTGGCGCACAGTTTTAATCCCAGCTCTCGGGAGGCAGAGGCAAGAGGATCTCTGTGAGTTCGAGGCCAGCCTGGGCTACAGAGTGAGTTCCAGGAAAGGTGCAAAGCTACACAGTGAATCCCTGTCTCGAAACCCCCGCCCCCCCCCCCAAAAAAAAAAAAAACAGAAAAAAAAAGAACACCCAAACAACATTGATCTGCTCTGGTAGCAGATTTGAGTGGATGGCATGCACAATAGTAAATAGCATCTGAAAAATGATGTAATAATTTTCTCACTGCCTTTCTCAAACTCTTTGGGGCTGGAGCGGCTCAGTGGTTAAAAGCACTGGCTGCTCTTCCAGAGGACCAGGGTTCCATTCCCAGCACCCACATGGGGACTCACAACTGTCTGTAACTCCAGTCCCAGAGACTCCTGTGACCTCTTCTGGCCTCTGTGGGTACCAGGCATGCACATAGTTCACAGACATACATGTAGCAAAACACTCATACATATGTACATGAAATAAAAATTAATTAAAAAAATTTTTGCTTTGTTTCCTATATTTCCACTGAAGAGAAAATAGAGAGATTTAATCTAATGGTTCCTCAAGAGTCAGGTACAGAATCATCAGAAAGCATAAAGAAGAAAATGAATGGGGAGTTAGTTAGCTTGGCCAAGAACCGATGTGTGTTTCTGCACTAAGATTTTCTAACTAGCTAAAGAAGGTTGTCTTGAGGAACTTTAGTGGTTTGTTTGTTTATTTTGCCCTGGTATCCATTCCTATGTAAGATGTTTCTAAGTTACCTCAACTGTTAATTAGTGTTGGAATTGGTAATAACAGTCATACAAGCTTAGTGTCCCCAGAACAGACTTGTATGGATGGCCTCTTTAGCACTGGAACATGCACAATAATTAACCCATTGCTTCGTCACATTTGTCTAGCATACCTCCGAGAACATTGGTTTCCATTGTCACTGAGTACTAGTACTCATTAAAATAATAATAATCATCATTTTCATAATTCCACCCCCAATCTATAGCATAGGACTTCAGAAAACTAACACATCCGAGTTAGGCAAAGACCAAAACCTTTCAAATATTACCTTGAAGCTGCCAGATTTTGAATATTTACCACACACCGGACACTTGATTCCGCCAGCTTGTAATCTTTGTAGCAGGGACAGCATGTGGTTCATCTGGTTGCCGCCCCCCTACTCTCCACCCTTCACTGCTGTTCCTCATGAATACTATCAAGCGTCTGCAGCCCAAGAAAGACATGATCCAGATCTGACACCTGAATTTCGCCCCCAAACAATATCAAACAAGGCAGAACAGCCTGCCCTGTGAGTAATGTATGTTGTCGTCTTCACATTATCATGATTGAGAATTTTATTGTCTAGGGATGGATTGAGAGCTTTGACATGAGTTCATGGTAATGGAAAACATTATTTACACAAGACTTTTTCCTGTCCGCTTTCAACCATGTGTAGAAATACGCTTTCATCTAAGTGCCAAAAGATGCTGATCTGAAGTAGAAATTGTTGGCAGGTTTCGGTGCCAGTCAGATGAGAATAAACTGCCAAGGAAGATGCCAGTGAACATGATAACTTAGGCTACTCATGCTCATCAGCTCTCTCTCTCCCTCTCCATCTCTCTTTCCGGCCCACACTCCTCTCCTGGGTGATGCATATGTACAGTGTCAATCCATTGGAATTGTAAAGCACAGCTGATTTCTAGGTGCACAGAGTCTTGAGGAAAAGCTCTAAAACCTGCCCCTGATCTTGCCAACTGCATCTCTGGGTTCACATGAAGTGTCATATGGGAATGAGGAGAGCGTTGATTTCTTTGGTAGTTCAGACTGTGACAAGGGCCAGGCCCTCCAGGAAGAGGGGTACAGTGAGGACCGTGGGCTCTTTTGTGAACACCTGAAGCAAGAGGGGATCCAGGGTGACAGACTTCCAATGTGGTGGAGATGACACTCAGGCCTGGGCAGAAAGCAGTCTCCTCACCACCTGCTCAAGTCCATGATTGGAATGATGGCAGAGTTGGCTGTGGCTTGAAGGCACCATAATAATTACTCTCTTACTTTAAAGGAAATATTTGCAATGATTTTCAATCAAGAACATGATGATGCAGTTTTTCCAATGAAAATATGACTGTCTTAGTGTTACAATAACAGCATACTTTGAACACAATGAGTATTTGAATCCCATGTCATCTATGTAAAAAAAAAAAAGGAAGGAAAAAAACCAAAACAAAACAGACTAAGCATATACAGAATTCTTTCACTTAGCCAAGATGTTACAGTGCAAAAAAGAAATTTTGCTGAAGTTACACAGTAAATAAGACAAATGAACTTGTAATGGAAAGAAGCACTAACATTAAGAAAACAACGGCAGCAAAAAAGAATGGGACCGGTAAACTCTCACATTTTAATCCACAATTTAACTAAAATTTAACCAGACAAAGCCGTATATTGCATTCTCTTAGTTTAAGATATATTAAGAATGATTGGGGCATTTGAAAACCTACATGATTAAAATTTTATATAAAAATCAAGAGGCTCTTGTTCAGACCAGAAGCAAAATAATAACTGGGTGTAAGTAACTGAATTTCAAGAATTCGGGGAAATAATTCATCTGAGCATCTGCCACTGGTGTTAACCCTTCTGTGGGTGAATGTCAAGAGGGAAATCCATCTATCTTTTGACATTGTGTGTGTGTGTGTGTGTGTGTGTGTGTGTGTGTGTGTGTGGTTTAGGGGACTTAATTGGGGGCACATTAAAGAAAGGGTGCACATGTCAGTGGGAGAACAATTGCTGAAATCATTGCAGCCAGGCGCTAGGTCACCAGGCAGGAATCCCAGGAGCCTTTCTCTGGAGAATAAGCCTGGCACATGGGATCAGCTCTGCACACCACCCCACACAGCTGCAGCAGCAGCAGGAGAACTCTCCTGTCGTGCCTCTCAATGATTTGTTTTGTTCTCGGATTGCAAAACAGAGCAACCGCTTTCAAAGCATGTCATGTTATGTGCACACTCCACGGTCTATAGAGCTTTAATGACCTCAGATTTAGGAATATGTGACATATTTCAGGAGAAACACTATAAAAATAAAATAAGAACTGCAAGAGCAACCTACTATTGCCTCCAGCTTTCAGAGGCAGAACCACAATGTAAACTTCACACTGAAGACGTTGCAAAGATTTAGCTTTCTCCCTTTTCCAAAGGGAGAAAGGCTGTTTCTTGGCATTTCTCAAGATGGAAGCCTGGTGCAATGGTACATAAGGATGGGGATGGAGATATTTAAGACTGTGACTGATATATAATGAAGAGTTTGCAGAACACAAAATATTTTGTTAGCTGTTGTTAGAGACTTCCTGTGCAAACTATGGCCAACAAACTCCAAGAGTTTAATGATAATAAAATGTATTGTTGAACAAACATGCAAAGAAAAAGAAGAAAACTCTAGAAAGTATATAAGAACTGGCATGCTAATGGATGTCCCTGGTGTGGGATAGACTGGGAGTGTTGGAGGATGAAATAAATGCTTTAAGATTAGAGTGATTAGCTGGGTGGTGGTGGCACAGGCCTTTAATCCCAGCACAGGCAGAGGCAGTGGAGTCTCTGGGTTGGAGGCCAGTCCTGGAGTTCCAGGACTACACAGGGAGAAGGCTTGTCTTAGAAAAAAAAAAAAAGATTAGAGTGATGACCATGTTGAACTTGAGCACTGCCCATTATGTTTACTTATTTATATTATGAGAGGCTCACCATACACAAGGGATATAATTTATATGTGAAAAACAGCCACATAAAAATAAAGAATAGGTAAGTGAATGAGGTAGCAATACAACATTACCAATTATTGTTGAAATGAAGACCACGCCTTGTGCCTGAGACTGTAGCTTAGGTTGTAGAATGCTTGCCTGCCTACCATTCCTGAGGCCTGGAGCTGTATGACGAGCACTGCGTAAACCTCCCAGGAGGCTCCGTATGTGTGCAGTCTTGGTGCCAAGATAATGCAGGGCATTGCCTCTTGGCTGTCCACATTAGTCCTTCAGGATACCCATTGATCATCAGAAAAAAGAAAAAAAGAAAAACTCTAAAATGTTCAGCAACAAATTATTTTGAGAGAGACAACGGTGCTTTTAAAAGATCAATGAACCCCTATTACTAATATTGGAAAAAATGAAGTTCAACCATTGAGCCTATTTACTGTTTTAGAGGCCTGTTATTCAGTCTACAGGCGGCTGATAATTACTCACACTAAGCATTTGGCCCATGTTTTCAAGACCGGGTAAAGCCATTAAACCTCTGGCTTGTGTGACCTGCCTACGTCTATCTATTCCTTGTATGCTGACTCTTCATATACCTCTGAGGTTCTGCTCTATGTATTTCCCATTACCATGTCCCCCTCCTTCTTTCCCCCATCCCCCCCCTCCTATAACCTTTCAGTGCCTGAGATGAAGAAAAGCCTTCTACTTTTAATAGAAATAAGTTCAACAGCCAACACTTAAATGATGATGCGCCCGCTTATCGTGGTAGCAATCCTAAGAGCATGTGTTACTCTTGTCCCTGTTTTGAGTCAAGTCAGTCGAGAATGGAAGAATAAGGGAATTTTCCCTTAAGTCACTACTAGCAAATAGCAACACTGGAGCCTCAGCCCATGGTGAGGTCTCCATGGAACCTTCCACACTGCTTCAGGTGCATAGTGGGTTAGAAGGGCCACAGCATCCCCAGGAAAGGGCCTTGAGATATTGTTTGTTTATGAAATATGCAGGTGCCTATGGGTGAGTCCTTTAACCTCTCTGGAAGAGAAGGCTTGTCCCATGATTGAGGCCCAACTTTTCATGGTCTCTGGTTCCTCCTGGTTCTAACCCTCCTGTGAGTACATTTTCTTACTGTCTCAGTGTCAAATGTTTGTTGTGGAGACATGCTGTCATTTCACATGGATAGGGCTGTGTGTGTGTGTGTGTGTGTGTGTGTGTGTGTGTGTGTGTGTGTGTGTGCTTATGTGATTGCTGCTAGGTAGGTGTTCCTAACACTGGCCTCCTCTTGTGATGGACTTCATTCTCAGGAACGCCTATTCTTTTTGTCCACACATGCTAATGCATTGCCCATCTTGCCTCTCCTAACAGCCCATGAGTCTTGAACTTGGAGCCAGCAAAGTACTGCCTTTGTAAAGCACAAAAGAACACCAGTTTGGTGGGCTTCCCCCCCCCCCTTTATCACACAAGGCCTGAATAAAAAGCTTTTCGCCCATTCAGAGGCTACTTGCATTGTGCAGCTGCCCCTGGACTGCTGAGAACATCTCGAAGCTGACAATGGAGTACCTGACTGAGGCTCCGCTCAGCAGACTTATTCAGGAGCCTTGGGCCTGGGACTGGTGCCAGTATGCTCTGGGGAAGATTGGGGGCCTATTCTTGCTCAGACCCTGATAAGCATATTGCCGTTTGTATTAGCTGTTGCTTGCCTGCCAGAGAGGGTTTCCCAATCTTACTGCAACGCTGTCTTCCCAACAGGCTGGCTCTCAGGGCAAGTTTTGTTCCTGTTTTGGTCCCACCTCTGTGAAATGTACAGTGAGACTCGGGTCATAGTCCGCTCGCAGTGAGCAATACATCACTGTGTGGACTAAATTCCCATGACTCTGGCTCCTCCGGACAATGTCTCTTTCTTCACCAAGCTGATGGTAAATATCTGGTCAGCCTCCTCTATTTAAAACCAGCCAAGCAGGAATCCTAATGCTGGGAAGAGGATTCTTTTATTTGTTTGTAAGTAAACAGTGGATTCAGCTCTTCCTAACTAAAATTAAATTCCAATCACTCTTAATGTAATACCAAAGGACTAATCCAATTTCAACAGTAGGGAAGGATGGGGGGGGGGGATTACTGCTTCTGGCTACTGTTTCACACCTATGCCGAATACCTATTTTCATGGCTGATGAGCCAGCCCTGTGCGAAGACAAACCTGTTCCTTGTTGGCAGAATTGGGCAAGTCAAAAGTCAGGTGGGCATCGTTACTTGAAATCATTCGGTTCTTGGAAAATGGGATTAGACTGATGGAGGCACTTGGGGGTTGGCGTTTAAACATTTGTGGGGTTGTATTTTAAGCTAACTAAAGAGTTATTCGAAATGACTATCATATATGCTTGCTCTACGGTGACCTTGGGTCTATGAGTAGTCTCTGGCAGTGGCAATCAGGTGCTGAAAATTTGAGTGAGTACGACTGATATGGTTGCCAAAGTCGGTTGATCAGAGGCTCTGGGCTTAGCACTATAAGTGGGTATATTTAAAATGGACTGGGCTGGGTAGATGCTTGCCCAGCATGTGTGAGGCCCTGGGTTTGATTCTCAAAACTTTGAAGATTAATTAATTAATTAGTAAATGTTAAGCATTTGTTGAAAGGAGCTATGTATTTTTAACCTCTCCAGAGCTGAGGCCCAGCCAAGTTTTATGGGGTATATCAGTACCCCCAGTGGAGTGAATAGCATGGAAATGATGTTCTTTCTAGGCTCTCTGTGAAGCTGAGCTGGTGGGCCGTGACCCCCTTCAGGTTGAATTTTGCCTGCTTCTCATCAGCATACATTTTCCTATCTGATATTTAATCCATCAACCTTTTTGCCTGTATTCCTTTTTCTCCTTTTCTTGAGAAGAGATTCTTTCCTCACATACTATACCCCCATTGTGGTCCTCCCCTCCCTCTGCTCCTCTCAGGAACTCCTCCCCTCCCCTTCCATCCGGGTCTCCTCGCTTTCTGTCTCTCATTGGAAAAGAACCTAACTTGTATGTCTTGTTGGATACAAACTCAGAACAGTATTGCTTTTATCTTATCAGGGTGTCATGATCCAAAGATCACACACCTTCCCCAGGCTGCTTCTACCTCCTTGCTCAGAAGGCCACAACAGCCTCGAAGGCAGTGCGCAGTCCCTTTATCTGTTCATTACCACCCAAGTCCTTTCTGTCCTCAGCCCCTAACCAGCAGTGATGCCAACTGGCTGTACAGTTCTGGAAATGTTTCCTGTTTCCCTGCTTACTCACCAGATCAGTGACCTTATTACCTGGACTATGTTTTACTACTTTCTAGAGCCCGGCTTCTGGGCTGCTTGGCCCTCCTACCTTCGAGCTCCGGTCTACCTTTCCACCTTCGTTCATGTGACCTAGTCATTACTCCTCAAGTGTTTGTCTTACGCTAATGCTTTACTCGCCAAGGCTCAGTGGCTTGATTTACATATATATAAGGGTCACTGAGTACCCTGTCTGCTATTTTCAATTGCTAGAAAGCTTAAAATGTGAACTTCTTCAATTGCGCTTCATTGAGTTGGATTGCCGTAGTTCCAGAAAAGCCTCGAGGACGTTCACAGTAGTAATTCACTGAGTAAGCATAGAAGGGCATTTATCGTCACAGCTGAGGCTCACTCTGGAAGGCAGAGAGGGCTGCATTGAAGAGAGTGTTGTGGTGAGAGGAAGGTGAACTGAGATCATCTCCAGGCCAGAAGGGAGCTAGTGCGAGTACTTAGCTCAAAAGGCCATTTGCCTGGAAGTCATGGACAAAGAAAGCCCCAAGCCGAGCGGGGCCGTGAGAGCTGCGCAGGAAATCTGCCCATTGTTCTCGGTGCTTTGGGAGGCACTGATAAGACCCGATTTATATTGGGTACAAGTGAAGTTAAGGCAAAGCAAAATGGTGGCAGCCATATGGGTGGAGGGAAGGGACACTGGTTAAATTTAGGAAGAAACAACAAGCCCTGGATCCGGTGAACCAGCCTTGGATGGTCCATGTGAGTGGTTCTGGCGGGGTTACCGGTGGAGAGAGACTCGATTCGGAGTGTCTGGGAGAAAAGGCAGTAACTGCCGCTCGTGGCCCAGGCAGGCATTTGGTGGTGGCTTAGCCTTGCCCTCAAGGAAAGGTAGAAGAAAAAGAGATGGTGTGTTTGTAGGAATGTCTGTGAAGTAGAAGAAAAGAAAAAACCAACACCACCAGAGAAAGGGCAAAGGGATGGGGTGGGGGAACCCTGCTGGAGAGGCTGGGGACCAGAGCTGCCTTAGCTGAGGCAGGGTGGGCAGACTTCAAGTAGGAGACAGGGAAGGGGAGGGCAGGATCCTCCTGCCTATTGTTTGGGCTTAGGGTAAGCGGGGGTGGGGTGGGGGGGTGGGGGTATCAGAGCTACCAGGGGCAAGAAGCTTTGAGGGGAAAAAAAAAACCCTCTTGGAATCCTAGCTGCCTCTGGGAACTGCTTTCTAGCAAGAGGGAGGCCTGGCCAGCAGTTAGCAGCTTTCCTAAAATCTGTTTTTCTGCCTTTCAAAACAGCAGCTCTGTATGTTTCTCTGCCTCGGCTCTACCTCACTCCAGAGAAAAGTGTGCTGATAGACTTTGGAAAGATTTTCAATAACAAGGGCTTTCTAAATAACTTTCGGTTTCACCAGGAAATCACTCAACCAGAATGCCCTTCCCCCAAGAATTCCAGTTAGTCAAAGTCTTACTGAAACATGTCAGCACTGAAAAATGCAGAAGGCAGCTAAGTATGTCCAATAAAAAAAAAAAAAAAAAAGGCGTAGGAAATTTCACATCTGAGGGAGAGCAACAGTGGCCGGCTCTTCCGCTGCCAGCAGATTCAAACATGCCACCTCGGATGCAGGGGAGCCACAGCTCAGAGCAGAAAGAAGGCCTCTTCTCGGGGGCCCAGGAAAGATAGGCTTGCCTAGTTAGTGCTACAGGACACCCCCGACTTGGAAATGACCCTGTAGTATCAAAGAGCTGTCACATTGTATCTATTTACTTAACTTATGGCTGTGTGTATGTGCGTGATGTGGTGAGGGGTGTGTGTGAGCTCGGAGGGCAATGTCGCGCAGTTGATTCTCTCCTTCCGACTTTACATGGGTCCCAGGGATTGAACTCAGGTTGGCGGGACTGCACAGTGAGTGCTTTTACCCGCTGAACTATTTTATACCAACCCCAAATAGTTTCAAAAGTGAACAGAGAAAGAGTCTCAAATGGCCAAAGCGTTACCAAATAGATGCCCTACAGGATTTATTTAAAAACAGCTCTGTAAGAGCGTGTATAGTACATACGCAGAGAGAGCCAAGACCTGGTGTGTTTGCGAGCGCTTGGCAGAGGGTGTGTTGAAACCCGATCCTGCACATCGTCAATTATGAACTGTTTACACCTGTCATCTCTGTCTGGGGCCCTGCTAATGATACCTTAACAACTGGCTATGTGTGACAGAACGCAGAGGACCAGCGCCTTCAAGTTCTGTGATGTGGGTGAGGACTTGGCTGCCAGGTTTGCGTGGCTTTAGCCAGGAGGCTCTCGGAGATGCTCAGGTCAATGGGAGGGTCCTCACACAAGGTCCTCTGAACCGGGCGCAGGTTAAACCATCCGAAGGGATCAAGGGTACCCAAAGGAACCACCAGACGAGAGCAATGTTTACAACTTCAGTGTGGAGCCATTGACCCATGTCCCGCTGGCCCACAAGACAGTGTGGACATGAGGGGGCATATGTGGGTGCAGGGAGGCACCCATAGGAATGTTACACACACAGAGGCTAGAGGTAGATGCGGTATGCCTTTCTTGATTACTCTCTACCTTTAGTTTTTGAGACAGGGTCTCTTACTGAACTGGAGGCTCATCTTTTGTGTGTGTGTGTGCGCGCGCGCGCGCGCGCGCGCGCACACACACACACACACACACACACACATATCCCAGCACTGTTTTTACAGGCACACCACCACAGCCAGCTTTCTTATTTTAAATGTGGGTTCTGGGGACCTGAGTTCAGGCTTGTACAGCAGGCACCTTACCGAGACTGAGCTGTCGTCCCCCCGCACCTGACTGGTTTTTCCTCCCATCCCTTTTTCCACTTTGTACCTTCCCCCACCTCTAGTACAATGCCCTGAACAGACTGAGTGTCACATATTAAATGGTTAGTGAATTAAAGATCAGAGAAATGACTATGGTAAGATCGACAGTACACATAGTAGTTAGGAATGTGGGCTTTGGAACCAGCTTGGCCAGGTCCAAACCCCTGCCTGCTCCCCCAACTTACGAGTTAGTGTGTAGCCTTGGGGAGTCTCCTCACCTGTAAAATGGGGGTAATAACAGCTTGTACCTGAAGGTGTTGTGGGGCTGAAATGACTGACTCCATACATATCAACAGCTGACACCCAGTAAAACTACAAAATACTATTCTGCAAAAATTTGGGGCAGAGAGCTTACTTATGAAAACACACCACATAAATACAAGCAGGTATTTTTGGTCACTGATTAATAAAGGACACATAGTCTCTGCATTTCCAATAGCCTGTTCTTAAGGTATAAACTTTTTGTAAACATGAGCTTTGACCCTTCAGAAGCCAAATGAAATTGCACATAACCTTATTTTTAAAATAAAAACAAAGTCCAGTATAAATCTTCTTTAATAGCAAACTAATTTTTCTAAACTATTTTTCCCTTTTGGAGGAAAAGAAGTGGTGCTAGAGGCTGTTTCCTTTTTGGAAATAAATTCACATCAGGGATGCCAAATTTCAATCCCAATACAGTTCGGAACAGCTGAGTTATGATTTGCTGACCTCTGGAAACACACAGACTTCTGATGGGAACATGGGAAAGAGCATTTATCTTTTCAGTTCAATGAAAATGAAGCCTACAATAGTTTAGAGAACTGAGAGAATAATTCATACTTAAAAATTAAGACCATGTGCGGCAGGGTGTGTCCACATAGCTACAACATTGGACTCTATGAGATGACCCCATGTTCTGAGCTGACTGCCTTTTACCACAGATCAGAAGCATTAGTAACTCATATATTGGTGTGTGAGTAATGCAAACGGCGGTAATTTAAATGCAATTTAATGTAAACGAATTTACAACATATTGGCTCAAATGGATATACCTGCAGCCACAATGAATCTCAGCCACACCTTCTGACCTGGAAAACAAAACACTGCCTTTGGGAATTAAAAAAAAAAGAGAGAGAGAGAGCAAGGAGAGAGAATTCAAAAGTTGCTTCCTTAATGTGCAATTTTCTTCCATATAACAAACCATATAACTTATAGATAGCTGTATACTAAAGATACTAAAACAACTCATTGAAATAGGAAAAAAATTTTCCTTATTCACATCAATCATTTTTTATTCAGCCTGCCTAGATCCTGTTTGGTTCTTCTGGTTTTGTTCCGGTGGATTAATGGTACCCTCAGAGACCGGAAACACCCACCCACTACCATCAGCGCCTTGGCTTATTGTTATGCCAATTTCACAACTAGAATCCATTAGTTCATTTAACACAGTCAGAGAAAAACTCATTTGTCCCCTTCACCGTGTTTCAGTCAAAGTGACACCTGGGTAGCACTGTCTGGTGGAGGGGGGGGACAGTGAAATCGAACCCCACCCCCCCACCCCGCCGCCGGGCACAGCCATTCACAGCCCTGGAGTGGATGAGTGTGGGGCTGGATATAATTACAGAACCCCAGCAGCCCCCATAGCCCGCTAGGTAACCGTGAAGTCTCTCTGCCACGAAGCACATCAATCAGGACTTAGGAAACCTGCTGTTTGCATTTGGGGAACTGGAAATGCGAAGCTGGGTCCGTCCGCCTGTCTGTCGGGTCCCTCTGTCATCTGTTAAGCTGCTGCCTGGGATTTCAGGTGGGAGGAGAGGAGAAAGGGCTGGAAAAAGTAGTAGAATGCTGACGCTTCTGCCGGCCTCCTGTGGCAGGCTCATCAGCGGAGTGGACATTTGAGCCCAGTCTGTTGCAGTCTTCCGATGGTTCACCTGAGCAGGTGGCGTTCCTGGAGTCCAACCGCTTGCTTCTGCAGTATCAGCTTGATAGTAAGTGCAGACCGGAGTGGGGCTGGCAAGAGGAGCTCAGGTCTGCATGGTTACTCCCCATTTCAAGAGAGTGGTCCCCCATTTGCTCATTATATTGAGAGGCGAGAGAGGGAGCAGGGAGTTTGCTAGGTCTTGTTAACCACATTGGAAGTGGAGGAGTCACGCCCCCTGTCAATCATCACTCAAGAATATTACGCAGCCCTTAAGGAGAGAGCAGACAAGGAACAGGAAGCAGAAGGCATTTGTTAATTGGGTGTTAACTCTAGTGGGGCTAGAGAGCTGGAAATTGCTTTACAACTAGACCCACTAAACTGATAAGGCCTAAAGGCAACCTTATCTACACCTTGATCCCCAACAAGAACCTGCTAATGGAAGGGAAGGCTCTCTGTTTTCTCCCCACTTCTCTCTCTCTTTTTAACTGGCATGTTAGTTCTCTTTGTTTTTTTTTTTTTTTTATTAATTTTTAAAATTAGTGACAGAATATTGGGTTTCAATGTATGTATATGTTTGGGATCCTGCGTGTGGTTATGTGTAGCAGATGGGTGCAGGAGCCCTCACTGGCCAGAAGAGGGCTTCAGGTCTCCTGGCACTGGGATTTCAAGAGGTTGGGAGGCACCATGTGGATGCTGGGACCTCAGCCCACCTCCTCTGCAAGGGCAGTAAAGGATGTTCACTGCTGAGCCTTCTCTTCAGTCCTGGGTGTGACATTTTCACACACACACACACACACACACACACACACACACACACACAATCTATACACATGAATATGTGTATTCTGCATTTGAGAGAAAACATGATATTTTTCTGAGTCTGATTTTCATTTAACATAATAATTTCCGCCGATGGGAAAATTTCATTCTTCTTTATGATGGAATAAAACATTGTATATCTAACATTCTTTATGATGGACATCTAGGCTGGGTCGATGTCTTTTTTTTTTTTAATATAATAAACATGGGTCTGCAGGCCTCTCCATCACCTGCTCACTTAGAGGACTTTGGAAATATGCCCAGGAGGGATGTACCTGGATCTTATGGTAGTTCTGTTTTTAGCTTTTTGAGGAACCTCCACACTGATTTCCATAGTGGCTGCGCTTCTGTGTATTCCCACCAGCAGTATTGACTCCCTTCCTCTGCATTTGTCCTTCTTTTAATAAGCATCTGCCCTGTGCCTTTTAGACTTGAAAGTTATTAAATTAGTGGCACCTGAGCTGCACTTTCCATTCATTAGACAGGTTGGATGCTTAAATGTGAGCTGTTTGCGTATTATAATTTAATCCTATCTATTGTCTTGGGCAGCACTGGTTGACTCCTAACAAAAAACTCTTGACTACGTTCACACCATGCTGTTGATTCTGACAGCCCAAGACTAATAATAAGCCCTGGCTTCAAGTGACTTACTTGACAAGAAAAGTAAAACAATTGTCAACACACACACACACACACACACACACACACACACACAGGCATTTATGTAAATGGGAGGAGGCTTAAAGTATGCGCGCCAATGTTCCCTCCTATCAGCTTTTGGGTGGCAGATGGGTAGAATTTGCTCCATCATTTCACTTATACTTTCATATTTTCACGGCTTTCTGGGACAAAGACATTTTTGGAAGCATTTTAGATTACATTTATTATTTATTTATTCATTCATTCATTCATTCATTTATATGTGTGTGTTCAAGCACGTCACAGTGTGTGTATGCAGAAGGTCAGGGGATGCCTCTCCTTCTACCACGTGAGACCAGGGACTGAACTGAGCTTGTTAGGCTTGGAAACTGCCTTAACCCACTGAGCCACCTTGCTGGCCCATTTTCTGTAATTATTTATGTGAAAAATGCTTCCCTATGTGTGGAAAGAAACTCATGTATTCAATTCAACTCTTGAATTGAAGTATTAGAAATAGTTTGTATCGTCATCATCATCACCACCATCATCCTCTGTAGTCCGAAGGTGTCTTTGTTCTACCTGGCCCCACAGTCCCTCAGCCGCTTATAAAATAATCACTCAGAGGTTTAATACTTTTTACAAAGTGTATGGTCTATGGCAGGCCTCTTGCTAGCTAGCTCTTTTGTCTTAAATCAACCCATTTCTATTCATCTGAGTTTTGCCAGGTGTTCCATGGCTTACCAGTCTGCTGGCATATTGTTCCTTGAACGGCAGGCTGGCATCTCTCTCCAGACTCTGCCTTTCTCTTTCCTGTCTCTCTCCTTGGATTTCCCGCCTGCCTCTAAACTGCCTTGGCATAGGCCAAAGCGGCTTATTTATTATCCAATGGGAACAACATATATTCACAGCGTACAGAAAGACATCCCCCAGCAATCATCATCATCATCATCATCATCATCATCATCATCATCACCAGCATTATCATTTTAAAGCAAGCCTAAATCCATTTGTGTCACGTAACAGTGCTTTTGGCCATATTCACTTTTCCTCATCCAACACCATCTCTATCACCATGTAGCCTTTGCTGGCCTGGAACTTGCAATATTAGACCAGGCTGGCCTCAGTCTCATAAAGCTCCGCCTTGTCTCTGTCTTCCTAGTGCTAGGATTCAAGGGGTGTGCCACCACACCACTCACTTGCCTCTCTTTTAAGTGCGGATAAAAAGATGTGTAATGTCAGGTAGGACTGACAGTCATTACATTCTTCCTGACTTTCTCTTTTGCTGGTAGTAGCTTTGGTAACAGTGTTAACTTCATTGTCAGGAGTAGATAAAATAAAATATCATCTTTTCATACTCAAGGGACTCTGGACTAGCTACCTCTCTCTCCGCTCTTATTTTATTGTCCATAAAAAAATTGAATAAAATATCTCCTAATGCAATAATAAGGTCACAGATTTAATAATACCGAACTTGGGAATACAAAATTTACTTTTTTTAAAATAACAGTTTTTTTTTTCCCCTGTGATGGGTTTTATACCCACTCAGCTCTACTCCCAGCAATGTGATGAGTTCAGGGATTCCAGAGGAGGCGGAGGTCTTGTGTTACTTTAAACATCCCGGCAGCTTACATCTCATGAGCCTGTGTGTTTTGAGGATGATGAAGACAAACACCACACATCAGTGTGCTCAGTTACTAGGGTGCCTATCTGCCATAGGCCCTTAAAATGGAAACTGTAGTGCAATCTACAAGAACCGTTTACTTCAAGGACACCAACTCCTGCTTCCTGTGAAGCAAAGCAAGTGGACCTAAGCCATTACAGAATGATTTAAAGCATAGCACAGACAGCGTTCCTCTGGTGTGTTACATACGCTTTATTTTGTAGTTTGTTATTGCCACATCTGGAGGAGCCCATGAATTACATATCCCCCCAAGACAGGGATTGTCTATAGCACTAGTTGGTCCATTTCTTTACACATCAGCATTTGTGAGCCCTTGGCAGGTTCACCATCGAGCGGTGTGGACGTATTAGTAAACAAATACCGTCTATTTGATGGCTGTGATGGAGCATGCTCAGGCGCCGTGGAAAAATGAAGGGAGAGACAAATGATCAGCTGTCAGTGGGAATCAGGAGACCTCACAGAAGAGATGAAGTTTGGGGGAAGTCTTCAGGGAATGGTAGGAATCCCAAAGGCAGAAACAAAAACAGGGTTGAGAACTGGGCTGTGGAGGGGATGTGAATGGTAAAAATCATCAGTATTAAGATAAACCCAAACGCTAACTAAGGGAAGAAGGGTAGGTAGTGCAAGATTCCAAAGAAAACAAAGAAAGCAAATGGAGATCCCAGAAGAGCCATCCTCCCGAATCCTTTGCTCACCTGTTCAATTCAAGTGAATTGGAGTCTGAGACATACTATCAACCCCAGGTATTAGGCAGGAGAGCCCCAATTGTGGTGTGGAGGCTGAACAGCTTCACCCCACTGCTCTGTGAGAAGATTGCACAGAGTCCTATATTCTGCTTCCATCCTGCTTCTCGGATCATCCACCCTGCTCCTTGTGAAGGTCATAGCACATCAATAGCGCTGTGCTCATAAATAGACAATCCATGCTTAGATTAAATTGTTGGAAAGAAATGAAAATAGAAAGCTCTTTGCTCTGAGGTGTTCCTAGTATGGCTGGCCAAAGAGCCTTGGGGCCAAGTAAATCAGGACCCACCCTAGTGGCTGCAGATGGCTCCTGTCCTTTTGCATCATCGTGACACTGAAAAATGGGCCCAATGAAAAGCTACCTTCCTTATCCCGAAGGAATTCTTTAAATGTCCCCCAAGTTTTACAGTCAACAGCCACTACGCTGTGCTCAGAGTAGCAGCAAGTTAGGGCCAACTCCAGCTCAAGGAACAAAAGGCTGTGATTATAAAGTTTGGGATCCAGGAAAAAATTAAAACTGTAGTGATTAAAACAGTTTGGGGGGGGGTGGTGGAGATGATGGTGTGTAGATGTGAGAGGCACCTACGTGAAATTCAAAATGATGAATGACACTGATACAAGCCAACTCCAAGGACACCAAGGGAGGAAGATACAAGCATACATTACACATTTTAAAAAATGAGTTGGAGGCATTTCATCCTAATGACGGCCAAAGGGAAGGGAAGTACCATTAACCCATTTCAAATCCAAGAAACCTGAAGTTTAGAGATTAAACAGCCCAGGCATGACCGTTCTGGTCACTAATGGGAGGAATCTGCCAGTCACTAGACTATTACTACCTGAATGCAGAGACTTCTAAAGGGTTCTGAACTCCAATATCTACAGCATGCTCACACAGTAGGTGTCCCCAAATACTTTTCTTAACCCGGAATTCAGAGTCCAGGTCTACGGAGTGCGGAGGGACCAGTTAGTCACAGAGACGATGAACTCTTCTTGTACCTGCTCTCAGGTTAAAGAATTAAAGGCATGGAAGGCAGCTGTTCAAGTGGACTGAAGGACAAAGAACAGTGAAGACAAGCGAGATAAGGAAGAAGCAGACTCGGAGATAGTTTTGCCTAGATCTTTACCCAAAATATATTTCTTATAATAGCGGAAAAATATTTTTTTTCTTGCCAGTAAAAAAAAAGAAAAGCTGAGGCAGCATGCAGAGCACCAGACTTCTGGTGAACAGCTTCTGAAAGTTGTGTGGGTGGGTGTAGGTACCATGTGACACTGTGTGACCTTGCCCAGATCCTATGGGAGGGAAACCCGTGGACACCATTAGTTCTACAGAAAGTCTTTAACCCTGGCTGGGGCATTTGCTGGTGGGAGCTCCGTAATTACTGGTAGGACTTTGGTGGTGACTGCTGAAGACTTCAAGGTTTGACAGCTGCCCTCCTGATATTTATGTGTTTCTTGCTAGGAGCTCAAGATTCACCACTCCGGGCTTGTAATGAGGGAAAGAACACAATACAAATAACATGAAAAGGACGCTGAGCCGGATATCGCCAGAGAGACAAATCACATATTCTAGCTGCTTTAATTGGAAAACAGCTCTTTCATGGGGTTCCTTTCCCTTCAGCTGAGATAATTAAGCCTGGGCAGACACTGGTGACCAGCGCCTGATGATATATAGTTAGTTACTAACAACGCAGCAATCAGCAATCAAAATTTATATTTCCCAGGTTACGGGAGCATGGTCGGAGAGAAAGGCAGATTTGATAAGGCTGGGAGATGGGCTTCCGAAGGCGATATTCACATGACCTCCACTCCTCGAATCGGGGTGGGTTAATTAGATCTGCTTTCTTTCAAGCCTGTCAGCAGAGAAAGCACACCTATTGTCTGTGTTTACATTAGGAATACTTTGCAGGCCCCACGCCAGACGAGAAGTTTCTGTGTGGCTCCCTGTAATTTCTAATGGATTAAATTATATTGGTAAGTGGATTGGTGTGAGAGTAGGTGGGCGCAAAACACACTTAGATGTTTTTAAAGCCTCTCCATGAAGCTGGCCTAAGCACAGGGTTTTGACTCAGGATTAATTATCCCTGCCTGTGGCTGAAAGCTTGGCAACGGAAGGGATTAGGATTAGAGTTTGGAAACCCTTTGTGTATGTGTTAGAAGTTCCCAAACTGGATCTGTTGACTAGCAGAAGCCCCCGGGGATCTACTAAAATTTCTAAAGCCCAGATCCCGCAGCCAGGCCAATTAAGTTGCCATCTCTAGGTGTGGTACACAGATACCTTTAGTGTTTGAAGCTCTCCTGGAAGCTCTGATGTGCAGGCCAGTTTGAAAGGCAGAGGTTTAAACCGACAGCGTTACAGGTGTCTGTGTTTGGTTATGGACATGGTAGTCTATCTAGCTGTATAAGGGAAAGAGAAAGGCCACATCTCAGGGACATCACCAGCTTCCAAGTTTTTAAGTTGGAGTTAAATCTGGAGTAAGAAACGGTTCCCTATCCCAGTGAGAGACCTTGAACTCCATGACCCACTGCCTGAGAGAAGCAACTTCAGAGGTGATGGAGTGGGCTTGGCCGTGAAGAGCAGGGATGCTAAGAAAAGGGGAAGTAAGTCTTGATGCTTCCTAGTGTCCAGTTCAATGTTTGTGAATGGGACAAGTGAAAAACAGGCAAAGGTGTCCTCCTGCTCCTCACGTTCAGACAGGTGAGGGCTAGCATGGAGGACAGTCTTGGTGATCATATCCCCACACCGTGGGTACCTCTCCACATTGCTGTGGTGAGCTCAGTAGCCCTGAGCCACTCTACAAAGACTATCCCAGAGAAAGGGCATCCATTCAGCTTCTAAGCAGCAGTCACCCTTCGGGTGTATTTTCAAGGATGGGTTGGACTTTTGCTTTTCTTGGCCAGGAGATGAGGGAGCAAAAGGTCGTGGGGTCAGATATCATGAGATGGGCATGTGTGCAGAAACAGACATTCGGAAAGAGGAGAGGGGAAACCCACCTAAAGCAGCACTGCTTTATTTTGAGGAAAAAGGGAGAGCGAGCATTTGCCTTGAGCTTACTGATTCCTTACCTTGGATTTCACTGTGCTCTGCCTTTCTGAGTTGGCCACATTTGTATAGGAAGACTTGATATTAGGCAGCCATTCATGTAGCGTACAAGAGGCTGAACAGACCGTGAAAAGATTCTGGGGGTGGAGAATTGGCAGATATTATTGGGCTAAAATTCAGGTTTGCCTCTGGAGGGGAAGTTGTGGGGATTTTTGTTTTGTTTTGTTTTATATACAGTAAGAGCTAGGTTTGCCCGCCCCCCCCATGTGAGAATCCACCCTCCCAATAAAACCCATAAAAGAATGCGATATATAAAAAGTATATTTGATTCTCCCTGTGACCCCCTTGTCCTCCTCCCTCAGAGACACTGTTACTAGATGCTTACATATTGGAACAAATATGCACAACACGTTTTTTTTTTTTTAAAAAAAGAAATCAGTCAGTCTTGGCTTGCATTTCAATCTTCATTAACAAAAATAGCCCCTTTTACAGTCATTGTAGGATCTCATACACTGAAATTAAAAAATATTGAAAGATACTGAAACCAAACCAACAGCTAACAATGCGTATGATTTTTGTCAAGCAAGCGATTCTGAATGGGGATTTTACACACATATTTCATACTTTTAAAATAATCAACAAACCTAAATTTATATTAGCACAATAAAGAAGTCTTTGTTCTGGATTATTTTCTCCCAGCCAGAGAAGATTTTTTTTTTTCTTTTCCTGCCCCGCCCTCGCCCCCCCCCCCCCAGCTTCTCAGCCTTTCCTCTATCTGATGTCCATGTGTGAGGCCCATGCCTGAGGATGGGTAGTACATTCTGGCGAGGGTGTCTCTTAGACCTTCTGCAGAAGGACTGGGCAGAGATCTGCCCATCCTCCCCAAATAAAACATCCTGAAACTGCAGACAAAGAAGAGATGATGCTGTGTTCTGTTTCACACACTTGTGTGCTCAAGGATGGAAGCAAGCGGTCAGGCAGAGCTGCTCTTCCCACCCACATGGGGAGAGAGAAGCACCTAACCCCACAGTCCCCTGAGACAGTCTGAGAGGACAGCGTGAATGAGAGTTCAGAAGCCCTGGAGCTCCAGCCAGCAACATCTGGATGTCTTCTCTCCAGCTGGCTGGCCCAGCTGTTCTGATGTCAGGAGAAAGTTATGAGTCACTGGGAAGGGATTTGAGACCAGAGTGAAGTTAAATCAGCTCATGGGGTCTGTTTGTCATTGACAATTGAGTCTCAGCATCAAGCCGGTGGCTGACATTCCTAGAAGGCCACACACACCAGCCACCCTCCAGGACTTAGCTACCTCGAGTGAAATGGAGCGGGAGTATATGGATGCTGTAGGTCCCCGCCCTCAGAGACCTCATAGCCCATGTTACGAATTACATTATTGACATCTCTCTCTCTCTCTCTCTCTCTTTGCAAGTATGCTTTGACTTTTGACCCATAGACCATACACGCTGGCCAGACTGAAAACCTTAATAAGTGACACATGGTCAAAGCCTGTGTACTCTGGGTCCTTTTGATTCTAGGCACATTATTTCATCAACAGAGCTAGAGGGGAGCAGCTGCCCAAAGAGTCTTAAGTCCGGAGCAGGATTTTGCTGGACCCTCCGTGGCTTCCTGCTCTAAGCAGTACTTTCCCAGGATGTGGGAGGAAGGATTGTCAGAGCGTGTGAGAACCCAGGCAAGCAAGCTCTCCACAGAGACCATAAATGTTGTGTAATTTGGCTCCAAGTCCTCTCTGTCTGAGTCCCCTGGATACTATTTCTTCGGTCCTTCTACTCACCTGGCCCCCCTGTACCCCGGTGTAGGCCAACTCCTGTTTGTGTTCCTGGGACTGTGGGAAATCCCTTTCTAGTCACCACAAAAGCCATTCTGACACAGCTGCTCCTCCTCACTCTTGGTTTTCATCTCACAGCCGTCGTCAAGTTTCTCTTCAGACAGCTGAAAATACCTAGCCTTGCCTTCAGCAGATCTTCTCTTCTTTGTTTTAACAAGATTCTTTCAAAAAACGGTCTGGAGCAAGAGTCATTCATTATCCAGCGAGTATCTTTTAAGAGTTTATGATACTTTAGGCTTTTTTTCTAGAATGAGGGGTGGCCGTGATAACGAGAACAAATATGTCCACGTGGACCTTATAGTCTAGTCAGAGAGGGACAGACACTCGCAAACGAGAGTAGAAGTGTGAGAAGACCATCTAGGTTCAAATCTATTGCAAAAAATTAGGAATGAAATGATGAAAAGTCAGTCCAAAAGGGGTGAAGCTATCTTGGAGGCTGAGGAGGGGCCTAATCTGAAGACGTGATGTTTTAACCGAATGACAGCAAGCTACTTCCATAAATCCTGGTGCGGTCCTAAATCCTGGTGCGGTCCTTCAAAAGAGGGACAGCAAGTCCGCATAAAGTGACCTCTGAGGAAGAGACAGAGGGGGCCGGTGGAAACTTGTAGAATGGAATGTTAAAAGGCCGGGAGGTAGGTGATCCTCCCATCTGTGCTCGGGTTGGGGGCTTTAATTTTGTTGTGAATGGAATAAGAAGCCATCAGAGAGCCTTGTACACGGCAGGACAGGATGTCATCTATGTTGTTGATTTTCCTTTCTCCTTTTTTTTTAAGACCACTAGTTGTCATATAGGAATTAAATTCACGGAAGACTAGTGAGATAGTTCCTGTAGGAATCCAGATGGTGAGGGGGCTGGGGTAGGCTAAGAAGACTGGAGCTGCAGATAGGGGAGCGGACAGTGGGGCATGCATTTGAGACCTGCAGCCAACGCCTGGATGCTGCCGTTCACCATTTTTTTTTAACCCCCCTGCAGTACAGCTCCGCCTGTCTATATGCCACCAGCCTTGGTTTTCAGGAGGCCTTCTAAGAACAGAGTGCGCGCAGAGCCCAGGGCTGGTCTTCCCTACTTCCTTTACCTTCCAGCAGCGTGTCTGGAGCAAGTGGATGAGCGAATGAGCAAATGCAATGAACTGCTACCGAAGGCAGTTTCTGTGCTTTATTGAATATTGAGAGCGACATCTCCGTTCAGTGTTTACACGCTTGCACAGTGCTTTCTCATGCCTCATGCTTTTTGCCGGTAATTCCCCAAACACTGAGAGAATAATCTATGAGGTACAAAAGTAATGTTCCTTTGGAACGAAATTACTTTCCAAGAGTGGAACTGTCACTGATAACGATTCTCATTACCTTGGAAGGAAAGACATCCCTGTGCCCCTCACTTGCAGCAAGATGGAAATCTCGTCCAAGCTTCATGTGGCATCTGCTCTCTCTCTCTCTCTCAGCATTGAAGATCCTGAAGAATGCTTAGCCTTTATTTCATGCCTTGGTACTTCTGGAAAGAGCTGATTAAATCAATGTGTGAAGAGCGTACCTGCCTATTCTTGCATCACACTTGAGGATGACTTTTCTCCCCACTCTCTGGCTAGATGAAGACTCTGTTAACTAAACAGGTAGAATACTGTTATTCTTAGTCTTTTAGTTACTCAGCGTGAACCTGGGCTAGCTCCTCCCTGAAATAATATTCATGCATGATTCCCCTCCCAGCTCCCACAGCTGTGGAACCCCGTCTGCCTGTCCTGACCCTCCAGTCCTTACCAGGGCAAGGCCAGACAACCCAGATGGACCTTGGCTTCCCATACATAGCCGGGTATCAGAGGCTTTCTGATCCCTTTTTCCATGCCACATGCCTCTATCTCCTCTCAAAGAAAGGCAAGCCAGTGCTAGATTGGCTCTTCCTGCTGCAGAGGGGGATGAGCCTGAGCGCCTCTCCTGCTGCGTGTCCCACACTCGCTTTCTCTCGGATTCATCATTTCTCTTTTGTGCGACCCTCTCAGCACATCAATTTGGTCGCTGCCTGTCATATTCAAGCTCATTGGACAATTTCACTTTTCCTCTTATTTGGGACTCTCCGGCAGAGATACTAATTACAGTGATTGTCTGTTGTGCTATTAGTTGTAAGAATCACGATCGCCCGTTTGATTGAGGGGTTAATTGGTGATAACCATGTGTTATCTTCTCTCCAGGTAATTTGAACTGTAATTAACCTCATGTCCAGGTTATATGATATTAACCATTTGCCTTCATTTTTACTTCATAGCTAAAATTGATTACCGTTGTGCCTGATACTCAATGTCCACTTAGAAAGAAAGGAAAGAAATGGTGAGTGGAGAGAGAAAGGAGTATGGTGGCCTGAATAACAATGGCCCTCCTAGACTCATATATTTGAATAGTTGGTCCCCACTTGGTAGAACTATTTAGGAAGGATTAGGAGGTGTGGCCTTGTTGGAGGAGGTTATGTCACTGGGGAGGACTTTGAGGTTTCAAAAGGCTGTATGGCCATTCTCAGTCTCTCTCTGAGTCCAACTTATGGCTCAAGATGTAAGCTCTCAGCTGTTCCTGCTGCCATGACTTTGATCCACCATCCTAGACTCTAACTCTCTGAAACTCTAAGCCACAAATTAAACACTTCCTTTTGTAAGTTGCCTTGGTCATGGTAGCTTATCACAGCAATAGAAAAACAAACAAGCAAAACTAAGACAGAAGTTGGTAGCAGAAAGTGGGCTATTACTGTAGACATAACTGGTTTTTGTTGTTTGGTTTTTTTGTTTGTTTTTTGTTTTTTATCTGTTTTGTTTTGTTTGGAGGAATATGGAAAACTCTGGATTAGAAAAGCTGTTGAATGCTGTAAGCAGGACTTAACAGGCCATCCTAGGAGCCTGGAAGACAGTGCCAAGAGCCAGGAGGACTCTGGAGGCCCATCTTAAGAGACTCCGAGAAAAGCCAGATTTTTAACAGCAACTGGGATAGAGGCCATTCTTGTGATAGTTTGACAAAGAATGAGGCTTCTTTTTGCCCTTATCCTAAGAATTTGTCTGAAGCTTAGTTGAAAACCAATAGCTAATTTCTTTGGCAGAGGATATTTCAAGACAGTGTAATAGAAAAGTAACCAAGACAGGGAGAGAGCATGTGTGTCTTCCAAGGCCATGTTTGTACACTGGAAAGATCCCGGGAATCCAAAATTCCAAATTCTCTCTTTTATTTCCTAGTTCAATAACTTATGGTTTTACAAGAAACCAGGGGGTGGGTCGGGGGAAGAAGAGACATGAAATTTGCAGGTGTTTGAAAATTTAATGCACAAACAAATTGAGAAGCTGCTGGTGGCCAACCACTGCCATCCAAATGCCAGGTGTCTCTGGAAAAGTCCATTGCTCCATTATTCCATAGGGGAAGGAGATCACTAATGACATTATGGACATTGCTTGGGAACAACTATCACCAACAATACAGAAAAGCCTGTGACATGTACAAAAGAGTTGGGCACCCCTCCCTGTCCTTGAGGTCAGCTTCGAGAGAAAATGAAGCTCACCCAAGCAGAGGGCTGTCAAGCCTAGGGAAGCAGCCATCTCTGTTGCTGTTAGTTACTGCATTCCAATAGGACTCTTCAAAATCCTCCCTACCAAGATGATGTCCACTTTGTGAGTCTCCTTCCTTTTCTGGGAGCCTTTTCCTGTTGGTGTCTTGCAGGGAGGGAAGCCTGGAAACCTGCTATTAAAAACACAGAATAGAGGAAATTAGGAAGAGGCAACTCACTGAGCAATTTCTAATCACTGAATTATCCCCGAAGGATAATGTGACATTAGAAAAATAAATCAGTTAAGAGGTTCTTCTTAATTCTCTGAAGATTTCACAAGATGCTGTGTGATGATCAGAGTTTCCTATCTCAGCAACACCACACTGACAGCCCCGTCCTGTTTATTCTGTTCTCACTCTCTCCCAAGGCCTCTTGTTTTTTAAGCCTTGGGAAACGTGTGTTTCAGAATCTAAAATTTGCGGGTGATAGGAATGTGGCAAAGGGGGCAGATACTCAAATCAGGTCTGTAGCCATATGCAGCAAAATTAAACCGACTCATAGTTTTGCAGTGAAATGTGTAAACATTTACTCTCAAGGCAGTAAACAAATGGCCTCATGCTAGTTCAAGTCAGGTTGTGATGCCAAGCGAGCAAGGAAAACTTTCTGACTTTCAGGAGGCTTCTTCTGTTTTGTCTGTAGTTGCCAATAAGAGGCCGTGTGCCCCCGCTCCAGAGAAGCATGCCACCTACGGAGGAGGAGAGAGAAGCCGATCTTGTTTTCCTTTAAACTCAGGGAGAGTTTGAGACAGATTTAAAAACAGCTGGTGACACCCAAATGGTTTGTCCAGATGCTGACCACCTCAGTGATCTCTGTCACTGTCCAGTAAACAGGACTGTAACTCTGGATCTGTGTTCTGACCCTTCAGTCACCTATGAAGAGAAGCACATCATTAGGTCATGGAGACATTTAAACAAAGCTCCAACTTCCTGGAACTCACTTTCATTGGCCTTAAGGAAGCTTTTATTCAGGATGTTTGGGAATAATTATTGATTTTGAAGGTAGGACTTCTTACTTAAAAAAAAAAAATTACGTGAACATTTTAAGGAGTGGTATGACCGGGGTTGACTCCAATTTGGGCAGCTAGCAAATGCTTTTCCCTCTACCCCAAAGCAAATTGATAACTGCCTTTGGGAAAGTCCTTGGCTACTTTGCTCTCAGTAAATAAAGCCAACCTCATGAGTCACTCACTGTTTTACGTGTAAAGTACATGGACGCAGCCAATGAAAATGATATTAACTTAGGCAAACTTGGCGACATCTACCCTATTCAACAATGGGTTTAAATACGTGGGCTTGCAATTTCACCCAGATCGTTAGCACATGAAGCAGACTTTGAGAAAAAAGTTAATGAAGTATCTATCCAAAGGAATGTAAGGAAATTGGGGAAACGGTGCTTCTGTCTCATTTGTTATGTTTGTGGGAGTGTGTAGACATACCCAGACATGAAAAGATTCTGTGAGCGTCGAGACATTTACTGAGGAGGATGCTCTATTAGGGAGCAGTCCCTGTAATGATATTATGTCTCTTTTTGTACAATCAGAAGCCATTAGTCAATTATAAGTTCTATTTTTGGCTTTCAACGTGCAGGGAAAGCATCGTTGCAGAGGTAGGGAACAGAAGGCAGGCTGGCACAGTCAGCCAGCTCCCAAGGACCTGACCGCAAGAGAAATGCTCTGCTCTATTCCTAATCTGGAGACAGTTTTAACAAAGACAGACATTTATAAGCAAGAAAACAATAGGGTTTATAGAATTTCAAAGCTTCAGTCATTTATGATTGGTAGCGTCATTTGTAGCACAGTGTGTGTGTGTGTGGGGGGGGTTATTTCTTGGGTTGTTTGGATTTCTTCTGAGCCATGTTTGAAGTGGGGGAAAGAACACCTCCCCACAGGGTAGGAACCCCGCAGACCAGGGAGAGAAAGGGTCGGAAGGTTAGAACTGTGGCCTGGCGTTTCTGTTCTCTATTAACTGTACTGAGAGAAAACAGGATAAATTAGTAGAACATAGTGATTGCTTCATTTTAGTTTACATCTTTCCTGCATGCTGACACAGACCATGAAAAGCTCTAGTCACCATGTTTCTACAGTTTTCTCCTCAAATCATTCCACACCTAAGTCTTCTAAGCAGCTGGGGAAAGTGCCTTAGACCTAATGTGTTTCATTTTTACTGAAATTAAAAAAAAATTGTATAGAAAATTAGGGAGACTAATATAAAATGACCCACACGCTCAGTTCAACTCTGGCCACTCCTAATGACATCTTGGGTTTGTACCTTAGAGCAGCCCTCGCCCATTCTTCTGTCTGTAACATCCTTAGAAGAAAGTCATCGGACACAGTCTTCATTTTGAGTTACAATACTTTAAATATGTGGTGTAATGAAAAAAAAAATCCAACCATTACATTGGACAAATGTTTGACTTTCCTTAAGCAAATTTTCCTCTGGTACAAGAATTAGACCAAAGTGAGTGTCTCAAAGTCCAATCAGCATGGAGTTGTCTTCCTGCTGCCTTGCCGTGGTCCTTATGTCTGAACTGTCTGACTTGTAGAGCAATAAGGTTCCAAAGCCCACCTGGCTCTCTCTCCCCAAGCGTCTTGGGGCCTTCTCCCTCCACTTAACCTCTGCAACACCCAAGCCCAAGGTAAAACCTTAAGTCCTTTTGAAAAGTTATGGTTGCGTTTGTGTTCTATTCTGACGCCATGCCAAGAGCTGTCGGACCCATCCTTGACACGGCAGAGGACCAGGGCATATTCACGGGCTTCCCATCCCCACGTCAGCATCTCTGCACAGCGCCTGGCTCCTAGTAGAAAACAGAGTCAGTGAGATGAAAATCAAATGAACATCAGGCAACAAGCCAAGGAGAAATGAATGAATTTTGGCTCCTTTTCAGAAGGCAGCTTCGTGTTGGGAGAGCTCCACGGAGGAGCCGGAGCCCTCCACCGCTGTCTGGCTTTGCCACTTTCCTTAAGTTCCACATTTGGCAACTGACCCCACTTCTTGGGGTCTCCGTTTTCTTAACAGTAGGATGAAAGGAGTGTTTGTTTCTGCAGCTGGAGCAGATATTTGAGTTCAGTGATATTTTTTTAAAGTTTAGAAGAGACGGGGATGGCAAAAGTCTGGATATGCCATGGGCACACAGGGTTGGGCCTTGCTGTTTTCTGTGATCAAGATCTCTCGCCTCAGTGTTTTCAGGCCTGTGGAGATTGTGACCACGTGACAAAGACCAAATCTAAGAGCCCTTAGATTCTATCTGAGGCATCTAAGCGAAGTCCCTTGAAGGTTCAGGGTGTGTGTTTGAGGAGGAGCAAGGGGAAAGGCAAGGACGTAAGAGAGAAGCCACAACATGCCCTCTTCCCGCTGCAAGATGGTAGATACACACCAGCCTTTATGCAAAAAATACGAATAAAACTCTTCTAGAAGTACTTCTGAATTCACAGCTGCTTTTCTGTGCCTTTGTGCCTGGTGGTTTCAGACCCGAAATGGATCATCTATTATATACAGTCGATATTTATTACAACCCTCCATTGAATGCCATCACTGGTCTCCAAAATGTGTTGAAGTTAGGTCTGTGGCATTTCCCTTTCCTCTAAACTGGGGGCTTTTATGTCTCTGTTAATGGCCAAGAAGAAGAGAAATGACGATGTAGTAAGAGGCTGATGCTTTATTGAGTGTCTAGAGCTATTGTTCTCCTTTTTCTGTAAACCATATCTCTTAATGCAAACATCACCGAGCAGGTGAATCTAGCTTATCAGGGTCCCCCTGAAGCCTGCATGCTGTGGCCATTTCTACCACAATCAATGGGCCCGAGTTGTTTCTAATTTCATTCGGGAAGTGTTCTTTGCCCCTGCCCCACATCCTGTGGACAGGAGCATCTTTCTCCTGCTGTTGTCCTTGAAGCAGGGCTGTCCAGGTCAGTGAAGGACACCTACTATTTAAACACTCATTAATTCTTTACATTTTCTTGGAGTGTGAGAATAATCAGCAGTTTCAATCTCTGACAGCTCTCCTGCACTCAGGGAGCTGGGTTTTCTGCACCAACACCCGCTTCCCCACCTCTCTGTGGGCGAAGGTTCCGCTCTGGCTTGAGATGTATCCAGTCTGTGCAGTCAGCCTCATTCTGGCGCTTAACAAATGACACTACTTACTATGAAACATTTGACTTTAAAACATCCCCGTCAAGGGCGGCAGGAAGGAGGGACCACCCTGAGTGGTCCCACTTAACACAGTGGTGTCCTCACATAATCGATTCCTCCTAAATCAGTGGTTGAGAAGTATTTGCATCTTCCCATCACCGTAGGCCTGTGATCACAGGCCTGTGAAGTGGAGCGAGCCTGGGTGCCTACAGGTTTTGAGAGTGACTGTGTACTCAGTTTATGCATTTTTATGACTGAAGCCATTAGGGACTTTCAGCTACTCTAGCCATGTAAGCAAAGATGCATCAACCAGTATTTGGTTATTATCTCAAGTGAAGTTTCTACTTATGCCTTCCCTAAACCCTTTTCTGTTCCCCCTCCTTGATGTCCCAGGAAGGACATAAATGTTACAGTCACACAGGTCTGGGTTTGAGAGCTAGCTTTCCCCTTTGATTATTGTGCTGATACCTTTTCCTAATGTGCTATAAACATGTACTGTGTGCTGTCTAGAAATGTAACAGCCTCCTGCTTGGGCCTCAGTTTCCTTATGCGGACACGATAAGGCCTGTCGGTCAGGACTGCCATAATTATGTGATAATGCTCAGTGTAAATGCCAGCTAAACTCTGAATATGATTAAATGCTGACAGCAGCACTCTCCTTGGCCACATTAGAAGTGTTTATCAGACTTACACTTGACCCTGATGTTGAGATGAGGCAGCATGGCGTGCTGGTGGTTATTGGCATCAGCAGGCGAAATGTGCACTGTGCCCATTGGCATCTGTTAGAGCAGAAGTTCCTAACCTTCCGAACGCTGCTACCCATTAATACAGTTCCTCATGTTGTGGTGACCCCCAACCATAAAATTATTCTTGTTGCTACTTCCTAACTGTAATTTTGCTGCTGTCAGTCATGAATCATAATGTAAACATCTGTGTTTTCCGATGGTCTTAGGCGACCGACCCCCGTGAAAGGGTTGTTCTTCGCCGCTCCCCCAGAGGGGTTGCGACCCACAGGTTGAGAACTGCTGCAGTAGATGCTAGTTTCCCCCCCCCCACACACACCCCTCCTGTTCATCACACACACACTTCCTCACTTGGGCACGCAGATTGTCCCGACAGTTCTCTGTCCACACACTGTGTAGGAGCAGTCAGGAGGAACTGGAGGAAGAGAGGAGTCCGGGTACCGTGACTGACTTGGAGAGCAGACGGACTTCCCAGGGGCTCGGAACGTTTTCTGCCTGGGTGTCATAATCTCAGCGCCTGGCTCTCGTCCCCATCTTAGGACCTCTCCTTGGTTTGGGCTCTTCATTGCTCCTCTCTCTCTCCTTTCTCCCTGCCCCTGGCTCCCTCCCTGCACGGTCTCATCTCCTTTCTCCCCTCTTCTCTCTTCTTTCCTTCTTCCGTAGACTCACTGGAATACATCTCAACCTTGAGGGCTTTTTGAATCTATGACATTTCCTGTCCTTCCATTTTGCAGGTGACAAAACTGAGGACCAGCAGCCTGACTAGTTACCTAGAGTCACACTACTCACATGTCCTTCCTTCTAATAATGACAGTGAATTGATTGTCGTCAAAACTTCCTATGATGTCAGTAGACAAAGTGGTTTTAAAGGGATTGTTGAAACTTTGTAGCAGTTAACTTTGTTCATGAGGAAAAAGCCCCACCCCTACTACCATTATTTCCTCCCGCTATTCAAAGCCACCGCTAGGATTTCCGAGACGTGTTTTTCACATCGTTACTACCTACTATTAAAACCTTCTTCGGGCGTGAACATTCTGGAAGGTTCCATTGTGTGTACCCAAACAGACAAAAGTTGTATCTGTATCGTCAGGTCCAATAGTACTTACAGATTTCTGACAGCTGGACTTGCAGACAGTGAGTGGAGCAACCACACGGGGTCTTAGATCAAGCAGCATCCTCGCATTCATGGGTGTAGACGCTGGTCCCACAGGACCAACTTGGTAAGGCTGGCGAACTTTCACCACTTTCATCCCTGTGATGAACTTGTTAACCACGTGACGATGGGGAGATGAAGGGCCATATAAAACAGTGATTCTTTCCTGGCAGGGAGCCCACCTGTAAACCCAGAGATCCACCACTGGCCTATCTGAGCTGTGATGTTGACTATGTGTAAGTGTTCAAAGAAGCTGTGGAATTGCATCACAATTCCTGCCCTGTTCTTCCTGCCAACGTGAGGGCTTGAGAGTTCCCCCCTCTGTAATCTTAAGATAGAAAGAATTAAGATATAATAAAAAAAAAAAAAAAGCGGGGCTTTGTCTTGAGCTCGTAGGATATTTGTGCAGGGGTGGATGCGGTTGTGGAAGGGTAGAGGCTCACTAGCCGTGGCAAGGAAAAAAATCTTTAAGAGCATATATTCTCTATTTCCCAGTGTTCCCAGGGAAGGCGGCTCTGCCTTCAAGTCCCCTTTTTTCTTGCTCCATGCTGTGAACTGAGGCTGTAATTCTGCCCTTGGTGATGCTGCTGCTGCTGCTGCTGCTTCGAGTCTTATGTTTTCTCATAAAATGTAACTGCTAATGTGTGTTGTGTTTGTGTTTTAGTTACTCTTTGTTACGGATTGCTCCCCCTTAATGTTATACTGAACAGGGCTCCTGAGAAGCAAATGGGGGACCCCGGAGCTTCTTTTTTTGTGTTGAGATGCCCCAGATTAGGGAGTACTGGCAGAGAAGGAAATGAATGGACCTGTTGTTAACCGTCCTGTAAATACATGCTATGTCTCTTGGTAATGGATTGCCTTTGCGAACAAGTAATCATTCAAAGTTTAGTTTTAATCTTCACATCAGAGATAGAGATATAGACCTGTTTAGGCTCTTCTCTCTCAACTTCTTTCTCTCTTTGATTTTTTTTTTCTTTTTGAGATAAAGCAAATTAATTAATGTGCACTTTTCAGTTGAAGAAATGATTAAGACCCAGCTGTGTCTGTGAAATTATAACCTACAAGGCACCCGGGACTTGTTAATGCTTTTTTTGGCATGAAGAAAAGAGACATAGGTATCTAATATTAAGTGGTGTTCCACAAAGCATGTTAGCAGTTTGTTTGCCAAATTAATTTTCAAAGACATTTAGGTTACTAGGTTTGACATTTCTAAACACAAATCTTAAATGATTGATGGACTACTGTAGAATAGCCTTGTTCAAAAAAAAAGATAATCTTTGGCAGGCTGCTTCAAAGAATGCTGCTCTAGAAAGATGAAATAATACCCCATTTTACATTAATTTCCCTGATACATCAATGCTTATTTGAAATACCCCTGAGAATGATATGATATTTACTGTAGCATGAGGCTGTGTTCACTGTATCCAGCAGCTCCCTGGGACTTTTATTTCTAAGCTGCAGAAGAATCTTTCTATACATAAAAGCTGCTCTAACAGAATACAGCTGAGCAGAACGGTATCATTGCAAAACAAATGTACAGAGATGTGAGTCTCTTTAAAAAAAAAAATCAGCAATGTTGTTCCAAGATGCCAGTTCAGACTCTCTTCATGGAATTGGAAACGGTGTACTTCTTTTTTAAAAATAGAGTTGTGTACCCTGCCCCTGACAAAGAACTACAGGCAACTAACAATGGGTGAGAAAGAGTGTGAGAATTGTCTTCTCCAGGGATGAGCCCCCTAATATGGAGTGGTCAGCCCTAAAATCGTATAGAACAAGTGACACCAATCAGACTCAGCAAGTTGTATTTATATATTAACGCATGTATATACATATGTATGTCTAGCACAGGAAAAAGAGTTTGGTAGAGAGTAAGAGGGCCATGGGAGGGGCTCTAGGAGGAAAGGCAGGGAGGGGAGAATACTATGATTATATTTTAATTAAATAGAAAAATAAAACGTAATTTTTATTTAGGTCTAAAGTCACTGTACAACGACATAGACAAGAGTTGAAAAATCTCAACTAAGTAAGAGGTTCCATAGGAAGTAAGGAAATGGGGTCAGTTGTGTGTTTGATGTGTCTGTGTGTGGCATGCTAGAAGCAGAGGTATGGTACCATCATCCTGTCCTTGCGTCACAGTAGGATATATATTCTGACATTTCTAATGAAGCTGGAATTCCAGATCATCATCACTTATCAGCATTCTTCACTACTGACAATGTCATCACATCTCTTTCTGAGAGATTCTTGACTGGCCAAAATAACAACAGAAACAAACAAACAACAAACCACATGTGGAAGATGGCATTTCTGATCTCTGTAAAAGAAAAGGAAAAAAAAATTGCTTTCAGTGGTTCATACTGTTTGGAGTCCAGAGTCTCATAATTGTGAGATCGCAGCCACAGACGTGACCCGTAACGGCCCTAGTCAAAGGAAGCGAGGCTTTTTGCAAAAGTGTGTGGTGCCAGGGTGGCATTGGGCGCAGTGGGTACCGGGTACTGTCTTTATGTAAAATACTGTAACCAGTGAGTTCACTGCGGACCAAGCAGACAGCACACAGACGCCTGTGGTCTTGGGTTACCTTCAAGCCCCTTGCGTTTTATGGAATTGAATGAGGCTGGCGTGCAGAAGAAAAACAAGCGACCACTAAGCAGCCTCCTTTGCTCCTTGGCAGGGTGAAGTAGAGAGATAAGTCTCCCCGCTGAACTACTATGAGGCCAGAAGCCTTGCTGCTAAGTCTCACACTGCTGCACAGCGCTGGGGCCGCTTTCCCAGAAGACTCTGAGCCAATCAGTATTTCGCATGGCAACTGTGAGTACCACACTCTCCCTCCCATGGGCTTTTGGGGGACATTTGAGCCTGCAGCCGCCTAACCAGAAGTAAGAAGGCAGCAGGGAGGAGGTTCTGTAATTGCAAACTGTGCTCCCGACCAAAGGTGGTCACGCACACCTGGTCAGGTGGGTGGAGTCCAATGGATAGGGCGACTGTTAAGAGTTTCATCGAGTCTCTGAAATGTCCCTCGAGTCTCCTGATGACGTTTCGCCCCCCACACACACACGAAGGCATGCTTCTGCCTTCACACCAGCTCAGGGGAGATTATTGCTGTCATTTGAGGACTGCGAGTGTTATGTGTTTCCATCTGTAACTTGCAACGTTATAAAGCATGATAGAAAATAACGGGTGTTTTGAAATACTTAAGAGAAAAAGAAACTTAAAAAAAAAAGGCTTACAAGTCTGCTAGTCTCAGGGAGGGACTGTCTTTGAATTTATAGATGATTTATTCCGCTTATAAGTTTATTTCCATACCCACTTTTGCCAGAGGTAGGTGCTGATATAATTAAAACTTCTGGTGACTCCCTCAAAGAGGACAGTCTTACTTCTGTTTTAGAAAGAACATCCGATTTCCTATTTTACTGTCTGCCCTCCAAAAGACCATTGTGTTCCAGTAAAGGTAAAGAACATTTCCCCCAGTACGCTTTCTATGTAATGATCCCAAAGCAAACACTGAGTGAAACATACCAAAAGATGTTCAAGATATTAAGTAGCTACACCAGTGTTCCGCTTCCAGCTGGAATTTCTGAAAAAGGAGATAATGTTATATGCAAAGATGAGGAGCCAAGACTGGAATATATAACAGTGAAAGGACAAAGGGTCAAAGGTCAATGCTCTCACTTCTGAAATAGCCAAGCTCCCACATTTAGGATTAGGAACCAAATAACCATGTATTTACCTTCATTCAAGATAAGGTTTCTTTTGGTGCCCACTACAATGTGGACCCGAGCCCTAATGTGCTGTTGACAATCACTAATACCATGATAATAGATGTAGGAGTTACCATAGCAACCCCCATGATGACCAGGTACATGAAATTAAAGAGCCATGGAAGGAAAAGCTTAAGATAATTGTATACCGGGCTTGTTTGGGAGTCAAATATATTACAGCTCTCTAGTAACACACTGCTTGAGAAAGCCCAGATACCACAAGGTTGAAGTGCAGTCATCCAGGCATGAATCTGTGAATGGTTTCCTCCTCATAGTTACATCCCCATAACTCCCCAGAAAACATGGCCTTTTGAATGTGACTCATCTTTCTTCCTTCTTCTTGGAGGATTGCCAATGCTCTGGAGACTATAGGTTTAGAAACAGAGATGTTGAGATACAGGTATTTCTAAAGGTCAGCTGTTATTACACATCACAGACTCAGCCCAAGAGCACCAGAGGAAAGAAATGTGCTCATGCCTCTGCCAGGTCACCTGACTGGCTACGCTCACTTTGACCCTGGCCTGTCAAAGCCCACTTTTCTGTGAGATTAGCCAATGGCTTAGCCCCAGAGTGGACTCCCACAGTTCCTAGAATGCCAACCAACCTAGCAGGGCCTGCCCTCAATGGTAGATTATTCCACCCGGGCGCCTGTGGAGACTGTATTTTTCTTCTGGCTCCTGGATGAAGCCTCTCGCCTCCAGACCACATTGCCTTTGTGGTGATTCATGGGGAAGGCAGCTTTGAAATAGTTTTGTCCGGAGACAAGATCTTTGGCAGCCTGCCCCCCTCAGGCTTAGCACTCCACAGAAGATGAAAAGAAGCCTGAGGAAGAAAAGAGCGCCTCCGTGCAAAGGGTTGACCAGCGAGTTTAGCCCTCAGAAACGGTGACACTTAGAAATGTTAAAACAGGGTTTATTATCATCTGGAACTGAAGTGTAATTCGATCATCCTTAAGGAGCGCTCTCACGGTGTTTCCTGAAATAACAGCTTGGCTAGCGATGGGAAATGGTGGCATGGTCTGAATTAAACATGGTTTTGTTCTGTGGCCCACCCCACCCCCCTCCTCCCACTGCCCCGTTGATTCTTGGCTTGATCTGCGTTTCCCTCTCTTACCCCATCTCCTCTTTTCACAGATACAAAACAGTATCCGGTGTTTGTGGGCCACAAGCCAGGACGGAACACCACACAGAGGCACAGGCTGGACATCCAGATGATCATGGTCATGAACAGAACCCTCTACGTTGCAGCTCGGTAAGAGACACTCCTCACGTGCACCTTCAGAGGACCTGAAGGTCCCGGTCCCCATTTCATCAGCGATGTGTCTTTCTAAGAACTCGATGTTCCTTACTATGCTGTTTAAACCAAAAGCTCCTTGTGTTTGTCAAGCAGTCATTCTTTCAAGATTTTCTCTGTCTGTTTAACCTTTCTGGGATTGTCTATGTCTGTTTAAGCTTACGTGGGTTTTTGGAGAAATAATTACATATTTTCAAGCTTACAGCTCAAATAATCCACTGTGTTTCTTGAACATATAGGTAAATATTTACCCAAGTACATAGTAGAGAAGTCCACCACTTGGTAGTTGTTTGTTAAATCAGCTTGGGTGTATCAACATGTATTGTACAGTGTGCAGTGATGTGTGTCTATTATGCTTATTTGTATTTTTTTTTTTTTTTTTTTTTTTTTTTTTTTTTTTTTGAGACAGGGTTTCTCTTGTGTAGCTTTGCGCCTTTCCTGGAACTCACTTGGTAGCCCAGGCTGGCCTCGAACTCACAGAGATCCGCCTGCCTCTGCCTCCCAAGTGCTGGGATTAAAGGCGTGTGCCACCACCGCCCGGCGCTTATTTGCATTTTTGCAGTAAATCTTTGCCATTATTTGACCGAGTGGTAGTGGTGACCAGAGAAAAGAGAATACTGTTTATGTTTCATAAGTGTTTTGTATTTAACAGTAATAATAGAAATAATAAGCTATACTCATCCTTTGGAAAATGATATCTGGACACGCTGATATCCTAAGGCAGAGCGGAATGGTAAGAATGCTACTTGGACGAGGGCCACGTGGATTCGGACTTTGGTTCTAATCCTGCCCGTGGGTCAGCTGCTCCACGGCTTCTCTGGCTGTATGTTCCCCCTGCCAGGGGAGAGGTTAGGCAAGTGTCTTTAGGAAGTGCTTGGTGATTCCAACAAGATGTGGAATTGGGAAGAGAACAATTCATAGGAGATGTCCGGATCAACCTATTTCTCACGATTCCAACCAGGTTTGGGGTATGTAACTCATTCGGGGAGAACCATCCTGAGGTTTTCCTCCGCAGACTTACCTGGATCTAAGTATTATTTATTATCATTATTTCATGATGGGAAGAAGACAGACGATGTTTGTATGTGGCTGTGACCCCAGGACTAGAGTGGCTAAAATAACATTTTAGGTGTTGGTTTTAATGTGGTGGCGCAATGTTATTCATTAAGGGGCGCTGTTACCATGCGAGAAAAGCCACAAGGCATGACAAAATCCACTGTAAGAGTCTTATTAGGAGAAGGGAGGCAAGGAAAGAATGTGATCTGGACTGTGGAAGATATGTATATAAGGGGGGAGGGGAGAAGAAAAAGAGGGAGGAGTCTGTGATCCGCTTTTTATGGATTTCCCTTGCCAATGTGTGCATACGGGTTTACAGAGCTACGCCACTCATTGCTGTAGATTGTGTGATCATGCTGTGCGTAAATTACGTGACCATGCAGCGCACAGATTGCATAGGACGTAAAGCCCTGGAATAGCTAAGCATCTGAAGAGCGCATGTGCGGTCATGTAGCTGGGGGAGTGGCCAGGAATTCCAACAGCAGATTCCTTGGAAGTCTCAATATGGGTGACAATCTCTGTAATATAAAGTGAAAAGCCACAAGTGGGACGAAAATGCCCCAAGCCCAGCACACAGAAGCAACACTGAACACTTAAACAACAGCAACAACAAAATGAAAGCCTTCACCAAAGCGCTAGTGCTGGGATGTCCATAAAAGTAAATGATATAGTCATAACTTCATAAGTGTCTATTCGCTGGATTCCAGAAACAACCTCATGAGAAAGAGCAACTGCCTTTCCCAGTTCCTGTAGAAGGATCCTAAGGGACAGAGGTGGGAAATAAGTGGGCCCCATGAAGGCTGCAGTCCTTGACCTAAGGGTGGCAGTGTTGGGGTGACCACATAGCCACTCACTTGTACTGCCCACTGTGAAGTGAAACTCTTTGTCCCGAGTTAGTAACTTTCTAATAGCTGTTGCCTGAGAGCAGCTTTTGTGGGTATTCATTATAGAACATTCCAGAGAGGGCTCAGTACCTACCTGTTTGGAAGCATGGTAGCTCCTTCAGTATCCTTATTAATTTCCTTCGTGTAGTAAAGCGAGCTTATGTTTATATCACAATATGAAAATGGCTGGTCAAAACAAATGGTTAAACATTGAACCCGTGAAAAAGGTTGACTTGGGTATCTCCTCTAAATTGTTTCCTTCCCAACCGAGACACTGGGAACAAAAATGGTTGTCACAGACAGTCCTTGTCGCCAGTGATTTAGCATAGAGTGGGCTGCAGGCCCAGGGCAACAGGAACATTAGAAACCAGGTGTTATGTAGCCTAAGAAGCATTCATTATTCCAGCTCATTAAAACCAAGACAGTTTCGTCTGAACTCTCTACCTCAAGGAAAGGAAAAAGAGGACACAGAAAAAGAGGAGTGTGTTCCTTTCCAAAGCAGTGGAACAGACTTCGCCATGCATTGAAGGTCAAGTGCACAGCATCCTTACATTGACATGTTACAGTTACTCCATACCCAGCCACTTCCCTTCTGTACACACTCTGAGAAATCCCGAAAAGAATTTTGTTGTTGCCGTATTTAGGGCCTCTCCTTTTAATTTCACGTTTCCCAACACCACCCTGAGACATCCAGGTTCCTGGGTAGCAAGTTAACACGATTTAAAGTTCAGTCCTTCCCAGAGGCTCAAGCCATGGCAACACAGCTCAGTGGTATTCAATAGACTGGGAAAGAGGAAGTCCTAGGATTCAGTCAGATTTCAGTCAAATTGCTACATTCAGATGCAAGAGCAGATGTAGAGGGGCAGCTAGAAACAGTCCTTTACCCTGGATTATAGTCAACCATAAAGCACCAGTTCTATCCCCTGGGGTCACGTGATCCTTGAGATATTGAAAAGATTGCCTCTGTCCAGAAGGAGATTTCACTCATGGAATTGTTTATAAAAGGTTCCCCAGTTCTCCCAGACAATTGGTGTCAGCAATCCAAAGCCAAGTCCCATCCAGAACCCTGGGGACTGATGGGGTTTGGTGGCAAGAACGCCTTCCAAGTCTTTCTTATTATTATCCACTTTGTAAATTCTTCTTTCTTTTTAATCTCTAAACTGCTAATTAACATAAACAGACCATGCCAAAAGGGGGCGACCTGAGAGCTTTCTGAGGAGCTGCCAATGCATATTCATCAGCGGTTAATTTACAATTCATAGATTCAGCTTCTACTTAAGTTTTGAAGGGAAAGGGGGCAAGGAAAGGCTTCTTCTAGTCATCTCAAACCTAATACCAATGTCACAGGCAATTCCAGTCTAATAATGTGCGCGACCACAGCGCCATCATAAAGTCAAGCAAGTAATAAATGAATGCAGTAAACGGCCTCGAAATTAAAGGGCAGAGTGATGTTGGCATCTTACTCAAGCTGGGAGAAGCTTCCCAGTCCAGCTGTTGGTAAAGTGGGCTGCTCGCTCCACCCTTCGCTACCCTGACACTAACACATGTCTTTCTCTGCCAAATGTACACACACACACACACACACACACACACACACACACACACACACACACACACACAAGCGTACACACGGTTCAGAAGCAGGCACGGGAATCTGTAAGCCAACACCCCTGATTTCTTCTTTTATTTCCATGTGAGAAACTGCTTTGAATTTTCATCTGTTGTGTTTTCTCCGAAAGCAAAGTAAACAGACTTCTCAAAAATGGAATGTATATGTATATGTGCATGTGTGCATATATACGTCTACGTACATATATCATATGAATCTTACAAATAATTGCTTTCTTTTCCTCTCCCCCAGCCCCTGTTTCTTTCTAACTAATGAGGAGGTTTGAAAGTCTGCTCAGGAGCCCTGAGGTCCTGGTTTAAAGCTGTGGATAATTTTCCAGCCCCAGGACTTCCTGCATTTTTAGAAAAAGTCAATGTTATTTCAAGGGAAAATGAGCTGTTTGGATTTGCCCCCGCCAGCCACCCCCCCCCTCCGTTGAGTGTATTTCTTTTCTTCTCTTTCTTCGGAATTCCAGACAAAAAGACCCTTGTACTCTGCTCACACAGAAGGGAGGTTTAAATATAGCCCCACACCTGAGCTGCTGATTCTGTGTCTCCCCTTCCGAGGGGAGACTGGCAGCAAAAACTGTGAAGACAACCAAACTCAGAACAAAACAAGTGGGCAGAAGCCGAAAGTGTCAACCTTAGCTCGAGCACATGTATACTTTCATCTAATGTGGTCTTGCGCAGGGAAGGGCAGCTTCTGGAAATAATTTTACCTTTCTTCCATCTTGTCTGTCAAATTATCAAATGTAGCATGTTGAATACCAAGCAACTTGTGCGTGGGTTTGAAGATACCGAGAGGCAGTGTGAACCATCTACTCCAGCCTCTGGACCGGGTTAATCTGCAGATCCTCCCAGCTGAGCTCTGCACACATGGCTCTGTAGTTCTGAGATGGGGAGAAGAGTTGCCGGGAGTTTTTGTATATCAACCTGATGCTATGATAAATCATAAGTGCTAAGTGTGGTTTAAGATCATCTCTTACACTAAATTCTTTCCCTTTTCTAGCATGTGGCTATCTTGTTTTTGTTTTGTTGTTGTTGTTGTTTGTTTGTTTGTTTTTCTAGACAGGGTTTTTCTTTGTAACTTTGGCTGTCCTGGAGCTTGCTCTGTAGACCGGGCTGGTCTTAAACTTAGAGATCTGCCTGCCTCTGCCTCCTGAGTGCTGGGATTAAAATCATGCACTACCAAAGTCCAGCTGATACCTTGTTTTTGTTGTTGGTGGTGATTTTTAGCAAATATGGTCATGGGCTTACCTGTTCTGAACATAATAAACTTATTCTGTAGAAAATGAGCTGTTTTAACTCTTGTGTTTGACTCTGTATTAATTTTTTCTTTTATAGGGACCATATTTATACTGTTGATATAGATACATCCCACACAGAAGAAATTTATTGTAGCAAAGTAAGTTGTTTTTATACCCATCTTTCTAAAATGGGGGTCTTTAGGGAATATGTTCCTTAAATGCAGTGATTGGGATGCTATGGCTAATGCCAGCATGCTTCTTTTTGTAAAGCCCGATTCAGGGGTTAGTAAGGGTTTATTACACATTCCAGAACACATACTTCATCAGTGTGTGCATATATATTTTGGGGTTTTATATAATTTGTAAAATCCTTTAATAAAATATTGCCGTGTTTATCCAAGAAAATATCAATTTTCATAAATAAAATTTTGTTCCCCCTCAAACCTATTAAAAACTGTCCCAGTGTTAATGTTTCTACGTCATGCAGCATGGAAGTTTCTTGAGTGGTGAAGGTTCTGGAATTTAATCATCATCCAGACATACATAAAGCTTTTCTCATGCCTCCATGTGGGGATATTTTAGTTAATAAAACTTTGCGGTACAAGTAGGAGACTTAGCCCATGAATTTACACGAAGGAGCACAACCTAAATTAGATCGCTGTCTGCCTGGAGTGAATGTCCACATTATGTTTAAGAAAACGATTTCCATATTTTAAGGGAAAGGTCAGTTTTGCAAACACTGATTGATGAACTGAACAAAAATGCCAGCGACACATATTTTACCAAAATGAGCACAATTTGCACGTTGCTTGGGATGTTTTATGTGAAACTCCCGCGCTTCTTTATCTTCATCCTGCAGTTTAATGGATAGAGAAGAATTCAAAATTAAGCAAAAAGTTTCCTTCTCTAATATTTTGTTGTCCTGGTGAATTAATCATGGGGAAAGGGTGTGGAAAGCTTTCAATAAATATATGTTCAGCCTCCAGCCGCCCCAAGGGAACTTTTACTTCTCAAATCAAATGCAACAACCTCTGGGCTCTAATTGATTTCTTTCTTGATCCCTGCAGAAACTGACATGGAAATCTAGGCAGGCTGATGTAGACACATGCAGGATGAAGGGGAAACATAAGGTAGGCAATTTTCATTTCTCCTGCGGCTGCCACTTCGGGTTACGTTTTTGACGGTTATCTCCAGCCGTAGACTATGATTTGAATGCATCTTGCTATTCCCCTTGCCCCAGTAATTGCTTTTTCCATCAACTTATTGAAAGCTTTAATTTGCAAAAATAGTTTGCTCTTAATGTGATGAAACGTTACAACAGCTGCTGGGACTGCCCTGAGAACTCCTCGGGTGCAGCAGGGTTGACTGACTCCGAGCTGGTCCCCTGAGTCTTCAGAATGGCCTGTCCCAGTAACCCACCTCGCAGGCCAGGGCACACCTCCAGTCTGTGGAAGCCCTCCTGGAAAGCACAGCAGACTCACACACAAGCTCCTGTGCCTCTGGCCAAATAACATAGAGGTATCTTCAAGGAACCCCTGAACATCTGACATTAAAATTAATATGATGGGAGATGGTTGCATTCAACTCTCTTTTCTTGGACATAGAAGAAACATACGTGCTACCGTTCTCCGCCATGTTTGTATTTACTGTTGAAATAACCGTGGACGTCCTTTCATGGTTAACATCAGCAGCAACTTGACCGTGTACCTGGGGCTCTCGCTGTGTAACCTTACACACTCTCCTCTCCTCACTGCAATCCTTCCCTTGTCGGCTCATGGTCTAGGGTGATGAATGGGCTTCTGTGCTGCGTGGATTCTGTTCAAACCAGTTGGAATTTTGTTTCAGGATGAGTGTCACAATTTCATTAAAGTTCTTCTCAAGAAGAATGACGATACCCTGTTTGTCTGTGGAACCAATGCCTTCAACCCTTCCTGCAGAAACTACAAGGTAAATGTCATTTGTCTGTTTGGAAGCGCACTGCCAGGAGGAGGTGTTTCGTAATCTGCTGTCACCCTACCTGCCGCAGCTGAGGAGGGGTAACTCAACACCACACGGGTTCTCCTCACTTACCCAGCTTGGTGGATTGCTCCAAGAGAGTGAACCTAATCAGGCTTCTAAGCTTCCTGTTTGTTCTGTTTGACTGACACATCCTTAAAGAAATGTGAAGGTGATTTCTAGAAGGTTCTATTCTTTATTGTCCCGAGGTCTGCACACTTGCCACATAAAATGGCCTGTGGATTTCCTCTCTTCTGCTCTTTGTCCCTCCCCCTCCTGTGTTACTTCTGTGAGGACAAAAACTCACTTAATGCGTAAGGAATTCCTATTGTAAAAGATATTGCCAAAGCATGCTGCTTGAAACCATAGACTCTTGCATTGTAAGATTTTTTTTTTTTCAAGAGAGGAATTTAATTCCATTTTGTACCAGCTCACTTGGCCATGGCCTTACTTGCTTTGGCCTGTATACAAGAAGAGGAAAAGGAAAAAAAAAAAAAAATGGCCTCAAAGACTCAGGAAATCAAGTGGGGGCGGTGGTGGCGTGGGGAGGTAGTTTACAGTTGAGGAACCTGGGAGCTCCTGAGCTGCTGGAGCGGAAGTACCGGTGCTCTAAAGTTGGCTCCGCCTCTGTTAGCTTTTCTTTGTGGCACACTTTTTCCTCAGGAAACGAATGTTGATTTTCCGTAGTGGCCAAGCACTGAGACTAGAAAGGCAGAGAAGTGTTGGCACTAGGAAGGCCAAACCCCAGGAAGAATGCAGCGTGTCCATGGAGTTGCCGCTTTGGTCAGATGATGTGATGAGTTAAGGAAGCACCCCACAAATGTCATTGCCCTCACCTGAGGTAAAGGGGGTGGGAGCTGTAGGAAGGAGGCAGATGAGACCCTTCTAGAGAGTTCCCACCTGCTGGTCTCATAGCTGGAGCATTGGCACCCCACAAGCTGACACCTAGTGGGATAAATCAGAACGAGGCAGTCTCTACCCTTTTTTTGTTGTCTTAAAGGGTAGTAGGAAGTCAGCCACATGAAGGCTGAGGGCATTCTGGGTAGAAAGAGCAGGGCAAGTAAAGACACAAGCAAAGACATGGCACAGCCTACTGAGCTCGGGGATGCTGGACCCTGAAATGACAAGGGACAGTGACAAGAAACTGAAAAGGTAGGTTGTCCCAGGAATGAAGGAAAGAGAGTGGATTCAGGAAAAACAAAAACAGAAAACAAAATAACCCAGACTTAATAATTGAAGCACAGACAAAGGGGGGGGGTGTCCCTAGAAGAGTAGGTGATGCGGCTGCCTCCAGTCTAGATGGAACAGAGCATGCCCAGGGCTCTGGGAGCTGGGCGTTCTACAATGTAGTGTATGGGTTGTGCCATGCACGTGTTTTAGTGCTTCTATTGAGTGAGAGAACACCGTGACCAAAAGCCGCTAGGGGAGGAGAGGTTTATTTCGGCTTACAACTCCAGGAAATACTCAGGTCCATCAATGAGGAACTTGGGGCAGGAACCTGTGGTGGGACCTGAAGTAGAGGCCATGGAGGAAAGTTGCCTATTGGCTTGCTCCCCATGGCTTGCTCAGCCTAATCTCAACAAGATTAGGGGGAAGCAAGAGAGGTTCTATTTACGCTGTCACAAAATAGAAGGTGATGCCCAAAATACAGTCACTAAGATAAACGAAATGAAAAGTCTACCTGGAAGGAAAGAACCCGTTTAAAATAGACGCAGCCCGTCCATTTTTAGTGACTACAACCCATCTAGCCTAGCATTTGCTCTAGTCAGTTGCAGCGTCCAGCTGCTGCTTAATTTTAATTCTACCACTTGATAGTCTCCATCCCTGTTTGTCATTGTGGAGGACTCGTTAAGATGAATGCTTCCAACACAGTCCAAGGAAGTCCTTAGCTGGAAAGCTATCTTTCGTTTTTCCCGGCACTGGGATACACAGGCCACGAGGGTTCTAGCTCATGTCCCCCCGTGCCTGTTCCATTTCCCACAGTCCCTCCATCACCTGTAGTAATGCTGTCCCATGTCACTTGCAGCCACACCCGTGGTGACATGTCCAGCAGCCTGGGTGCTCTCAGAAGTCGCACACAGGATGGTGTTCACTCTCCTCCTGCCTCACGCCCAGCACCGTGGATGTTCTGTTGCACTTGGGGCACAGTGTAGCTTTGGAGATGATTTGGCAGGGGCTACGGCGGTGGTTCTCAACCTGTGGGTCTCGACCCCTGTGGTGTCACATGGCCCTTTCACAGGGGGTGACCTAAGACCGTCAGAAAACACAGATATTTACACTGTCATTCATGACAGTAGCAAAAATGCAGTTACAAAATAGCAATGAAAATAATTTTATGGGCCGGGCGGTGGTGGCGCACGCCTTTAATCCCAGCACTCGGGAGGCAGAGGCAGGCGGATCTCTGTGAGTTCGAGGCCAGCCTGGGCTACCAAGTGAGTTCCAGGAAAGACGCAAAGCTACACAGAGAAACCCTGTCTCGAAAAAAACCCCCCCAAAAAAAAAATTATGGCTGTGGGGGGGGTCACCAGCACATGAGGAACTGTATTAAAGGGTCGCAGCATTAGGAAGGTAGAGGACCGCTGTGTTACAGGGAGGAAAGGGCTATTCTCTTCCATGCTTTTTATCAACAGGTCAGGACTAAGGACTCAAAGCAAAATCAATGACTGACCTTCCACCATGAGCCCCGGTCTCTCTCTAACAGAAAAGCAAGTGGCAATGTTAGTAGAGTAGCCCGGCAGGCGCTCAGTCTCGGCCGCCTCACCACATTCTAATTTGTACATTTTGTTGTTGTTTTAAAATAAAGTTGAACGTATTAGAAAGATTGTAGAGCTCAACAAAATTACCCAAGGAAGAATTTGAGGGCTTCACGCTATTTCTGAAGCTCTATCTACTCCTTTTCTCCTTTGGGGCTGTAGACCTCCTGAACTGTCTACAAAAGTCAGGAGGGTTCTTTATGTAACTATTTGTCCTTGGTGGGGATTTAATTCCCCAGGGGCTGTGGTTTTATTCAGAGATTTTTGTGACTGCGAGGATTAGTTCTTACTTCATGGAAAGAGGTATTTCACCATGGTGTGTATTTATTTGTTTAGTCTCTAGGCCTTTCCAAAGACACAGATTAGCACATCATTCTTTATTGCTTCCTGCTTTCACTCAGCTGTCCCTATAGCCACCCTTTTAGACGAAGGTCTCATTTCCCTCTCGTGTCTTGCTTCTTGATGTTAGGATCAGAGCGGCTCCCCCTCGGAATAGGTCACTTTAGTAGCATGGTGTGTTCAGGGGGTCCATTGCTGAGTACCTGCCAGACCCACAGACCACACAGTCTGTGCAGTTCAACAGAAAGCTCTTGGGATAGAGACCCTTGTGAGGAATGTTCTGGTGAGAGAGAATGCATTGCTTTAAAAGATGTCTCTGACTTGACTTTCTTCCCCCCAAAACCAGTTACATTTTAAACACTGCTGTCTTATGTGATTTACAAAAGCAGCTTGCAAACACAGGATAATTTAAAAGAGGAAGGCCTGTCAAGTCTTGGCAATGGAGACCTTAGAGCAGTAGGTATAACTGGCTGGATAGCACAATGCCTGTCACATCCTCAACCTCGGCTCCCGAGCAGTGGCTTCAAGGGCCTTGATTTGGGCAGCTTGGGGCACTGCAGGTGACTTTTCCATCTGAGATTGATCTTCTCTTCGTCCTTAGATCGGTGGTCATATGACGATGGAGCCAAGAGGCGGCTAGAAATAGGTGTGACAATAGTGATGATAATGAGATCAGATTTTGAGCTTGGTGTTGAGCTCTTACCTGCTCGTAAGATCCTAAGAAACGAGGGAGCAGACCACAGGCAGCAGAGCAACACTGATTCATGTGACTGGTGTCCTCCGGGCTTCCCTCAGTCACCTGTGCTCAGGGAGATGTCTCTAGTCTATGACGGTGTTCAGAAGATCTGGGTCTTTCCTGAGGCTACCATCGATCGCCCTCCCTGAGGGCCCTGGAATCCTCCATAATATACTGAGGGGAAGCAGAAAGGACCAAGGCCCTCACCTGTCATTGGCCAGAGCACGGTCACACCACTGCATCAGAGTGCAGGGGAGGTGGGGGAATGTGCTGTGGTGTGATCCAGAGGAAAGAGCAGTGGCGTTTGGTGGACAACTGGGGAGACTCTGCCATGTCCACAAAGGCCTGTGGGCACGTGTGGCAGTGGAGCGATAGATGAGTAATCGCCACACGAGTGAGGAAGACACGCACTGACTTCTACTGCTCAAAAGAAGGAAGAGACCCAGGGCTTTGTATAAAAATTCAAAATCGGTGTTCAGTTTCTTCTCTTTCTCCTCATTTTCCCTTTGCCTCTGTCTCTGCCTTTATCTCTCCATATGAGTAGAGCCAAATACACCTCACAAGCACCTCAGGGATAACCTCCTGTTGTTGGGTGTAAAGGAGCCAGACCCAGGTTGGGCTCTGGGGTCAGCGGGTAGCGGCTCCTCCTCTCACTGTCTCTGACCCTCACCTTTGTGGCCTCATGCTGTGGTTATCATTCTATATAAATAAAACACTGATGGCCAGTGACCAGGCAGGAAGTAGGTGGCCAGGCAGGAAGTAGGTGGGACAAGGAGAGAGGAGAAAAGCTTAAACTCACAAATATAAGATAGATAGGACATCTTCTTTAATATTGTAACTGTAATTCTTGCTCGATACTTGTTTTGTTATATGTAATTTTACCGTGTTAAAGTTAAAACCTTCCTTTTTAAAAAAAGAAAAAAAGGGGAAATGCTGTGGATATCATTCTATATAAATAAAACACTGATGGCCAGTGACCAGGCAGGAAGTAGGTGGCCAGGCAGGAAGTAGGTGGGACAAGGAGAGAGGAGAATTCTGGGAAGCGAAAGGCTGAGGGAGAGACACTGCAGCCACCGCCAGGACAAGCAGCATGTGAAGACACCGGTAAGCCACCAGCCACGTGGCAAGGTATAGATTTATAGAAATGGGTTAATTTAAGATAAAAGAACAATTAGTAAGAAGTCTGCCACGGCCATACAGTTTATAAGTGATATAAGCGTCTGAGTGATTATTTTATAAGTGGATTGTGGGACTGCGGGGCTTGGGGAACCTGGAGAGAAGCCCTCCAGCTACAGCCTCAGCTCCTCTGCAGTTCATTCTGCAGCTGGGCTGGCATAGGTGTGGAGGCCGTCAGAGTTTTGCTAGCGAGCATGTTTCTCATCTTGGCTGATGCCACACTCTTCTGCCAACCAACTGGAGGAAAAATTCCAGTGACTCCTACTGGGATTTAATCCACAAAGGAAGGACTCATCAGGCACAAACAAATCCAGAAATGCAGCTCGCTCTCTGTAGAGTTCATGACTCAAGAGATAATTGGGGCAGGTAGATTTTTCCCGGTAATTACTTAGAAATGCCTTAGTTTAAAATGCTTATTTATTGGCCATTCCACTAGGATATGGAAATCTGTCTATTGTAATGGGTTAAGAGCCAATCATACATACTCAGATTTCACACTACCCTAATTACAGTCTTGATCAAGTAAATTGTCTCTCAAAGTCTCCATTTCCTTATCTGAAACTACTAGATTTCCTTCAGCGGGCATTTTCAAGGATGCATTTGCAAGGTGCCTCTGAAGTACTTTGCATGTTAATCCCTGTTTAAATATCAGTCTCTGTTACTGTCGTGGGTGACTGGTGGTAATTCAGCCCTGTTATTTTATCTAGGTCGATACGTTGGAAACTTTTGGGGATGAATTTAGCGGAATGGCCAGATGTCCTTATGATGCCAAACATGCCAACATCGCTCTGTTCGCAGGTAAATGACCTGATTTCTTCTCGTTCAGTTTGTTTCTGCATCTTTCAGCCTGTGGCTGAGAAGCTGCTCGGAAGGATCTGTGTAGTCAACGCTGTACAGATTCTCTGGTGAATACTGTAATTAAGGATGCCTCTTCCATTTGAAATTAAGATGGAAACTGTAGCTTTGCTTCTCAAAAGAAGTCTCTGCCTCACTCCCACAGGCTTTTGGTGCCTTCAGCAGAGGATGATGGCACAGCACTACATGGCTGAAAGGAAGTTTGGGCTCAGATACTGGAAAAGCCTTATGCTGAGCCATCAGTGTGGATCTCACACTAGAGATCAGGTTGATGGTATTCTATGGCATGGCTGTCCTGGCCACTTCCCTGTTTTCCATTACCTTCTTCATGAGACAGCGGTTCTCACAGCCTCGAAGGCTGCAGGTCCTCTTGTCTACATACAGAACAAAAAGGGAGAGAAGTACAAGGAAGCTTCTGGAAGCTCATTCACAGCAGTAGAGCAGCCGACTTCTCAAATGCCATTGATCTGATACGGCTACGTGCCTACCTGTGACCAAATGACCATGGTGTCTGAGATGGTGATGCTGATCGCCGATGGGCCCCCATGTTCCCGCTGAACAGGATGTAGAGAAGTAGCTAGTAGGCCGTCGCTTTGCAGTTTTGTGGGATTTTTGTATATGAGTATGTTTTAATTGGGAAGTTTGTTTAGGAATTCATTGCCAGCTGTGGCTGTGGAAGTGGGTACAGAGAGGTGTTGGTGTAAGAGGGATTGATTATTCTGGGATGCAGTCACACCATCATCTGTTCTTCCCGTCATGATAGCTAACACCCAGCACAGGCTAAGTGGGGAGGGAGCTTTTAGACTTGGATTATAAAGCAGAGTTAGTTCCTAGCTCCTTCTCGGTCTCCCACTGTGGGATGGTCCACAGGGACAGAGTGCAGAAACAGGAAGGTTCTCCCCCTAGGACAGCACAGTTTGGTTGGAAGCAGCCCAGCACTGTCAGCAGCACACAGTCAGGAAGAAAAGCAGAGGAAGAGTCAATGTCAAATGGAATCTAAGCAGAGGACTTCCGGCAGCCTGGACTAGAGAGAGGGGCCCGACTGACTGAGGCCGCCCAGCTTCCAACAGCTACAAGGACAAAGGCATGTCTCCGTATCCAAGCAGGAGGGATATTGGATCATTCTTTTGTTGTTGGGATGTTTGAAATCTTATAAAAACTAAATGCTTGTTAATGGACGAGCCTAGTTACAATTAAATGGCATTTTTACCAACAGAGGCAGAATATGGTGCAAGTAGGAGATGGCTCAGAGGTTGGTCACCAGGCACATACGTGGTGCACATCCCCACATGCTAGCAAAAATACTCATACACAAAATAAATGAATCTAAAAAAATTTTTTAAAGATGTTTATTTAAATTTTTTTAAAAAAACATTAACCACAGAATCTACATATGGAAAAACTTAGAGAATACTATGTTATATGTAAGTTTCTTTGTGGTTAATTAATGGAACTAGGACATTCATTAAAATGGATCAAAGAGGGCTAAGGAGATGGATGGCTCTCTGGGTAAAGCGCTTACCATGCCAGCATGAAGACCCGAGTTTGAATCCCCAGAACCCACCTAAGAGCTGGGCCCAACGGTGTAAGCCTGTGCTCTCAATGTTCCTCCCGTACAACGGGAGGCAGACACAGGAGAGTCCTCAGGAGTTCAAAGGCCAGCTCGCCTAGCTTCCACAGCAGCTCACAACAAAAAGACCCTGTCTCAAACAGGGTGAAATATGAGGACTGGCACATGAGGTTGTCCTTTGACCTCCACATGTCTGCTGTGGACTAGGCACGCCCATAGCCACACCCACATTCATACACACACACACACACACACACACACACACACCATACATATCACAACATACACATCATACAAATACAAATCAAAGACTTTATATTTTTATTTGTTTTTTTTTTTTTATGTGTACAGGCATTTTGTACACATGTTTATTTGTGCACCACATGCATGCCTGGTGCCCCTGGAGGCCTGAAGAGGGATTCAGATCCTGTGGGACTGGAGTTACAGATGGTTGTGAACTACCATGTGGGTGCTGGAAATCAAATCTGGGTCCCCTGGTAGAGCAGCCAGTGTTCTGAATTGCTGAGTCACCTCACCACCCTCCTCAAATGAATTGTACAAAGTTTATATACACTTGGTTTTCATTTAATTAACATAGATCTTATTATTCTTAACTGTCTCATTTGATTGTTTTGGTTGCAGAGTATTATTTATTTAATATGTATTTATTGTGTATACAGTATTCTGCCTGCATGTGTCCCAGCAGACCAGAAGAGGGCACCAGATCTCATTACAAGTGGTTATGAGCCACCATGTGGTTGCTGGGAATTGAACTCAGGACCTCTGGAAGAGCAGTAGGGGCTCTTAACCACTGAGCCATCTCTCCAGCCCTGGTTGCAGAGTATTTACTAGTCCAGTAAAGAGGCAGAAGTTCAGAGCCTCGCTTTCAATTTTCTTCCTTTTCTCTGCTTTTGGACATACCCTCCAATACCTCCCCAAACAGAGCATTCCCAAGGAAGGGTCAATTTGAACTCAGCTCTCCCCAGCCTTTGGTTCTTTGTTTTGGCCACTTGTATACCACAATGCTTCCATTTTGTGAGTTTTGGGAACCCAGAAGCAAAGGTCTGTTAAAGCTAGATCGGCAGGTTAATGAATCTCATGACGGAGGAAAAGGGGGACCGTGAGTCTCAGGATAGAAGTAGGTATCTAGTCAACCACTGGAAATCTCCTTCTTCCCCTTACCCAGTCAGGCTCATCTTGGGCTCAGGTCATCCATATTTCTGAACGGATTTAAAACCTTTATTGATGAAATCGATTTTTTGTTGCTCAGGGCTGCCTCCTAATCCAGTTGACCATGGCTTGGTGGCAGTAGCAGCGTCCAGGGGTCACTTGGCCTTGAGATTTCGGTCAAGGCCCATCTAATCAAGTGAAGCAAATAACATCGTTCATTTACTCTGTTCCCTGAGCTGCTGCCCCTGCCGCTGTTGCTTAGAAAAATTGCCATGCAATCTAAAAAGGAAAAATGTTTCCTTTGTCAAGATCCCAATTTCACACAGTAAGGAATGTGGGCCAAGCATTTTTTCCCAGCGACTCCTGGATTTTCCCCAGTTGTCCCTGTCTCATTTGCCTGACGTAGGAAAGCAGTCTGGGGGACATCTTCACTGTTATCCGTCCCACCTTGCTCAGTACCCTGTTTAACTCTTTCTCTCTTCTCCTAAGATGGAAAACTCTACTCTGCCACGGTAACTGACTTCCTGGCCATCGACGCAGTCATTTACAGGAGCCTTGGAGACAGTCCTACCCTCAGGACTGTCAAGCATGATTCAAAGTGGCTGAAAGGTGAGCAATTAACTGAAGAGAGGGAGGAGGGGATGCGTACCTCAGAAGAGATTTAAGAGTCTGCATGGACCAGACTGTAGATTCATTTTAGTAATGGTTTCTGACAGACAAAACCATGTAAATTGCATCTTTTGCCTCCACTGATTTATTTACTTCCCTTTTCCCCCTTCCCATGATCTTCTGGAGTATTAGCAAAACTACCAGTGCCATGACAATAGAATAAATTGCATTCATCTTTCCCTGCCCCAGACTCACCTTTCAGAGTCCCACATGAAAAGAGCTGAACAGAGCGCTCTGTTCACGAAAGGGGACAGGGGATGAAGTGGTGGGGAACAGGAAAGTAGCTATTCACAGCCCCATGTGAGTCAGGGTGACGGAGCCATGCGCACGAACTTCTCTAGGCAATCCGGACATTCCGATTGCGGAAAATAAAACGACTGAGATTTGCAAAACGTCCTTATTCTTCACTCTCGGTGGCAAAGCTTGTGAAAGATGTAATTTGTAAGCTCAAGTGCCTTCTGAAATCACTAGCGCTGGCACTTGTGAAGTCATTAGAAATGGTTAGTGTTAACCACATGTCTAATAGCCCTGCACTTGCAATTAATAACACGTCTTTGGCTACACTTGGGTAAAATTCTCTTAACACCATGTGACATGTCTCCAATTAAAGTGCCCGTTTGTCTGCAGAACCATACTTTGTCCAAGCACTGGACTATGGAGACTATATCTACTTCTTCTTCAGAGAAATTGCTGTAGAGTACAACACCATGGGAAAGGTAAGAGAGGGAGAGCGTCCCCGGTTCTGTGTGTGACCTTGTCGGGAACCCATTTTTGGACCCAGTAACCACACAAGCAAGCATGCGCAGTCGGGAACCCATTTTTGGACCCAGTAACCACACAAGTAAGCATGCGCAGTCGGGAACCCATTTTTGGACCCAGTAACCACACAAGCAAGCATGCGCAGAAGTGACAGGCTGAGCTGTCTGGAATCCCGGCACCCTTTTTCAGAACAGTAACAAATTACAGGGAACCTCTGAAATATTTCCACTGACGATCTAGCCAACAGATGTTTGGTTGCTTTCGTGCCGAATTCTAAGTGTTTTGAGATGTAGCTTCCAGGTACAATTTTCCCTTTTAATTGAGTTGCTCCACAGAGAGAAGAGATACCCAGTATCTTTAGGCAAACTGAGTCTTGGTTTTATTGTAGAAAGCAAGAGAACAGTGAGAGGAAGTTTAGTTCAGTTATTTATTTATTTATTTATTTATTTATTTTTTACCAGACAGCAGATCAAGGTCACTAAGTTAGAGGGCACGAATAAAATACCAGGGTGACTTGCTGGTTAGAGGGACTCACTGGAAGTATGAGATTTCAGGCCCCAGAGGCAGCCGGTGGGGATGGCAGAGATGGCGCATACAAAGTGTCCTTTTGTCTGAGGAAATAAAAGCTAAGCAGTCTGTATGGAAATGAGTTTATGTGGCTGGGAGCTGATCCCCTGAAGGATTTATGGCTCCATATTAAATGCCATCGCCTTATCTTTTAAAACATTCTGTTTCTCTGCTGAGTTTTTTCCTTTTCTTCTTTTTTCCCCTCCCCCCCCTTTTTTTTGTTACTGATTTTAGAAATGCAATATTAAATTAAGCACCTTGTCGGCTGTTTCTGTTGTTAAGCAAAGGCGCGTTCTTCTAGGATCTTCTGCATTTCAGAAGGAAATGAGCGCATGCCCTTTTCCCTGTGTGCTTTTCTCTGCAGGTCGTTTTCCCGAGGGTGGCTCAGGTTTGTAAGAATGACATGGGAGGGTCTCAGAGAGTCCTGGAGAAGCAGTGGACGTCGTTCCTGAAGGCCCGCCTGAACTGCTCCGTGCCTGGAGACTCTCATTTCTATTTCAATATACTCCAGGCAGTTACAGATGTGATTCGCATTAATGGCCGTGACGTTGTCTTGGCAACCTTTTCCACGCCTTATAACAGGTAACCATGCCCTGGCTGCGTTGACCTAATATGTTCTTCCCAGCTCCCTTTTCCCTGGGGAACAGATTTGCAACTGATGGAAAAGGAGCCCTCACTCTATGTAGATAAAAAGCACTTTGCTCTGAGTTTTCATCAATGAACTAATTAGAATTTATGAACATTATTAAATTAAGGTTTTTAGGCAGCGTAAGTTATGACAATATCTTCTATTTATATGACTGACACATAAATACTTTATATGTGATTCCTTTCCTGTAAACCAAATTTTATTGTCCTCTCTTTTACACATGAAGAAATAGCTTAAAACATTCCATTGCTGGACCACATAGTCAGTGATAGAAGGGAGAGGTTTGGAAATCAGTGTTTTCCTCTGATCTCTTATAGGTCATCTGATATTCCTTTTTTCACTTGTAGTATTTCCCTGACTGAATTGGGAGAGTGTGTGTGTGTGTGTGTGTGTGTGTGTGTGTGTGTGTGTGTGTGTGTGTAAGCCTGGGCATTTATTAAAATGCCACAGTGAGTGATTTAGGAGTTATTTAGCACCTGCCAAGGGTCCAACCCAAGATTTCACTTATTTTATCATCCCACTTGAGGATGCAAACCTCCATGTAAAGCCCCAGGGGCTTAAAGCAGTTGGTTCATGGCCCAGATCCCAACCTCTGGAAGCGTCTAGCAAGGGCTCACAGCCGTCAAACACTATCCCTAGAAATACTGTCTGTCATTTCATTTCTGTTTTTATGTGTAGCTCATCAGAAATTTTAATGAATTAAATGACACATGAATGACACATTGCTCCCAAAGCAGGCAAGATGCATGGAAATGACAGAAGAGGAGACTTACTGTCTTTCTCTGGCATCCCTCTCTCTATAGAGCCAATAAGGTGTCAGAGCCCAACACTGTTGTACAAAGTGAGCCTAACTCTGGGTCTAACTCCTGGCCATGAGCTCTAAACACACACGTCATGCTCTCCTGTCTATGTAGGAGTATAGAGATTCTAAATGGAATATCCTCGTCTAAGAATACACTTAGGATTCTGCTTTTTACCCGGGCTTTCCTGGACTCCATGAGTGCCTAGATGCCAGGCATGAAAAAAAAAAAAAATGATAAGATTGGAAGATAGCATCTAGAAAGACATGCCTAGGTATTGGGGAGAGCCCAGAAGAGGGCAAGCCGGAGGATGAACTCATGCTCCTCAGTTACAGGGAGGGCAAGTGTCAAGAATGTCTCACTGCAGATAAATGAAAGAGGAGCCTATATTGCAGCAAGAAGTATTCGATTAGATTTAGGTAAGCTTCAGTCGTCTATAGGGATTTTGAGATTCGAAGAGAGGAAAGATATAAACCATTTCAGGGCTTGAATATTCACATTTAAGATCCCATCTATTTAGGGTTTTTGGAAAACATACTGTCTTGGTATGTGGGAATAGAGGGGTTAGTGGAATTTAGGAATACATTTCTAGTGTGGGGGTTTCGTTTTATTAAAAGTGTGGATTACTTTGTGATTATAAAACCATAATGCGTTCTTGTGTATTATAGATAATCCATTTATTTTCCTAAGTGACCCTAAAATTATCTTCTTATTATGATTATTCGGTCTCAGAAATATTATTTATTCAATAAGCTCAGACAACCTAACTTGCCAACCTACAAATGTGTTTACCATTTTCCTCCTAAATTATGTGTGGCCTTTACTCAGTCTCATTTCATCCCTTTCACTTCCTCCTCCACACAGGCAGTCTTGGTTATGCCAGATTGCTGCCAAGCCTTGAGGGGTCCCTCTCTACCCTGGGGAAAAAGAGCAAGCAAGCCCCAGCACGCTCTGGCTCCCTTCCCTCCTCAGCCTGTTTTCTCCCATTTTTTTGTTGCACACTCTATACCACAGGCTTCCTAGACCTGTGGTCTGGTTCAGGAACGTGCCCTTCTTTCTCTGCAAGGTTCTCCAGCCTGACCAATGTCCACCCATCAAACTCCTGTGGAGGGGTCTCATGCCATGGCATCCTGTGCTGATTCATGCGCAACCCTCACTGGCTTGCTCTGAATTTGTTATATTTATCGTAAACTATGATCTAGCTACTGAAGGCAGTGCCCTGTTTTCTGTGGGCTTCACAACACTTCTATATCAGCTCATAATTCTCCCCCCAAAACAAAGGGGCTCAAGAGGCGGTGAAGAAATGATGAGCTTCTCCCCGTCTCAGTTTACTTTACTAACTAGCCTCTTCTTTAAGAGTGTTCATGCAAATTTGATTGGCAGACACATTCTCTTTGCATTTATGATCCCTTTACTTGTAGTGCTTTAAATTCACCCTGCATGTGATAAGAGTTTCTTTAGAGTATGTTTGTTAATGGAATGTACAACAGTTATGTGAGTAACACCTTGTGTGAAACGTCCCTTGCAGCATCCCTGGATCTGCAGTCTGTGCCTATGACATGCTCGACATTGCCAATGTTTTTACTGGGAGATTCAAGGAACAGAAATCTCCTGATTCTACTTGGACACCAGTTCCAGATGAGCGCGTCCCTAAACCCAGGTATGAACAAGTATTTATTTATTCAGCTATGGTGAAACGGGCATCTCTGATAGTGAGCATCCTGTGGACCACACGCTGGTACCTTCCATCACAAGCCGGGCAGATAGAGTTCCAAGGACAACAGAAAGACCCTCATGACATTTGTAGTCATCCTCTTTGCCAGAACCCAGAGTTATCTTTAGTATCTACTCACCATGACTTTAATCTTCTGCTTAACCTTTGTGAATGTGGTTTGCCCAGTACAATAGGTGATAGGCGCCATCTATTACATCTGGTCCCATTGGTGGATAGGTGGAGAATTTAAGAACCAGAAAGGAAACTATATTATGGAAGTTAATATAACTAGAGAGATACCTCTGCTGTGCCTCCCTCTGATTTTATATGAACTCTTTAATTCCAATGAATAATATGTGAAATAGAAATGATATTTCCTTGATTGGGGGGAACATGTGGGATCAGAGTTGAGTCCAGGGTGCCAGATCAAGGGTTAAGAATTGTTTAGTTGGTACAGTGGGTTGCTTTTCTGTACCCACATACAATATAGTGTTAGCCCTTTCCAAGCTGTGCCCTGGATTCGCTCATATGGGTGGTACATAGTCCACACCTTCACCTTGGTGGTCTAAGTTCCATGGAAATCTCTCCATTGAGTTTGTGTGGCGCTGAAAGCGAGCCCAATGTCTTCCTGGCTTTTTGTTTTGTCTTGTTTTCTAATGCTCTCCCTTAGTCTCCTGTCCTACCAAAATACCTACAAGTACATTTAATTGAACCAATTTAGATATTAGGAACCAAAGAAACCTAAGTGGCCACACGTTTTGCTGAGTTGCCTGGCACATTCCTTTTCTGTTCAAAGCAGATCAATGTGAAGGGACACTCTAGGGACCAGATAGATTACCTAGCTCAGCACCTGGGGTTATTCCTCACCTCCCGAATAAGCAAGAAAGGGAGTTAAAATCGAGGGACTGGTTTCTAGGGAAAATATATCTATCTACCTTGCTGTGTGAGCATGGTGTCACTCAGGCATTACAAGGACCTGTGATAGGTGATTTTCTCCCATGTCCGTGTGTTTACCCACATGCTTCCATATACCTGTCTCATCTCATTTGCAAATAGCAGGCTGATTGTGGGGGGCTTGCTAGTTGTAGCTCCGTGGTATGACAAAAGGTTGTGGAGCGGAGGTGGGGGAGGGTGGTGGTGTACAGTTTCCTCTCCCACACCAGCAGGCAGCTGGGTGTCTAGACCGCAGACTTTCGTATTCTCTAATCTGACTCTGCTGAGATTTCCCTGGAACGCCCCAAACTACAGAATTTCACCTTAGCAATCTGTGTCCAGTGGCAAGAAACCGATCTTTCAGGAAAGAATCTTCAATGTACCTGGCTTTTCAGACCTGCCCAAATCTCATAACAAATGAAAAGCGAACTAATAAACTCTTAGAGGTTGTAACATTGAGTCTTGATGGTGTGTACCCCTGTGGCTGAGAATCTGTTTGCCTTGCTTGTTAAAGTATTAGCCTAACCCCCTCCTTTGTGGAACATCCACCTTGAGAACAGTGGTTCTCACCCTGTAGGCCATGACCCCTTTGGGGGTCGCATAGCAGAAATCTTGCATATCAGATATTTACATTGGAATTCCTAACAGTAGCAAAATTACAGTTATGAAGTAGCAATGGAATAATTGTATGGTTGGGGGGGGGGTCACCACAACATGAGGAGCTGTATTAAAGGGTCGCAGCGTTAGGGAGGCTGAGAGCCGCTGCGTCTAGAACCTCCAGCAAGGTGTCCTGGCTTGCTTTCCGTTGCTGTGATAAACACCATGACCAAACGCAACTTCAGGAGAGTTTACTGTAGTCTGTCATCAAGCGAAGCCAAGGCGGGAAGTTGACAGAGAAACCACAAGGCACACTGCTCACTGCCTTGTCTCCTTTAGCTTGCTCGGCCATCTTTCTTATACAGCCTGGGCTCACTTGCCTAAAAGTGGTACCATCTGCAGTGGGCAGGACCCTCCAACACCAATTACCGATTAAGAAAATGCCCCCGAGACAAGCCCACAAGCCAGTGTGACAGAGACAATCTCTCAGTTGAGGGTCTTTCTTCCCAGGTATGGCTAGGTTTGTCTCAAGTTGACAGACAGTACAAAGCCTGCCCGGGATGCATGTCCCCCCACACACTCACTCACTCGGTTCCAGCTCCATCTCTGTTCACTGGGGTTGGTTTGTGCATCTGGAAGGAAGTCAAGTTGCCTGGAGATGAAACTGAGCTGTACCAGCTAAGGCTTCTTCACGGAATGAGGAGGCGGTCCAGAGGAAGCCTCAGCATATTGTACTTGGTGGCATTCTGCATTGTTCAACTTCCTCTTCGCTGCCTGCGGCACCGTCTCCTTCATGCCAGATGCTGAGAGAAGCAGTTCATTCAAAGAATTTGCCAGAAGGCATGAAACAACTCTTCCCCTCAAACACCCCAACCTTTGTTTCGTTTTAGGCCAGGTTGTTGTGCTGGCTCATCCTCTTTAGAAAAGTATGCAACCTCCAATGAGTTTCCGGACGATACCCTGAACTTCATTAAGACGCATCCACTGATGGACGAGGCAGTACCTTCCATCATCAACCGACCGTGGTTCCTGAGGACGATGGTCAGGTGGGTGTCAAGCAAGCCTCGTCCCAAATGGATTTCCTTGACTTTATCTTGTGCTCGTGGATCCTGTCAGTGGATCATGCTTTGAAATGCCACAAACATCTTCTGCTATCCTGGGCATGGATTCAGCAAGGAAATGTTGACAGGCTGGGTAGATGCCACTAACTCCCCATTGCCGCCTTCTCAGTGAGAAGAGTGCCAGTATTTTCAGGCCGGTTCTACACATGCCAGCAATTAGAAGAAAGAAAAATATTTCCTTCCAGATTAGCTTATTAATCCAATCTGTGCAGTGCAGGGGAATGGTGAGGCAGGACCCGTGAGAAGAAGCGGTTACCTGCTTGGTTACACATGACTGGGTGGCTGGCATGACGGGACGCCACATTCGTAACGGCGTGCCAGCAGGAGGGAGTTATAACTTAGTATTTGTTATCTGAAGTGATGCCAACAGAGAAGCAGTAGCTGACTGGAGATCTCTGATAGCATCCAACATCCTTTGTGATGGGAGCGTATTTTCAAATAATACAGCAGGCTTTTCTAGATTGGCAGTCAATAACACAAAATGGCGAGTTTATCCCATTTTTTTTAATCCCCTGACTTTTATTAAGCTATGAAATCTCGCTTGACGATAACCTAGCCGCCATGGCCTATTACTTAGGCTGGTGTTTTCTAGTTCCTGTCTTGGTACTTAGGACAAATGAGTATCCATGAAAAGTGGAATGACCAAAGAATTTCATAGAATGAGGATACCCACTAAGACTTAACTGTCTGCTTGTCTCTCTCCATTCTCTTACCAAAAGTGGCTTGGCTTGCAGGTCCTGATTATTAGTATTAGTACAGTAGCAGTATTGGTACTGCTCTGAGCCCTCCACCTTCAGGAGCCTCCTTACTCCTCCGTGCACACTCAGAATGTTCTCTTAATCTTGCATCTTGTTGACCAACACTTTGCGCCTCCTAGGAAAAGCGTGGAGAATGGTACCCACTGCTTTCCTTCTCGATGCTACAAAGAAATGTTAAGTACAGTCACTTCTTAGGCCTGCCCTCTCCATTGGTGCCGTCAGTCTTTTCTTCTTGCTCATGGAAGGCATCGTTGCTGAGTGGTTTCATATGGTTATGGATACTTATTTATTATGGAACTTGGCCTCTCTATACACATACTTCCTTTTCCCTGTTGGAGCTAGACTAACGTTCTGCATATGAAAGTAAGGGGTCAGAACAGCTTGAGAGCATTACTTACAGGCATCTATTTTTCATGCCATTGTTACTAGAGAGCTGTGTTGCAGTTGTTTGAAGTGGAAAGGGGACCTTTAATGACAGACTAACAGAGAGCCTCTTCCCCTCCAAATGTGACCCTGTCATTGTAGATACCGCCTGACCAAAATTGCAGTCGACAACGCGGCTGGGCCATATCAGAATCACACTGTGGTTTTCCTGGGATCAGAAAAGGGAATCATCTTGAAGTTCCTGGCCAGGATAGGAAGCAGTGGTTTCTTAAATGGCAGCCTTTTCCTGGAGGAGATGAATGTTTACAACCCAGAGAAGTGAGTCAAACATTGGGTCCCTTCTTGGTAATTTTTTGTCACGTTACTGTAACCTTTTCTGCCGCTAGAAAATCGTGGCCGACCAGATAGTTTATGTAGTTTTCAGTTACTTTTGACACCATCTCTAAAAAATATTGAGCATTCGTTTTCCTTGCTATTAATGTCCACATAAGGGTGTCTTAAATCATGAGGTGTGAATGTGTCGGCCCACAGATGGAGTTCAAGGTTGGTGGCGGGGGAGAGAAAATTGTTCCTAAGAATCTCCTGATGGTCTTCTCCTACCTCCTAAAACTAGGTGCAGCTATGATGGCGTAGAAGACAAAAGGATCATGGGCATGCAGCTGGACAGAGCAAGTGGTTCCCTGTATGTTGCGTTCTCTACCTGTGTGATAAAGGTGCCTCTTGGTCGGTGTGAGCGGCACGGGAAGTGTAAAAAGTATGTATTTTGCCTCATTGACAATTCGAAAATCCATAGTCGTTAGGAAAGTGATCCCTGGTAGCTGACAGTCATCCTTTTCCCGCAGAACCTGTATTGCCTCCAGAGACCCATACTGTGGGTGGGTAAAGGAAAGTGGTTCCTGTGTCCATCTGTCACCCCATAGCAGGTAAGGAGCCTGAGGTGTGGGAGGGCAAAGTGCCTCGATCACTCTTCACGCTAGATGTAGGCTTGGCTGTGTTCGCTCACACCATCAGCACTCATCCCTCTGTGGATGAGAATTTCAGGCATGGAACTGACAGGCGCCAGCTCCATCCCCAACAGTTCAGAGACTCAGCATCGGATGTGGCAGAGTGTCCATAGGATAATCCCCCTCAGACTGGGATGGTTAAGAACACGAGGGGAAACACAGTGGGCCCCTAAAGTATTCCCTAGAAAGTGGGACATGAAGATAACACACCTTGAGCATCATGGCTGAGGACAGCAGAGGAAGGAGCCACGGGGTACCAATTAGATTAGCGGATGCTTTGTCCAGCCACAGCTAATGGACCATACAAGGCTGAGAAGAAATGGCGGAGCATTCGTCAACCCATGTGATCATGCTTCAAGCATGGTGTTCACAGCCCATAAAGCTTTCCCCTGTGCCGAACAAACCTTGACCTTATCACTCATTTAGATACACAATCAACGCTTGGCCATTTCCCAATGGGTCCTCTAGATCAAGCCCCTCTGCTCGGCCTAGGACTTTTTTTTTAACTTCAGTGGATGTGAAATCTAAAATAACATTTGGAAAAAACTATTCAAAGCGTGTCTCAGAGAAGTTGTGGACAATGCAGGTGAGGTGTCCAGGGCAGTCTAGGGCTCTCCTTCAACAGAAGAGCCTCCCCAGTCGCACCTGTGAAACAACTCTTTTCCTCTGCTGGGAGCATCCTCTCTGCTTTTCAGATAGCTAGACATGTGGAGGAGGCTGCTTGGTGAGCACTGTCCACATCATGGAGAGATATTCTCTTGAACAGAGCAGACGATAACTGTAAACGATAACCTGGAAACCCGAGGGCTGCAGATGGCCCGCTGTACATTATTAGTGTGGCTTCGAAGGGGCCCTGCTGACTTTTCATGGAGTTGGAGCTTTGTATCTTTCCATGAAAATCCACAGAAAGAATCAGTGATGGGTGGGGAGAGGGGCTGAGAAGGGGCTCATCAGTTAGTTTGTCCTGGGTTCAACGACTGACCAGAGGTAACACAGTTTTGACAAACTATTTTAAAGTTTCTACCAAAACTCTCGGGGACTTCCTCTAATGCCTGCGTCTGCGTTCATCTTTCAGTACCACAGGGCACTGCTCAACTCATGTGTAGCCCTGCTGGGAGAGTGGGTTCGGAGACTGGATGGATACTGGCTTTCATTACAAGAAATCCGTATCTTGAGAGGATGAATTTAATTTTCATCCTAGCCAATGACATTCGAGGCTAAATAAGGATTATTAGATCAAGGTGCGACATTCAAAGCGGTTTTCTTACGTGGCTCATGATACACAGCGAGGCGACCACAAATCATGTAATTTTCAATTACGTGTGAGAAGTATAAGCACACAATTCTCCCGAAGGATACTTCCAATGGACACATCTAGTGGGATTGTTTTAAAATCAAAATGAATGGTGATGACCAGGAATGGAGGTGGAGTCAAGAACGCCGAGGATTCAAATGAACGGGGATTGCACACGATCTCAGTCAACATCCTCCCTCTCACAGGCTCCACATGCTCACCGGCCAGTTGTGCCTTTAAACGCTGGTTCTGTGTGTTTTGTAGGCAAGAGAATAGAAAAAAGAGCTTGGGAAAGCAAGGATAAGAGTGGAGAGGGAAGCAGAGAGGAGCAGACCCTTTCATCTACACTTCCCATGGTGCTTATATGAGGAGTGAACGTTAGCATGGAAACTTTTCAAGTTTAGGGAGTGCTTAAGGAAAGGATGAGACTAACCCACAAACTGTGGGTTTATAAATAATTTCCTGTGTGAGATCTGAACTCACCGCTATCATAGCTTCTCTTTGGAGTTTCATATAAAACTCGTTTTTATCAGCTTCAGAGAGCTGTTTCTCTTTCACGCTGGCCACTCGGTTTAGCAAACGGGTCACTTTTTTTTTAATGAAACTAAAAAAAATTTTTCTCTCTCCTTGTTCTCCCATTTTTCTTTTTAAAGACTGGCTTTTGAACAGGACGTAGAGCGTGGCAATACAGACGGCCTAGGAGACTGTCACAGTAAGTAATGTTTTAAAATCTCTGCCTGCCTAGGGATAAAGACACTTTTTATCGAATGGTCTAGAAGCATCACACCACATGTAGAACTCAGTGCAGCCGACTCTGAGCATAACAAAAAGAAATGGTGTGTGTGGAAGCCAACACTGTCCAGGATTATTACTATAAATACAGCCACCTCTCCCATTATTCCAATGCTGCCGAACAAATCCATCCTAGGGGATATTAATTATAGCAAAGCGTTTATGTCAGTATTTCCGTTACAAAAGTGACAGTTTTGTTGTTTTTCATAATGTGCTATTACACTGCGTTTTAGCCAAATAATCAAAAGCTTAATCATTGCGCTCTAGCTTTTTAATTGAGTCGGGCTGTTTTAGTGTTCTTCAACATATTCACCAGCGAAAGTAATTATTTTTCAAAGTATGGCTGTATGAAACCATTTGAGATAGAAACACACTTAAGAAATAACCCATGAGCATAAAGCAATTCTAAATGTTCCCTTTGTAGAAATTAACCCACAATGTCATTCTCAGAGTTCATGTCACATACTGATACGTGGCAACATTTTACTTAGAATTTTCTAGTAGAGATCTCAGAACTCTGTCCACTAGTCTTATGATCTGATCAATATCAGGATTCTCTGAAAATGCTTTAGTGTTGTGAGCTTAAATAATAATGCCATGCTCTTAGGAAATGCTCTTGGGTTTGTTATTTTTTAAAACCACAGTTGGAGTTTATTGGAGTTTTTTTTTTTAAACACAGTCTCTAAGCACTAGGATTAAGATAAAGAAAGGCATTCAGGAAGGAGGCAAGACAGATCTGAAAATGTGGCTGTGGGCTTCTTAAAGGAAACTCAACTAGTCTGTGATTAAAAAAAAAAGTTCCATGTGCTGAATTTCATGAAATTTGCATTCAAAGTGGTACTGAAAAACAGCTCTTAAGGGAGCAAAACGGAGTGGCTAACAGCATTGGACTCTATATAAAGATCATGGATATAATTCCAGGTGTTTTTGTTTGTTTGTTTGTTTGTTTGTTTTTTGTTTTTTTTTTTTTTGTTTTTTTTTTTTTTTTTTTTTTTTTTTTTTGGTTTTCCGAGACAGCGTTTTTCTCTGTGTAGTTTTTGGAGTCTGTCCTAGAATTCACTCTGTAGACCAGGCTGGCCTTGAGCTCACAGAGATCTGCCTGCCTCTGCCTCCTGAGTGCTGTGATTAAAGACATGCACCATCACTGCCCAGCATAAGTCATATAAGTACTGAAATTTCAGACTAGGTTATCATTCAACTCTCTATCATATTCTTTTGCAAGAGATATAGAAAAATCAAATAATGAGGGCAAATATCAACCTTATCTACAAGTTCTTGTCCTTACGTAATTTGGATTATTAGTAAAATATATGGCCAACATTTTATATCATATCTTCACATGAAATAATTGTGTGGGAATAATTACACATCAAAATTGGCAAAGGCGATGTGTTATTACCCAAACATCTGTGCTTTGTGTACAATTATTTACCTGCATCAGTAAAATGGTTTGAAGTTCAATCATTACATCTTAATTATCTTGTGCCTTGTAGTTTCAGTTTTAGAAAGATAGGGTTTTTTTGGGGGGGAGGGGGGAAGAGTACCGGTATGGGGATGTTACAGATACTTAAGTTAGCTTTAGAAAATATTTTCGTCTCATTTTAGTGATCTGGTGGTCTAAGTGTCTGTAGCAAAACAGGAATAGATTTGGCTTGAATCGGGAAGTACACAAAGAAGATGCTGATGTGTTTAAGTGTGTGTATAAGTGCCCACACACACCTGTGCTCTCAGGCAGAGGAACCTAAGAGAACAGGTATATGTAAAGTACAAGGTTCCAATGTGGTGGTTTAGTCTTTACGCCGAGGGTCAGCTGTAAAGTCCATTTCCCTCTTGGTCCACCCTTTACCCGGCAGAAGGTGAGACCATGCCCCTGCCTGCCCGCTGTCCTGGGGGCTTCTCCTCTCTGCATGCTCCACCAGAACAGGAACTGCTCCCATCCCACATACTTGTGTATGTGTCCGTAGTCAGAAGGTATTTGCGTAGTGGCTGCACTGACTTGGACACACTTAGAAGACTGGTCATAGAGCGCCAGTGTTTGGTGAACCAGAGATCTGACCTTGACACCAGCACACAGACCTACATGTGTGACTTCCCAAATTTGGGTTTGGAGTTTTAATTCCCAAACTAAAACTGCTGATGAGTTCAGAACGTTATGGATTATGATACTGGATAGCTCTCTCAGTTCATTCATGAGGATGGAGCCAGATAGAACACGAAGAGACGTTCTTTCTTATGCATGTGGCTGGGTTACTTTACCCACAGCCGTGCCCCTTTGTACAAAATGGAGCGCGGCTTCTTGACTCTCATACGGTCATTGCAGGGACCATTTCCTCTGCTAACCCTTGGGTTTCCTCTGCCTGTTAGCAAGGGGTTTGGGGAAAACTCAGCAGTGGAAGAGATCTGGAGACAGGACATGGGACTGCGTAGGAAGGAGCTCAGGTTACAAGCAGGAAGTGAGGAGCAGTTTCCGGTGTTGGGGCTTCCCCATTGGCCCAGTTCTCATTAGCTATCCCCACTCCCTGTGTGCAGTTCAGTAACCATCTCCCTGCTTTTGTCTTTCAGATTCCTTCGTGGCACTGAATGGTAAGGAAGACGTTACTGTCATAATTTCATGTCCATGGAAATCTATTGCACTAATCCACCTGAGTATTTTTAAACCTTAGTTTTCTTTTTAATTAATTTTTATCCTTATTTTTTATAGACATTTCAACTCCTCTACCAGATTATGAAATGTCTTTCAACACAGTGTATGGTCAGTTTATTGATGATATATATACATATCTATTAATACTTAAAGTTACTCATCTTTGGTAGTTTCTAGTTTTCATTCCTAATCAGAGACCAGATTCTTTGTTACTTCAGGGCCCCAATTCACTAAATGTATTTCTAGATTTCACTATACTTAAAAAAAAAACAAAAACAACTCTGTTTATATGGGACAGTTGATAAGGGAGATCTTAAATATTTAATCCATATAATATGAAACATGCCAACATTCAAGAATTTGGCAAATACATCTAATTGATTCTCAAGTGAAAAGAAATTTCTTCTTTTTGAATATGCCTGTATATAAGGAGATTCAAAACAAAAGAACAGTGGCTCTAACTCATAAATTGTAGCCTCCACAATACCATCTCCCCAGTCCTGGTCGTCAGGATAACCTCCCCCAAAGAGAAATCCCCATATAGGGCACAAACACCAGGGTCTTATGAGGCAAACACGTGCAGTGTAGCATGAAATTGACCAACAAAATTTAAGCTCAGAAAGCGTTTGAATACTTACACATATTTTCCAGTGCGATTTCTTCAGAATGTATATGAGGAAGTATGGGGCAAGGGCGTGCTGTCCAAACAGGATTTCTCCCATTGTTCTCTGCCTGAAATCCACAAGTACTGATGGAAGTTCAGGAAGTGTCCTTACTTCTTTTTGTGCAAGCCAAAATGCACCTGCTTCATTTTTGTTTTTAAATAAACCCCCAAATGTCTCCTAAGTTAAATGGTTGAATGTGTTTTTCAAAACAATATGAAAACATCTCTGGGGTATCAAATTTAAGCTTTTGCCTTTTAATTCGGACCATGAGTCCAGCCATTTGTACATCTGTAGTTTTTGTGATTGAGATGTACAACAAATGAATTGTTAAAGGACAGTCTTTAAATATAAGGATAGGTTAAAATGAAGGGAAAGGTGAAAAGAAGAGGAAAAACACAAGGTTTCGGATGCAGAGACAAGTTCTAGGTGTCTACAAATGTGCTCAATCCCCCTGTGTAAATTTTCAATCTGTGAGACCAATTAGCATAAATTAGAAGGCTCACTGAAGTCTTCAAGACTGTCTTAAAAGCCAGAGCTGTGCAATCTGTTCCTCCTGCCCAGCCCCCTCCTGGTGGGAGGCAGGGTGGAACAGAGGAGTCCACAGGATTTCTCCACCTTTGGCATCCTCTCATCTATGATTTAAACCAGAATATTGAACAGCAGACCAGGAGAAAATTGCTCAAAAGGCAAATGTCATCTGGCTTAACCTTAACCTTCTGGAAGGAAACCACTTAACACCTGTTCTTTTGTGATGTCAGACTCTGCCATCGTTGCCTATAGCTGAATAATTTTTATCAGATGTTGAGAAATCCAGACCTTGAAACTAATCGAACCAGCAACCTTCCTAGCATTCATCAATTGTTCAAGACCAATTTTAACTCCCAGGGAATTCTTTGAACATATAATTAAGCTCTGGGATGCTCTTTATGGACAGAACAAAAACTCATTCTTCAAGCAAGTGAATCTTTCCTCCTCAAAGAAGAGGCATTTCTTAATTTTTCCATATGTTAGTGGAAAAATTAAAACTTTATAGGACAATGCTCAGTTGTTGTGAGCCTTTGACCTGAAGCTTCTGTAAGGAAACCAAAGGGTGGGGCTTTCCTTTAGCTTCTGATCCTGCCCATTGCAGGTAGGAGCCATTCAGTATGCAGCGGTTAGGTGACTACTTGACCATCAAAATGAATGATGGTCCACCATAGAGGTCAGGAAGTTAGTAAGAGGGCATAGAGAGAGGCTTTTAAAGGAGGGAAAACGTAACATATTTTTTAGAGAAAAAAGAAAGAGTGATGCTCTCTCTATACAGTACTTATATAGTCTCATAACTGATGGCTATGTTGACCTTGACTAAGAAAATATTAATTCACCCAACAAATATTTGTTGACTGACTGCTCTGTGCCAGCCAATGGAGTAGGTGCAGGATTTGTAGCCTCAGAGGAAGGACCTAATGTCTACTTTTATGGACATGAAGATAGATGAGGAAGACCACCCAGAATGCACCTGCACCGTTAGTAGTTTGTCCTCTGCATGTCATGCACTTCCTGGCTAATTTAGGCCCAGAGAACAAACCACAAACATGGAATTTCCTGTCCCAGGTGAAGGGATTGTTTTAATGCGCTGCGCGAGCTTTCTGTTGGCTAATGCTGTAGGCAACACCAGTCACATATGCAAAAACCCCTTTTAGTGAATTGGGTCCTGACTGTCTTCTCTCTCTCTCTTCCTCTCTGTATTGAATTAGTGTCCCTTTTATAACTAATCGACTACAGTCGTTGTTAACAGTTGAGTAGTAGAAATGGTCTCTAACCTCTAGAATCATAGTAGATGTAGAGAAACGACATGATGCATGAAAATTAACTTTTTGGATATATCTAGAGTTTTTGTATCTTTGAAGACTATCAGAGCATCCACTCTGTCCGACTGGTTAAATGTGACCTCTCTTATTGGACTCATGATTGCCGCAAATCTAGTGACATGCCATACCATGTCCACCAGTCATTTTGGTTACAAAGTCTCATAGACAACGTGTACAAATCATATAGCCTGTAAAGTCAAGTTGTGAGAAAGAACATCACGATCTCCTAGCAGCTGTATTTAGGCATGGAGAATCATCATAAGAATACTCTCCTTGCTTGCTCACAGAAGTGGCTATTCTCCACTCTCTCCTGGTGGCTCTAAACTTTTTGAGGCTCAAGCATCTGCTCTCTGGTTAATTTATTGCCAACCCATGCTTTTTGCCCTTAAGCACAAGTTTAAAAGATTGCAAAGACTTTTTTTTTTTTGGAGTAAATCAGATGCATAGTTTCTCTAGATTTACATACAGAAAATCGAGATGTGGTGTGTATTAGACTAACACTTCAGAGATACGAAGAGGCTGATTTCTCACATTTGTGTAAAGCATTTTCCTACCTAACCACCATCTGGTCCACATTAATTTCCTCTCGTAGCCATAGCGTTCCATCACCAATGAGTTTTCCATGTATCTGTAGCATATGGTCCAGGAAATCTTTCTACAGAAAATGTGTCCCTTAGGCATATATTTCCCCTAGATTACCATATTAAGAAATGTACTCACTAAAGCATACTTATGGCATTACCATAAAATTGCCCCTTGAACACAGTTAAATTGAAAGTGCTCAAAACGCCTATCAATTCAGGTAGAAGAAATTCTTGCTACTTGAAGGGGAGCATAACTCCCCCCCCCTTCCTACCACTGCACCTCCCTACCCACCTACAAAGCTAGTTCAATTTGTTTTCTTATGTTGGGTGCTGAGTTGTATTTTAGGCTGGCCATATTTTTTTTCTTTATGTAGTTTTGAATTCATAAAGATGTGGAAATAAACATATTTCAGACCCCAGTGTAAGCAGGAAGGAAATTTTCTTTTTTTCCATTTCTCGGGCTGATTTGCCCAATCCTGTCCTCTTATCAGCATTGGATGGGATACAGAACTCAGAAACGCAATGTCTAGAAAATCAAACATTCTTTGAGTCTTAAATGAGCATATTTTTAGCAGTGGGCTCTGAAGCAGACTATTTTCAACAAAACAGATGTTGGGAGCTGCGTGGGAACCACACAGGTTCTACGCTGACAGAGAACTTCTGAAATGTTACTGAAGCTTCATGATAGCATTCAAGTGTGATGGGTCCGAAGAAATCACCATTGCTGACTCGAACCTCTTCTCTTGACTTGCTTTGCACTGGCAGCAGCAGTTCAAGATGAAAGCTGTTTTTAAAATACATCATTTTAGATTTGTAATCCTAAAGTCTCCTGGGACTCCAACTTCCAGTGATCACTGCAGATTTTCAAAGAATAGAGAGAGGTGGGGTGCATTTATCAATGGAATCTCTCTTTCTGGTGGCCAGTATTTTATTTATCATGTCCAAGGTGTTCATATCCTGAGGCTAGAAGTTTTAGAATTCCTCCGAGTCTATTCTCCATTGTGCCAAAGACATTGATTACACACATGCATTAGCTAGCTTGGTTTCTTTCCCAGGCTTACCTGGAACATATTCTGTCGTGCCTCGACTGGCCCAAGAGCAGAGCAAATCTCCTGCCTCAGCCTCCCAAGTGTTGGGATCACAGGCATGAGCTATTATGCTCAGTGGTCTTTTTTTTTTTTAAGTGCTCAAGATGTTACTTTAGGCGAGATGGTTTAATAATCCACTCAAAAGTCGCAGAGAGGCTGTATTTTATTTCTACAAGAGAGGACTGCTAATCAGACTTCTTTAAATCATTTTGACAGCCGAGATGAAAGGATCCGATACAATCTGCATTTAATCTCGTGGCATGATGGAGAGGAAGCTTCTAAATGTGCTCACAGGAAATGTCTAGGGTATCTGCCATGACTCCCGGTCTTACCTGCCTTCTGGCACTATCCTGTGCTGGGCCACGTCCGAGATCGAAATCTACCTTTTTCTGGTTTATCCTTCTCAGTCAGTGAGGCCAGAAAAACAATGTCTCATACATCTGAGTCATGAAACTCAGAAACCAGCTCTAGACACAGAAGGTGCGCCCGTAACAACAGGTAGCAGAGGAGGTTTTTTTTCCCTGCCAAAGAGGTGGGAGTGGATCCCGTGGGAGAGAGAGCATCTCCCAGAATAGGAAATGCCCACGAGGCTGAGCTGAAACTGAGCACTAGACACACTGTGGAGCCTCGCTGGGAAGGGCTTGAGACAGGCTGTCGTTGGTGATGGGAGAGGCCATCCACTGTCATCGATGCCCCATCAGTCACAAACCATGTTCCCTAGAGTGCCTCTCATGCTGCCACGGGAAGTGTTCCAGGGAAGGACGTTAGGAAGGACTGTTGTGTCTTTTTATCTTCCTAACTCTGGAAGGGGTCACTGTCCCTGTGGTGTGGCCAAGGACAGGGTAAGTGATTTCCAAGGCTCACCCAACGTGTGGTTGAGACTGTCTCTGGCCTTTTGACTTTTAACTGCAAGGGTCAGAGGGTCTTCTGCCTAGCACAGGACAGTGCACCCCTGCCAGCAAGCCTTGTCACTGCTAAGGCATACCCTCGGTCTCAAGGTCATCATGGGTGTCCTATCTCCCGGCCTCTGAGCAAAGGGAATGTGTTGTGTGGTGATGTTTCCCTAACTGTATTTGTGATGAAAACAGGGCACTCCAGTTCCCTCTTGCCCAGCACCACCACGTCAGATTCGGCATCCCAAGAGGGGTATGAGTCTAGGGGAGGCATGCTGGACTGGAACAACCTGCTCGAGGCACCCGGCAGCACAGACCCTTTGGGGGCAGTGTCCTCACATAATCACCAGGACAAGAAGGGTAAGGCCTTGGAAGTGCCTCTTCCTCGGGGAGTGGGGGGCGGGGAGGTGAGGGGCGGGGGAAAGGGGAGGACTGTGTATCTGCTTCCAGCTAAATCTAGCAGCATTGGGAACCTCCTGTGCACCTGATTGAAAGCATCTCAGAAAAGACTGCAACCCAGCCCTTGGGTCAGGCTTGATCCCCAGTTGTCCCCTGGCCCAGGAGAAACCACACAAAACCAATAGCACATCCTCGTGGGCTTCCTCTCTCCAGAAGAGGCTTAGACTGGTCCAGAGCAGATGCTTACCCCGCAGACCCCTTCCCAGTCCTCTGAACTCCTCCATGTCTGATGCTATAGGTTTTTAGACCCTCTTTCCCCACCATAGTGGGTGGGACTGCTGTGCCGGCTTTGGCACGTGAAAGCCATGGAAACGAAAGCCTGCTAGTCAGTGACTTGAGGAATAACGGCAAAGTCTTTCCCTCCTCCTGGTGTTACCCTCTCTCATGGTACTGACTCTGAACAGGCCCGTGGTCCTCAGACTACTGTCGTCACCCTTGGGGGGCAAGAGCTGCAACAAAAATATGTTATTTGATGAAGCAGAATTGCTATGTGTTTGCCACGGAATGGAAGCCTCGCTAAATGAAAGGGACTCGACTGTGAACAACTGTCCTAAATTCTCCTTCGCTTTCTGTGCTGGCCTCCAGACAGGGGATGTCATGTCTTTTTGAGCTGTTGGCTGCTTCCGGTAGCGCATCCTGCTTCAGCTGCAGCTGCGATCAGAGAGGTCTTTACTTATCCCCCAAACAGTCTTGTAAATCAAAGCTCAAGAGCCCGCTTATGTGGCTGAGCCATCTCCCCCCATGCAGAACTGTTTGCTTCTATATGTTTGCAAGAGTTCTGTCCAAGTTGGGGTTGGAGTTTTGAGGGCCAGGCATCCAGGGGGACCCTTGGAGGAGAGTCATGTCCTGCCTTCTCCTGGAGTTTTCAGCATTCATGTTTCCCCTCCCCCCGATGGACTCCTTTCTGGACTCCCATGCTATTTCTTTATATATATATATATTAATCTGCTTTTGTCCTGTAAGCAGCGAGCACTCTCTTGCCCTAGTTCCTGAGCCGAAATGGTAAAGATGGCCCTTTTATCCTGCTCTCCTGTGCATCCTCTCTGCTGATTTTATTATTCTTCTATAGACTTCTGTTTCTCCCTATGTCCCCGCTCTGAATCTATTTAAAGAAGAACAAAGCTGGTTTTGTCTCATCAGCCTCTCTAAGTTAGAGGGATCTGTCCTTACCAGCCTGAGAAAGTATTCAGTAAAGAGGAAACTGCCCGACAGGCCACAAGTCTCAGCATGTGCCATTATTTGTGTGTGGCTTCAGACCTCAGATACGTCACCCCTGACTGTAGTCTCAAGTAGAGACAACTTAGTTTTTTTTGTTTTTTTTTTTTAAATCGCTTTGTTTTCACCTGCTACACTTTTCTAGGGAAAAAAAAAAGGTCTCTGTCGGCAGGCATGGGTTGCAGTCTTTTCTCTGCGCTTCACTGAGAGGGGCAGCATGGATTTTCTCCATTTGTCCACTCCCCTAAGTAACGGAGGTTCTCCGGGAATCCAATTAGCACTTTGACAGGCTGTTTTAAAATCCGGCCGTGTTCCCTCTCCCGAGTCTTGTTATGAACGCTGACGGAGCTGGAAGCAGTCCACACAGGCTCAGACAATGGTGGCAGAGGTGACCCCATGGGTGTTTAACATGGTTGCTGTTCTTGTGCTATGACCCACCTCCTTGCCTTGCCCCGTCAAACACGAGTTTGGTTTTGGACGGCTGCAGTATATGATTGATGGGGCAATGCCAATGAGCTGTTATGCAGAAATCGGAAATGACAGAGCTTAATGTTCCCTGTACCATGATTTTTACGATTTTTTTTTTTTTGATTCCCCTTTTCTCTGAATGACCATTCTGTTTGCTGTTTATGATTTGTTTCCAACTTCCCGTTTTGTTTTGCCGAGCACTGTGTGGTATGACTTGGTGACGATGTTCCTCTGTTGGAAAAGTCTCGTTCCTTTTCTGACTCACGACGATGTCCCTCAACCTGACCCAACCTGTGGTCTCCTGGCTTCCTTTCATCTCCTGATGTCAGTGCTTTGATGGCGTCACATCCTCGTGTTCGGCATCCGCTGGGATGCTGGATTTGTCTGGGTTTCCTAAGGGGCCTCTGCGGGCGCTCTTTTCACTGGGCCGATTGTCTCATGGGAATGTGACACGTGTGTGTGCTCCAGCTTCCGGAGCCAAAGATACTCTGGAATTGTTTCTGAGATGCTCCACATTTCTCCACGAAGCAGAAACTGTGTCCGCTGACCAGCATCTGAGGAGGAGGAGGAGGAGGAGGAGCGAGTGTCCAGTGGCCTTTATTTGCGCCAGTGATAAAGCATCCGTGAGCAGCATGAGCCCAACTGGCTTAGCACTGCCCAGCCACTGACTGACCTCGGGCCGGGCCCATTCTTTGTCCGCTCCACCCTCCAAAACACATTTCCAGAGTATGTTTGCTGCTTTCCCTTTCTTTTCCTTGTTATGTCTTTGGTCTTGGTTTTAACCCTGTGCATCCCGCACCTCCGTCACAGCACCGTCCTCCTCACCCTGCCGTCTAACCCCCTTCTGCTACCATTGCTCTTAGCCTCCCCTTTCAAAAGAGCAGACCCAAGCCCTCCGCCCACCCCCCCACCCCCACCCGTGGAATGTTCCAAGGCTCTTTCCTTCTATACTGTGAGTAGCGTTCAGAAGCTGTGGGGATACACTACCACACTGTCACAAAAGCGTGAGAGGAAACCTGCGAGGCACAAAGAAGCGTTTTCATAGAAAGAGAAGTCATTTTCTCTCTCAGTACCTGGCCTTGCTCTTTATTACCCTATTGGCCTTGTATAATGTCTCTGGCCTTGCTCCTATTCTTTAAAAATGCCTGGTGTTTTCCAAGCCCTGGATTCATTAGTAAAAAAAAAAAAAACACAGCCAACCGCTGTTTTATATCGGGGTCCCTAGATATCTGGAACCTCTCAGGCCAACCTTTTAATCATCGACTTGATAAATTAGATGCAGCCTGACTCCTCCTTTCTTGGTTTTTGCCACATCTAAAAATATATATTTTGTATCCATCCAATAACTATTGAGGTGGTAATGGGTAGTTGCAAAGGGGCTCTAATTACATATAAATAAAAGAGAGAACCCGGTTTATTTTTAGGTCGGGCCTTACTCTCCACCACGCCTCCCCACAGCAAAAGATGTAAGAGCTTTCTTTTTTTAAATTAGACAGACTTGGGGAGAGAACAACCACTGTTGTAGCCCCTTTCTCTTTCTGAAATAATGAGTGGTATAAAACCGGATTCCCAAGGGGGCTCGAAGATGCAGCAGGCAGTCGGGCGGGTGCAGAGCTGCCACCAATATGAAACGTCACCCCAAGCCTGCCATTGGTATATACGAGGGGACTCACGAGCAGAGGGAGATCCCCTCTTCAGACTTCATTGACTGCTGCGCTCATGAGTCCTCTGAAAAGCAGCGGAAATGGTAACTAGAAGAGCAGACATTCTCATTTGGTGAGAAATGGCATGCTTGTCCATTTCAGGAAACTGAGAGAGTGAGATGCTGTCACCTGGTCATGCTTAGTCAAAAAGAGACGGTCACTGTAGACGAGGGGGAAGAAGTGTAAGCAGCGTTTAAATTGAAATAAAATGAATAGTAACTGTAGACAGTATTTTAATCAGTGTGTAATTAGTTTAGGAAATAAGCCCCTGGTTAGACTTGTGAAGTCTATGGAGCGAATGAGTGGAGTGCCCATGGTTTTATGCCCATCCTGAATGCAAGTCTATGAATTGGAATTTGTCAATGGTCCTCTTTTATGCCAATTGCTTATTTTCTGAATGCATCATAGCCTGTGATGGTATTGCCTCCCAGTGGGATGTGTAGCACCTTACATGGAATGAGGATGGTTTACGTGACCTGGGGACATGGTGACCTTCGGGAATAGCGAGTGCTATGGAGGGAATGTGTGCCCCCTCTTTCTTAACTATGTCTTAATTGTAGTTGCCTCTCGATTCTTTGTTGTCAATAGTTTCCCAAACTTGCTGGTATCCCTGTGTAACCAATAACAAAAAACAGGCTTCAGACTGGAGCTTTATCTTGCGACTGGACTTAACGAGCATGAATATTGGTTTGCTTCCAGTTAATATTTTTAAGTTAACTTTCTGTCCATGAAAAGTGACAGTCATTTTATATATAAAAATATAACAGTAATGTGAATTCTCCATGTGGAATATTGTAAAAGTTAAAGCAAATCTTACGTAAGGAGTCATAGCGGAGGTCGTAAGATATACTACTAAGTAAGTCATATGGTGAGACTTGTTGGTGTAGCCAGAGCTGTAGAAATGGTCCCTGACTTCATAAAGTTTGGGTAGTGCTGGCCTAGAGGGACTGAAAGAGTCCGGTAAGGGATGGAACTGCTACCAAGCACACTGCCCTTGGCGCTCGGAAGGAGATCTGATGGCTTCCAAGCCCTGGGCTGTCTGGGCACTTCAAGGCCAAGTGACCAAGAGTCGGTGTTAAAACTGACAACCCTGTGTTCTTCTCATTTCTGTCCTGACAGCCAAGCTTTGAAGTTGGGCAAGAGAACTGTAGTCAAGTGTGTGTTTAAAGACAAATGGATTTAGACCATAAGGAAATTCGCCTCTGTAGGCTTACGGGCACCTGTCACGTTTTTCTCAATCCGCCGTGAGCTCCCTGGAATAGTAGGCCGCTAGTTTTTAACCACACGGTGGCCTGAGGGAAAGGTTACCTCCAGCACCCCTGCTTCTTCAGAGCTGTCACCTGTTCCCCCGTCCTGAAAATACATACACTGACCCTTCTTCCCTTTCCCTCTGCTCACTCTGTGAGTCCCAGACCTTCAGAGCGAGGCCCTCTGTGCTAACAGACTGAGGACTCCATGCTACCAGAGTCAAGTACACTGAACCACAGAGCACAGGTCCGGTTATTAGAGTTGCAATACTCGCCAGTGCTTAAAACCTCCCCGATTCGGTGTTTAAGAGCATGCCAGTTCTCCCAAGAAGAAAAAAACGATTTCTTGGCTCTTATCAAACTTTTTACAAGTGGTTTTATGCACAGAAAACGTTACTCCTCCTGATAGTAATGTGAAGACAAACAGCTGCCTTCTTGACTTAAGCCAGATGTTTTGTGCTCTTTCTTCAGTAACATGCTGGAAAAAAAAAATGTTTTCTTCGGTGTCTTAGGAAAAATTAATCACTGATCCTAAAGTGCAGTTTTGGATGCCATTGAGGTGTCCTCTGGGCTAGCTAAGTGAGACAGACACACCCCTTGCTGTCTAAGGCATATCCAGCTGCCAGACCCGTGAGACACACGTAGAAGTAACAGTGACAAAATGCCTATGTGGTCAGCGTGGCCTCTGTGAGTCCAATCAAGAAATACACAGTCAACGCTGGGAACAGCCACAGGCTGCCAACAGCAAGGGTGTGGCGCTCCGATGGACGCGGTGGCCCAGCCCATTTTCCTTCAGTGCCAATATCATGGCAGTAATGGATCCCCAAACTGGGAAGAGAGGATAATGGGAGTGTTGGATAGAGGACTTCTGTCTAAACACTGACTTCTTGAATAGCTGGAGCTTTCTCTAAAATGTCTGCAACCGAACCACACCGATTGCACAGTTTTCATGTAGCCTCACAGTCATCTTCGGATGTGATCTTGGAGCATGACTGGTCTCCAGGAAAGTTCTAGAGAAAAGGCTGCTATCTTGTGGGTCCAGTGGTGGGAGGAACAAGGGGCCCTTAGCTCCACTGGTCCATCTGAAGTTCAAAACAGTAAGAAGAACATGCGTGGTCAGAGGTAGGGCAGCTGAGATGGGGAGGATTGACTGTAACAGAGTTCATTAATTGCCGTTCGAGGTGTCAGAGGGAAGGTACACTGTGCTGTCCGTGGGAAAATGGTGCACACACAGCTCCCGACGGTAAGGAAAAGAGAACTCTTAGAATGCCAGCATTTCTAAGTGTACGTTGTGCTGCGTCCGCCCCATGAAGAGTTTAATATCATTTTTATAGCTCTCTGTCAAGCGGTGCTAACCTCCAACACTTTCAAGTCTGTATCAGAAGTGTTTGTTCATGGGCTGGTGGAGGGGCTCAGTGGGTGAATCCCTGAGGACGTGAGTTTGATCTCGGGGACCCACATGATGGATGGAGAGATGTGACGATCAAAAATTGTCCTCTGACCTACATGTGCGTGCTATGGCACCAGCATGTATGTGTACACACACACACACACACACACACACACACACACACACACACAGCAATTTTAATAAGCTTTTAAATGACTGTGCGAGTCATAGAGCCATGGAAACCCATTGCTGGAAAGTAGAAAAGGCGGACTGCTAGGTAAAATACAACGTGCTCAGAGAAATTTGAGCTTCAAAATACACTTAAATACAATTTTTAAAATATTTAGATAAAAGTGAATGCTTCTAGTGTAAGCATATACCAAATATTACATGAGACATACTTTTCTCTTAAAGCACTATTGTTTATTATCCAAGTTTATATTTAGCAAGTATCCTGTCTGTTTTTTTCTACCTGAACCCACTGGTTTATCCTAGTTCCCTCACGCGACGTACTTTCTCCGAAGCATCCCTCTGTGTCTGAAGTTTAACAGCTGCAGAGTCCTGCTTTGCCTTCTGTTGCTGTGAAAGTCACCATGACCCAAGGCAGCTCGGGGAGGGAAGCCCTTACTTGGCTCACACATCCCAATAACAATCCATGCGGAAGGGAGTCAAGCTGGAACTCAAGCTGAATCAGAGGCAGGAATCATGGAGGAATGGATGCATTTCTTTTCAAACGTGCACCTACCATGACTTCACTGGAGTCTGAGGCAGTGATTATGAATGGTACAGAAATAATAGAAGTTCCGTATGGACGGCCACTGACAGGGCTTTCTTCAAAGGGGAAATCGGTGTCCAGAAATTTATAGGGCTGTAAACTGTATTATGCCTAACCTTTTAGACATATTAAAGTGCGTCATTTGCAGTGCTCCAGCCTCTTGTTATTCATAAATAATAGATAATGCTGGACACAATCATCTGACATTTGTTAGGGTAATAAATACACCCCAAGTGCTGATTGGCCTTGCACTCTGTGATTTAAAAGCACACAACAGAAATTTAATGTAACTTAAAATGTCATGCATTTCTATGGGTTTTCAGATTCAGTTCGCCTTTACAGACACAAAGTGCCAGGTTCCACTGAGTACGATGCCATGCTGGGCATTTTTGGTATCATAATGCAGTACCTTGACATTGGGGTGAAACATGAACTCAGGTTCCTCCTTACCTTCCTGGGTTCCTTTTCTTATGTCTAGTCGTGAAGAGGTAGGGGGAAAGACTTTTTTAATGCCCTGAGCAAATTTTCAGTGGTCATGAATGGAGTTTAAGGAGCTGATTTGGGGGTACTGTTAGATGGGTTTCATTAAAGGAGGCGGCGACTTTACCCAATGCTGGGCACTCCAGGCATTCTGCCTCTTCTGCCCCTGAGATCCAGGCATACCTGGGCTGATCTGATCGGGGACACATCTGAGTTATGCAATTCCAATCAATAACCAATGACCCCTGTTACAGAGATGGGAACATCATGTCTTCATGTTAGGGCCACTAGAAGCCATGGGCATCTTCCCAGGCGCCATGGAACTAACAAGTTGGGGTGGCTTTATTTGGTGTTATAAGTGTAGTGGAATATTTTAAGGCACATGTAATATTTATGTCAGGTATTTACATGTACATGCCCCCCCCACACAGACACATACACATGAGAAAAAATAATGAAATCTTTAAAAAGATGAGAGGAAAAAATATGATAGATTTAGTTGTTTTCTAATAAAACAGCATCACTTTTGTATTCTTTGTCAGAACATTAGTGTTAATCAGAGTAAAGAAATCACACACACACACACATATATATATATAACCTAAAGATTGGCACTTTGAACACCAAGGCACACTTGGTTCATTTACTTCTTATGTTTTTCATAAAATGTTTTTGGAAATCTGGTTATCTATTGCCTCAGTTGTGTCTGAGATAGGGCTTCAGAGCTAAATTGTGTAGATTTGTTTTCTAAAACATTGCTGGTGGCATTGAAGGCACAGTTCAAAAATGTTAGTGAATTCGAGAAACACCAGTGTCAGACCCAGCTAAGATCGGATGCAGAGGAGGGTCTAGGCTCGACCTGTCGAGTTGTGTCTTTAACAAGTTCAAGATGATGCGGATGCCGGGGGGCACTGACTCATGACACTGTTCAAGTTGCTGATGGGGTATCTTTGAAGCACGTGTGCCGAGACTTGGGGCTGTATGTTTTTAGCTTTTCTTCTCCACTCTTAACTAACACAGTTGGGTTGTACCAAAGTATGCTTTTACAGTCGTCTATCTTGAGACCAAGTTCAAGGCAGGCAACTCACCTGAAATTCTAGAAACACTGCTGTTGTTTTTCCTGAACAGGCCAACTGCTCTCCATGTGTTCATCTACTAAACCCATTTCATCCTTCTAATAACCCTCAACTTATAGCCTGTGTTGCTGGGACTGATGGAGAGACATGCCCACACGTCACACAGTCGGTTATTTATAGAAACAAATCTCGAATCCAGGTCTTTATGACCTCAAAGTTTATATTCTTAACTACCACCTCCCAGTGTCCTCTTGGAATATTATCAAGGCAGACCTCTTCCCTCTTACTTGTTTTATCTTTGCTTTGTAGAGAAAAATCAAAGCCCCACACATAATCCAAACAAAGAATTGCCTGGATTCCCCAATTTCATAAGGAGACTTCACTGGAGTTCCCCATTTCATAGTGTGGTCCCTCATTTTAAGGCAACGGAAAAAAGACAGGATGAGACCATTGGTCTGATTTCAGGGATCATGTGGATGTTAAAGATCGCAATCTTACTTAGAAAGAAAACCTTAGGGCAGGAAAATAAGCCTTGAAAATTGTGTAAGTGGGGCTGGAGAGACAGATGGCTCATCTATTGTTTATACAGCTCTTTAGAGGACTAGAGTTCAGTGCCCAGCACCCACATCAGGCCACTTAAAACTACCCGTAACTCTGGCTCTAAGTGGGATACCTTTTACCTTCCACTGACGCCAGGATGAATTCGAACATACATATCCATGCACACACACACACACACACACACACACACACACACACACAATTAAAAATAATAAAAACTAATCTTGTACAAAAACTTTTAAAATCTAACATAATCACTAAACGTATGGGGACAATAACAGTTCTAAAGCATGGGCCACAGACCAACATTCCAAGGCACGGCTTGAAAAATTACTCTACTGTGACTCTCGGCCCAACAGAGACACTAGGCTACTGTCCAAATGCACCGTCCCACTGGCAAGGTCACCTCTCAGCCAGCAGAGCCGCAGAGGATGCAGAGGATGCGGGACCCAAGCTCAGGGGGAAACGAAGGCAGCATTCCTAATAAAAATGAAGCTGAGCGAGTTTCACGCTCACTCTCCTTTCTCTGCCCGGGAAGGCATCTTAACCCAAACTGTGTCCATTTCAGAGATGGTAGAACTGGCAGAGGGCTCCTCTGCAGCCAGCCACAGCAAGCATCATTTCAATGTGTTGAGTCCTAGACGGGGTTCCTAACTAGCCAGGGCGAGAGGCAGCCCGTACTCAGCCATGGTGAGTCACCTCACTTTAGACATCTCGAAAGACTAGTGACTCCTCCCAATGCCTAATCTATATCGTGCCAGGAAGAAGAAGAAAAAAAATGAAATAAAAAGGAAAGTTTGAGTTACAAATTCTGAGCCCATTTCCAGGGCCGCTGGCATTTTCAGTCTATCCCAAACCATCTGGTTAACGTTAGGCCCTAAGACAAGAAGAACACCATTTCCTGCCAAGATAACCACAGAAAGCTCCCATTTCATATGCCCTGTGGTCATCCCTACGGGGTGGGGTGTGGCCCCGAGGAGAGATTGTCCGCAGTTGAGGCTTTCCTGCTGCATGGGTTTTTTTTTTCCCCCCTCTTCATGGGGATTACAGTGGGTTCTGTGTGGTTAGCCCTGGCAGTGCTGGCTCTCCGCTGGTCCATTCATCCGTACTGCCTTGGAAGATTCTGAGCGTGGCGGTTTGTTGCAATAAGATTTTCAAACAAGAAAAATTGGGTTGTTAGATTCTATTCACTCAAGTTGTTATGAGGATTTCAAGGAAATTGCAGGCTTGTCTTACTATAAAGCAGAATCGAGAGTCTATTTTTAGGGGATTCGACTCTGGGGCTTTTTTTGGGGGGTTGCCATCATTCTTAGTTCTCAGACCCAACACAAACCCCCTCTGGCTCAGCGATGGAGGAAATGTCTGTCCATCCTCCTTTTCGCCTTTGCATATTTCTCTAAAGGACACAGAAAAGCTTTGTTGTCTTTGTGGTCACCGGGTCCGCTCGACACAGATGCCTATTAATCACTTCACTATGGAGACAGACGCATCCATCATACCACCGCAGCTCCCAAACAGGCAGCCCACTGAACCAGGGTGAGAGGCTAAAGTATGCACTTAACCATTTCGAGTTTCCCGGCCGCCTGCATCTTAGACGAGGAGAGAGGTCATTGGAGGGGTCGGAGCAGGCTCAGGTTTTAGCTTCGTAAGCAGAACTGATTTGATCTCTTTGTCTGTTTTGATAGGTCCTGTAGTATCTCCCAGGTCTCTGTGTAAGTGGCAGGTGATAGGTACACTTGAAGATGGAGCATTTTAATTTTAAGAAAAATGATGATGACTGACAATAATATGATAGCTGTACTTTAGGTGCAAGGCTACTTGGCTCTGGTTTCTTCGTAAGCTGGTGGTTTTTCAGTAATGAATTCAATATAGAACAAAGCAAGCTTAGAGGCCGCTTCCCTTGACAAGAGGAAATAACTTTCCTTCTAAGACTGCCAGGTTTTCTAAGCACCTTTTTTTTTTTTTTTTTTTTTTTTTTGGTCATTCAAGGCTGTTCCAATCCTTCTCCCAAATGTGTGTAGCTTCTAATTGTCTTAGTTCTCCTCCAGCTGTATCCATTCACCCAAGCGTTTCTTTGCAGTTGGTTTAGCAGATAGCTGCTGGACATCGTTCTCCCCGGGAGTGAGGGTTGAATTCATTTCTCTTAGAGCAGCTTTGCTGAGGAAGAGGAACATAGATAGGGTGTGCGTCTCGCCAGTGAGGACTATAGCAGAGAAGACCAGAGCGGATGGCACGTAGCAGGTAGACCTGACCGGGTAGGGAGTCCTTCTCCATACAAGCTGCGACTCGAATAATAGAGCCACATATGCGAGAAGGTAGGAGATGTTCCCAGACAGAAGGGCAAGGGTTTGTGGAACTCCACTACCAAAGGACAGTGCAGCAGGGTGGGTCACACTGACATGTAAGGAACCAGAAGGGCGTTAGACTTCTCCCTATTGCTCAACAGAGCTGTCACCCTTCATTAGTGTCCCCCCCCCTTTTTTTTTCTTTCTGCGTTTCTACAGCCCTACATGTCTTTAAGGCTCAGCTCAGTCTCATCTCCTTGTTAAAGCTTTTGTTCAGCCTTGGAGCAGGAGTGCAGTATCCTATTCTATTTCTACACTTCGGGTGGAGTTGAGAGCAAGGTCTGCCTTCTTCCTGGCTCCAGCCTCCCAGCATTGTGCTTCAGTGTGCTCAGGAAATGTCTGATGCGGGCAGCCACAAAGGTGCTAATATCAGGAGGCTGAAAAGAAAGACACCCAGAGAATCTCAGCCTAACCCAAGTCAGGAGATAGCATCGTGTCTAGAGTACATTGTCCTGGAGGCCAGATGTGACCCCCACGCACAGATGAGGCAGGCACAGAGGAATCATAATCAGAGCTACCTAAGAGGCACTCTTCAAAACAGAGGATTGGGGTCCCGACATTTCAGGATTCATTTGCAAGGTCATCCTGGGAAAATTCAGAACTGTATCGGGCTCCTTTTGGTTTTACAATCTATAATTGCTCTTATTTTGAATCGTGTGTGTTGCAGGGCCTAGGGGCGGTATCATTCATAATCTTTTCATTGCTTTGGCCTCTGAAGGGCTTCAGATTCCTTCACTGAGGCCTCTAGGCAACCTGAAAACTCTCCCTTCAAAAAAAGACAAAAAAGCATGCAGACACTGCCTTTCTTAGTTCTTCCAGTTTAAGGCCTGGTTTCAGAGAACTCTGTATGCCTGTGCTCCTTGCTTCCTGCAGTGGGAAGGTGGAAATGAAGATCCATTTAGCGCCTTATGACTGGTGAGAAATAGCTGGTGGTTAATGAATCAATGCCGAGCATTTTTCAGATCCTGTTTTCATTCCTAACGCCCCATTTTCAACCGGTGAGAACAGACGTCCTGGGGACTGATAGAAAGCTATCACCCACCCAGAGTGGAGAAGCCTGTTCTTTCCTCCTGTCATGTCGGGGCACCTGGGCAGGTAGACTGCCCTATCCCCAGGTTTCCCTGCAGCTTCTGAAGCAGCGGGTGTCCATTGCAGCTCCAGCCTGTGGCCCTTCACCCTTTGCAGGGATGCGTCTGTTTCGAATTGAGCAATCTCACTGGAGCACCAGTTAGCACAAATCACCCTTCCACCCGCATAGGCCCCCTTGGAATTATCCCAGAGCCCACTTCTTTTCATTTCTAAGACAGTTTCTCCTCCTATTGTTTTGAGCACATACCTGGATACCTTTGTGGATCTCTCTTCATTTGTCTGATGGGTGTTACTATCAATGATCAAAACTGATTTCCTTCTGAGACTTCCAAAGCAAGGTTATATAGTCAATCCAAAGATGAATCACATGGTTTAGAAATGTATTTGAAAATGTCCCTACAATGTACTGAAAACCCATATATATGGTCAATAGTCACTTATTAAACTATGTAACTCTGAGTCCTAGGGAAGGTCAGAGTGACAAGTGTGAATAGCGTGGTGACCGCTTCAAGGAGCTGGAGATGTGATTATTAGTCCACAGGGCATCTCACTGCCCTTGCTGGGTTTTGCTCAATATTTTCCAGCTTTGTTTTAATTATTTCAAAGTTGGGGACCTACGAGCTGTCCGGAAATAAAAACATTGTCTTGTGTTCCCTTGAGTCTCCTCTCCCCATCTCTTTGGCTGTCCACATTTGGACAGCATATGGAGCAGGAAGGATGTGTCTGCCCCACCTCCCTGGGGAGATGGATAACTAGCAGACTCAACCAGAGCTGCTGTGACTAACGCTAATGCTGAAGCTCTCAGAGAATCACTGGCCCACCACTTCCCTTCAGTGGAGTTTTCTGACATTTAGGGTTGACCCCACGTTATAGATGAAAAAACTGAGGTCCAGAAGTGTTAAGCCACTCTCCAAAATGTCACCAGTCTATAGGTAAGGACCCAAGACTCCAGACCCTCAGAGGTCTTACATCATGCTGTTTGAATCAGCCCCACTGGGTTGATTGAAGTTTAAGCCTTCACCATGGCTAGATCACAAAGTTAATTTAATCATTGCCATGAATGCTCCTTTGTTGATTTTCATGATATACACAGAAATCTTTAAGTTTGAAAGGCATTTCCAAAAGTAAAATCCCCTTTTCTAGCTTCACTTTCTATTTAATGCCTGGTCTGTTTTGAACATGGAGCTTGGGGTTTCTGGATTTGTCTAAACAGATCAGGGGAACCCCCCTCCCCGCCAGGCTTCAGTCACCTAAAAGATGAAGAGATACAGAAAGGATTTCTGTTTTTGCTTTTGGTACCATTTACACAGCAAAATGAGACCGAAGAGAATAGTTGCACCACTTTCCTGAAAGGTCATATCCTACTTGACTTGTTAACAACCAGAAACCTGGACTCACATGTCATCAGCTAAAAAAGTCTTTGCTGAGTGAGTGGTTTCTGTGAGTCTCAGACAACTAAAGACCTTTGGATACGAAAGAAGAATATTTAGGAGCTGAAATTATGGATAAGAAGCGATGGATAAATGTGGTAACTGGACAGAACTCCCAGTGAAGTCAATGGCTGGTTGTTCTAGCCTTGTACTGAAGTCACATTCTGTTCACTACATGGTGGGCTGGGCGTGTCTACAGGCAAGGGGCTGGTAGGGGCTGAACTCAATCCCATGAGTGAACTCATTTTCAGATGAGGAACTACCCTCTGCTAAAAGGGCAAGCTGCAGGAGGAGGGGCTGGCTTTGTGTAGGAGCTGTGATTGCAGACCTGCTGGCATTTCCTTAGCGACGGAGGTATATGACCAAATGACGCACGGCTAGTTAGGATGCTCTAGTTAGAAGATGGCTTTCTGACTTGCCAGTCTTCAGAACAAAGACCATTATCTCCTGGGGACTAGCCTCCTAACTAGTTTGCCCCCATGCACAGTTGACATCCAACAAAGGACAGAGTGAAGGGAGTAGCTTCCTTGCGTTCCTCTTGCTCATCACCAAACTTGCTGTAACGACAGAAAACACACTGCACCTGGTTGCTGTGTCATTTGGGGGAAGATGTGAAATGGGGAGTCCCTATGATACCTGGTCTCAACACTCAGCTTTGGTTTTATCCTTTCCTTGGACCTTCTAAACCAGTGGTTCTCATCCTGTAGGTCATGACCCCTTTGAGGATTCAATGAGCCTTTCACAAGGGTCACCTAAGGCCATTCTGTAGGCCAGACATTGCCATTGTCATCTATAACAGTAACACAATTACAGTTATGAAGTAGCAATGAAAGAAACTTTATGGTTGGGGGTCACCACAACTTGAGGATCTCTATTAAAGGGCTGCAGCATTAGGAAGGTTGAGACTCTAAACTGAGAGCCATTGAAATTCTAGAACACCGAAGCCCATTGTAGGCAGCTTCCTCTAATAATTACACATTCCTTGGGAAGACGGTCCCCACTGAATACGAGCACCTAAAGGGACTCTGTGAAATGCCCATTGTGGTGGGAACGTCCTTCTGTGGATGGGAGTCTTGCCGTGGTTAGAACCGTGGAACTCACCCAATCAATGAGAAAAAATAAAATAAAACCATTTTATTCACGGGTGTACACATTGGTTCGTGCAGTTGTGTGGGAAGTAAAGAGTGTGCGCGATAGAATTCCATACATAATCAAAACTAAGAGAAAATCAGTTGCTGTTTTAACACAACAGCAAGGAAATGTAAATTTTAGGAAGAAATGTTCATTAGCACATTTTCTTTCAGGCATAGATATTAAAACATTTGAATGCAAGACACCCCATCGTCTGGGGAGCCCCACACCGATAATGTGTGAGTTAGAACCACATTTCCTTGCCGGTCCCCCGCCCCCTTTCTCTTTGGTTTGTACCCTTTAAAAAGCTCCGGAAAATAAGTCTGGAAATATTTGAAAAATGTCACATTGGGAAATTATTCGGTGGCTTACCATGTTCCACGGGGGACCTTGATCCCTCCTCACCAGGAGTATTTGTTTAATCATAAAATTTTGCATCTTAAGGTGTTTGCGACTTCTGTTAACCCCCACTGGAAGTCAGACTCTTTGTCACAGGACAGCCACCCCGGCAGGCACAAGTGATGTCACAACTGAAGAGGATCGTTGAGAGAGAAGAGTGTGATCTTGCAGCTAGGTCCTCTGGGTTTCTAAACCATCACTTGAGTAATCAAAATATTTTAGTCAGAAAACCCCTCATGACAGAGCTGTGTTTCTTCTAGGTCGGGGCTGTGACATTTAAAATGTAACAGCAACAATCACCAAAGTTTAAGGGATGAGTGGTGTGAGTTTGGGAATGGATAGAGATTTTTTACTTCATTTCATTTTAATTCAATGCCACTTACACTTGCCAGCAAAATACATTAAACACATTCCAGAAAGAGTTGATTTAGCAGGTGAAAAATGTGTCTCCAGAGACCAGACAAGGTACATTTTCTGTCTTGCCATCTTTCCATAATAGGAACAATGTTTACATTTCCTTGTGCGGTGCCTCTAATGTATTCATGTTCTTTCACTCTCCAGAGGCAGGGATGGAAGTATTTGAGATTTTATTTTTCTAGCTACCGGCATCAAGCACTTAGGATCTGAGGGCTGTGGTGTCTGTTCACACTTGGTATTAAAAAATAAAAGCTTCTGTGTTTGCATTTGATTAGAGCCGCTCAGCTTGGTGGCTGATTAAGCAGGATAGAAAAGGCAACTTTTTTTTTTTTTTTTCCAGAAACCAAGCTTCTTGGTTAATGTAGTGGAAGAGAATAGATGGGGGTAGCCACTTAATTTTTATTAAATCGAGGAGATCAGCTCTGCTGAAGAATCTCGTAGTGACAGGGAGCCCTAAGAGTAATAATGGGACCTGACACTTTACAAGCCCACAACGGGCCCCTGATTTAAATATTCTTTTAGTGCTGCTGCACATTTACCTGCAATCGAGTGTGGGTTTTCCTTTTTTTGATGCAAAATAAATGTAAATATTGTAACCTGTGAGCTTCAGCTATTTTTCACTGTGGTGACACAAAGCCTCCATCCTCTTGTGGCTTCGAAAGCAAACATGCCTTTCTCCAGACAGAGCCCCCCTGTCGTCACAGGCAGCCATCAGAAAAGACTGAGTGGAAAGCCTGGATTGTTAGGTGATTTGTTCATTTAACATGCATAAAATAGCCGCTGCTTCCTCCAGACTCAGGATAGCGCATGTATTCTGATTCTGTAGAAGTTGGAAGAGATCAAAAGGAAAAGCCAGATAAATACATTGTCAGCCTGCCATCGTCCTTAGGAAGAAGTTGAGAAATCATGGACCAGAGAGAATGAAAGCCACAAGGAAAACAACAAATAGAATTAATGTACATAGGTCCCGGGGCTGGCTGCGGTGGTATGGGGGCAGGGAGGATTAATCAGTTCATGTTTGGCAAGCTGCACCCTGAAGACAAGCTATGCAGAGGTGCTGCTGTCATTTATTTCTGTTATTAATTAACAGTGTGATTGCCAAACACCAGTAAGCCTCACAGTATGGTTTTGTCGTTGTTGTTGTTGTTTCTTAATGTCATGTGCGATGTCTATTACAGGAGTGATTCGGGAAAGTTACCTCAAAAGCAACGACCAGCTGGTTCCTGTCACCCTCTTGGCCATTGCAGTCATTCTGGCTTTTGTCATGGGGGCCGTCTTCTCGGGCATCATCGTGTATTGCGTGTGCGATCACCGACGCAAAGACGTGGCCGTCGTGCAGCGCAAGGAGAAAGAGCTCACCCACTCGCGTCGGGGATCGATGAGCAGTGTCACCAAGCTCAGTGGCCTCTTTGGGGACACCCAGTCCAAAGACCCGAAGCCGGAGGCCATCCTCACGCCACTCATGCACAACGGCAAGCTGGCCACGCCTAGCAACACGGCCAAGATGCTCATCAAGGCTGATCAGCACCACCTCGACCTCACCGCCCTGCCCACCCCGGAATCCACGCCGACGCTGCAGCAGAAGCGGAAGCCCAACCGCGGCAGCCGCGAGTGGGAGAGGAATCAGAACCTCATCAACGCCTGCACCAAGGACATACCCCCTATGGGCTCCCCGGTGATTCCCACGGACCTGCCCCTACGGGCTTCCCCAAGCCACATCCCCAGCGTGGTGGTGCTGCCCATCACGCAGCAGGGCTACCAGCATGAGTACGTGGATCAGCCCAAAATGAGCGAGGTGGTGGCTCAGATGGCCCTGGAGGACCAGGCTGCCACCCTGGAGTATAAGACCATCAAAGAGCATCTGAGCAGCAAGAGTCCCAACCACGGGGTGAACCTTGTGGAGAACCTGGACAGCCTGCCCCCCAAAGTTCCACAGCGGGAGGCCTCCTTGGGCCCCCCGGGAGCCTCGCTGTCCCAGACCGGCCTAAGCAAGCGGCTGGAAATGCACCACTCCTCCTCCTACGGGCTTGAGTATAAGAGGAGCTACCCCACGAACTCGCTCACGAGAAGCCACCAGGCCACCACTCTCAAAAGAAACAATACTAACTCCTCCAATTCCTCCCACCTCTCCAGGAACCAGAGCTTTGGCCGGGGAGACAACCCGCCTCCCGCCCCGCAGCGGGTGGACTCCATCCAGGTGCACAGCTCCCAGCCCCCTGGCCAGGCCGTGACTGTTTCGAGGCAGCCCAGCCTCAATGCCTACAACTCACTGACGAGGTCGGGGCTGAAGCGCACCCCCTCGCTAAAGCCAGATGTACCCCCCAAACCCTCCTTTGCTCCCCTTTCCACATCCATGAAGCCCAATGATGCGTGTACATAATCCCTGGGGTTGGGGCCAGGAGTCGAAGCATCAGACGAGGCGAGGCACCCACCCAGCTCAGCAAGGTCTCCACTGCCTCGAGTATCCACCCGACCAAGATGGCCCTGGAGGAGTTGAGGACGCTGGGTCCTCCTCCCTGGGACACAGGGACACTCTTGAAAAGCAGGCCATGTGGTTTGGTGAAGGTTAGCAGCAGTCCCGTCCATTCTCTTCCTTCACACGCCCCACATCGTACAGCAGGTCGGACTCACGAAAGACTTCAGTATCATCACAAACATGAGCCAAAAGCACATCCGCACCCCATCCCCACATGAACACACATGCACACCCCACACTCACATGCGCGCACTACACACACACACACACACACACACACACACACACACACACACACACGTGAACAACCACCATAACATTTTGTCCCTGGCTGCATGGGACGTTACCAAACTGGGCTAAGCGTTCAAAACTTTAAAACACAAATACATTTTTTTTTCAAAAAAAAAAAAAAATGAAAATTAAAAAAATAAAAAAAATAAAGAGTTCATTGATAATTCTAACTCAGACTTTAACAATGGCAGAAGTTTACTATGCGCAGATACTGTGAAATGCCCGCCAGTGTTACGGCTTTGTTAAAGCAGGTAAATGCCATGTTGGGCAACGATGTCATAGATTTCTGCTCCTCTTCGCTTTTAATGAATAACGTGACCGTTAACGCAAGTAACTCTTATTTATTGTTCACCCTTTTCTTTTTCCTTAAGGAAAAGACTCTTCCAAATGCCACCGTATGAACAGCTCTGCAGAAAGCCCGTGGAAAGTTAAACTATTTAACGTGAAATCCATTAACTGGAATAATTGAGTTTCTTTATTTTTACAATAAATTCACTGAGTAAATAAGTTGGAGCTGGAATTCTGAGCTTTGTGTTTGGACTGTTGGGTCAGTAGCGAAAGGACAGTGTTTAGAGGGCAATGTTGATTTAAATCTCCCAGTTACATTGTCAGTTCAGTCTCCGGCCGAGGGGGGAAAATAAAAGTTTAAAAAATCCTTCCAGGTCCTAAATTCCAACCAGAACAGAAATGTTCAGAACGGCACCTGTGCCCCATTGCCGGAAACATGGCTTTGTCTGAGACTCCCACTGTCTCGAAGGCACCAGCTTGTGAAGCCCCCCTCCCATCTCATGTCACCTTGCATGTGAGACAGCAAACGGGAATCCACAAACTGTGTAAACTGATTAATACGCTGGCTGCCGCCTGGCACACACGAGTGGTTTGACCACACGGGTGTTTCGTGGGGTTACATCTGTGAATAGCCTGTTTTCCACATGTAAATTTGTGCCTTACACCCTGAGTTGTATACACTTGTCAACTGTCGTTCTGATCAACCTTTTTTTTTTCTTCCTACTTGAAATAAATGCAGATATTTATTTAAACCCCACCCTCCGCTCCGCACCCTCTGGAGGACTGAAGTCAAGCAGATGTTAGAAGAACGCAGTAGTGATGATTGTAATGCCGAAGGCTGGGTGACATCCTGTCGTTCACGATCCCTTCCATTGTGCCAATTCCAACCACCCTTGGCTGTGCTAACAAGCATGTACACCCAACCCTCCCACCCACCCACACCCCCACCCCCGCCGCCGTCGCCACGAGTGTTGTGGGTGGCAAATCCCTTTCCCAGAGCTCTCTGCTCCCCTTATATTCCCAGATCATTTCAATATGGTGACATCCTCCTGAGCCGGCAGAGAAGGGACCGAAGTCCCAGCCCTCCTCTCCGCTGTGTCCTCTGACTGGAGAACTTGCTGTGGTGGTTGGGGAGGCAGAGGGGAGGAGTCTCCAAGCTGTGCCTTCAGCACACCCATGCGATGCACCGAGAAAACCAGGAAGTAGACCGGGCAGGCTGGTCCCTGCTGTGATTAATGGGTACCCTAAAAATACAAGGCAAACCACAATGGATGCTGCAAAATCCATTTTTCTGGGGCAAAGGTTCTTTTGGTTTGTTTTCAATTCCTTTATCTGTTTGTTGTTTGTAGAGGGTTGAGAGGGGGTAGTGTGTGTGTGGTTTTGTTTTGTTTTTCTCCCCTTATTTTTCATTTGCTAAAGCACACAGAAGGAACCTTTGTTTACTCCCTCATAAACAAAGAATTGTCTGCACACTGTAACTATTGGCATTGTTTTTCATATAAACAGTTTATTCGGTGGTCTCTTTGTCTCTTTCTTTTTCCAGTTTGGTCTGGATTTAGTGTTGTAGTAAAAATAAAATCATAAAAAAAAAACAAAAAAAACTTTCAGGGAGAAAAAAAGATTGACAAGGACAAATTTGGATTGGTTAGTCACTGTGTTGCATCTGCAATCAGAGCGGTCACCATCCGAGGACAGGTACACAGCCCTTTGTCCCAAGAGTCCCTTTGCAGATCAGTGAGGCTGTACTTTGGGGTACTTGAGATGTCATTGGACTTTATTTTGCCTGTAACCACTGTGCCCTGACACCACAAAGAATTTCTAGAAACAGATACTGTTCTTCCCCTGGCCTTTCCTTTGCAAATACAAGAATTCAAAAGGTGATGGGTGTTGATCACCCTGTGACCTTCTCACCAGTGTTTGATTCCCAAGAGTATTGCCCCAGCCTGGTACCCATGTTCATGGGTACCATTGCCTCCGCTGTGTTATGGAGACCTGTGTCAAAACTCACATCCCTGCATCCCACAGTCCATTCCTTGTAGTGTTAACCCTGCAGGACCGCGTGTCTTGAGCTGGTCTTCAGCATTTCCGCATCCCTCTCCCTCTCCACCCTCGACTTGTGTTGGGGGGGGATCATCCATAAACCTGAGCGTGCCTTTACCTCCACCCCGGCTAGACGCTGTAGATGCCACAGACTTAGACTTACATTGGTTATAAAGTTGTAAAAATATTGTGATGTCACCAATTTTTCCTTCCGTCTCCACATACCCTAACATCCGATTCACAGTTTAATGTATATTGTAGGGGAAAAAAAAGAAGAAAAAAGAATGAAAAAGAAAAGGGGGAAGAAAGAAACAGCAAGGAAAGGGCTCTTTATTACTTACGAGTAATAAAACCGGACTGTTCTACGTTATCTTTTGTGTCCTGAATGCTTTTGTTTATGTCTTCAATTTCCATTTTTTTTTTTAGCCACCCCCCACCCTGCCCTTTTAGGATACATTCTCTCTCTTCCACCCCTATCTGGTTTCAACAGTATAAATAACCTCATAGTTAGACGTATTCGTTTGCTGTATCCTTAGCCAGCTCCCTCCACCCAACTTATTGATGTGTTTTCTCTGCCTGCACCCAGCCTGGAGCAGGAGGTTAGCAGAAGCCTCTGTAATTAAAAGGCAGAACACACGTCGACTCCCTCTATTCATTTCGTGCGCTTTCTTTTCACAGGCTTGTTCCTCATCAAACATTTACGGTAGACTTGATAGTTAGAGACCAAGGCTAGGGGTTTAGTGTGGAGGGTCCACTAAAAATAGACCCTTGCACAGATGTGACTTCAGCCTTCTTACATATGGATAAGGTGGAGGGCGCTGGATTTTACTCCCTGTTAGCATTTCTTTCTTGTAACTGGGAAGATGGCTGGAGTCACAGTGGGATGAAGAGCTTGACACCCCAGCCCCAGGATGGTGTTATGAGATGCCTGTGTCAGGTTTTCCCCTCTGGAGGCATTCTAAAAAAAAAAAAAAAAAAAAAAAAACAATTATTTAGACAAGTCTTTGGCTATGGTGTTTTTCTTGTGACCTTTAGTAGTAAAAACATGTTTTAAGCCAGTTTGAGTGTGAGAAGCTGCAGGCGCAGGGTGGGCCTCAGTTCACATCTAGAGTGATGTCTTGGTCTGGCCCAGTCATCTTCTCATAAATCACTTCTAGTTGTGTTCTTGTTTTAATGCACATTTGTATTGCTATATAGTCATTGTATCTAGTGATATGTAGTCATTGTATCTAGTGATACATAGTCATATCTAGTGAATGAGCATCATAATGGCATTTTCTTATAAGCATGTTACATAATTGGCCATATCCACTAGCTCTGTTTCTTGAAGTACATCCACAGTGCCAACACACTGGGCACAGAGTTGACTGTTTTTGTCTCCTCGTTTGCACAGAGACTAGCATAGCTCCTTTAATCACCATTCAAAGGTAAGGACCAAGTACTGAGCCGGTCCCCCAGAACCTAGATCACACGGCCACCTTTGAGCTGGTCCTTAAAGGAAGCATTCTCTGGCCATCCAGAAAGGAGCTAGCTTATGCAAGGCAGCTTGTGTTGTGTTTGGAAAAGAAAAGGCATGGGTTGCCTTGAGCGGGGCCTGTGAGAACCTGTAAGGGCAAGGGTGAGGATGGACAGGAAGACCCGACTCTTATGTGCTAGGATCTGAACTACTGAGCATCAGAGCCCTCCCCTGCTTGCAGGACGATTAACACGAGGTGCCCTTGAAAAGCCACCTGGCAGCCACGTAGAAAATAGCTGGTCCCAGGGCATAGGTGCAGGCGGTTGGAAGCATGCCAAGTGATATGCCCCATTGATAGGAGCAACTTAAGGGGAAAGCCCTCATCCAGCTCCCTGTCTAGAAAACAAAAAACCACTCTGACACTGTCCTCCCAAGGCTAGACAAAAACTTCTCTTCTTGCATGATTGGCAAGTTTGTCCCGCCCAGTTGTCCCCAAGTGTCCTCTCATAGAACCGGAGGGATGGCCCACAGCTGCTCCATTTAAAAAAATAATAATGGGGGAAGATGGGACTGAGGGGAGGATTTGCTTACGATCCCAAAGCTGATAGAGAACAGCTGAGCTGAACACCCGTCCACCGTCCCATACCCCCGTTCACTCAGATCCTCAGAGCAGCATATGATACAAAGACCTGATGCCTTCCCTCTGACATCTCAACCTCAGTTCTCCTTCACAGGCCCCACACTTCCCCAGCTAGCTCAGCGTACTGGAAACCTTTGTCTCTGCCAAGGCAAGGGGTGGGCAGGAGCCCTAGGTGTGAGGTAGGCTATCCTTCCAGGGCAACCTTATATTTATCTGGTGCCATCTACCGCAGTCAGCTTGTGCTGGTCTTGCAAGGAGGCAACAGAGGCTGAACAGGTGTAGCAAGTATTTCGCTGGAGCCCCAGGGATGCCCCCACTTAGATGGGAAGAGAACATCTCAGACAACCCAGATTTTTAATTGCCATGTTTGCTTGCTTGGGTGCTTGTTAACGAGACCGGAGGTTTCTGCGGGGTGTCTTTAAACTGTTGTGCCTGAGGAGTGACCGTCCTCATACAGACGCCAGGCTAGGTGTTTCATGGGTCCAGAGTGGGCATCTTGGACCTTCCTTCTTTTCTTAAGCTCTGTGTCAGGTAAATTCAGCCTTGCAATTTGGCAGAAGCCAACCACGTTGCTCCAGAACCTCCAGGCCTGGGTTTTGCTGTCTGAACAAAGGCTCTTCAGAACAAAGTCATTCAGCAAGGGAAAGTGCCAGAAAGACAGCTCTGAGTTCAGACACTGGTCCATTTGGCTGGAGGGAAAGAGATAGGAGGAATTTTGAAAGAAGCCCATAGAAATGAAGCAATGTGATGAAGAACATAAGCCTTTCCCTGGCTCAGCCCTGTGACAGCTGGCTGTTTGGACCAGTAACCCTGAGAAATCCCCATCTCACGCTTGTCTTGAAACCAGGTGGTGACGTGTCTCTCCCACAGAAGCGGGATGGAAGGGCTCACATTTATTGATTGGGACTACCAGACAGATGGGGATCTTCAATATTCCATTTAGAGTATTGTATATCCCCTGAGATGGGGGAGGTTGACCTCGATGGAGGGTTAGGGCTGAATGGATGTGCATTAAATGTGGCTGGGCAGAAAAATGTGCAGATGTCCTCCTGGTAGTAATGGAAATGAAATTTGAGCAAATCAAGGGAGGCAGCTGATCTGCACAGGGTTTCCTAACCCCCTCAGAAAACATGCATGCTCATGTACACACACACACACACACACACACACACACACACACACACACACACTATGCTGTGGCTTTTTTCTTGAACCAAAACTGTCACAGAGGTCGTAATTGCAGAACTGGTATCTTCTGACAGTAGTCCTTCCAGAAGCACCGTCTGTCACCTCTTTTCTTGATAAACCTGGGTTCAACCTAAGCACTTCTAGGGGGAGTCGTGATGAACGATGAATTCAGAAATGTGACCCGTGGAGGTTTCCGGGAGCTTCATGCAGGTCCCTTACAGCCAGTGACAATGGCTGAGGTGGCTAACAGCTTCTTCCTTCTTCCTAATGACATTCAGAAGGAGGGCTCTCCAGAGATTCATTACCACCGTCCCCAAGGCAAGTCCTCCATCCTGCTAGCCCCGCCCACTGTAATAATGGTCCAAATCCGGGAAGATAATGAAAGGGGAAAGTGGGGAACCATGAAATCAGAAGCAGTTTTCATTGGTTTCAGGCACCAACAATAAAAACAGATGAAGGTGACCTGGAGCACACCACCAGATACCAAGACACCAACGACAAAAGACACTTGGGCCAGGGCTCCTAGGTTCCTCCTGATAAGGACAATGACGACAGCTCAGCCAGGAGCAGATCACTTCTTGGGTGTCACGACATCTTTCTGAGCATGTGTAGGGGAGGTGAGAAAGTGGGCTGCTCTCAACAAAACGTTGTGCCCACCCTCTGATGAGGACAATGAATGTTTTGCATAGTTAGTATCCTGTCAGTGAAAAGATATGAATTTTAATAGTAGGACTATCTTTAAAAAAAATAATAAAAGTGGAATGGTCCCATCACCTAGAGAAAGTCTTGGTTTCCAACTACCAAAAAGCATAGTACTGTGCATTTTTTGGATATTGTAATTTGCAAGTGTCTTGTCCATTATATACTCCTTGATCTTCATCTTAGCCTGGTGTGATGGACAGCAGGCGCATGATCATCCCCATTTTACAGAAATTGGAATTCAGGTGGGGGACCTCTTAGGATAGCACTTAGCATGGAAACATAGTCATGTTTCACAACCCTGTGTGTTGACATCATCCCTGAAGCTCTCTCAGGGACACCTCGGGTTACACAATTACCCAGCTTCACTGAAAGGGAAGAGACTCCTGCGGCGTTTCCCAAGAGGGATGATCACAACAATAAAGTCCCCCAAAGAAGGGCTCAGTGCACATGTTCTATTTTAGGGCCATTGTGCTCCAATATTTTTCCATAATTAAAGAACACAACTCTTCCTTCCTGCGTCTGCAGAGTCCTGGGGCGAGCCATGTTATTAAGAACGCTCAATAAAGGAGGGCAAGAGGGAGCCAGAGCCCAGCGTGGTGGCTGTCCTTCTAAGGGTGGACCCTGCCACTCCACACATGGTGAGAGCCTGCCTCCAAGCAAAGATAAAGATAAAAGACTCAGCCTTGGTGGCTGCTTCCTCCTATCCCTGCCACACGGGTCCCAAAAGAAGGCTCAGCAATTTGCAAGAACCCAGGCTGCATGAGGAGCAGACAATAAAAACAAAAACTAAATAAATAAATAAATAAATAAATAAATAAATAAATAAATAAATAAATAAATAAAAATCCATCCTAACTATACCTGGCAGCTTGGAGAATGTTCCCAGCCTTCTTCCTCCAAAGGCTCTCCGGCTCCACAGGATGATGTGAACAGTTGATTTGCTTACATGCCTAGAACAATATTTCAAGGCATAGGAAACAACATCTGTCCTCTACCTCCCATTCCCCTCATCATCATCTATGCCCCAAGTCCTGTTCTGTAAGGGCCACAGAGTAGACCTCCCGGGGCACGTAAGTTAAAACAACACGCTGTATGGGAGAGAAGGAGCTGCCTTCCGCATTGTCTCCAGGCTGTGTGGCTGGACAGTCACCAGGCTGGACCTCTCCACAGCACTCTGAAGACGCCCACCTCCTCCAGCCGTGGGCAGATGATTTGAGATCCTGCTGACAGGGGATGAAGGTGGACATTCTCGGATCCCACTGTTTTCTTTATTCTGATTGCTCAGTGTTTTGTTAGCTTGCTTGTTGGACAATTAAAGGCCCGTTTCCAATCTATGTAGGCTTTTCCCTATACACGAACGTGCTTTGCGGTAAATAAGGAACCTTGATTGTGATCACCTACAGTAATTTGGGCATGAAACATGTATGTAATCCCACCTGCACTGCAGTGCTGTTTACTTAATTATGCACTCATTAAGGGTAACAACTTTGGAAGCAATTAACTTTCCCTGATCCAAAGGGTCAGAGTCAATAGCCAGTTAACTTCAAAAAGGAGGTTATGTATTTCAGAGTCTGGATTGCCATTGTTGAATGCCTGCCTCCTCCTTTCCTGGAGACAAGGTGTGTGTGTGTGTGTGTGTGTGTGTGTGTGTGTGTGTGACAAAACTGTCTGTTGAAGGTTGGTGTAGGTGTCATCTGATTTGAATTCTTATTGGTGTTTAATTTTACTTAAGAACCAAAGATTTATTCTCCTCTGTTTCCAGGGTGAAAGAAAGCCTGTGATCACATTTCTTGCTTCAGGAGAAAAGATAATGTGTTAGACGTATATGTATGAATAGAAACAGGTATATAGTCATATTTCCTCTGCCTGTGTAATTTAAACAGTGTAAGTCAGTAGGGAAGGGCTGTAATTGCAGCCAAAGTAAGTGAGGTGAAAATTACTAGGTGCTGGAGCATCTGCATCTCATTTTAATTAGGTGACTATAATAGCAAGATCAAAAACTTTTCCTTGTCACTCAATCTGTGGGGCTTTCTAATCCAGAAGCCAAAGGGATCATTTTGTCCTCAAGGAAAGAGTTACCCCAAAACAATCCTCTCTCTCGTTACCTGGCTAGAGCAAAAGATGGATCTGAGCCCAGGGATACAGCTCGGCGTGTGTATGTGTGGGTGTGTGTGTGGGGTGGCGCTGTGGGAAAGAAATGCTCCAAGCCCCACCCTCAGAGGCTCTTAAGAACAATCATTCTTCATTTAGTAGCTTGGCACTTTCCCTTCTCAGGGCAAGGCAGCTGAGAAGGGAGCTGGCCCTGCTCTCCGTGGGTCACCTTTTGGGACAGAAGTTCAAATTTCTGGCCTGTTCTTTTCTGAACCTGGAAAAATAGATTTAGTGATGCCTCCCTGGCCACCCTGCAGGAGAGTGCAGAAATAAAATGAGGCAAATGTTTAAAGAGTACTTGAAAGACTCAAAACCCTACTCTATCTCCCTTTCCCAGTGTGGTTGACAAAATGAGAATCCCAGCCCTCTACATCATCAAATTAAATGACTTTGAGTTACCTACCATCTTGCTGATAATGAAAAATCAATCCAAATCAATCCCCCCATCGCCCCCCCCCTCTTACTTTCTCACTCTCTTGCTTTCTCTTACTCTTTTATGCGCATGCTCTCTCTCTCTCTCTCTCTCTCTCTCTCTCTCTCTCTCTCTCTCTCTCTCTCTCTCTCTCTCCCCCCCCATTTTTTTTTTTAATCTAAAAACAAAACCAACCAGTGGTACCTGGCTAAGCAAGCCTTGCTACCCTGCCTAGACAGCTAAAGAGTTCTGTTTCTGTTTCATTGTTGTGGCATTCTGGCCACGTGATGATGTCCACATGGCGGCCCAGGGGCAGGAAAGCCTACAATGCAGCTCTCCTGGTCCATTCCCAAATGGGTAGCTTAGACAAACCTGCCTCCTCTACCACGCAGGGCTCTACTGTGCTGTGTTAGAAAAACTGCAGCCTCTGAGTAGGATGCTCAGGCCTGGAAAACGGGGTCCAGAAGTCCCTCCAGGGAATCATCTGTAAATTCATTCACTGCCTTTGGGCCAGGAATCTTACACTCTGTGCCCCAGGTCAGGATGCCTGGTAACCTTGGCTTGCCAATCCGTTTTGGTGACTCGCACTTTAAACTGATTATGTTCACAGTTACATATCCCAAAGGCATCTTCAGTGTTGCTCTGCCCCAGACCTAAAGTGCTTCATTTTCCACTGCAAAAGTGGCCTGGATAGAAGAACTATTCACTCCATCCCAAATCCATCTCTATCTCATATCCCAGGAGTTCATGACTTTCCTTGCAGGGGAAAAACTCTAAAGCATTATACCAAAAATATTAGTCATTATTATGTCATAGTATTGAAAAACCTAATTCAATACTTTCACTTTCGAGAAGAATAAATGCAGACATGAGTGTTTGCTCAATTATACACTGCTTCTTTGTAGCAGATGTGGGGAGAAAGACAGGTGACCCAAATTATTATCTTATTGAATGAGACCATGCCATACTAAAGAATGCTAACTTCTGATAAAAGCAATTCCAGAACTCAGAGGCTAGGAGAAAAAAAAAAAAAAACTGGATAGAAATTTATTTCACTCTTACATAATAGCTCTACAGCGTAGGGTCCAAGGTCAGTGGGACAGCTTTTCAGTTGATATGTGGCTCCCATATCCAGACATAAGTTCTTCTAAATTCTGACCATTTTATAAAATGTCTGACAATTTCCATCAAGTTCTGACAAATTCTCAGTCAGTGCAAATGGAAACAGATCCAACTGGTCACCCACTCAGTCATCATGAGGGTTGATCTCATGGACGGCATGGAACGCTGTTGTTCACATCCCAGGGTGGGGGTGCATATTAGTTAAGACCTGCCTTGGGGTTTTGAAACCTCAAAACCCACCACCAGTGACACACTTCCTCCAACAAGGCCACACCTCCTAATCCTTCTAAGTAGTGTCACTCCCTGATAACTAAGCATTCAGACGAATAGCTATGGGGCCATTCTTATTCAAATCACTGTGTTCACTCCCGGACCCCCATAGGCTTGTAGCCAAATCATACTCAAAATGCATTCAGTCCAACTCCAAAAGTCCCCATCGTCTCAACACTGTTTAGAAGTCCCTTCAGAGTCTCTTCTGAGACTCAAGGCCATCCTAACTGCAATCCCTGTAAAATCAAAATAATAATAATAATAATAATAATAATAATAATAATAATAATAAATTAAAAACAAACAAACAAATCACATACTTCCTACATGCAATGGCACAGAACATACATCACCATTCCAAAAAGGAGGAAAGAGAGCACAGTAAGGAAATACTGGACCAAAGTAAGACTGAAAAACAGCTCGGCAAACTCCAAATTCTGCATCTCCATGATTGATGTCAAAGCACTCTTCAGGTCTCCAACCACTATCAGCTTTGTTGACTGTAACACACTTCTTTCCATTGGGCTAGTTACACTCCCTGTTAGCAGCTTTCCTTGGCAGGTATCCCTAACATCTTGGGGTCTCTGACACAATTCAGGTTTCCCCTTCACAGCTTTAGTGGTGTCTCTGGGCCTCCATGCAGGGACACCCCTCACACATGCTTGGCCCCAACAGTGTTCCTTAGGGGCAGAAGTAACTCTAAAGCCAGAACCAGGTAGCTAAAGCTGCCACGTTCTTCTGCTTCCTGGGCCTGAAATGTGGCCCTTTCATTCAAATACATTTCATCAGCCTTCTGTTTCTGATGGTTTCCCTTCACTGCTTAAGCTTTTCTTTAATTCCTTTTCACAAGTTGGAAGCTCAGCTCGGCAGGGTCACCAATAAGGTGCCCTGAGGTCACCACCCCCTTTATCCTATTTAACATCAGGCTTTTCTTTAAACTTTTCTTCTCCTTGAGCACTGGACTTGGCTCTCTTACACTTTCTGGTGCTCCTTTTCTCCTCAAACTGTACATGTTGTGTTTTTCCTTTCTCAGCTTGCTCCTTTACAAAATAGATCAGTGTAAGAGTGGCCACTAATAACCATATGACAGAGTCTTGAAATCTCCTCGGCCAAAGCCATTCATCCAAAACTCCCCAATTTAGCCTCAGGCAGATATTTTGGACAAGGGCAGAAAGCAGTCACATTCTTTGCCAAAATATCATAAGAATGGTCTCTAGGCCACTTATTAATATTCCTCTCCTCTGAAACCCCTTAAGCCAGGGGTCATAATCTACATTGCTTTCAGTACCACTGGCTTCCGCTCACCTACTGGTATGACCCATTAAACCCTGAGTAAAGCACTCAACTGCTTTCATAATCCAAAGTCTCAAAGTCCACATTCTGCCAACGAACAGCATGGTCAGGTCTGTGATAACAGTATCCATCTCCCTGGTACCAATTTCTGTCTTAGTCAGTGGTCTCTTGCTATGAAGAGACACCATGACCAAGGCAACCCTGATAAAGGAAAGCATTTAGCTGTAGCTTGCTTTCAGCTTCAAAGGTTTAGTCCATTTTCATCATGTTGAAGAAAGAACATGAAGGCATGCAGGCAGACATGGTGGTGGAGAAGTAGCCTGAGAGGTCTATATCCATATCTGCAGGCAGCAAGAAGAGAAAGAGCCATTGGGCCTGGCTTGCACTCTTGAAACTTCAAAGCCCACCTCTAGTGACATAATTCCTCAAATAAGGCCACACCTACCCCCAAGAAGGCCATACCTCCCAATTCTAAGTAATGCTACTCCCTGATAACTAAGTATTAAAATATATGAGCTTATGGGGAGTGGCATTCTTATTCAAACCATTATAAAGTATATCCCAGAGCAATAATGAACATCAAAGGAGGTGCAGAAATGTAGATTTCAGGTTGTTCTAGTCCCACTTCTGTTGCTTTGATAGAAGACAAAAAGCATCTTAGGAGAGAAAGGGGCTTATTTAGCTTACAATCCCAGTTTAGGGTTCATGATTTCAGTGAGGTCAAAGCAAGAATTCAAACAGGTGAAGGCATCACATCCACAATCAAGTGCAAAGAGGTAATATACACAGACTTTCTTGCTTACTATTCAGCTAGCTTTTTCAACCCCAGGACCCAACTCATGAAATGATGCTGCCCACATACTAGTGTGGGTCTTCCTACCTCAATTGGTAATCAAGACAATCCCTCACAGACATGCACACAGGCCAAGTTGATCTGGATAATTCCTCTTGAAGACTCTCCTCCCAGATGAGTCTAGGTTGTGTCAAGCTGACAGGTAAAACTAAATAGCACAGCTGTTGAGCTAAAATCCCCGTGGTACATATCCTTTTTTTTTTTAAAAACATTGGCAATAAAACATTTTGATGTAGGGTCAGAAGCCATAAAACTAGGGGAAAATGCTCCTTGACATTAGTGTTAGCAATGATTCGTTTTCCATGAAACCTGGGCAATAAAAGCAAATATATGAGTGAAATGGCATCACACTAAGAAGCTTCTATCAGCAAGGGAGCCAAACAACACAAGGCAAAGTCAACTTATGGATGGAGGACAACATAATATTTGCAAATCATACCTCTAATAGAGACATTAAAATCCAAACTACACAAAGAATTCGCAAAAGTTTTTGGAGAAAGGCAAACAACCTGGCTAAACTCAGGCAAAGAACTTGAACAGACCTCCCAAAGAGGACACACAAGTGCCCAGTAGATGTATAAACAGTGATCAGCTTCCCTAAGCACCAGCAAATGACACCCAAAACCACAGTGAGAAGTCACCTCATGCCTTGTTTATTACCCTGTTTTTCACAAAAGCCAATCCATGCAAATAACTTACTTATCAAAGAATGAAAAGATAAAAGAAAGTGCAGTGTATACCCTTACAGAGGAATAGTATTAAGACATAAATGAGGGGAATCATATTTTATAGCAACAGGGATAAATTCAAAGAACATTATGTTAAGTTAATTAAATCGGCATAAAGTGACTACATAGTGTGGAATAGACACAAAGTTGAGCTCACAAAAATGGGGGGCAGAATGGCAGTTGCTAAGAACTAAGGTAGAGGGGAAAGGGACAGATGGTGGTCAAAGGGTACAAACTTTATTTATAAGATGAACAAGTTGTGGGGATCTAATGTACACCCTAGGCGTGACAGATATGTTACTTATTCCATCATGGTCATCACTACTATATATATGTATATATTTATCAAATAGTCATCTTCTGTAGCAAATTATCATTATACACTGGACTTAAGTTCAATATTTATCAATTAAATATTTTAAGTAACATTTTTAATGAAAAGAGGGAGAATGGATACTGTTAGAAGTCACCCATCTGTCACCCTTTGTATATGTAAGGTCAGATCAATCCTATTGTAGATGGTGATGATATAGTAGCCAACGAGGACACAGGCTGCACAGGCATTTATTGTAGGCCCCTGCCCCCAGTAAACGTTTCCTGAACTCCCTGGCTGTGGTGTGCTCACGACTCTTAGAGCACCCTCTGCCTATAGCCTTCTATTGCCCATCACAGAGCTTTGCTCACCCTGTGCTCTAAGCATATTAAGAGCGATAATTTTATATCTCCCACTTTTACAAGCCCACAGTCTACACCGAGCCTAGCAAACTGTAGGTGTACAGTCATCATTTGCTAAATGGAGAGCTCATTAGCAGACAGTAGGAGTTGAGTCTCCATGCACCACAGAGACGAAAATCACTGCTCGTGGTTGCTGTAGATGTGATGATAGTTGAGGTATAAATTGCACATTCATCGCACTGCACCAGCCTAGGTGTTTTCTAGTAGTAGGCCATTTGATCCTCACAAGAATCCTATCAGGTAGGCAGCCTTTGCTATTTCTATTTGAAACACAAAGCAACTCTAGTATAGAAACTTAAAGGATTTTCTCATACACAGCAAACTAGTAATTAGTGGATCTGGGGTGTACATTTAGGTGACCCTGTAGCCCAGGCTTTCCAGTTACTGTGTCTCATTAGGTGGGAAGGGGACCCTTTTAAACATGATCAAGGGTGACTAGCAGAAACCAAGAGACAGCCTACACTGTAGAAACCAGTGATTAAGGACATGAGGAATGGACGGGAGACAGACTCTCTTCCGGCAATACATGGTGGCAATGTGCAGCCAATCCTTCAGCGAGTCCGTATGTGCACACCCACGCCAGTCCTGCTGAGATGTGCATCCTGTTTTTCAAAGGGCTTTAGCATCTGAGATAAAGTTAATAGTTGAAATTCCAAGTGCTTCAAACAAAACAACAAAACCTTCCGACAGCCTCGTACTTGACCCTCACCACATCCCCATCCCAGTGCGCATATGGGTCCAAAGTCACTCACAAAAACAAAATGACAAGAGAACACTCACAGGTAGTGGAATATGAATCAGAGTTGATACACCACAGCAGAGCCTGTATCAGGGGACATTCTGACCAGTGCGGCACCACAGACACATAAGCACATTATCTGTGGGCATGAAATATGTGCCTCCAGCTCTTAGCCGGGAAGAAGAGAGGAGTCAAGACCAAGAGGGAGAGTTAGTTAATGCTTCTGCGGAGTAAGTAATGATAAGAATCTCCTAAAGCCACCTTAGGAGATTATTTTAAAAGCGACCTGGACATATTTCGGGGGCAAGGGGGGGGAAGGATAGACTCGTAATGTGGAAGGGGAAAAGACAACAAGTTTGATTTCACGGCTGCTTCAGCAATAATAGCATAATCTTATCCGTTTCCACCAAACACAATCTGAAACATTCAGCCTCCCATAAAGGTATATCGCCTTCACCGTAGCAAACTGCAGATTAAGCTTTTTTTAATGCTGTTCAAATTGCCTGTGAAGCAACCTTTTATGAGATATGATGGCTCAAACCATTTTGCAAAGAGCAGAAGACAAAGAATACATTTTACACCGAGCTGGTTTCCTAGGAAACACAGAAAAATGTAATGCCATATCTCCTAGAGGTGGTTCAAGGACCAGGGCTTCTCTTAATTTTTTTTTTTTCAGCAGTGTTTAACATCTGCCTTTTCCTCTCTCAGCAGTGGGAAGCTTGATGGACTGAGTAAACTCAACCAGCAGCCCAAGTGTCCTTTCATTAATTGACTGCCTGTTCTACACAAAGGAAATGGATGTGAGCTACCATCACTTTCTGAAGCAATTGGAAGTAAGAAATAAGGAAAAATTTATACCATTTTGCTTTACCATTCAAAAAAAAAAAAAAATCCCCAAACCTCAACCAAGAAATCAAGGGGGAAAAAGTCAACCCAGTCTTTTAAAAAAAAATCACATCTAAATTAGCCTGCCTCCTGGTCTCTAAATACCATTTATTTGAATTTTATTTTTGCTTTGGCTCGTCTTCCATCCCTGTGATGTGTTGGCATATGCAGGCTGACAGAGAGGTGCCTGAATTAGCAGGCTCATACATTCTCCAAGTTCATGTGCAAGACCACCAGTGGGTAGAGGTAGCAGAGAAGCTCAGGATGAGGGGCAGGAGAAACTGTCTCCTAAGAACCTTTTAAGGAGCAAGATGTTAGGGATGGCACCTCTGGCGGCCCCTGATTTCCTCCATCATAACCGGTGTCGAAAGGATATCGTAAGAAGCCTGGGGGAACATCTGGGCTGTGTGGGAAGGAGTTAAATTAGATTTTAAAATAAATAGGGAATTAAAGCTTTAAGTTTCACTTATTCAAAAATCTGGGGTGAAAAGCAAAGTGATATTTTCAAGAAGTTGTGGGACTTTGTAGGGAGTGAGAGAAGGATGGGGCAGCTACAGCCTCCTCACAGCAGCCCTTGTTCTGTGTGCATCCGCTTCATCTGGCCTGGGACTCAGAGAAGACACCAGATGCAGCGGATGGATGGTGACAGTGAGTGCCCATCTGTGTGTGTGTATGTGTGTGTGTGTGTGTGTGTGTGTGTGTGTGTGTGTGTGTGCATATATGAGTGTATGAGTGTGTGTGTATGTGTGACTGTGTGTGTATATGTGAGTGTGTGAGTGTATATGCATATGAGTGTGTAAGTGTGTGTGTGTGAGTGTGTGTAAAGTGGAAGACAGGAATCTAAGGTGGGTGTCCTCCTCTATCACCCTCCCTTTTTAATTTATTTTTTCAAGACAGGAGCCCATTGCTCACAGATTGGCTCCTCGAATGGCTGGCCAGCAGACTCTGGGAATCCCCCTCATCTCTACCTCAGCACTGGGGTCACAGGTGCCCCGGCACACTTGGCTTTTACACTGGTGTTGGGAGTGTGAACTCAGGTCCTCATGCTTACACTTTATCCACTGAGCCAGCCCCCTAGCTCCTCTTTCCTCTCTTCCTGTCTGAGCAGTGAGTTTACACAAGCAAAAGACTGAGAAGAAACCTCTTCCAGTTGAACACAATACCAGTTTTTTTTTTTTTTTTTTTTTTTTTTTTTTTTTTTTTTTTTTTTTTTTTTTGTGTGTGTGTGTGTGTGTGTGTGTGTGTGTGTGTGTGTGTGTTTTGTTTTGGCAGTCAGGGCCTTCGTGGGAGAGAATTGGTATGACAGCCATTATAGTCATCAAGACACATTTAGCAACCACCTTTATAGATGAGACTCTGTATGAGGCATTGTGCAGGACAAGGAGGAGCCTTTCACAAAGACAGCAACTAAGAAATGCCGAAGCAACAAAATCTTGTTAACATATGCAATGCTTCTTAAGAGTTCATGAAACCCAGGCTTCTGCTAAAGGACATAGCAGGACATGGAGAGACCCCAGTTCCCATCCCACATAACTTTACTGTGGGCTGAGTTGGATTTAAATGAGCACAGGCGATTTCATCCACAGATGGGGGATTCCATCTCAGAAGCAGCCTATGGAAAAGATGGAGAAGCCATGAGGACATCCTTCCTGCTCCTCTGGGACTAAAAAGAGGACAGGGGTAGAGTTCAGAGGTAGAACGCTTGCCCAGCGTGTACAGGATCCTAGATGTATTCACTTATGCTAAATACATCATAACCAATGTATGAGTCCTTGGAAGCCCAGGCCCAAGGTGCACAGTTGGAAGCCACTGAACATCTGGAGATGGTACAGTTCCTATACGCCAGGCAAGAGCTGGGGTTAAGTGCAGCGCGAAGGGGAAGGTGTACACTGATATGTGGTGAAACCGGAAGTGGGTGTTTTATGTGAGCCCTCTGTCTAAGGAGGCAGGCTCCAGTAAACTTTACTCAGCTGGGTTTTCCGGACGGATTGCTATTGCAAGATAGGTGTCCAAAGCACAGTCCACCGTGACCCGAACCCTTAGCAGAGACTGGCCAGTGAATGCCTTTCAGACTTGGCATCGGGGACTGGAGCCCTGGGTCTGTAGCTGCTGTTCCCCTGGGGGCCCAGCAGCCTTCTAGCCTGAACAGATCACAGCTTATTTGCAGCCTGCATGTATGTGGACAGGTACTTCCTGTCCCAGGTGCTATCCAAAGGCACAAAAAGGAGTGTAGTTGGATGCTGGGTTTCACGTCACCACAGCAGCTGAGCAAAGTCACTTAAAATTTCTGCTTCTATTTCTTCATCTCAGTGGGCCGTTCCTCCATCTTGCCTTGTTGGTTGATCAAAGGCTAAACTCCTGGAATATTCACAGGATCCAGGGATCCCAGCACATTCAGGGAGCACTAGGCGTTCATCAGTTATCCTGAAGGTTCTGGCTATGCATACAAATTCACTGAGCTTGCTCTAACATCTAGACGGGGTGTACAAGACCATTAGGTTGAGTGGCAGCGTGGTAAGCAGTCTCTAGGATCCGAATGTGTTTAAACAAACACGACCTTCTACGTGGCTAATGTGACTCAATAGGTGTCCCATGTATTTTTATACTTTAATGGTAAAATTAAAATATATTTTCCCAGAATATAAGAGTACCAGCTGTCAAGTAAGGAAGGGGGAATAAGGCTCGGCACACACATTGTATTCATAGATGAGGGGATGTGGGGTGCCTGAGTGCAACGGGTAGGAAATGGAGTCCTAACAATACAGAGTCCCCCCTTAGCAAAGCCTTGCTCTCATTGTTTGGATGTTAGGATCACGATTGTAGCGGAATCCTAGCGGTCAAAACAAACAAGTGTGTTTTCCTGAAAATGTCTGCTAGAAAAATTTGAAATTGATTCATTTAGTCAGCAAACACACTGCAGACCATGTTTCATATGTTGTTCAAGGGGATGGAGCAAGTCAAAAGATGAGCGCGCCACAGTAGGCTGCCCGCTCACGCGCGACTCACAGCAGAGCCAGAGGAGGGTCCTCCCACAGGCTGTGGGACTGGATGGAGCTTGAGAAAGCAGCTTTGGGGCTGGAAATATTCCTTAATTGGTAAAATACTTGCCTAACAAGCATGAGTACCTGAATTTGGATCCCCAGCCCAGAAGTCAAGCATGGTGGCATGCACACGTAATCCCAATGCTGAGGAGGCAGAGCTGGTAAGATCTCAGGATTTGCTGGCCAACCAGTCTAGCCAAAGAGGAGAACTCTGGGCTCAACAAGAGACATTGTCTCAAAAACTTGAGATCACATGCTGGTTACTGGTGACTTGAGTTCCATCCCCAGAATTTACAGTGAAAGGTAAAAATTAACTCTCCTAAGTAATCCTCTCATTCCCACGCTCATACCCTGGCACACATGTGCCTGCCTGCAGTCACACACACACACACACACACACACACACACACACACACACCACGCACACGCACACGCACACACACACCTGCATCATACAAACCCCTCCACGATAATAGTAAATGAAATAATTAAAAACTGAGGTGGAGGCCAGGCAGTGGTGGCACACGCCTTTAATCCCAGCACTTGGGAGGCAGAGGCAGGCGGATCTCTATGAGTTCGAGGCCAGCCTGGTCTCCAAAGAGTTCCAGGAAAGGCGCAAAGCTACGCAGAGAAATCCTGTCTCGAAAAACCAAAAAAAAAAAAAAAAAAAAAAAGATAAAAAAAAAAAACTGATGTGGAAAATAATTAATGAAGATACTTCCCGTCAACCTCTGGCCTCCACAGACAGACACCAACACACACATGCACACGTAAAAACATGTACATACACCGTACCCATACAAGGTCACTTGGAGGTGTTCCCAACTTAAAAGATGAGTGGTAATCAGCTGTGGAAATAGTATTTGGCTGGTGGGTATTGTACTGCATTTTTCTGTGGTTGACCTAAATATCCTGGTAAATGCAGCTTAAGAGAGAAAAGGTTGTTTTGGTTCGGTGTTCAAGGTGACGGTCGTGCATCGTGGTGAGGAAGCTGTGGCGGCAGGCGCTTGAGGGAACTGATCACATGGTAGCTGTGGTCAGGAAGAGACTGACAGACGCTCCCGTTCAGGAGGCATGGGCATGGTGGAGGAGGGATGTCACCAGGGGTGGCCCTGGAGGTTTCAAAAGCCCATCTCACTCCCGGTTAGAGTTCTTTCCCTCCCCTTCTCTCTCTTTCTTATGCTTGTGGATCAGAGGTGAGCTCTCAGCTACTGCTCCAGCTCCATGCCTAACTACCACCATGCTCCTCGCCATGACGATCATGGACTCTGGAACCATGAGCCCCAAGTTAAACGATTTCTTTTACAAGTTGCCTTGGTCAGGGTGTTTTGTCACAGCAATAGCAAAGTAATCGAGACAGGAAACAGCACGGTCTACCTGTAGGGTGAGTCTGCCTACCTCAACTGACCTAAGTAGTCTAATAGATTAAGGGTGGAACCTCCCATAATGGGATGGGCCTTCTCTATCAACTAGCAATCAAGAAAATACCATACAGACCAATATAACCGAGGCAATTCTTCAACTGAGGTTTCCTTTCTCCAGATATATCAAGCTGGCAGGCAGGATTAGCCTTCACAGGAGACTTAGAGGTATCCCTAAGAAAGAGCAAATGTGTATAGTGAAAGTCTAGGCTTTTTGAGTGTGTCTCCTGTAAGAATAACTCTAAGACAGACATGTTTCTTTAGATGATAAAGCCTCTGAAGTCAGCTCACATTATTCAGTCTCTATTTATGCATAGTATTTTTTTTCCTCTGAACAACCCCCTCATATAGGAAAACTCACTCTCTCTCTCTCTCTCTCTCTCTCTCTCTCTCTCTCTCTCTCTCTCTCTCTCTCTCTCACACACACACACACACACACACACACACACACACACGGAGAAATCACTGCTGACAGTATGATGTACACCCTTACATTCTTTGTCTTATCTCTGCTCCAACCATACATTGTAAAATATATTATTTGCATTATCCAAATACCCAAGACAATAGTACTATTATACTTCATAATATTATAATACCATGAATATACAGCATCATGTATTTAGTCAAGCAGGCTATAGTACACAAACCTTAACTTATACTTTAAAATGGCATTTTACTTATTTCCTGGGTGTCTAAAATTTAGGTTAGTATGACGAAGGGTATGTGTGTTTCAATAGTAATAGTTATTTCTTGAACATGTTTCTATAATTTACAATAAAACCATTAACAGATAAAATTACTCTTCTCATGTCCTGATGTCCCATGCAGGGCCTCTAGTTCTGTAAGTCTGGCCAGTCTTGTGAGTCAGAAGGCTTATCATTTTAGTTTACACATTCTTCAGTATTGATCAAGAAAAGCAAGTTTACATTAACGTAGGAAAACAAGGGGGGATTTTCCCTCTTTTTCCTTTCTCCATTTTCCTGAATCTCAATTTTAGTCGTTTGCAATTGTCCTGTCTTCCACGTACGCACACGTTGTAACCCTGTGTATTACATGAGTCTATTTCCCACTGGCTTGTAACACCAGTGAGGTGACCTCTGTTACCTCAGCTGAGCTACAGCTACAACTCCCTTTTCCGAAATTCCCTTCCCTGTGTGATTCCAGGAAGAGACAGTTCGGGGAAAACCTGGAAGTTGGTCACGACACAGCTGTGCTTTGAAGGTCACCGTAGGGTGCAGGGTCCTGTGCCAGCTCCTCTGGGCTTCTGGCTGGGACAGCACCCAGACCTGCTGCTCCTTGTCTGAGTACTAGGCCTGACATCTGTGTCGCACAGCACTCCATACAGCTCCCCCACAGCCTCAAGGGGGGGGGGGAAGAGAGAACAGATCTGGCCCTGCTGTTTACCCCAATGTCCACTTCTGCCAGTTCTGAGTCCAGGTTTCTGACTGTGGACCAGACTGACCCCCATTGTCAAACCCTAACTTGGTTTCCATAAGATCACTGCTGAGCAAGACCTAAGTCCCAGACTCAGACCTTTATAACATGGTTTCTTAACCACATTGCTAACTCTTGGCTGTGGGGACTACCCTGTGCATTACAAGATGTTAGCAACATCCTGTCAGCTCTGCTCATTATGTCCAGTACCACCTGCATCGTAGTTGTGGCTACAAAGAGACTGTCCAGGGCAAACATCCAAAAGTTCCCTGGGGAGAAGACCACCCCATTGGAAACCGCGGCTCTGTCTTTCTGAGCATGGTTTTGCTCCTGGGATCCCTGAGGGAGACCATCAGGTGTATTATATGTTTTAAAAATACTTTCTTAGATCCTTTTCCCCTTCATAATCTATCCACCGGTCAATAGGTGCATTTATGTCAATACTTTTAAAGACTGTAGTGGTTTCCAAGCAAGTAAATGCAAGCTGCCTTGCTCTTCCTTTTGATCATCTTGGATTTGCCGAGTATTTATTCAATGGTGTTACAGCATCTCCCTTAAGTCAGTCTATAAAGAATAAGTTTTAAAACTCAAGTTCAGCTTCCCCTTGAAATTGTATATAAAATTGTGTGGCCAGGGATGGTATGTGGAGAGTCACTCTGTGTCTTAACATTTTCCAAATTATCCTGCTTTTTCAGCATCCTCGCTAAGAGTCAGAAAGCCCTTGGCAGGCATTGGGGCCTTACTGTCCATGGCATAAAGAAAAGTATTGCATGCATTAGTACTACATCCTGACATTTGCAAGAGATCCTGAAGAAGGCCATAAGCGAAGATTCCCTTCCTGGGTCTCATCTGGGCTGATACAAAGAGAAACAGACCTTGTCAACTCCTAAGTGTGACCCAGAATTCAGGGTGTACATCTGCAGGGGTGAGGGTGTGCGGGGAGCAGGAACACACAGCCACGGCAGGGAGAAGCTGCCTGCTGTAGCAGGCGGTGAGGCATCATTAGAGTGCCATATTACATGCTCATCTCATTTATTATTGATACCCCACCTGCTTCCAAAAGGATGTCACACAGCTTCCAGAGGAAAGCATGGATATGAAAGACCGGACCAGCTCTAAAACTATTGTCAGGAAGCTAGAGGCAAGAAAGAGATGGGGTGATATGGGGAAGGAGGATTTCTATAGAATGATTATTCCAGTATATCTCTAAATTTCTCTCTCTCTCTCTCTCTCTCTCTCTCTCTCTCTCTCTCTCTCTCTCTCACACACACACACACACACACACACACACACAGAGAGAGAGAGACAGAGAGCTCACTGATACACAACTGTCTTTAACTTGCAGACCATCAGGAAGGACATGAACAGCCTCCAAGGAACTGGCTCCTTTGGTCATCAGAGAGCTGGGGTTTGTTTTGTCTGGGGTTTTGGAGGTGTTTGTTTTAAAACTCCCCGTTTTCTGGTGTCCAAGGAAAAACTACCCTTCCAGAACTATTCATTTTATCCATCAGATACCTGCTTGCCAAACTTGGTGCTCAGAGTTTACCAGTGAGACTAAGAATCCAGCACTAGGGCCAGGCGGTGGTGGCCCACATCTTTAAACTCAGCACTTGGGAGGTAGAGGCAGGTGGATCTCTGTGAGTTCAAAGCCAGAGAGGGCTACCCAGAGAAACACTGTTTCAAAAAGGCAGGGAAAAAAATAAAAAGAACCGAGCACTGTCTGTCACTGAACTCACGGTCAAATGAGGAATGTAAACATGAACAAATAATTAAAATTAATTTTGATGATGTTCTAGAGGAAGGTGGAAGGAGGTGTCAGTGCATGGCTTGGGCCCAGGAGCCCTGTCTAGGGGTGATGAGAAGACGAAGACGTGACAACACACTGGAGAAACTACAGACCCATAGAAGCGGGGCTCAAGTGGTCCAGGTTCTCTGATGGAGAAGCCACAGGATCCAGAGGCTCAGTGTGCTGACTGTATCCAGTTGAAGAGGGAGGTAGAGTTTTACATCCATCAGAACAAGGAGAGGATGGGTTTATGGCACACAGGTGAACAAGGAGGCAGGTTTATCCAATCCTGTTAGGAGCCGTCTCTATTAGGGAACAGTCTTCAGGCTCTAACTATCCGAGGGGAATAGAGCAGCGGCGGACATTTTCTGCACACACTGTCAACATTCATGCTCAACCAAAAGAAGGCTTTGCCATTCTTTAGAGTCTCATTCGGGGAAGGCTTTCCCACCCCCATGGGAGTCAAAGGCACGGGTGTCCTTGACATAGCCATGTCCATGTCAACGACACACATTCCTTCAGGACTGCACTCCCTCCCGACAGAAGACGTGAGTATAAAGCTGTCAGGAGTCCTAGGTGGTAGGTGCTGATGCACAGGAGACTGAAATGAAGCAAGAGGATCCCAGTCATGCAAAGAGGGCACAGATCTGTGGGGCCAGTTTCAGGGGGAAATGGAGCAGATGGTATGTGGGGTCCATGGAGGCCTGGGACCTGGATACAGTTAAACAATGAAGGCCTTATTATGCAATGTTATGCAATGTATCAAAGGCCTTTGGTACAGGAACTACAACTTTTTTTTTTTTTTTTTTTTTTTTTTTTTTTTTTTTTTTTTTTAATGCAGGGAGTGATGAACTCAGATCTTGGATGGGAGTATTTCACTTAAGATCCTAAGTCCAAGAGGCTCAGTTGGTACAGTGCTCGTCTAGCATGCACAAAGCCCTGGCATCAGTCCCCATCTATACATAAAACAGACACAGTGTCCTGTGCCTGCAATCCCAGCACTCAGGAGATGGAGGCAGGAGGATCAGAGAGTCAAGGTCACAAGGTCATCCTAGACTACATGTATAGTTCATAGTTCAAGGCCAGCCTGAGGTACATGAGACCTAGTCTCAAAGCAAATAAACAACAAACTAAGGGGGAGAAAAAAATCCTCAAATCTACATCCAGAAGACCCAGGTGGAGGCTCAAATGTGTCAAAAAACCCTCACTCGGAGCAAACTGGGCTGCACCCAGGGCTCTCCGTGTGAACTCAGTGTTCTTTCTCAGCCGATCGCCATGTCCTTCTCCATCCTTAAGCAGATAATGAGAGACTCCGCACAGCAGCCCTCCTTAAACACGGCCAAGAAGAGAAGTAAAGTCAGCAGCAGGGGGGCTGCTTCCAAGAATAAATCTAGGAGTTTGAGGAAGGAAAAAAGAAAAAGAAAGAGAAGCCACATCTGTGAGTCATCTAAAAATACATTCAGCGGTGAAGGACACACAGGTACTTTCCTACCTCCGTGTAGTTAGAGAATGAAATGTGGCCTGCCCCCATTAAGGCCAGGGATGGATGCAGGTTTCAGTAGAGCTCAAAGCCCAGGGCAGCAGCGCTGAATGGCTGAGGGGCAGCACCTCAGAACAGGATGGGAACCAACGACAGTGATCAGGCAAAGCCCAAGTGTTTAGGACAGAGGCGCGCATAGGAAACAGACCTATTCTAAATGCCTGGGGTGGGATTAAGACTCAGGGAAGGCTCCCAACTGCAGTTCTGTCAGGCTCCAGCTCTGCAGGAAGAAGGAGGGGTCCTCCGACCTTGCTCATTCTCTGACAATCTCTCTTCTCTTCCAGCATCAGCCTCTGCTGGCTCTCCTCGGGATCCGACATCCCTCACCAGTCTGCCTCCATAAAAGCTTGCTCGCTGTCCAAAGCTGAGCAAGTCCAGTAGAAACGGAGATACTTTTATAAGCTTGAACACAGAACACAGACATGATTTACGGTACCAGAAAGCCTGAGGAAGGCTTGGGATGCAACCCAGTCAAATAAATAAATAAATAAATAAAAAAATAAATAAAAATAAATAAATAAATAAAAATCTGCTTTTAGATGATTGTGGCCTCAAAATGTAGGCACTGAACATTGGTTGTGACCTGTTGTTTGATACAGGAAGTCTTCTCATAGGGCTCTGTGGCAATGCTTGTTGGCCTTTTAAAGGCCAGAATTATTTGTTCTTCCTCTGAACCAATCTTTCAGTCTCCTCCAATTTTCATGACTCCCCTACAGATGGCTCTCAGGCCAGGGTTACCTATGGTCACTTACTCCTCAGATTTCCCAGAATCCTTTCACAGACCACAGACATGTCCTCAGAATTTCAAATTCAGCTTAGCAAAATCCAGACCTAGTAGGCATGGTACATGCCTGTAATCTAGACCTTTGAAAGCTGAGGCAGGAGGATGTTGAGTTCAAAGTCAGCTGTGGAGTGAGCTATTGTCTCAGAAAGAAAAAGATTGACGGGAAGGGGGACAGAGGGACGGAGGGGGGGGGTGGGAGTAAGGAGGACACGTGACAGGTAAGAAGGTCTTTGCATGAGCAACCCACTCACTTCATGTTCAGAAGGGCTGCCCACCCAGCACTCTGACTCTGCTCTCTCTCTCTGCACTCACCCCTGCTCTGACGTCACACAGTAGAGCTGACCACGGTGTTGTCAAGGTGCTGTCTGTATACAGTGGAGAAAAACGCTGGAAGACCCGGAGGGAAGGTGTCTCCCCGTTTTCCCCATCGGAAGGCTCTGGCTCTTGGCTGTTCCTCTCCTGTACAGAGAGGAAGAACCAAGACTGAATGTGTCATGTGGAAGCACCACACACTCAATACAACCCCATCTCGATACCCCACACTTCCCATCTTTTTACGTGAGCATTCCTAGCTACCCCGAGCTCCATATTGTTATTTTAGATGTCTGCCATAAGGTAGGCCTTCCAAACTGCATAAGCAAGGGGCCCCACAAAACTTGGCTCTCTCCCCAAATGCATCACAAACAGAGGAAAGAAAAATAAAACAAGGGAATGCAAAGATGTGAATTCTCTGAACAAAATTAAAAGTACGATTTCGACTCTGGCAATAGAGGAGGTTTTAATCCGGGCGTCTCTGGACCTTTTTTTTTTTTTTTTAATCCCACAGGAGGATGTCCCTCACTACCTAATGGGGGGCCTACAGAAAGCAAGAGTACGCCTACATCGCCTCAGACCCCCTCAGGCTTGGGAAACTGCTGTCGATTCCTCGTAGCCGCCCAGTGGGAAGGGCTGGTGCTGTTGCCAATGGACCAGGAAACAGGTGTTTCCTCTCTGGGAAGGCCACTGCCATATCTTCCCCAGAAGGAGCCACTCTGAACTCAGCAGGACACTCCATGGGACGGAGAAGAAGGCATCCAAAGGCCGACGCAGTAGACAAGCCGGATGGAAGGGATTTATTTAGCTAACATTGCTCCTTGCTCTGTGCAAGGGTTGAGTAGAAGAACAAAGCCTTGGAGTTGGGGCCTTCAGGGGATGTCCCACATATTCGGTACTTTGTTCTAGCCCAGAGCAGGCGCTACTTCATGCTGTGACTATAAGAATTAAAAAAAATACAGAAAGCTCTCTAAAATTACTGCTTATGACATCAGATGGGACCATGTCACTGAATTTGGGGCTTGCAAGAATTTTAGCAATAGCACAAAGTATTTAGATGTAGTAACAACAACAACCCCCCCCCAAAAAAAATAAAATAAGGAGTCAAAACCCAAACCAGCAAGTCCGGGATGTTTCTCGCAGGTCTTGCCCATGTGGCATGGGGCAATCCCACTGCAGCGCTGGTCCTGAAAACATGTTCACACTCTATGCTGGCAGCCACTACACAGGCTGAGGCCAAACAACTCCTGTAACAGTCACTCACTCGGCTCACATTTCAGACTGCGTTTTACTTCGCAGAGTTTTTTCTGGGCATACCAAATTTTCTGTTCTTACTGAAACACAATCATTTCGTTCTGCAAAGCTTCCCTACTGTTGTCGTGTAGCATCAAAGTATCGAATTAGCCTATCTTTGATTATATTATGCTAGAATGTCTGGTTTGGTTTTTTGGTGTTTTTTTTTTTTTTTTTTTTGTTGTGTGTGTGTGTGTGTGTGTGTGTAGTTCTGGCTGTCCTGGAACTTACTCTGTAGACCAGGCTGGCCTCAAACTCACAGAGATCCTCCTGCCTCTGCCTCCCAAGTGTTGGGATTAAAGTCGTGCACCACCACTCTGCAGAATGTCTGACTTTTAAAAATGCTGCTTGGTATGCTGACTCGAGTTTCATTTAAAAATCTCCATTGAGTTTTGTCTTAGGATCAGGATAGAACTTGAACAATTTTTGAAATAGCCGTAAACATCCTTCTTCTGTTTTGTACTCCCTATTTATGTAAAGCAGGTTCTTGGCATTGACAATTACAAAATCAACCTCCCCATCAACTCTGAAAAACATTGGTGACCCTCTGTATTTTGTAGTATTATCTAGTCAGCCAAGATTTAGTTCTTTATGTAATAATAAACAAGCATGCCTACCTCATCTGTGTGCAAATGTGGTTTTCTCTTTAGTAAATGGTGAGATTATATGTATACCAAAGAATTGTTTCCAAATAAAATTTCTTTCTGATTTCGTATCTGTAAGTGTTTGATTTGCAGACTGATTTTACCCACCTAAGATAAACAATTTCCCGGTGAAAAGAAGTTGCCGGCTGAAGAAACCTTGCTTTAAGTGGATGGATACAGCTTTGAGCCTGACACCCAGGCCTGGAGAGCAGAGTTGGGGCAAGACTGTAGTTCTCCCACACCATCTCAGAGCTTTCCTCAGCACAGTGCAGTGGCTGGTGAACCTATCCAAACCTATGCTGGGCCTTCCGAGGTCTCCCAATTCTCCGCCTTCTCTTCCAGTCTCTTCCCTTTTTTTCTTTATTATTTATTTATTTTCTCATATATTCCATTCCGACCACAGTTTCCCTTCCCTCCTCTCCCCCATGTTCCTCCCTCATCTCCATCCACTTCTCTGTTTCCCTTCAGCAAAGGGCAGGCCTCCCAGGGATATCCACCGAACATGGCATATCAAGCTGCAATAAGACTAGGCACCTCCTCTCATAGGAAGGCTGAACAAGGCGACCCAGTAGAAGGAAAGCATCCCCAAGAGCAGGCAAAAGAGTCAGAGACAACCCCTGCTCTCTTTCCCAGTTTCTTAGTCCTGTCTACCTGGACATACACCTTCCCAAGAGGACCACACCTACAGGCCCAGTGCGAGTGAAGTCTGGAGTGGTACAAGATGGTATCCCTGTCCTCTGTTTTCCTTTGCAGGCTGTAAGGCCGAGAGCGTGGGTCTGGTCTCATGTTTGGCAAGGGTTCACTTGGGTGTCTCCACCACTGAGGATGTCTCAAGCAACCTTACGATTTCTTGAAAGCAAGCCAACACGTCCAATAATAACCCACTTTCTTTTGAAGTGAAGACAGTCTGAGTTCGCCCAGAGTGCTTGTTTTTTTCTGTTGACAATAGTTTGACTCTTACTCAGAGAAACAATAATCCTGACGCTCGTCCCTTAAGGAAACGGGAAGTAGTGCCGCCTCCAAACAGCCTCGCTCTGATACGAAGTCCTTTATTGACCAAGTAAAGATGGAGAGGCTTCAGGACACGACACCACAGCATGTTTTCAGGGCTTAGCCAAGGAATAAAGTTCTAGTCCCTTCTGGGACCTCTAAGAGCTGATGGAGGAAAATAGAATGATGGGGAAATAAGAAAGGTACTGGGATCGGTCAGAGGGGAGCTCTGGGCTGTTACTTTCCCTGCTGTTTAATGCATGCAAGACTTACTATGGAGGGTGAGAGCTATAAGGTAGCTACCAGTAATTTCTGTAATCATGCCCTATTAACCCAGAGGCATACAACTGAAGCATTCCTTTCTCCCACGTGTATCTGCAGATTGGCTGGACATCAGCTGATCTAGGCTGGGTTAGATCCGGGGCTGCGGGCTGAGTCCCGATCCCCTCCACGTGTCTCTCACCCTCTGTGCACCAGCAGCTTCTTGAGGCATGTCATCCTCGTGCTAGGGAGTGGGAAAGCAAGAGAGAAGGCTCAGCCATAAGAACTCAGTTGACTTCCCTACCCATGACTCTGTGAGCACTTCAAAGGCTAGAGGAGGACTGTAGCTAGCCACGCTCCAAGTCAGTCAAGTTGCCAAACTCAATATCATTGGGGTAGAAAAATATGCTCTGCCTCGAATGGGAGCAAGTGGAACGTTACGTGGCAGACTATACACAGAGAAGAGTGATGGACTGAAAATCATCTGCCCTCGACCATACAGGGTGGGGAAGGGCAAGGAAAGGGTGGGGAAGGGCGAAGAGAGGGTGGCAGAGGAAACAGTGTCTTGGGGTACTTGCTTCACACCAAACATTTCAATGTATTCTTTGGACTTATTCTCATAAGAGCTTTCTATTGTAGATGGAAAGCTGACGTCCATATGGAGAAGCTGGCATGCCACCAATACAGGATTTATTCCCGGCTCTAATGGACTCCCAAACGGTGCCACCCGATCTAGAGCCTGAGACAGCAACTGCTGGGACTATGTCTTGTCTTTCCTAGCTACTCGTGGCTACTGAGGAGGAAAAGAGAACACTACTACACTGTAATCTTTTCGAGGTCAGGCTTCTTCCCAGGGCCACTAGAAGGGACATTATGCTTGAGGTAATGATAGCGATCCAGCGGTCTGTGGCTTTCATTATTGGGCTGTAGTTTTGATATTTGCTTACTTCCCAAGTTCTTTTCGGCATTCAAACTAGTAGTAGGTTGTGTGATTCATACTATGCCACCCTGAAGACCATGCTATAATAAAACCAGGAACCACTTTCAAGAGCAATATAAAGAGCTTGGGTTTATATATGTCTGAAGTGCTTTCTCACATTTATCTTAGTGTGTGCTGGAACAGAAGGTAAATATGGTATATGGTGATACTGGAGACAAATTGTGAATCCCTTAGCATCAAATTTTAGATTAACAAGAAAGTTCTTACGAGGAACAAAACAGAACACAAGCGTATGGATCTGATATTAGATCAGTTGGTGCTGAGTAAATATTTGTCAGAAGAATGAATTCATCAACTAGGATTTTCTCCCTGTGTTGAGCAGCTCTGTGGTACTGTGGGCACAAGTACCTTGAACCTTGAAGGATGTTATTAGGATTCTCCGAAACCACAAATACTCCAGCACTCAGAGAAAAGCATTGCTCCTGAGGTCGATGCTACACTGCCTTTTACCCCTTCTGGAATTCATGAAACCAAACACAATGCCATGAAGTGGCTCCTGCTTTGTGTGTTCCTTCCCAGCACGATCCCCTTTGGAGCACAGAACAACTCTGTGAGGTAAGGGAGGCCCCGTTAGAATTCCCAGGCATCAGTCTTTGGGAGACCAGCCTCAGCATTGCAGTTCTAAAGCAGAGAACCCGTGGGTTCCCGTTAATGGTTCATTCACAAAATGTCCACTCCGTAGTTGATTCCCTAGTTCTCCAGTTATGTCATGGCAAGAATCAAAATGCCAGGAGACAAGATGTCAAAAAGGCTTACAGTGGCCGAATCTGTACATTCCCAACCTGTGTTGAATTACAAGAATGCATGCTGTTAGCATCACTTACGCGGGAAGTAAGTGTCCTTCCATCAGACAGGTATCGATGATGCTCCCTGCTCTGGACCCTCACTCTCCTGCCCCCAAGATGGCGCTGAAGTAATGTCCCCTAGCCAGTTCCCATGTTTGTGTGTTAGCACGCAAATTCCAAATCCCTGGGTACTGTGAGGATGCCAGTGTTACAAAACTCCAAGTGACACACACTCACAGAGAGTGTGGAAGCTCCACGACGCTCAGCTCCAGAGTGTGAATAAGGCTCCAGGGGCAACTCCAAGGGTTAGAGTAAATAGCAACTGGTAGCTGGTAGCAAACTGGGCAAGTACCTCATTAAGTGTCCACGACCTTGGGCATGTCACTGAATTTCTTGCCATTTCAGTTCACACTACTCAGTTTGTCAGGTCTAGAACACGCTTCCAGGATCCTCTGAGACTGCCCATTGGGAAGTATGGGTCATTTGGCCTTCCCTTTGAATCTGGGCTTCACGTCAGCATGGCCTTGTAACCACGGTACAGATGCTAAGTTTAAAAATTCAAAACATTTTAGTACCTGGCTCTTGGGATGCTCCCTCTTGGGACTCTAATAGTCGGCTGTGATGAAACCCAACTATCCCCGGGAGAGGCTCCAATGACTCAGTCAGTACCAAACAGACAGCCAGACAAGTGAGCCATCTTGGAGGTTGGTTGGTTCTCCAGCCCCCAATCTAATTGCTCCCGTTTACCCCTGTGCCGCCGCCGAGATGAGGCTTCCCTGTGGCACACTTCCCATATTGCAGACCCGTGAGGTAATGAGAGGGGTGGGCATCTGAAACACTGTGAGCAGAAACTGTGACGCGGCAGGCACAGCACTCTGGCCATCGGATGGGAGAGGACGTGAACGGCAAGCACTCCCGGTAAACTGGAAGGAGCCAACTCGGCTTGACTTTGTATTATCCCAAGGCGCACGCGCGGCCATGTCCCCCATGCCAAGTCAGCAGCTGGCCTGTGTCCAGAGGAGAGGAGGCGGCTGCTGCCGAGACAGACCAGAGGAGACAGGCAGAGGAGGAGCACGCAGAGAAGGGGGCCAACAGGACGCTGCAGTTTATCACGGCTCAGGGCTAAAGGTGACCCCGTGAGGCTGTCTGAGACCCTTCCTCCAGACAGATACCTGAAGCGTATTGATTTTATATTTAAAGTTCTACAAGGAAGCATATAACAAATGTCAGTGTTTAGCAGTGAGCGTGAGTTATTCTGCATTCTCTGTCAGGAAATTATAAACCAAGTCCCTCTGGTTTCCTCTTTTGGCCTATATTTTTGGGTTAGGTTGGCAGATAAATTAGGGGACAAATTAGAATGTCTAAAGGGAAAGCAATTTAGTGGAGTTGGTTAAGAGGCAAAGGGGGAGCCAGAGGAATAGGCAGGCGCCAGAGGTAAGGGGAGAGAAAGGGACCAAGCTACCTGCATATGCCATATATCCTTGGCCCGTAGTACATGTGTTTCCATCCTTGCAAGGGGCCATTTATTATCTTTTACGAAGTATTTTTTTCCTATTTTATAAACAGTAGAAGCATGATTATCCCAGTTTCAATTTGGTGGTGGAGATCCATAAATTACTTGGCTCGTCAAGGTGCAGATACCAGCAAAGCGGCATTTCTGAGCAAGCTCAGTGGCAGGCACTTTCTCTTCGGTCACACAGTACCAGTCCTGTCATGGCAGGGAATTGATCTTCACTTCCCTACTACACGGGAGTCACTAAGAAGCTAAGGAGAGATGGGCAGGGTTGGATATTCGGTAGAAACCAAAGACAAGGACGCAGCTGGTACCATTGCCACCATACTAGCAGCATAGGACATCGAAACACTAGTCAACTCGTTAACATAAAGAGGAGGTGAGTCCTGGGGGCATTGGGTTAGCCCCCATCCAGCCATGCCTGGATGCAGCCCTACCTTTCCGATAGCAGTCTGCACACCAATAATGCACCCTGGAGTTGAAGCTATCACATGCAACCCAAGTTGTTAACTGGCTGACGTGTATGAAGAAAATGCCCTTTGATGACTAAAGCAAGAAAAGTCCAGGATACACGGCCCCACTGTTTGTCCAAATGTCAGGAAGAGCCCCGCTGTCCCAGGAGCTCTTGTTTTCCAAACACTTAGCAGTCAGACTTCTTTGAGACAGAAAAGGACACTAAGCGGTCAAGTCCTGACCAAACATATTCTCTTGTCTCTCACTGCTAAGACTCCGTGCACTCCCTATCCCCCACGCCTCCAGTCATGAACACAGCGGTGCATACTGGTGAAAGATCTCGGGAGGTCAAGGCCAACCAGGAGTGCAGGGCTTGTGAAATGAATCGCTATTGGCCCCTTATAGCTCAGCAAGCAGCAAGCGGCAAAGTTGACTCTCGGGGGAACCGTCTGTTGTGGAATATTTAATTATGTAAGGATTTGTTTATGCTGTGGAATATTACTCTGACTGCGTAACAGTGTGTTACATTTGTTTATAATGCACTGGTTTATGCAAAGATGTGTTGCTGTGTCACCTTGCCTGCCTAAGGCTCCTGATTGGTCTATTAAAGCTGAACGGCCAGTAGCCAGACAAGAGAGGGAAAGGTGGGGTTTGCAGGCAGAGAGAATAGGAGGAGAAATCAAGGAATGAGAGAAGAAGGAAGAGAGAAGAGAATGAGGAGAAAGAAGGAGACATGGCCGGGGAAAGAAGCCAGGCAGCCGCCAGCCACCAGCCAGGAGAAGCAGTGACTTTAAGTACAGAGGGAAAGAAAAGTACAAAGCCCTGAGGCAAATGGTAGATTAAAAAGAAACAGGTTAATTTAACTTTAAAGAGCTAGCCAGATGTGAGGCTAAGCGAGGCCGAGCCTTCATAACTAATAAGTCTCCATGTCATGATTTGGGAGCTGGTTGGTGCCCAAAAGAAAGAGCCTGGCACAGCCTTCTCTGCCAAGCTTTTCCCAGAGACCTCCCCTGGCTAGGGGAGACATCTTCAACTTCCTTCCCAGGGATGCACTCTCCAGCTCACAGGCCTGTCTCTCAAGGAGCCTGTAGGTGACAAGTTAGGCATCAGGTCACAAGCCTGGAGGTCATTCTGGACGTGTGCAGGTTAAACAGTGAACTACAGCCGCAGCACAGAGTAGATTTGAGTGAAGACAGGCAACATTTGTTTGTTTGGTTTTTTAAAATTACTTAATACAGAATGAACTTATTATGCTACCAAGAAAGAGGCAGAATGATGAAACATTTCGAGAAACATCATCTCCCTGAGAGCTGAACTAGAGGTGAAAATTATCTGTGAGCCACAACTCTTCCTTGTCAAAAACTGAATTTATCTGTCTTATTTCCTTTAAAAATTTTTTTTTGATTGATTGATTCTTAATGTGTGTGTTTTGCCTGCATGTATGTACATGTATCATGTGCACACCTGGTTCCTGTGCGGGTAAGAAGAGGGCGTCAGATCCTGTGGAACTGTGGAATAGGGTTATCGATGATTGTCAGCCACTCTGTGAATGCTGGGGACTGAACCTGGCTCTTCTGAAAGATTATCAAGTGCTCTTAACCACGGAGCCATCTCAGAGACCCTCTGTCGCATTTCTTATTGCACAGCTGCCTCCCAATAAAACAAGACACCTACCTAACAGTTTCTATGGATTCTGAATGTGCTCCAGGTCATATGAAAGTAGACAGTCTCTGAAGAGGAACATCCACCAGAGCCTAGGTGGTCAGGGAAGTCACAAACGGTAGCCACAACAACTGGTCTGTCCATGGACTCAAAACTTAGCAGAAAGGGGAGATGGTGACTTGCTGTATGCCCACATTTCTGCAATCATAGGACAAAGACAGGTACAGACCCAGAACGGAGAGGGCAGGCATGCCTCCCTCCCCACTGCCCCACATCACTCTATGCTTTGGCATCTGTCCCAAATGCAAGACCTCACCAGGGCAGTCCATTCTGCTCACCTGTGCATTTTGAAAGGCGGTGGGGGATGGGGTTTGTAATTACAACACACTGTATCGTTATGAATTAAAGTACTATCCAATTAGTGAAGTGTGCATTTAAATGACTTGTTGATGATGCATAATTGATGAAGTCTTGTGTACACAACTTTTCCGAGTCACAGTAAGGGTTCCCAGGCCCCAGAAGACAACTCACCCCCTTCGGCACTTGGCAACCTTGCCATCTGCTGTTTTGAAGTCCGTACCACCAGGAACGTGTCGGCCTTTACAGTTCTCAGGCTTTGCTTTCAAAGCAAAGAGAGGTGCCTCTTGTTTTCTGGGAGGCTGGGAAAGTCCTTGTATTTCATTGCCAACTCAGAAGGCAGAGACGGAGGAGACAGCAGGTGTGGGCGCTGGAGCCTGCCCTCCAAGAGTTAATAGAGCAGAAAGGGGCTGCTGGCTGGCTACCACGGTAGCAGGGGTGAAGGGCAAGTTCTCTGCCGTAGCCTGGGCCTCCAGCCATAGCTCCAGGCAGGACTGAACACCTGGGAGTTCGGCTCACCTGGTTCCTATCATGAGCTCACTGACGGCCTACGCCACTCACGTGTTTGCAGCAAGGTAGCTGAACAGGCAGGGGAAAAAAATCTGGGCAAGTTCAATTTGGGGAAGGCCTGTCATATGAACAACCACAGGTGAGGCGGATTAAAAATATCAATGTACTCTCTGGCAATTCTGGAGGCTGGAAGAGTAAGATCGAAGTGTCATCAGGGTTGGATTCTTCCAAGGCTTCTTGTCTTGACTTGTCGGTTGCTGTCTTTCTCCCATGTCCTCACATGGCTTTCCCTGTGTGTGTACCTTTGTCTCAATCTCTTTCATAAAGGAAACAAGTCACATCAGATTGAGAACTAGCCTCGAGAACTCATTTTAATTTAGGTACCTTTCAAAAGGCACCGTCTCTAAATGCAATTACGGAATTGGGGATTAGGACTTCAACCGAGGAATTTTACATGTGATTCCTCCATACATGGATTCTGTCCAGAGCCCCTTCTACACAGCACTGAGACTTCTGCTCATCCCACGAATATCTCACCTGGGCATCGCTCCCAGGATCATGTTTACAACAGCATGAGATAGAAAAGAAGATGGAGAGAAGTCCAGTTCAGCTACGTGGCCATGTAGAGATATGGTTGTTTCTACGCTCCAAGGATCATGTTTACAACCAGCCCTAGTAAAAAGGATCTCACTTCTTAAGTTTAATTTGCCAGATATCTCAAAAATTTCTCTCTCTCTCTCTCTCTTTCTCTCTCTCTCTCTCTCTCTCTCTCTCTCTCTCTCTCTCTCTCCATCCATCCATCCATCCCTCCCTTCCTCCCTTCCAGCCTCCCTTCCCTACTTCTGCGTGTGTGTGTGTGTGTTGTGTGTGTGTGTGTGTGTGTGTGTGTGTGTGCAGGAGCGCATGCACGAGCATCATGGCATACCTGTGCTGTAGATAACTCTTTCTCTCCTGACACCTTGTGTGATTCTGGGATTGAACTCAGACCTCATCCGGTTTGTGGCCAACGTGTTTGCCCACTGAGCCATCTTGCCAGCCCAATTCAGCAAATATTTTAGAGTAGCAACTGTATCGGGCAATCGTAGAGGTTGTCCACTCACAGCCACTGAAGAAGGAAGGGTCCAGGGCTATTCTTTAATGAAAGGCAGGTGATCAGAAACTCCCAACATCCAACACTGCTCATTGGCCCAGAGACCCTTGACCAGGAACAGTGAAGCAGTTGTGTGACCTAGAGCGAGAAGTACTTCCTGATGACAAACGACTTCAGCTAAGGCAGCCTGGTACAGTCTCTCCTCCCGATGCCTCTCATCTCCCTTGCTCCCCTTCCCTTCTTTCCTGATATGATATGAATTGATATGATATGATATAATATAACATAACATATTAAAAATACAGAGAGAAGCTGTGAATCTCTAAAGGGCAGAGAGAGGGAAGATGTAGGAAGAGGAGTTTTTTTAACCACACTAGATTAAAGATTCATTCTGACCCCATTGTCCAAGGCTTTTTGTTTATTCATTTAATTATCACTATTGTTATCTATTATTATGCTTATTATTTCTGAGGTGGTGGCACTAGAGATCCAATCCAGGGCTTTAAATATGTTCTGCTGGCAGAGTACCAGGCAAATACTCTACCAATCAGGCTGCACCTCTGGCTTGGGACTCAAGGTGGGCTCAGGAACATCTTCCAGATCCAGCTTACCCTGGGCTGCACCCACACAAGAGTTTGAATTCTGAGGTTCTGAGAGATTATGTTCCTCAAACAGTTTGTTTGATCCAATCCAGATGTGTACCTACCTCTTGCAATCAACACAAAGGAAACCTTTAAGGTAGTGCCAGCCAGTTTAAATATAATAAAAACCACAAAGGTAATTTTTAATTTTATAGTAGCCACATTAAAAGTATAAAAGATGCCAGTGAGATTAACTTTGGTTATTTTTTATTTTTCCCAGCTTCAAAATATTATTTCAATGTGTAATCAGTCTAGATTGCTTAATAAGATATTTATTTATTTATTATTTATTTTACATCCTGGCTGCAGTTTTCCCGCCCTCCTTCCCTCCCAGTCCCTCTCCCCTCCTTCCCCTCTGTTCCCACCCCACCTGGATCCTCTCCTCCTCTGTCTCTGTTCAGGAAAGGGCAGATCTCCCACAGATATCAACAAGCCATGGCATGTTGCAGTAAGACTAAGCACCTCCCCGTGTATTAAGGCTGGGAAAAGTGACCCAGTATAAGGAGTAGGATCCCAAAAGCCAGTAAAAGAGTCAGAGACAGCCCCTGTTCCCACTGTTAGGAGTCCCCTAAGAGGACCAAACTATACAACTTTAACATTTATGCAGAGTGCCTAGTCATTCCCATGCAGGCTCCCTGATTGTCAGTTCAGTCTCTTTGATCCCCTGTGAGCCAAGTTAGTTGATTCTGTGGGTTTTCTTGTGGTGTCATTGACCCCTCTGGCTCCTGAACATTTATGCCCCAAATGTAAGGGCACCCATATTTGTAAAATAAACATAACTAAAGCTTTAATCACACACTGGACCCAACACAATAATAGTGGGAAACTTCAACACCCTCCTCTCACCAATGGACAGGCCATCCAGACAGAAACAGAAATAATGGAACTAACAGGCATTTAGACTCAAATGGACCTAACAGATATCTACAGAACATTTCACCCAAACACAAAAGAATATATCTTCTTCTCAGAAACTCATGCCACCTTCTCCAGATTGGCCTTATATCAGCCACAAAACAAATCTCAACAGATGAAAAAAAATTGAAATAACTCTCTGTATCTTATCAGACCACCATGGACTAAAGCTAGATTGCAGAAAAAGCCTACAAACTCATGGAAATTGAACAACTATCTACAGAGTTACCACTGGGTCAAGGAAGAAATAAGAAAGAAATTAATGAGATATTTAAAAGGCTCCAATATCTGAGGTGCATCCCTTACAGACAGGACTATTTGTGTTCAATTTTGTGCTCAGTAGCCTAGAGGCTACTATATATGATGTACACGTTAAGAGCCCATCCCAGTGAATGTCTCCACTCCCACCAAGCACGCAGCTAACACAACTGTGGATCATTTAGATCTTAAGCTCATTTTTCTTTACTATATAAGTTGGCTGTTTGTATTTTTCTAGATTACTACCATTTTATTATCTTGAAGCATAAGGATATATTTACCAGGGAATATTTAGCTGATAGAGGAACCTTCACAATTTGGATTGGGAAATAGTAGAAGAACAGAATGATGTGCCACCCTAGGAAAAGTACCAAGGATTCATCAGATGAATGTACCCAGCTTGCACCATGGAGGAAGCACAACCATGAAAGCTCACCTCAGTGCCCAGTCCTATGCCAGGCAAAGTCACATGTGTTCTTACCGTGGCTACTTACTAGGACAGCTGCTGCAGACAACGCATCATTATCTACCTGCTGCTGGACACCGAGGCCACCAAGTGATGCTACTTGCTGGAGACATTCACTCCCAGGCTGGTGCAGTCAAGAATTAAGTAAGTCTATGCAATTCCCAGTTTGATGCTTTGTACAGCATTTCAAGGTTCATAAGACCTGGGTTTAAAACACGACTGATCTTAGAAAATAAAATAAAAGAGGTATCATGGGAAGAAACTGTTGTTGCTGCTGTTATCTGTCTATCTATCTATCTATCTATCTATCTATCTATCTATCTATCTATCTATCTATCTCTCTATCATCTATCTATCTATCTATCTATCTATCTATCTATCTATCTATCTATCTATATCTATCTAGATTATCCAGGTTCAGCCTCAAGTGAATGGCATGGGAAAGCTCTCCCTTCACTGGGCAAACGTGACCTATCTCTGGGAGAACTCTGGTTCCTTTGCCTCTCTGGTCTTCTAAAAAGCTGGGGTGTAGGGACAAGCCAGTTCGCAGCTTGCTACCAGAAACACCAAACAGAAAACCTGACAGTGGTGTCGGATGGAAAAGACGGTCTCAAGCATGTCCAGCGTCTCACTTAGAACACTGTCTCTGCCAAGCTCTGTTTATAAATTCGAGTCTGCCCTCAGTTTAGCCTGCTGCCTGAAGGATGATCGATTCTTTCCCTCCAGACTCAGGAAATGCTCCCACCACACACCAAGCCCAGCCTTCTGGTCCTGAGGATGTGCTGAATGGCTCACCTGTGTGGGTCGGAGTTTAATTACACTCATCAAGTGAGGGATTTGGGGAGCTTTAATTTAAAGCTGCTGTCAAAGGCTTTTAAACTATTTTAAATTTTCTGAGGCAACCAGGCGCAACACACACTTTTATAAATTACAGAGTAAATGCTGTAGAGGTTGAGTATACAGAGGGCCCGAGGATGAGAATGGATCCCAAAAGATAGGATAGATTCCAGGCTCCGAGGAGGAACTCAGAGCACACCTATCATTATTGTTAATGGGGCTGGGGTGTTCAGAGGCACACAGCACAATGCAAATTCGGCTCTTGGAATTCAGTTCCTCATTGCTCCCTGCCCACTCAGTAGCTCTGAGCCCTGGTGAAAAGTGTGTCAAGTTCTTCAAAACAATTATTGCTGCTGGAAGAAAAAATGATCAGTGAAATACTCCAAATTTAACACCTCCTTAGAGCTGGAAATGAATTCTAGAAATATTTTCATTCTGCTTAATATGAATGCACAGACATCTCAGCTGCTGTGTGAGAAATGGGAGAAAGATTTTAACAGATGGTAATGAGTTTAGGAAGAGGCTTGCAAGGTCTAAAGGCCAGTTACACTCTGAGGTCTTGCCATCCTGGGCAACCTTCTTAACATGTTGGGGGCTCCCTTTTGGAATCTGACTCAAAAGATGTTTGTGCCAGTAGTTTGTGTTAGAATTTAAATAATAATACAAGTTACCTGTAAGAATGGCTGGACATCTTATCATATGTGATTGAAGTATTTTTCTGCAGGAACACTCCTGCAGAAAGGCGAGTGATTTCAATTCCAGGACCACCATGGATTGACTCCGTTGCTTCCTAGACAAAGAGATGACCTGGAAAAAGACCCCCAGATAGGCTGAAAGTACCTCACAAAGAACATTTCACTGACCTTGAGAGACAGAACTAGGAAATTCTAAGAGGCATGGGTTAAAATGTTAAAAGGGAATCTATTCAAGTTTGTTTTTTCTGTTGCTGTGATAAGCACATGACTGAAAGCAACTTGTGGAGGAAAGGGTCTATTTCATCTTCTAGGATATAATTTATCATTGAGGGAAGCAAAAGCAAAAGCTTAAAACAGAAACCACTGAGAAAAGCTGTATACTTACTCCCAGTTTCAGGTTCAGCTACCTTAAAGAGCCCAGACCCACCTGCCTAGGAATGGTACCTCCCACAGTAGGCTGGATCCTCCTCCATCAATTAGCAATAAAAAAAAAATACCCTCACAAACATGTCCATAGGCCAGCATGATGGAGGCAATTGCTATGGAATAATTTTTTGGTACACTGTGAAGATTTGTCACTCAAATTTGTTTAATAAAAAGCTGATTGGCCAGTAGCCAGGCAGGAATTATAGATGGGACAACCAAGCTAGGAGAAAGATGGGAAGAAGGGCAGAGTCAGAAAGACACCAGCCAGATGCTGAGGAAGCAGGATGTGTAGAAAATGAGGTAACAAGCCATGAGCCACATGGCAAAACATAGATAAGAAGTATGGGTTCATTTAAATGTAAGAGTTAGGTAGTAACAAGCCTGAGCTATTGACTGAGCATTTATAATTAATATAAACCTCTGAGTGATTATTTGAGAGCAGCTGCAGGACAAGAAAACTCTGCCTACAAGCAATTCCTCAAAGAGGTTCTCTCTTGCCAGGTTGATAAACAGATTAGCTATCACTGGGTCCATTTTGTCTTAGTTTTTGCTGAGGCCCCAGAGACTGGGAAGAATCAGTTAGACTTAGGAGTCTCCAAGGCCCCAATATAAAATATAAAGGGTGACTTCCCTCTTTAAATTGAATGAATTATTTGAAGACACTGGCCTTTGTTACTTAGAATAGGTAGGTTAGATCACACCTGAAAAAGTCCATCTGCTCTATTAGCCTGAGTGGTAGAGCAGAGAGAGCATCCTGAGGGTAGATGCCATAGATAACCATAGAGGGTAGGCAGGTGGTGAACTAGATAATAAGCTATTAGAACCATCTTGTGGTGGCTAATCTTGGGTGTCAACTTGACACACCAGGGAAGGAGGATCCTCAGTAAAAGAACTGCCTCCATCACATTAACCTGTGTGCGTGTCTGTGGGGAAATTTTCTTGATTGCTAACTGATGGAGAAGGGTCTAACCCACCATGGGCGGCACCACCCCTAGGCTAGTGGACCTGGGTTATGTGAGAAAGTAGGGTAAGTAAGGCACAGAGAGTAAGCCCGTAACAGTGTTCCTCTATGGCTTCTACTTTGGTTCCTTTCTTCAGTTTCTGCCCTGACTTCCGTCAGTGATAAGTCTTGACCTTGGAGTTATAAGATTGTGGGAGCCCAGCTGAGAGACTGGCTCCCACATTTTACTCCAGGCTATTCTTGAGGAGTGAGGGATAAGAGATTTAGATAGAAGGATAGAGGGGAGAGAAACGGATAGAAACACAGGACAGCCTCGGAAGGGCCTGCATCCTAATCCCTCAGTTCCTTCTGTCTCTTCTAAAGGGCTATTTATAGGAATGCCAAGGGGCATGGAGCAAAAGACCTCCCCCTAGCACAGTCAAGTGCAGACCCTTCCAATCACCTAGTAACCATGCACATGGTCAAGCCATCCTCTAATGCAGCTCTGCTGGGTAAAGCAAGCTTAGGTCTCACTAGGAAACCTTTGTGGGCCTCCACATGAGATGAAACAAACCCTTGCCTCAACAAGTTGCTTTCCTCACGATGTCTAGCAACGCAAAAGAAAGCAAACGTGGACACACCCATGTGGGTAACTGGAGGGGAGATGAGATCCAGCAGAGCCTAAGGAGTGCCAAACGTCAGGGGACAGAGGAGAGACGAAAACGCCCATTTCAGTTCAGTTGTTCCAGGAAGAGGATGCACGACACAGGACACCAACAGAATGGTTCCTGCAACCCTGGCCAGCCTGGTAGCCGCAAGGGCTATGCCTTGCAGAGACGTTGCTTCCTCCTCACTTCTACCTTCACCATCTCCAAGCCCTGCAGGATGCAGCAGCAGCCCGATGATCAACATAAATAGGTAGAGGACAAGTAGCGGGGAGGGGAGGGGACAACAACTATTTTCTCTTCTGTATAGTTCACACCCAAGTTGGGAGGAGGGAAGAACAATTATTTTCAATTGAATTTCAAGCTGTAATTATTGCAGCAGACTAGATACTTTATTAAAATACACTTTTTATAACTCATTATCTACATGGGATTTGCCTGGGCTTTACCCAACAGGCGGGGAATATGGTCCACAGTGAGAAAGAACAATATTGTGTGGCATCCCACTATGTCAACTCTTGCTCTACGCCAGTTACAAACACTTTCTGGATGCAATATCCTGGCAATGATGACATCGCTGTCCCTTAGTACAGTTGTGATATGCTCCATTCTCCAATCCAGCCATGTCACTGAGGTGCCTGTCCCCGGTTGTAAAGCTGAGAAAGTTCTAGAGGTGTGTTGCTTCTCTCCCATCTCTGGAACTTCGGCTGCACTTCATGGCTTCTAGACTGTTCATTTAAGCCAGGCATGCTCTCGTTTCACTTCATTGATCAGGTAAGAAGCCTAGAGAAGTTAAGGCATTTGCCACAAAAAGTGGTCTTGTATTGCAAATGAGGAAAACAAAAACAGAACTGTTGAGATGGCTCAGCCGGTAAAGGTCCCTGCCACCGCCAAGCCTAATTTCTCAAGTTTCATCCCTAGGACGCACATGATGAGAAGAGAGAATTGACTCCCCAAAAGTTATCCTGTGATCTCTCACACAAACTATCAATTAAATAGATAAATGTAATTTTTAAATGTTCAAGACAGAATCAAAAGAAATGGAAAGAGAGAGGGAAGGAGGGAGAAGAAAATGCAAAAGATAGGGAGGATTTATTAATTACTGTATTTGAAAATGCCAGGCATTAGTTTTTATATATATATAACTGCATCTACATGTTCAATTAACACTGTCCTCAGTACATCTTTCTCCATGCCTTGGTGATGCGTTTTTCTTTCTGTAAGGTAAACAAGAATGACCACAAGAAGGTCTAGCCTTATGACTTATTAGTTGGCCAACCTCAGCAAAACTGAAAAGATTCTTTTCAGCTGTTCCGGTAAAAGCCACAGTTTGGATATCATTGATTGTTTTAAGCCAGAGTGTCTAATATGGACCTAATGACCATAATTCTCAACGTCCCTTGGGCTGAGGAGAAAGAGCGACTTCAGGGAAGACATGGGGTGTACATGGGTAAGAACTGTTGTCACTTGAAGGTAGGGGCCTGGGCAGCTGACAGGTATAAACAGCAAATGCCCGCTCTGGGTATCCAGCCAGCAAAGTTGAAAAATGAATACAATTACATCTTTTGATTTCTAAACCAAAGGTTTGTGTAGACCCAATATAATTCCATTGATGTGTCCCTCTTTCTAACATTATATTAATCAGCATTAATATGGTGATTTTAAGGTTCAAGCATGAATTTACCCTGACCTTCTGGGTAAATGACTTGCTAAAAATAAACACATGTGAACAATATCATTTTCTGTAACATGACAGCCAATGAAACCATCGGCCTTGTTTTATTAGCATTGGTGGAGAAAATCATCTGTGCCCTGATTTGTTCTGACACTGGAGAAAGCTCTATTTTGATAAACGGATTCAGGATTACAAAGTGTCGCTCCCTTCAAGCCTGGCGAGACAACATTTGGAGTACGCTGCCAATAGATGCAAATGTTTCCTCCAGTGCTTTCTGGAGTCTGTCAACCTATCAAAATTAATTCCAAGAGTACAAAGAGCCTAATATGACTCGTGGAAGTGTCATAGTTGTTAATTTGTCTGACGAGAGATCAAAAGCATAAGCGGAATGATTAATGTGAAGTTTGGGGGTTTTATTTTGTTTGTTTACTGGTACAAGAAAAAAAAAATGAAACTTTTTTTTTCCCAAAGAAAGGATAGCTACATTTTTAAAACTCTGGATCCCTACTGCTCATAACTTTGAAGTTTCTATGGAGTAAGGTTTGACTCGACTCGTTCTAGAAGCAGACATCCCAAGTCTCATCACCAGACACTTGGAAAGCAGAACACACATCAGTAAGAGGCACAGGGGCTCTGATACTTAACAGGGCTTCCAGAATTGTCAACACGTGCTTCGTGGAATTTAACTGGAACTGGTGTCCGCACTCTGCGTTGCCTAAATTGAAGGAAGACCAGTGGGCATCTGAAGACCTGGTGGAGAGTGCCTGGATTAGACGACACAGTAGAAGGTGCCTTGTGTCACTGAGAGCACAGGGATTTGTTGATGTAATTTTAAAGAGATTTCCAGTTAAATCTTTATATTCACACAAACTTCCTGAGAAAGATGGCTTCCTCTAACTTTACCAATGAGAGGCCTTGGATAGTGTGTGGCTTCCTCAGGGTTACTAGTCTAATAGCAGAACTAGACTGGGTCCAATTTTCTCTCTTACCAGCTCTTATAGATTTCTGGCCTAGGGCCAAGCATTGAATGAAGGCCTCTTTGAAAGTTAATAAACTTCTACACATCCACCAATCCATCATCTATCCATCTATCCAACAGCTTTGCCCCAGTTGTCCTCAGGTCCCATAGAAGAAGAAAATGATGTCACTACAAGGGGGCCGACCATGACAGAGGAACACAGTTAAGGGACCCCATCTCAACTCTGTGATCATGCCTTCCGGAAATACCACTACCCCAGGTGTGAGTCTCAAAGAGTGTCACACCAACATGTGGCAGCAGCTGGAAGGATGGGGGTGCCCTGCACAGAAGGAAGGCTTTGTGCTAGCCCAGTATGGAAACTCTGAGTGAGGGCAGTGAGAGCTTTCAAATGAATTTCCTATCATTTATCTTTTTATCAAAAGGTTTAATCACTTTCCGCTCTCCTGACACTAAGGGATAATGAGCTGATTCTAACCCGACCGATACAATGCACAATAGGAACAGTTGAGAGACTATGTGGCCTTCGAAATGAATGTTTTTATTATATAAGCACCACTAAAAACACAGCTAAAGAAATGTTTAAAGAAGAAAATCAATCCCCCTAATCCCATACACTGCTACTCCGTCCCTCAGATGCCTGTTGGTCTCTGTGTGCATGCCTGGATGAAATTTATGTGAAGTAATATTAGATGTCATCTCAGGGCTTCAAGAAGCCAAATACATTTTGACATGTGATGGACCTGTGGTTTTTGGAGAAGAAAGCAGCCCCTTCATGAGTTTCCACTTCATCTCTAGAATACAAAACATACTCAGAAAGAGTGCTTTCTGAACAGTTGGGTTGCTTAAGCCTTATTCTGGAAACGGTTAAAAAGCTACTGTGCACCCCTTGAGGGCAAAGTCTATATCATATACCTGGATGCCTCCATTAGCACACCTCTTTAAACAAAGCGCCTTTTATGTGATGGCAGCTGTGTTAAGTAACAAAAGCAGCCTGAAACCCGAGCCATTGGGAGAGGTGCGGGTAGTTCCTTCTTGTGCCTCTGGCCTGGCACTGAAACATGGTCTTCAGATGTGATTGCGCCTTCTTCAGCCTTCCATTTCTGTCTGCTTCCCTAGGTCAAAGTCAGGGACCTCATGTTTCCCCATATCTCTTCACCATCATCAAAGGGAGAGTTCTTTGCAGCTCATCAGTCATTTCATCCCACGGAAGGCTCATCTCGGATGCTGTCACATTGCAAAGCTCTTCTCTAACTGTGCCATGAGGGCGGACTTAGGTGTTTGTAAGCAAGTGGAAAGGTCTAAGGGTAGGTAGATGATCCGTAAAGCGCCACCCAGCCTGCTACTCCATGCATGCACTCAGAGCCTGTTAAGGATGGAGAATCCTAGGCTCCACCCTGCAACAGCCCTGAATCAGGATGACCGAGCACCAAGACCTCCACCTAGTGCTGACGCTGTTGATGAGGGACCTCACCTTGAGGACTTTCCACACCCAGGAACTATTCAATGAATTCACCCTCCTGATGAATTCTGCCCTAGCAGGGTCTAGCAAGAGCAGAAGACAGTTTAATTGTTTTCCATATCTTGCTCTCAAAGCATCCAGCAAGGCAGCCATTTCTCAGCGCCACCCTCCCCACATCTTACCCCTTCTTCTCCTCCTGCAATCATAATTGTCCGGCATATGGGATTCCATTGATCTGTTTCAGTATACTACTTTCATAAAGACGACAGTTGTGCAAATCTGAAGCCATGTTTTAGGAAATCATATTGGTAGAATATCACTTTATTCACAAAACAAGAATTAATATGAACCCTAGAGGGAAAATCCATCAATAGCTGCATAATTCCAAGACTGGAAGAGGTCCTTGGAAACAGTTCCCATGCTCCCCACATGCCAGGCCACACAAATGCCTGCCATCCTTTTTCAGGGTCTGTGGTCAATACATCTATTGTTTGCATATATCAAAGTGTTAAATAGTATCTTGATGACTATTTTGCTAGTATTTTAACATTGGCAAATATAATTTATTATGCTTTTATGCCTTAAATGTCTGGTAGGGCATCGTCTTTTAAAAGATCCCAAATGAGCATGATTACACAAAGGCCAATGAGAATCTACATCAAATTGCATTTCTCTACAAGGGAAGTCGATGTGGTACAAAGCCAAAACAAAGCCTGTCCACTCTCCCCCCTGTCCCTGTTAACGTAGGGAGAGGTTCTGCAAAATATTAAAGATAATGCTAAGAAAATAAAAAGCTCCTTTACCGAAAAAGACAACACAGTAATTATAGATTTATGCTCCCCAGAACACACCCGACTTTGTAGTTATTGCTATGGGAAAATTTGTCTTGAATTGTGCTGTCTTCAGAAAAGCATTCCTTGTATAAAATATGACCCTATGTCTATGGGAAGATTCTATGCCTTGGGTCCTGGAAATCCGAAATATTCCCTGGTGTGTTCAATGTGATTTCTCTACTTGGCTAGAGAGCCCATTCCCTCACAGGGGCTGCAGCTCTGTCTCCCTCTGTCCTCAGAAGCCCACATACTAACTATCCTGCATGCTGAAGACACCCAACCACATGGTAATCTCAATCTCACTATGGACGACAATAACACTTTCTTTCCTTTCTTACTTTATTTTATTTATTTGGCAGGATTCCTCTATTTTAGTCCTGGAACTCACTATGTAGACCAGGCTAGCTTCTAAAATTCACAGATATTCCTTGTCTCTGCCTCAAGAGTGCTGGAACTAAAGGCATGTGCCATCATACCCAGCTTAATAGTACCTCCCTGCTTTCATTAAAGCTTTCATAAACTTTAATATTGACCAAGCGTTCTTGTCTGCTCTGAGCATGAGGTGCCCGGCTTGATGGTACCTTAGTTTCCCGCTGTGCAACTGTATTTGTTTTCTGCTCGACAGCTCTCATTTGGAAGAAATTGCCCTTGGAGCACATTCAAAGTGAAGAAGGGCAAAGGCGAGCATTGGGCCAGTCCGTTCTTATTCCTGGGCCCACTCTTGCCCTGCGTGTGGTGTCATAGCAACGCAGGACACAATCTTACATCCTCTTTCTCTCTGCAAGCCTCTGGTGGGACCTTCTTTGTAGTAAAATGTAAGGCTGCCTCTCAGGAGAGAGGGCAAGATTGGCCCACGGTCTCTGCGAGACAGCTAGTATGTGAACCTTGAGTATTAAGAGATATTGATGGAGCATGGAGGAGCCAATAGAAGGTAAGCTAAAAAATAATTATAACAGGTTGAATGAGAGGGACCAGACCCAACTGCATCCTCTCTCCAAACAGCCCCTTGACCTGCACCTCAAATAAGTGTCCCCAAAGCCAAAGAAGATGGCATTGAACTATATGACATAGTCACTTAGAAGTAAAAATGATAGACTGCTGGCAGTATCATATGATTTAACCTAAAATTATCTTTGCATGTAAATGAAGATGTGAGGTCCTCTGAAATCATCTGTGGTGATAGTAAGTGAAGCCAAGAGGCAGGAGAGCCCTGTCTGTCCCAAGCCATGGAGTAGAGTGGGGAGTGGCCTATAGAATCATCTCCCGCCAGGTAATAAATACATGGACACAGGAGACCACTCCTGTGAGCTGACACCCTGTCACAGGGCCTCTTGGTACTCTAGTTGTGATTTGTTTTCAGTTGCAGCCTGAGAGCAGGGACAATACCTTAGTTCTCTGTGTATCAGGCCCCAGTAAATAATCTCCAAATTAAAGTAGAAGCCTCATTAGATCAGTAAAAGACCAACAAAACCAAGTCTCCTTATTGTAGAGTAAGATAACACAGTAGTTCTACAGAAAGTAGGCTTCTAGGAATCTCTAAGAAGAAGGAATAGTGCTGTGGGATGGTCTGTATGCTAAATTGCTCTGATTGGTCAATAAATAAAACACTGATTGGCCAGTGGCCAGGCAGGAAGTATAGGCGGGACTAACAGAGAGGAGAATTGGAACAGGAAGGCAGAGGAGACACTGCCAGCCGCCGCCATGACAAGCAGCATGTGAAGATGCCGGTAAGCCATGAGCCACGTGGCAAGGTATAGATTTATGGAAATTGATTAATTTAAGATGTAAGAACTGTATAGCTAGAAGCCTGAGCCATTAGGCCAAACAGTTTAAACAATATAAGTCTCTATATGTTTACTCAGTTGGGTCAAAGTGGCTGTGAGACTGGCGGGTGAGAGAGATTTGTCCTGACTGTGGACCAGGCAGGACTGGAGAAAACTCCAGCTGCAGAACAGGTTTAGTGTTAGCTAAAATTATTTGATCTCAAAATGTGTTGTTTTCATGGAGCATCATCCAAAACTGTTGCTTCTCAGAAGGCCTGTTGGCTGAAACAGTATATACTAACCATGAGCAAGAAGTTCATAGTGTAAACTGGGTTGCTATTTTTAAAAGAAATATTAAAATACTTCAGAGAAAAACGAACTGTTTCCAAAGACCTGGGACTTATTTCAGAAACACCAAATACATATAAATAATTGATATGATATTAATAATAGATTAATTATTCATTGGAATAGGTTCCCTAAAGATATGGCTGAGGAGAGTCTAGATCAGCCCAGTTGGCAACGGATATTTGAGAGCAAAATTGCTTCAAACACATTCATTCGAGCTTTTCAATAATTCAAACTGCTTCCACCATTTTATTCTCTACTTTAAAGATCTTAATCTTCCCATTTAATTCACTAATTCATTTGGAAATATATGAAAGGCATCATGCTTAGTGTCATGGGTGTACAAAGATGAGTCAGGTAAGAAAATTTGCCTTTAAGGATATTTCTATGAGCAGAGGTACTACACCAGGAACGTGAAAGTCATTGAACAGTCTTCAAAGCAGAAAATGTTAAGAAGTCTTTGAAAGAGACAAGGATTCCCAAGAGCCAGTGTTGCCTCCAGTGGGGGCTGAGGACTGACTTCGGAAAGAGGGAACCAGGGGTAAAGTTGCTGAAGGCATCACCTGCCCAGGGAGTGAAGGGCAGGAGGGAAGAGCGGCCCATAAAGGGTTCCATGGATTGGGTTTGACCACTTCAGTAAGGATCATGTTTGCATTGCCCTGGGTCAGCTCAGGTTTGGGATATGACTTTGCAGATGTTAAAAGGAAGCTGTGACCATGAGTATGAGCGAAGTTCCAATTGCCAATCTTAAGAATGAAGGGGGGTGGTTATTAAGAGATTTTTGTGCAAGTTCTTGGTGTAAAAAGCAAAAAAATGAAAAAAATAAAATAAAATAAACCAAAGCATGCGTTTTGAAAATGGGACATCCTCAACTCAATTTTGTCTACCCTGATATTAATATATTCCACCAACCCACACCTAAGAGTCCCCAAGGGAACCCTGGCTGTATATGCACAGTGCTTCATCAGGCGAATGAGAGTAAAAAGCATCCTGTGAGCTCAGGCTTGTTTTTTGTTTTTTTTGTTTTTAAACGCACATGAAGAAAATTATTAAGGTTGCGTTCTTTCAGTGTAAGGACATTTGAGACATGTCCTGGCATAACACTTCACCCTCACCTTACAGTGACTGACTCCAAAGAGGAGCTGTGTGGGAGCAGTGGGTGAAGAAATACAAACTAAAACAACGTGGTACACAGCTATGGATAAATTTTGCTGCTGTTGTTTTGAGACAGGCTTTCCCTGTGTAGTCCTGATTGTCCTGGAACTCACTCTATAGACCAGGCTAGCCTTAGACTTTGAGGATCTGCCTGTCTCTGCCTCCTGAGTGCTGGGATTTTAAGGTGTTGATCACCACTCACAGCTGTTCTGCAGATGAACATTAGCTTTTATTACCATTATAATTAAATACGTGCCACGTTTCATCATTTGATTTTCACATCAACACCATGCATTATAGTACTTCTGTTTGTTATTAAACTGAGCTCAGAATAGCAATAAGGCTTAAAAGAGGCAAAATTACAACTGAAGTAGAACCTCAATTTTAGTCCGGACCCTTTTGACCCTGTTCCCCCCCCCACCCTCTTACCTTTAAAACTATAATATTTGCTGAGAGAGCAAGTGCTGAGTCAGCATAGTCCATGGGGTTTTCCTGAAACTCAAAGGCAAAAGCACATGTGTGTGTTGGTTAAGGGGTGAGGGTATTCCAGGAGCTGTGCAAGCACAGCCTCTTCTAGAACCAGACTTGAAGCAACTGGCTGGGCATTGGTGTTTAAGAAGTGATCAAAGAATGTGGCGGTGCAAGAAGCTGGAAGAGTGAAGCATGGACGCCCTGGGCTCTTGGTTTTGCCTAACAATCCTAACTCTGGTCCTCATTATGACCAGAACCTTTCCCCTTCTGATGTTTTTTTTTTTTTTTTTTTTTTAGCGGCGCTCTTACCCTCAAGGAAAAGTCATGAAACATGACAGAATCCACTAACAAGAGTTTTATCAAGACAAGGAGAAAGGGATAGATGTGACCAGGCCTGTGGAAGGACACATGTGAGAAAGAGGGAGGGGTAACATGGGGCTCACCTTATGAAGGCCAGGTCGCACCTGCACACACAGGCCCACGTGGCTGTTCCACACATGCGCATAGATCATGTGTCATGTCCAGGCGATTACATGACCATGCATCCATAGGACATGAGTTATGTAGGATGTATGACCCAGAAATGACTAGGTGGAAATGACTAAGTGTCCTGCCAGGCATGCACTACCATGGGGGCGTGGTTGGAATTCCTATCACCTGACATACAGCTTCATAGGTGAAGGGAGGCTAGGCCTGCAGAACTACCATGTGGTGTCACACAGTGGCCGAGTACTGATGCCAACAACCTTGAGGCTGGGCTACCACCAGCCTCTGCCAAGGGCTTTGGTTGGCAACCATAAAGCTTGGTCTGCCCCTAAGAAAGGAATGTACTAAAGATGGAGCCAGGAAGCCTTCCTTTCTGTGTTAGCAATGGGAGTCTATGGCTACTCCCAGTCTGCATGATAAGTCAGTTCAAAGACACCAACTTTGTGACCATAAGAGTCCCCTGTTATCGTAGGCCAAACACTGTCAGTGTTACAGGTTTTCTCTTCCTGCTCACAAACCCTGGTTGTGTAGAGCAGGTCCTTCCAACTTTGCTCGGTCCCCTGTAACAGGAACCACACACTAAGGCTGAGGCATTATCTCTGGATCGTGGGCCTCTTGAACCCGGGCCAAGAGTCTTGGGCACCACAGAAGTGGGCTTACTAACCAAACAACCAACATTTGATTTGAATTTCCAGTATAAATAAATAAAGATGAGAGAAATGGCAATGACCAGAAAGAGTCTCTGCATTCTACTTGGCTTTGAGATAGTGAGAAGCTGGAGTTTGGGACCACCATCTCTGAAAGCACCAACCAGAGATTCTTCTGGGTCTCCAGACAGGTAACAGGCTTTCTTGACCGGGAATCAGTGGGTGTATGAACTTCCTGAAACCATGTACATCATGTGTGAATTGCCCATACCATGTACAAGTACCAGTAAGCATCATGAGCATGGTGAGCATCACATTTCTACTGGGGACTCCAGGGGTTCCTGTGGGTAGCCTACATGGATCCACAGTTTTCTTGTACCTTGAGAGAACCATGACCTAAAACTGCCTGTAAATCTGAGCCCCGAGGAAGATATCCCTCAGTTCTTGTTTCCTGAGGAGTCAGGGCCGTTGTTCCCATACTGCCATGATCTGTTAACACCTGCCTCAAACTTAGCTTGAGGGCTATGGCACAGTTCTAGAACTGGTATGCAGTCTTTCAGAAACTGGCAGTACTTTCTCCCTGACTCTTATGAGGCCACTTCACCCCACCCTTCCTGGCCCTTCTTTCACAGTTTCTAAGGTAGAAACAGATACTCCTCTCAGTTTAGTATGGGTACCAATGAGATTGCCGCAAAGCCTCCTCAGACACAGAGCACAAGGAAATTCAGAGACCTCTTAGCATTCAGAGTCCTTCTGAACTGAAGGAGCTTCTTCGCCCCAGGAAAAGAACGTAACATTCACACAGAGTTGAGTGAGCTACATAATCCTGTCTTAATAGAAAGAATACCCCTAGAGGTAAATGGGGCTATCAGCAAGACCTGTTGTAACAGAGAGACTACCCCTAGAGGTAAACGGGGCTGTCAGCGAGACCTCCAAGCTGCAATGGCCTCCAAGCCAGGGGAAATGTAACAATAGCATAATTATAACAAGTCAGTTAGCAGCAGCACAAGTGTGTGTGTACATACACACATGCACGCACGCACGCACACACGCACACACACACACACACACGCACGCACACACACACACACACACACACACACCACACACACACGCACACACACACACACGCACGCACTCACACACACAAAGGGGGAGAGAAAGCAGCTTCGGAAGCTTGGGAATTGGGGCTATGGAAGTGCCAAGGGGTCCTCAGAGAGCCTCTCCTCTTGCTGCTCCTGAATAGATAGATGCCCTGAGGGTCCTTGGCTGCTGGTAGGCTTCCGCGGAGTGCGGGTTGAAGGCTTCTCTCCACTGAAAGCTCAGATGCCCTGCCAAGCATCCCGGCTGTGCAGCTGTTCCACTTGGGATGAGAACCAGAAACCACTGCCAATCAGAAAACTTCAGGGCCACGCCATTTCTGCGGTGCTCGTGCGCCTAGAAGAGTTCCAGGCCCGGGGTCCCCCTCTTCTGAGAGTGCAGACATGTCACGGCTCTCCTCACTTCCGAGCTGCTCTCTCAGTAGCTGTTCAGTTTCTGGACTTAACCCCACCCCCACTCCCCATCCCACCCCCACTCCCCCCTCCCGCCACCGCCTCCGCACTGGGCCTTGTGAGCTTTCACCCAGCTACACTGGCACGTCAACGGGTATTGTCATTGTGCTGGTCTTGTTTAGGTGGCCATATTGTTTAGATTTCACAGGTCTAGTGTCCCTGACACACATAGAAGACACTGTCTTGTAGCAGATTCCCTGGTCCTCTGGCTTTTACAACCTTTCTGCCCCCTCTTCCGCCATGTCCCCTGAGCCTTAGGTATCAGGACTGCATAACGGATGGCTAATTAGCCTTGGGCACCCCAGATAGTTGTTCACGGCATTTGGACCATTTCTGTAATGATCTTCATCTACGACTGCAAAAGCAATGTTTCTTTAACAGTGCCTTGTGCTCTCAGTGGGAACCTTGGCGCTCACTTCTATCATCCTGTCCATCTGCAAGTCCCAACAGGTGTCAGAGTGCCTGGAGCAAGCCAGTGAAGCAGCAGCCCAACCTCACCCGCCCCCCCACGACCAGAGAGGGTGCAGCCAATGTCACAAGGCTGGGTTTTCATGAGAGCAGGAAATCTGTGTTTATAGGTGAAATGGTCTATTTATAAAAGAGTAGCTATGCAGGACAAACTTGGCCTGGGGCTACTGTCTGCTCCCCTTCCTCTGAGGAGGAAGCTCCCGGAGTGGACTGTACTGCACCACCCCAGCCCCAGCCTCCGAGCATACTGCTAATGCATGGAAGTCACACAGGGCACAGTCGGGGCCGTCATCCAGAGCAGCTGCTGCTAGGACGTCCTGAAGCTCAGGAAGTTATTTCCTTCTTTACAGAACATAAAACCCACAAAGCCACAAACACCCTGATCTGAGCAATGAGTGGAGTCTTTCCATGGACACCCTTTCGGATTTGCACCAGAGTATCATTTCCTCGCCAGCTGTGGGAGAAATGGCCCCTGGCTTTGTCTCATAGGGCCATGTTGGAATAGTAGCAGCCCTAAGGCATTTAATAATACTCTGAAAACAGATAATCGTAGTAGCTCAGTTATGGCATTACTAAAATAATATGTGCTGGTGCTGCTGCTGTGAATCCCTAAGACACCCTATGGCGTGACACTCTTGTTGTACGTCTGTGAAGTTCTAGAAACACCCACTCTTTCCACTATTTCATTACCTCAGCTGAGATGCAGCTAAGGAATGAAAATATTGAGATGGCTCAGAGCCTCACATGATGACACAAGCCTGTCATCCCAGGGAAGCCTGACATCCCTGTCCACTCAGGAAAGCTGAGGCAGGATGAGTTCAAAGGCAGTGTGAGCTGAATAGTGAGGCCCCATCTCAAAAAATAAGAACAGGGAAAGGAGGAGAAAGAAGAGAGAGGAATTAGACGCCCCAGCCTTAGTCGGACTTAGGATTCAGATACAGATGCCTCATCCACCTGTCTCTAAATGAGGCCTCCCTGGGTCCCACAAATTCTACACTCTTTTAAAACCCCCTCCGACCACCCCACCCCCACACCCCACCCCACACACCCAACCACACTTCTCTTCCTCCATTTATCCCTTTTCGGGACATTAGAGAAAATATTTAAAGGTCTCATTATCATAACAACCCATTACAATGTTTCCCTGACAAAATGTAAATATCAAAACGGTTGTTTTGCTCCAGAGATGATTTGTTGTGAATAAACTGAGCCCGAATCCTCCTCCATCAATACACTCTGGACATCACTGATCAAATACCTGGGCACTTGTCTCCCACACAGTCCTTCAGGCCCATGATACTTGTGATTGGTGAAGTGTTGGTCTGCATCCACATCCATCCATCCAAGTACACAAACAAAGCAGTTACCTGTTTCTTTATGATCCTGTGAGGCATAGGCAGTTTGTACTGAGCGAGACATAACTCTTAACCCAGCACCTAGGAAGTAGATGCAGGACGATTGGAATTTCACAGTCGTCCTTAGGTATACAGTGACTTTGAGGGCAGCCTGTGATATATGAGACCTTGAAACAAATGAATAAATAAATAAACATATAAATAAAGATTCTTTTAAAAAAAGAACATTTCTAAATTGTCAGAATAAAAATATGGGGGAAGACCCATATTAATAATTACCATCTCTAGCATTGCACAGTCCAGCTTTGCTTTTGAGCACAGGAATACCATTCATGACTTTACTTTCTCAACTCTTTGACTAGCCAACCAATTCACAACTGTTCATCTCTGCCACCATCTTCAAAAGGCATCTTTAAAGGAATGCTAGAGATGCCTGGTCTGAGCAGAGTGTGGTAGCTCATTCTTGTAATCACAGAACTTGAGAGTAGAGATAGGGGAATTTCCACTAGCTGGAGGCTAGCCTGGTCTATATAGTGAGTTCCAATCTACCCAAGGCTACAAGAAAACAAAGACAAAAATAAAACAAAGCCAAATCATTATATCAAAAAAATTAAGCAAACACATAATATTAGCAACAATGTATTTTATCTTAAAAAAAAAAAAACAGTAAGAAACTAGGTTTTAAGCATTCCCAGAACTTGGCCATCATGTGGACTAATATATGTTAACTTGATTTTGCTATTATACACTGATGCATTCAGTCCATATTTCTAAGTATCCTTTTGTATGCAATAAATATGTGCAATGTCTGTTAAGTAAATGAAATGCAAAAAATATCTGGGTTCCTTACCAATCAACAAAAAAGTTTGTGTGTATGTGTATATACACACAAGTACACAAAAGAAATGTATAAATTGTTAAACTATGTAATGGAGATAGTAAATTCTCTTGAGCTTAAGAAAAGGCAAAAGGAGGATGGTAAGGGCAGGAAAAATCAGGGAAACTTCTTGTAGGAGGTGTTACTTAATCTAGAACTTGAGGGATAAGAACAGTATATTGGACCTTCAGCATTAGGAACAATCCTGTCCCTAACCTGAGATGAAAAAGCAAAGGGAACCAATGAAACTAAGGAAAAAAAAATAGATAATCCAATGAGGAGATTGGGATGCTTTTAAATTCAAAATCCATTAAAATGATTTTGTTTTATTATTATTTTAAATGATATGTAAATTTGTGTATTTATGTGAGTATATGCACATGAATGCAGGTACCTGTGGTGTACAGAAGGGGGCACCAGATTCGCTGACACTAGAGATACAGGTAGTGGTAAGCTGCCCAGTGTGAGTGCTGGGAACCAAACTTGTATCTTCTGCAAGACCAGTACATGCTCTTAACCACTAACCCATCTTTCTAGCTCCTAAATTCAGCACCTTTTAGAACTTAGTTTAAGCAAGACTATTCTGGTGGTAGTACTCAGACTGAAGACAAAGCACAAAGGATCCAGAAGGATAATAACAATAAAAAACAAAAACAAAACGATGAACCAAGCAACTGATATAAACGGAATATTTTTGTTTCTACGAGTTTCACACAAACATATAAACACATTTGAAGAGTTGTAACAGTCAGTTTTAGCAGTCTGAACCAACCAAGATACTGATACCTTGATACGACTCAATGTGAAATGTCTCCCATAGCTTCCTGCTTGAAAACTTGGTTCACAGTTGATGGACCTACTTTAGTAGACTGTGAAGACTTTAGGACATGGAACCTCCTTGGGTCACGGGGGTGACCCTCGGAGGTTAAATCTTCCTGTAGTTCCCATCTGCTTCCTGACCCACCACAATGTAACAATCTACATTTCTCACTGCCATAGACAGGTCCAGTCCATACTCACTAGGTTTCCTTGTTTTTGTGCTTATAGCGATGTAGTACAACATATTAGAGGGTGAATTGTAGAGGATTTCACTTCATGGTAACCAGGAGATAGGAGGAGGCCAGAGTTTCAATATCCTCCTCAAAGGCATAACCAATGACTTAACTTTATTCCTCCAAGTCCTATCTCCTGACAATTCTTCCACCTTTCAGTAGTAGCATGGACTAGGGTCAAGTCATCAACACATGGGTCGCTGGAGAACATTCAAGAGACAAACTACAACTCACCCAATACAGTGGCTATCTAAACAGCCACATGGTTATTCAGGGTATCTATGGATATCTATATGTACCAAGTAATAATCAATTGTCCCTAAAATTCTTATGCATATCTATTCACACTTCTGGCAATGTGGAGAGGGAAAAGTCACCTTACTGAAGAGATGTTCATTCTAGACTCTCCCTCAATGAAAACAGTTGAATTCAACTCAAGAAGTTCATCCACCACATTAGTTGACTGCTGTATATTGAGTTCCAAGCAGCAATTTTCCCACCATGTCCTAGAAATAACACTATCAGCAATGACAATATTGTACCCTTATAAAACGTTCCTTAACCAATCAATCAACTCACTTTTACAACAATGTCATTGCATAGTTCTGTGGGCTAACCTTATATCTACTATACTAACTGGGAACCCAAAGTTTAGGGGCATATTCTGAACTTGAACTAGATACACTGACTCCTTTCCAAAAAGCTCTTTGGAATATTTCAAAAACAAAACTCGTTTCAAAGGCAACCATTTATTCCAAATATGCATCACAGTGTTTGATATCTAAGCAAAGGGAAAAGGGCAATCATGCATATGTTATTTCTTATCTTGCCTCATTACACAATCAAATTAAAGTTCCTGATACATGGAAGAGTGAGCCCCATTCTTGGTTTTGTTTTTGTTAATTTCACAATGGAGTTTCTGGTCTACTAATCAACCTCACGCCTGGCTTTTCCTCTCCTGGAGTGCTCACTCAGGAAGGAGAAAACTCTGCTAGAGGAAGCTAACAGGGGGCTCTAGGTCATAGAGTCTGAGTGGGCCCAGCATCTCTGCCTGCCCCTTAACCTCTTAAGGACGGCCTCTGATGTCCCATCCTGGTCCCTCCTGAGGAGGGCCTGCAGCTTCAGGAGGAAGAGAAAGCATGAGCAATTTCCTCCCTCATTTAATTCACTCAAAAAGGTATGTCCAGGCTTCCTCTAGGCTCCGTTACAGCCCCTTCCTTATTCTTGGAAACACCCTCATGATTTTTAAATAGAAACTTTGCTCTTCAAAACTAACCCTTCCAGAAGCAACCCATCTCTTGTGCTGAAAAACAAGCCCTAGGGACAAAAGACTGTCCAGGAACAGAGGTCCTCTGTGTAGTGTGGTCCGGGCTCCCTCCTTCCCAGCAGTCCTGACTCTGAGTCAGGGAACGGCCATGCTCAGCTCCTAGAAGGGCTTTCATGGGCTGGAGGTTTTGCTTGCTTGTTTGTTTTGTTTGGCAGTTTCTTGGATGTACACTGTTTTGGTTTTCTTTTTAATTTTTGCAAAAGTCTACTTATATACTTAGACCTTTTAAAACAAATTATTATTCTGGGGACGGAACCCAGGGTCTTGCACATTCTAGGCAAGTGTTCTCTCACTGAAATATGTCCCTGGTTTCATTTAATAGTTCTAGTTCAAAAGGCAAAATGGCGGGCCTGGGGAGATGGCTAAGTAGCCAAGATCACTTGCTGTTCTTGCAGAGAACTGGAGTTCACCTATGGTGGGCTGCTTACAATGCCTGTAGCTCCAGCTACAAGAATCCAACACCCTCTTTTGGCCTCTGTGGGTGCCTGCAGTCACATGCCCATATATGTACATACAGACTTGCAATAAAAAATACTGAAATGTTAAAAAATATATTTAAAGGCAAAAGTGATATTAAAATGAATATGTAAAGACATCCCACATCTGTACCCTCACTTCCCCGTATCTCCCCTTCCATAGAGAGAGTGGTTTAATAATTCCTTCCCCTTTCTCCTTTTCTTCTTGAACAAGCGTTCTCATTGGGTCTTCTAGCACTCCCAAGATGGGTGAATACTAGTTTTTGAAAGTGAAAAATTCTTAGTCTTTTGTATATAAATCACAAATATACATTATGCATACAGGACACAAACAGATGTTCACGGTATTAAAATTTCATGGCAAGGTAGGGATTAGGGGGAAAAACGTCTTAAGAGTCTTGAGAGGGTAGTAACGTGGGGAGGTGAACATCACTGCTACAGAAAGCCGCACACAGCATGCCCTCTTCAGCACTTTCTTTCCCACTTTATGATGCAGCCTAGGGACCTTTCCATATCAATTCATACAGATTTACCTCATCGTTTTTTATAGCGCCTTAGAATTCCACTGTGCAGGTGAACCATTATTTATTTAGCCATCTCCCTATTGATGGATACCGGGGTTTATTCTAACCTTTGACTACTGCAGTGCCTTGAGGGATGCGCCTTTTACACCCACTGAACACATGCCCAGGCAACCGGGTTGTATGTCTAAGACTGAATTATTTCAAAACATGATCACACGTGGCCACATTTCCATTACTTGCACTCAGACCCTCCACACATAGATCATGTAATAAGAAACAAATTGCCTCTACGTGACTATCTCCGATCATTCCGGAGGTGTCTGCATACCGGTTGTTGAACCAGAGATAAGGTGGACACTCACTTCTGGGTTCTTCTCTGGGATATGCTAGATCTATAGTTTACACAGTGTTGAAGAAGGGTGACAGGGCCATCGACTTAACGGAGAGAGGGCTGTCTGTGACTCTGTATCAGGGAGAGAGGGTGGCTCTGCATCTTGGCATCGCATAGAACTTGACATGGTTTCCCCACAGTCTGGAGCCTCCAACTTGCGCGCTGGAATCTTGCGGTGAAGCTGATTACAAACTAGTCATGGCTTTCTAAGGCCTGGGAACAAAGGGCCCTGAGTAGCGAGGCCACGCTGCATGGAGTACCCAGGCTGCCACATAATCAGCTTTCTTCCCTATCATCTCACGCTGCAGCCACCCAGGAAGGGAAGTCACCTTTCCCTGAACACTGCGGGAAAGCACTGCCCCCTCTTCCCACGGCATGGGCAGGCAGGACCCCAGCAGGTGCACTGCTCTCCGCGTGGTCTGGCTCCCCCTGTGATCTGGCCTGCAGTTAGTTAATTGCTAGCTCCTGACACATTTATGCTTAACACCACAACCAACTCGATGAAGATTTTATTTGATCCTTAAATTATTTAAGCCAACGTAATCATATTTGCTTTCAACAGAAATCTGCTGTATTCATGAGTTTGAAAGTAGTCTAATAAAGCCTCTAGGTGGCTCAATGCCACTTGGGGCTCTGCTAGTATCCCCTGGTGGAGGCCTCCACCACAGTAGGAGCAGTAGCCCCCCCCCCCCCCCCCCCCCCGGTCTCCGTGAAGCTTGTTAACCAAGGTCAAATAAATCACAAAGCACCGAAATTTTATGCAGCATTACAGTCACATCTGAGCTATTGCTGGGCAGGATTCTGACTTTGTAATTTATTCAAGACTTCCTCTCCTTCATCTCCCAGGCAGCTTCCTGAGAGAACAGTGCTCCGGCTTCATTCTGTAAGCAACCCCGGACTCCCACCCAGCCCGGCTCGCAGCCTGGTTTTTGGTTGAATGAAGGAACGTACATAAATAAGCAAACATCTGCCATAAACATGACTGCAGAGATGAAGCGGGCGGGCCTGGCCCCTTCTCTCTCCTCTGCAGCTTCTGGGAGCGCAATAAGGCTGCATGCCCTCAAGAAAGGTAATGGAAGGGTCGAACCACGCTATGCATCACAGTTCCATTTGCTCTGCCTACGGTGTTAAAAATGCAGGTTTTTCATACTGAAAGAGAGGACGAGGCACGAGTGCTTTGGTATGTCAACTGCCACAACACTTCCCCTACCCACGCGGACCTGGCTCGCTCACTGCGCCTCCTCTGCCCCCACAGCCCACTGGTTTTTCATTCATGATACAAACAGTGGAAACAGATGTCAAGATTCAAGTGTTTCCTTCCTCTCCTTGGCGGCCCCCCCCTCACACACACAGACGCCTCCACCCACCCGTGGTTGTTCTTAAGCCCTCCAACAGCAGACAGATCTCTCTCATGCTCGTACCCACTCTCTCCTTATTTCCTCTTGTTCTCTGGCTCCCGCTCTCTCAGCCGTTCTTCCCTGCCCTGTCTGTTCCCAGTCAACACATTTTTCTCCCATCTGTCCTTCAATTTCAAAGACAGGTGTGACAGAAATCAGTAGGCTACCCAAGTATTAGAAGAAATGACCAGATCCTTAAAAAAAAAGAAAGAAAGAAAGAAAGAAAGAAAGAAAGAAAGAAAGAAAGAAAGAAAGAGAGAAAGAAAAAGAAAGAAAGAGAGAAAACACCTATGTGGGGTCTAGGCATGATGGGACATACCTGTAACATACCTTGAGAGGCTGAGGCGTATGGATGGCAAGTTCAAGGCCAGCCCTTGTATCATAGGAGAACTATCAGGTTATGTCTCCTAGAAATAAATGCCAGAAGCTACACCCATAAAATCTCACCAACGTGGCTGCCTAAACACAAGCTGAACAAGGCTGATACCAACAGATGTGATAAAGTGGATGGGGAAAGCCCGTGAGGCCTCAACCCTCGAAAAAGAACTATAGGCAAGGAAATCATGTTTCCCAGGGAAGAGCACACCAGTTAGTTATCTAACACCAAATAGTTATCTAACACCAAATAGTTAACCCTGAAAACATGTACAGACAGTTACAGGCTATGAGAACATTATACAGACTGAGTGGGTTGGATTTACGTATTTTATGTGCTTAAGAATATATACCTTATATATTTATATTCATATAATTATGTGTAATATAAATATATTTTTCTTTGTTGATATATGATATATATGAGGCCATGGATTTGAAAGAGAATGGTGGAGTCTATGGGAGGGTTTGGAGGGAGGAAAGGGAAGAGGGAAATGATGCAATTATATTATAATCTCAGAAAGCAATGAAAAAATCAAGGGGAGCATGGCGGGGTGACGGAGTGCTCACTCAGCACACAGACCCTAGGCTCCATCCCCAGTGACACACACACACAAAGGACTGTGTGGGGACTGTGTGAAGTTCTCCTCCTAAACGTTAAGGGTTAGAATGTGTCTTTGACAATTGTCTTCCCTTAGTCTTTTCTGCATCTAGGGAATTCTGAATCTTAAACTTCTCCCTCCATAGCCCACTCTGGCCTGGCTGCCAAGGCTCTATCTAATGGGCCAAACAATATTGCCAGATGCGAAGGCCTCCAAGAGAGGCCTAGGTCTCCAAATGGTTTACTGGTTACTTATTGTTATTATTACTGGCTAAAGGATTTTCTCTGGGTTACAGACTCTTAGAAGTCGAAGGCTAGCTTTATCCCATCTCTAGACAATGCCACACAGTCTCAATATTGCCCCCTGGTCAATGACAGCATGGGTGACACTCTGAGGAGGAAAATGTGTGATAGTTCTCCTGGTTACCCTGGACCAGTTCTTCCTTCCTTTTTACTCACAATTCCAAAGAAAACGGTCCAAGGTACTATGAGGGCAGCATCTTGAGATGAGTGTGTGCTAGCTGGAGCAGCCCAGATGAATCGTAACATATTATCCTAGCCTGTCATGTTGCCGCAGGGTATTAAACTCAGGGCAGAGTGCTCTCCTGAGACCCTCCACTGCATTGCAAGTGGTTTATGAAAAGTTAGCCTTGGGGGCCTGACTTAAACTGAGTCCTGGGCATCTGTTGTTTCTTGTTGCCTGTCTCTCAGAAATCAACTTCATGAATGTGTGTGTGTGTGTGTGTGTGTGTGTGTGTGTGTGTGTGTTCTGCCTCAGTAGACTCAGTTAGGAAATAGTGCACAATGAACCTAATTCACAGGAAGACTCATCACCTTATATATTACATTGAAGAAAGAAAATGCACTCAAAGTGTACATGAACTCTAAATCAGCCTTGTGCAACATCCTGCAACTCCCCAAAATTATTAATGGGATGTAATTGGGTCAATTCACAAAGAAGAGAAGTCTTATTTATTCTATTTCTTTCTTATACAAACATATATCAATGTGCAAGGCTCTGTGTGCCAGAGTGGAAAAATATACAAGATGGAAAGTCACGGCAGTAGCAACCATAATAAATAAGCTTATTGAGCCGGTCAGTTCTCCATGGGTCTGGCCTACTTGCTTTGTATGATAGTCCAATGTGGTAGTTTCTGTTGTGCTCATCTTACAGTTGAAAGGACTGATATATAAAGACGCTAAGTAACTTACCTAGAGGCAAATGCCCACGCCAGCGTTTGTACCCAGAAAACCTGACTTCAGCACCTACATCCTTAACTGCTGTACCGAGGAGTTTAACAAGCACTGTGTGTGGCAGAAACAGTGAATGGGGTCCTTAAAACCATCTAAACTAAATAACTACAGGACTGCAGAGGAGACGGAGATTACTCAGGAGGCAGAGGGACTGGAATCCCAGCCACGGCTCAGGAAAGAGGTGGCATTTGTGCTCAGCCTCAATAATCGGTGGGTTTGAAATGCTGGGACTGTCGGATGAGCTTTCCAGGTGGCCGCTGTGGTCTTAGCAGTGACAGGCAGCAGGGGCCTTGTGGAGGAAGAGGAAACTGTCCCACAAGAGAGTTCCGGGAGAGTCTTGTGTGGTAGAAGAGGAGAGTGTGTGTGTTTTATATTCCGAGCGTTTTAAGGTACGATTCGGTCACACGGGAGCATACAATTGGCAGAATGTCAGAGCATATGTTGGGGTGCTAGGAAAAGTGACAGGGCTGCGAACACTTAGCAGTGGGTGTCAAAGGGGGGGTCACTCCTCTGCCGTGGCTTTCAAAACTAGAATATAATTTTTAATAAGCTCATGCCCTAAGCAGGCTCGGTTCCATTTCGGGTTGCTTTGTTTCTTGAGACAAAGTCTTGCACGTAGTCCTGGCTGTCTTGCTACTGGCTATATAACTAGGCAGTTCTTAAACTCATGGCAATCCTACTGCTCCATCCTCTGGAGTGCTGGGATTTCAGTTCAGTTTTTAAGGTGAGGTGCCATCAAGTTCCAAAATAACTTGACTAAGCTCCTCAAGCTGACCAGTGACCAGTCAGTGACTCTGTCCTCTTTCTCCAGTCCCTGGGCATGCCCTGCTGGAGATAGCTGGAAGCTTCCTTAAGTTTAACAGCATATCATATCACTGAAAGGACCATCTGTAAGACAATGTGGCCTCTGATGGACCATTTGGGACTGTCCCAGGCCCAGGTTTTCGGGCAGAATGATTTACACACAGGAGAGCTAGTCATTGGCAAGTCTGGGCAATGTCGATAGAAGTGGGATGCAGCGATCGGCCAGTCCAGGCTTCGCTGGCCGCTCTGGCTGTCAGTTGTGGGAAGATGCATCAAGTGCTGGAGATCTCAGTGGGTGTGAAGCCAGGAAGGGCTGGTCAGAAGCACCTGAGGGAAGAAGTGCAGTCATCTATGGGATGGTCATCAGTCTCCTGGTTTGTGCGGAGCAGAAGAAGCCGAGAGTAAGTGTGTCAAGAGGAGATGAAGTCCTGAGTGAATGTGTATTGTTGACATGGGCACAGCCATGCCAAGGACCCAGTGCCTCAGACATAGGTTGGGTTGGCAAAGCCCTCCCCATACAGATCAGGTTCAGAACTGGCAAAGGCTTCCCTCAGTCCAAGTGAGAACATGGACAGCGCGTGCAAGTACAAGTGTTAAAGGATTGACAAGCGTGTGCAAATACCAGTGTCAAACGATTGACTAGTGTGTACAAAAAAATGGCAACTGCAGCTTCCTCCTCCCTGAGGCTTCCAGCCTGAAACTGCTGACAAGCAAACCCCCTCACTGTTTGGGCTGTTCACGATAAACTTGCTGAGGTTCTGGGTTGCAGTTCCATCAGGGCCCGCACCGCCCACCCGATCCTGACTTTTCTGCACACGAGTCTGTGTGTCTCTCCTTTCTTTATTCCCCCACTGCCCCAGTGCGTGGCAGCTACCCACCAATCCCACAGTTCCCCAGAGTTTTCTTGAGTGGGAGTAGCAGGAAATATTAGATAGAAGGATTTAGAGTGTGGAGATAAACAGATAGAAAATACAGGATAGCTTCGAGAGGACCCTCGAGAGGATCCGGAACCTATTCCAACGGGCCCTGAGTGTCTAGGGTATTTATAGAAACACCGAGGGGTGGAGCAAAAGACACTCCACACCACCCCCAGCACAGCCAAGTGCAGACCATCTCAGACACCTGCACTCAGGCCCGTGGTCCTAATCATCCTCTCTATGCAGACCTGCTGGGTAAAGCCACGAGGAACCTGAAAATGGACTCCCACACCCCAGGCCATGCAGGACAGGGTGCTGGATCGCACAGGTTTTGGGTTCTTCCTTGGCTTTACTCTTTAGCAGGGGAACGGATGGTAGTGAGCAGCATTACCAAATGCTTCCACTTCCTCTGGCTTCCCCCTTCCTTGTCCTCGAGGGAGTTCAAAGGGTTTTGTTTTGTTTTTGTGTTTTAACAAAGGAAGCGAGACAAAGCAAAACATAGAAATCTCTGGCACAGTGTGTGTCAGCCGCGTGTAAGCAAGAGGGGAGGGTGCTGTCCTTGCAGAAGGGCAGCTGGCACTAGTCTCTGTTCTGCTTGGGTTGGTGGCTAAGCAAAGGGATCAAACCAGCAAAGAGCAACAAGACTCCCGTTCTTGGGCACGAGACCGTATCAGGCAAATTAATTGGGCTTCTGCTCTCAGCCAAAAACGTATCGCAGCCCGCACCGGGCATGACGAAGAAAATGGCGGCACGCGCCAAGTTAGTCGCACATCCCATAATAAATTCTCCATCCATGCCGGGCGAAAAGAAAGCATTTTTTTTTTTTTTTTACACGTTCATTTGTCAGACATCTTGGGCATACTGAGGTGAGAGAGCTAAGAGATAGCGGAGCTCAGAATAGCTTAGCATTGCGTGGGAAGGGTGATGAAATGATGGCACTCTGAGTGGTGACAGACCCTGAAGTTTGTGTTTTGTCACTCTGCGAAGCATGCCTTGGGAGGTTCGCCGTTTCCAGCGTTCCTTCCCCATATCCCCATGTTTTCCTCACACGAGTATGCACATTGTCACACATTGTACTTCAATTCTGTATGTTTTTCCTCAGAGCCACACAAGCCTTGTTGCTCGGTGATGGCTGTGAGGCCTTGCCCCTGGGCTAACCACTGGGCTAACCTCCCTGGTGCATCTTTGTCAAGGGACCACCAGTGCAGAGGCCTCCTAGGTTCAGGCTGGGCCTCCTCCTTCAAAGACCAGGGACCCTGCTAACCTTTTGGAGGAAACACCTCCCCTAACCTGGGACACAGAATGCCCTGGTATCCCTTTCTGCCCACACAGAGTTCTCAGAAGAAGCCAGGTGATATTATCTACTGAGCTGAAAGGAAATTGCCTCCCATCTTTCTCTCCCCTGGTGATGGCAACTTTTGTATCTGCGGCATCAAACAGGCGGTTCCTCCAACTGCAGCCATATGCACAAACCCACCGCTTTTGGGCATTCCAGAGAAGAGGAGACTTCCCTGAGGGACCTCATGCAAGGCTTCCCAGAGGTGGAGACTGTGGACACTGCCTGAAGAGGGAGAAAGGCAGCCGCACACAGAAGTCAGAGCTCAACAGGCCTTCTGGAACCTGACTGGCTGTGGGGAAGAGCAGAAGGTGACAGCCCAATGTTGGCGCTCACATCTTTGATGATACTGCTTGAACGCTCCCAGTATGATGCTTTTCTATCTATCACCTCAGACTGACCATTAGATAGTTCTCATTCCCACTATGAACAAAGACTTATAGTTCTTATTCTCATTATGAATAAAGACTCCAAAGTGCGAAAGACGAGTTCTCCTCCAAAGTGGCTCGGCTGGAGTTGACATTTCTATCAGCCTGAATCCATACCTGTCCCCGCAGCTCCGTACATGCTTCTGCAGCTCCATCCCCAAAACTCATCTATTTCCACTTCTATGAGAATTATGAATTGCTTAAAACTGCCTAGTCAAGCCTGGACCCCTGAATCCTGCCGAGGAAGACGTTGCTCTACAACCTATGCAGCTAATCAAATGCTAAACTCATGGGAACCTCTTCTGATTAGTGGAGGAAACCCTTAGACTTTTAACCAGCTGAGTTATAAGAGAATCCTGCCAGCTAAGAACACGGCTTTCCCTACCCGGAAGTGTGGACTGCAAAGAGAGCCTGCAGCCTTGACCTTACACTGTGTACTTGCTACCACTTGGCTTCTTAATTTTTATTTTTTAAACAGGGGTTTCCCCTTGTGGGTTAGTTTTCTGTTACGGGAAAATATTTCCACCGTATAGTTCAAAGGCTCTCATAAGTGTCGGAAATGAAAATGTGCATGCAAGCAGAAATCGTCACCTGAGTGCCTATGGAGGCGAGCGGGCAGACAGAACAGAGGTTCATCCTGCCCACCCCACCCCACCCCACCCCACCCCACCCCCACCCACTGAGAACTTTCCAGGGAGGAGAGGCCTGGCTGAGGCGGTGAAGCAGGGACAAGAATGGAGCTCAAGCTAGTAAATGTGTCAATTTACTTGGACTCCCTGCAATTTAGAAGCTGATTTCAGAGAAAAATTGCTTCAGGCTTCAGGCTCCTTCTGTCGCGACCAACTGTGGCCCATTTTTACAGCTGACTGGCCACCATCTAAAACTGAGGGTCCCTCGTAGTCCTGGTGGGCCTTGATGGATCTTCAGCTGCCCAGAGCTGAAGGCGTAAGCATAATTACAGCTAATGGAGGCAGGCTGGGGCAGGCTCTATCCCCCACGCCACCACCCCCTGCTTCCCCCAAGTCCCCCGAAGCTGTTTGTTGATGCAGCTGTTTGTTGTGAATCCCAAGTCAACAGCTGACATGAGTCAGTACAGCTTCACACCTCTCCTGCCATCCTCACACCTCACACAGCCGTGCTGTGAATGCTGCTGCAGCTTCCTGCTCACCCCAGCTCACCCACGTGACCTCTAAAGCTACACCCCAAGTATTCACACAGAAGGAAAAGACACTGGGAGTGACCAGAGCGGGCAGGAAATCTACCCCTCACACATCAATCACAGCAGAGGCTGTTCTGTTAGCAACCCCATTCTCCGAATTGCCAGGGTGAGATTGGAGAGAAAGGGACATCGGACTGCTCTGTGGTGACAAAGAATACGTTAATTCTGACCTACTTTCCACACTGCTTTGTTTAAAAAAAAATAGTAATAATAACAGGTGTTGTTTGAAAGGTTAGATCACTGATGCACTGCCCCTTGGGTAGATGCTCATAGCCTCGTTAACATAGCCGTGGTTATTCAGAGGAGTGGCTGATCTCAGGGCTGCTTCTGCTCAAAGGGGGCCTGTTATGACGAAGTGGGCAATGGGGGAAGCTCCAGGGTGGCACTTCAGCCAGCGGGGTCATTCTGGGCCGTGGTCACTCGGGGGGACCAAAGGAAATGGAAGAGGGCCTCTGTGGGTAGGGGGCCCTGATGCAGGGTGTGGACTTGCTGACTTTGCTCTTAGTTTTACTTCACCCCTGGGATCCTGGCAGCTCCTGTGAAGAAGGCAGTGTAGACGAGATAACCTTTCCAAAGCCACCCCATGATTGTCTGCAGGCACACGTGCAGGCAGTTCTGGAAAGGTCACCCAGAAAATGCAGTGTTAAGAAGCATCCTTCCAAAAAAAAAAAGCGTGACGATTAAAACAAAGCATCCTTCTCACCGGCGCCGCAGAAACAGTTATGTTTCAGGAGAGCTTGGCTGGCCAGGGCCCGTGGCATTTGTCACCTGAGGGGAACAATGGGGCCTCTGTTGGCATTTCTGTTGAAGAAGCATGAACTTCTGCACAGCCTGGTCCTTGGTTTACAAAAAAAAAGCTTACAAAAAAAGAAATATCAGAAGAGTGCCCGTCCAGGGCAGTTTCACATCTTCTCGGGGCGCCCCAGTGTGTGCATGCAGATGAACCCAGCATGCGATGAGGTACATTGCTTTGCTCCCTAGAGCATGCTTTGCTGCAGAGCAGGCCAGAAAACAGTGAGTCGTTCCTCTTTCATTTAATGTTGAAGTAGCTGTGTTACCCATGGTTTTGAATTGAAAACTAAATACTGGACTGCGTTATAAATTGGGTCCCATGGGTTCACATGTTGGACCACCTGGTCCTCACCTGGTGATACTGTTTTGAGAGATGGTGGAAACTTTTGGGGGGGGGGTCTTCTAGTAGAGGAAGTGCATTGCTGGGGTCTTGAGGTTTAATGCCTGGCCTACCTCCTGCCCTGTTTCTGTCTCCTGGTCTGCTGAGATACAGCTGACATCTCCTGCTGTTATGGGGCCACCCACGGTCATGCCTTCCTCATCACGGCGGACTGTGGCCCTTCAAACCAAGAGCCAGACTAAACCCTTTCTCCCTTAAGTTGCTTCTCATCAGGACCTTGGTAACAGCAGCAAGGGAGGAAATCAGCACACGCTGTTTGAGTCAAGGGTACATGGTTAATGTCTCCCATAACTTCCCAGTCTCATAGAGAACCAGGGCTTCTGAGGAAGTGGCAGCTTAAGAGCCCTCTAAGAAGACTCAAAGCATCCGTATATGCTGATGTGTTGCTAGTTGGTTGATGCCCGGGCAGCTCATACTTCCTTCAAAAGGATGTCGGCCTAGGGAAGCTCTTGTGGTTAAATAGTCTAACTTGAACCCATTTTACATTCCTCCCTGATTGGACCAAGGATTATAAGTCTAACCCAACTGATAACTTTCTTCTCTCTCTCTCTCTCTCTCTCTCTCTCTCTCTCTCTCTCTCTCTCTCTCAAACACACACAGAGATTTTGCATTTGTGTGTGTGTGTGCATATATATGCACACACACATATGCACATGCACATGTAGTGTGTGTGTGTGCATGTGTGTGCACACGCATATGTGCATGCACTCACATGGAGATTATATAGAACAACTTACGGTAACTGGTTCTCTCCTCTCACCATGTAAAAGGAGGCAGGGGTCCGACTCAGGTTGTCATCAGGCTTGGTGTCAATCACCTTTACCCACTGAGACATCTTGCCAGTGGAGAAAAAAGAGAGAACAGAGAAGAATCAATTGGCCCAGTTCTCCCCCCAATCATGAATAAACAACTTTACTATTGGCAGGTGAAATTATTTATGAATGGTCATGAAGTAAACTGGGAACATAAGAACTAACTGGGTCAGCAGGCCAGCCTGAGAAATCGCTGGCTTTGGTAGTGAAAGAGACAATGGCAGACAAAGTAGGAATTTCATCTCAGTGATGGTGCATATGCCTCAGGCCCGCCAACATCTCTGGCAAACGGTTGCTAACAGCTCCCACTCAACGCCACCACCTTGAGTCCTTCTGGTCCAGTTGGAGATGACCTGGCTGCACAGTGCTGTCTGTCCTGGAACTCCCAGGGACTTTTTGGCCTTCCTCGTTGCTCCATCATAAACCTCATCATTTCCCCCGTATGTAACTTAGCTGGAAGAGGTCTTGGTTTCTTGCCTAAAAACAAGCCTGGAAAAAAGTGACCCCTGAAAGGAGAGCTGTTTCCCGAGGTCCCACAAGAACAGTGATTGTATTAGGAACACACACAATTGCGGCTGTTCTGCTTGATTAAAGGAAGGGAGACAAATGCCCTGACCCATGAGGCAATCACTAGCTTCAGAAAATGATGAGCCAGGCAGCCAAGCCAGCACCATTTGTGTGGATTGAGAAACCCAATTGCCTCAGAGGGGAAGACAGGTGTCTGATTCCTCCCACCACAACAACTGTCCAGTTGATAACTTGAGAACCTGAAAGAGTGCCAAGCACCAACCAGCTCGCCCTGTTGGTACTGCAATAGATCTAGGCTTGAGGTCAAATCCATGTTCTGCTCCTCTGAACCCGATGGAGCTGAAAGGATTGGATAAATTCATACTCTAGGCCAAGTGACAGCCATGTAGAGGTTTGTTTGCTTATCTTTTTCCTGTTTGATTTTCAATGGACATGCTCTAAGCCCAGGGAGTACACAATGTTGTTGTTGTTGTTTTATAAATACTAAGAAGTTTCTATGACATTAAATATTGTTCCCAACTTATGTCATGTGGCTGGTAGGACAAAGACAGAACAATCTATAGAATGTGAAAAAGAACTCTCAACTATTCAGAATTCAACAATCCAAACTCCTCAACCAGTTGCTCCACTTACTTTTGAAAGCATAAAAGACCAAGTGACAATTTGTTTTAGTGTCAAAGTAGGTTATGTCCCATAAGTTGCCCGTAGAGATCTCCTAAACCTGGAGGAAAGACAGCATCTTGGATGATGTGAAAATCTTTGTTATACTCATTAAACTCTGTTCTCCAAGGCACGACTGTGGCCACAAATATTTTCAAAAGATTTGAAATGGGAGAGATTTGTTTTGTTCTCATGGAAGCTGATTCATCCATGAGACCCTTCAGACCATGTGGCAATTTCTCTCCTGAGAAGGAAGATCATAGGAAAGGTTGTTTCAACTGCACATGAACTAGACACGAATCTCAAGCACTCAAAGCCATGCTTAAACTGTTGAGCATAAGCAACCAGAGATTGGGAGGAGGGGATGAAGAAACCTAGAATCACATCCCATCTTGTCTTTCAAGAACTGACTTTGGGCAAGTTCCAAGTCTCATTGACCTCAGCTGTGAAATGAATAAAATGAAAATCACAGCATATTAAAATGTTTGTCTCCAAGGAACATCTCTCTTTCAGCATTCTCTCCCCTACCATTCGGAGAGGAGACTGCCTCCCTGAATCCGGGCAAGTTGCAGAGGCATGTATTTTTGAATGAATCCCATACTCTGTGCTACAGTTTTGCCCCCAGAGGATAATCCCATCTGGCTTAATATTCCTGCGTGTCTAGTTCCAATCTACAAAGACCTTTCCCGATACAGAAAGATCCTGAAGTTTCCACCCAATTACCTAGATCGCAGCACTTAAAAACATATTTCATTCCCAGTGGGAACCCACTGACTAGACTTCAAATCATATAGCCTAGAAAGTCTCCTCTGTAGCTCAGATCCCAGGATCCTTAGTCCTAGTTAAAACCCCGGAGATCTTCCAACTTCATTTGGAGGTGAGGAAGTGGGAGGCTCAACCTGGGGAAATGATGAGGTGCTTCCTTCCTCCCGAGGTTGAGTGAGCCACCTTGTCACCGCCACTCCCACGGCCCCAGAGATCAAGGTTCAAAGGCTGGAGAAAGGGGGCAGACCACAGACAGCAGGTCTGATTCCAACTCAATCCACTGGGACAGATGCGTGTAATGCAATGTAATCAAAGTAAAAAAAAAAAAAAAAAAAAGGTATTTCTAAGCAATCATCCTTTTATGCTGGATAAGTGAACTCATCTCAAAGCATTAGCCTTCTTGTCTTTTGAATGGATTAGACAAAGGCCCTATAACATAAGCTTGGCATACCAGTTCAATAGATAGTTCATGCCAAGTACTAGGCATGAAAAACTACTTAGTAGCATGAGCTGTTGCTTTTATTGTGTCCCAAAGATCCTAACATCCTTTACCCTTCAGCTAGAGCACACAGAGCCAGTGAAACTAAGTTTACTAGGCCCCCGAGTCTCCTCTGGGAGTAGGGGTGGGCTGCGGACTTGCTGGTTCAGGGTGGGTATGATGAGGTTCATTGGCTGTGAGCCAGCGGCTCTGATTTTTTGCACCTATGACTTCACTCAAAAGTCCCCAAGCATCACTTCTACCACTGTGCAGAGAAGTGAGAAATGAGTCATGTTTACCACCCTCCTAAAAGTCCTGATAATTTTAATCACACCCAGGTTCATTAGTGAGACCTAAAATAAATTTAACTCAAGTGTGGACATTGAAATGCTCCCAAGCATAATTACAAAAGATGCTGTAGAACTGGACCCAAAGCAGAGCAGCCAGGGACTGTGTGGTATCTGTGGATGAATCAGTGGGATTATAGGCACAGCCATGCATCATTCATCTTGGTCATCTGCCAGCGGCAGAGCTGGGAACCAGTTGACAAGCCTCTCCAAGCCCAGTGTCTAGGAGGAAGAGGTAAAACAAAAACAAAAACAAAAAACAAAAAAACCCAGTAATAATTAGTATTAATTAATGCAGATTATAACCTGTACTATTTTCTAGTTTCTAAGACCAAATATCTGACCCAAAGCACTTTATGGAGAAAAGACTGGTTTGTTCTGGCTTGCTGTTGAAGGGGCTAAGATCCATCATGGCAGGGAAGACATGTCCGTGGAGATGAATGAATGAATGATGGCGTTTGCTTCCATTCTTTTCATTCAATTCAGGACCCCAACCCTTCCAGAAATGTCCTCACTAACATAACAAGAGGCTTTTTTTTCCTAGGAGATTCTAAATTCTGTCAAGGTGACAACCAATATTAACAATTAGATAACCCCTTCCGGTGGTCATGATGGAGACTATGTTCTGAACTGCAGCTTTTCTTGCCATGACATCACTATTGAGTTTCTCTCTCAGATCAGAGATCAGGCGGGCATGTCTTTCTACCCTCTGGTACCCCTCACCTGTGTCAGCCCCCTGCTCATCTCCTGGGTCTGTCTACAGCCCCTGGGAGATTCCCATCCAACAGCTGAGTACACACTTCCCAGTCACTCAATGGAGCTGTCCTGGGGATGAACTGGAGTCAGTCCAGCAAGAACTACTTTTACTAAATTCCTATGGTCCATCTCTCATCCTTAGAGGGTCCAAATTCATGTGGTGGTGATCATGGCTTGTCCATGGTTCTGGCCCTAAGTCTCTTCTATTGTCCCATTGGCTCCTCCAGCTCTGCTCACGTGTGGCTCCTCTCCTCCACTGGACCCCCAGCCATTCAAACCTTAGGCAAAGCCTTTTAATTTCCACTGAGTGTCACTTCACTTTTCTTTACGATTCAACGTTCAGTCACTGAGTGAGAGCCTAGCCTTAGGCTGTTTCCGGCATCAATGCTGTTCCACCGCTTACTACCCATGGGGCTCATTACCCCTCTGAATCTGCGTCTCCGTGTCTATAAAGTGGGAGTCGAGATTGCTCTGTCTTTATAGGGTCATCGTGAAGATGAAATGAGTTTATGTGCACAAGGCATTCAGAGCAGTGTCTGGAATGCAGTAAGCCCCCAGGTGACTGCTGCTGCGATATTATTACTGTCTTAGCCTTATCGACATCTCATGACTTGCTGGGTTTTCAGATGTTTCATCTCAGGAGAAAACAGAAACTGTCCCGTCTGTTCTTTTCTCAGGACACTGAGTTAATTCCTTAGACTCTCTTTCTCTCCCTCCTTCCCTCCCTCCCTCTCTCTCTCTCTCACTCTGTCTCTCTGCCTGTTTATTGTGATCCCAGAGTAGCTCTGTCCTTCCTGTTCGTGGGACAGTCCCTCCTTCTCTGGAACAATCTGTTTACTCGCATTTCAGTTACATCCACCCAGTCATCCACTATATAAACCCGCAGTACTGAAGTATATGTCATCACTACCACAGTGGTTAACTCCAAACAATGAAAGAAAAAGGGGGCAGGGCCAATTCTGCTGTGTCCCTCACTCTCCTCAAAGACGGGAGGCCCATAGGAGACCTCTCTGTTAAACTCTTACTTACCACTTGCGTAAAAGTTATGGAAACAATATTCCAAAGAACCACATGGATCCCTCTTCCATCCCTGGCCCCCCATCTCCTCGTCCTCAGCCCCCACAGAGTTTCTAAAGAGCCAAGTCCATCCTATGTAATATACTGGTGAAGGATATGGAGAATAGTGCCTGGGCTGTGGTCCTATGGATGTCCCGGGGGCAACTTTGGGCCTTTGTCAACCCTTTCCCACAAGGAAGACAGGAGATACTCCAGACATTTTCAAACAGTTACCAACCAGCTTCCGAGGAAAACAAAGCCTGTAAGTCAGTCGACACTTTCTTTTCTTTCTCCACCCAAGCTGTTCATGAACAAATAGATTTTGATGTCTATGACTTGAAAAGCTTTTTTTTTTAAAAGCAGGTAGCCACATCAAAAGAAGACTCTTTACTTCAAGATCTAGAGTTAGATCAAAAATTGAGAATAATTAAAGCATAAGATGTAACTGTTAAGAAAGATATTTTTTTTAAAAAAAAAAAAAAAAAACCTCTTAGCCAAGTGCTTAAACAGGTAAACCACATATTTAAAAAAAAAATCTGAAAATCTCAGTGTGAACTTCAGAGACCAAGGAGGAGGGCTTATTGGGCTCTCTGAACTGTCAGTTGGACAATTATCGAGCAAAGCCCATGTGTAGGTGACTCCCTATGATTCACCCTCTTTCCTGTTTTGAAACAGAAGGCTATTAACCTCTGGAACAAAATTGGCAGCATCAGGAACGTCATTTTAATGCAAACAGTGCTCGCCTTCTGTGGCCCTCCTTTTCACCTCCATGATATTTAATTTTTAAAAGTCTTATAAATATACTGAATTCTGCTCAAATGATCTTTTCTAAATGCTCCAGAGAACATGTCAAGCATATTTTTAAACAAAACAAAACAAATTTCCCCATTGGAAAGGTGGTTAAGAGCCAAACGAACTTGCTCAAAACCCATGAAGAGTCTGGCCATTTATATTTATATTTGTATTCCAAGGAGAATGTGAAGTGGGAGCGTGAAGGGCTGTATGCAAAATAATGATTCCGGGTGGGAAAAAAGAAATCTCCTTGCTGCCAAACTTACTGATTTTTCTTAAAATAGGATTAGAATTTTAAATTGTGGCTTGAAAACTAAGTAATCAGATGTTATCGTTTCAGAGGAGAGGGCTGTGGGTTTCTGCTTCAGCCTGGAAGGAGTCTGGACAGCTGAACACTGGGTCTGTACTTTCCTTGCTCAGATTGTTCGTCATATTTCGAAACTAACTTATTCAGTCTTTCCTGACAGGATGCGACTTACCTCCAGCAAAGACAATGCATGTCATTATCCCAACTTGATTGAAAGAGAGCTAAGTGGTGAACCTGAGATCAGACACAAAATCTGAAGTGGAGCAGTGGCAGCATCTGGCTTGCTAGTGTCCCAAAGAAACCTTGTCAGATAAAGTTGGCGATGCTACCTGGCCAGGCGGGAGATACGGGACTTGCAGGAAAGAGCTCAAAAACTCATTCACTGAGCATAAAAGAGGAAAGTCGATAAGATAGTCCGTCGTGTCGAGAGCTCTCTAGCCTGCCTGAAGTGCAGTCAAACAGGATACTCCTTGTTGTTTGGCTTTAATATCAGAAAGCTACCCACGGGTGTTCCTGTTGCAGCCTGCGCCCGCATCAAAACCAGGCTAAAGTAGGCAGGTGTTCTCGGGTTCACTTCAGGGGTAGACGGGAGAAGGGAGATAAGCAGGAAGGTTGTCCCACACTCCTGTCCCTAGCTGGAAGTCATTGTAACTACAGCATCTCTACTATCCACATAGAGAAGGGTGGTTAGCAAAATTGGGTGACCACCAAAGCAGCTGAGAGACTGTTTCCTGATGAGGCCTTTCTTGCCAGTTCATCAGCATAGACCAGTGTTTTCCAACCTGTGGGTCACAAGCCGTTTGGGGTTGAACGATGCTTTCACAGGGGTCACATATCAGATATCCTGCATATGAGATATTTACGTTACGATTCAAAACAGTAGCAGAATTACAGTTATGAAGTAGCAATGAAAATAATTTTATGATTCTGGGGTCACCACACATGAGGAACTGTATTAAAGGGTCGCAGCATCAGGAAGGTTGAGAACCAATAATCTAGATTGTGCTATAGGAGCCTGAACTCTAGTACACATGCCATCAATACATCCAGGAGAAACCAAGGAAGAAGCACGTGTGAATGAGCAATCTGGAGACCACACATGTGGAGATGTCAACCCGGAATCAGCATTAACTTGATGGTCCGCTTTACTCCACCCTAACATTTTCAAGTCACCCTCTTCCTGGAAAGGTACAAATCTCTGTGCTTTCTCCTGTCCCAAGACAAGCCACTAAGTTCTCAAGAACCTTCTCTTGACTAACACCTCTTCTTCAAAGTGGGAACTTTGTGTCATTTCCTCATTCTTTGCAGTGTTCCAACGTCATAAATGACTGTTTCTCCTCCAAGATTGCAAAGCCCTTATGAAAACTGACCCTCTCCCTCCCCCAGATCAAGATGGTCTAGTTGGGGGAGGGACGAAGAGGGAGAGCAATGAAAGAGATATCTTGTTAGAGGGAGCCATTATGGAGTTAAGGAGAAATGTGGTGCTATGGAAATTTCCAAGAATCCACAAGGATGACCCCAGCTAAGACTCCTAGCAACAGTGGAGAGGATGCCTGAACTGGCCATCTCGTGTAATCAGATTGATGACTACCCTAATTGTCATCATACAACCTACATCCAGTAACTGATGGAAGCAGATGTACTGATCCACAGCCAAGCACTGGGCTGAGTTCCTGGAGTTCAGTTGAAGAGAGGGAGGAAGGATCATATGAGCAAGGGGGTCAAGATCATGATGGGGAAACCCACAGAGACAGCTGACCCGAGCTAGTGGGAGCTCATGGACTCTGGACTGACAGCTAGGGAACCTGTATCGGACCAAACTAGACCCTCTGAATGTGGGTGACAGATGTGTGGCTTGATATGTTTGTGGGGCCCCTGGCAGTGGGACCAAGACTTATCCTGGGTTCATGAACTGACTTTTTGGAGCCCATTCTCTATGGTAAGATTCCTTGCTCAGCCTTGATGCAGTGGGGAGGGGCTTGGTCCTGCCTCAACTTGATATGCCAGACTTTGTTGACTCCCCAAGGGAGGCCTTACCCCTCTGAGGAGCAGATGCAGGGTGTGATGGGAAGGGCAATTGGGAGGGACTAGAGAAAGAGAGGGGGAACTGGGGTTGGTATGTAAAATGAAAAAAATTAAATAAAAAAAAAACTGACCTCCAAGTTCTCCTGTCCTGATGTCTTGGAGTTCTTAGTTCAGATATGAAGATTAGGCCCAGGTTAGTCATTTCAAATGTGTGGAGCACAGGTGGATGAACCCTGACAGCTCCCCTTCTCAAGAACATCCTAGGTTTGTGATAAAGAGAATGACACATGTCAGTCCACCATACTCAGTCCACCAGAGGCTGAGACAACGTCTCCTCATAGTCAGAGAACAGGGCATCCTCTGAGATGCCTGCATTCTTTGTGAATGTTAACACCATCGTTTCTGGACAACAATGGTACTACAAATCATATTGCAGACAACCCCAGTCCTTCCTGACTGCCTGGAGACCAGCCATGGACTGCCATCATACCTCCAACCCATTCCTTCCTGACTGCCTAGAGACCAGCCATGGACAGTCATCGTAACTCCAACCCACTTTATTTCTTTCTGGACACTAGACAACTGTATGACATGTTGAACTGACCACTGAATACATGACCAGAGGTTACTTTCAGGGACAACGACAATTCTGCAAAATCTATCAAATCAAATAAAAAACAACCAACCTACCAAACAGACAAATACAACAACTTGATGTCAATCAGGGTAAGAGACTTAAACAACAAAAATTTAATTTTGACAGGTGGGTAGAACTGTTATTTTAAAAGTTGACAGTCATGTGGTTTTGACTCATGATCTTGATGGAGAGCTATTGGGTAAACGTTGCGGGCACATCTCAGTTAGTTAGGCCGTCTACATTAACAACAGAGTAATGAGGATTGTTCACGAGGATTTTACTAAGTTTAGTCCTGTGGATTTTAGAGTTGGGTAGGTGCTACCTGATTTATCCTCATGGAATTTTCACAAGTGCTTATTATCAAAGAATAGTATCTGTCCAGTTTGGTGAACTCTCTTAGTCTAAATAATTCCACAGCTGATTTGTATGGGTTTTCTAAAGAGAAAGCTGTAATTTCTATAAGTAAGAGCAATTCTTACCTCCCTTTTCCAAGAATTATTTTCTTTCTTTTTGTTGTTTCGTCTCATTACCAAAAGGTTGAGCTGTCCCTGTCTTTTTTTTTTTCTTTTGATTTTATGCCAGTGAGTTTGGAGTTTGTGTGGGGTTTCTCTCCTTTAGTCACAAGGAGATGGGTTTGTTTGGATTTCTATCTCGTTAAGTTTCTTTTTAATCATCAATGGGTCTTTGTTAAATATGTGTCATTTTTTTTCTAACTCTATCAGAATTGAGTTTTCTCCCTAGCTCTTGATCAAATGGATGATGCTGATAGGTTTCCTAATGTTGAAGTGTTGCTGCCATTTCAAAGATAAACCCTACCTAGTTAAGATGCACTAATCATTTCATATACACGTGGATCGACTTTGCTAATGTTTCACTTCGGGTTTTGCAACCATGTTCCTAGCTGTGATAGGTCAGTGGTTTGCGTTCCCCGTGGTGTGTTTTGTCCACCGTGGCGTGCGCTCATGCAGTCCTCGCAGATGGGTGGAGAAGCGGACAGCTTTATGCTGTGCTGTAAATGAAGTGATACAACTCCAAAATTATCTGTTCCCTGGTGATCCAAGCTTATGACTAACACTGACGAACTTTTAAGCGTTTCTATAATTATCTCTTTTCAGTCAATGTTAGAATTCATGTTTACCTACAAAAACCATCCATTTTAAAATCTTAATCAGTAAATGTATGGTAATGAAATTGAACATGGTATGTTTTTATATTTTGAGCCTCCTGACAGGATGTTTTCCATATATATATACATATATATATATATATGTGTGTGTGTATATATATGTGTGTGTGTGTATATGTCTTTATTTCTAATGCTGTTCCATGAATTTCTTCCTTTTTCATAGGCAGTGCCTTGGTTGACTTTATTAAAATGCATTAAAATATGCTAATCATTTATTCAAATTGGGGGGTGGTTACTTTGATATTTGTTCTATAGATTCTTGATTCATAAGTGTAGACTACTTTAAAAATGTCTTTCTCATTAGGATAATTGAAGCCATGAAATATCCTCTGAGTATCATTTTATACACATCCCATTTTCTTTCTCTTTCTTTTTCTTTTTCTCTTCTTCTTTTTCTTTTTCTTTCTTTCTTTCTTTTTTTTTTTTAATTTTTTTGAGACAGGGTTTCTCTGTATAACAGCCCTGGCTGTCCTGGAACTCACTCTGTAGACCAGGCTGGCCTTGAACTCACAGAGATCTGCCTACCTCTGCCTCCTGAGTGCTGGCCTTAAAGGTGTGCGCCACCACTGCCCAGCCCACAGCCCATTTTCTTAGTGCTGTGATGGTATTTTCATTCATTCCCAAAGTTGCTTGTAATTTCAGTAGGATTTCTCTTTTGCCCCCAAATTATTTAGGCATCCATATTAACATTTCCTGGTAGCTATATCTAGATTATGTAAAAAAAAAAAAAAATCTACAAACAAAAAGTAAAAAGAAAAACAAGGTATTATAAGATGAACCCAAATTTAGATTGGCATTCTACAGGAAGATATTTGAACAGCACTGTACTTGGGGGCAACGGCCTCTGCTTATTGTGCCGTCTCACAAGCGTGCTCAAGAAATGTGGAAGAGAAAGTTAATATGAAATACAAGTTAAAAACACAGTGGAATATTCCCTTTTCTCTCCTCCTTCCCCCATCTCTCTTTTCTCTCTATACTTACTATAAATATTTTTAAAACAAATGTATATTATATATATACACATTCTATATAATGATTACAGAGAATATACATGATATGAGAGCTCACAGAATTCTCATTCTATTGAAAGAAACTTTTAGTCAAACACACACACACACACACACACACACACACACACATAGGTATTGTGATTTGCTAATGTGGATGGAAACATTTCTACAACCACAATCTTGTGTTTCGCATACATCCTGTGGTTCCCTTTCTCACCATTTATTGAATATTTATACCTGTCCTAGTTGGGGTTACTATGGCTGGGATGAAACAGCATGGCCAAAAGCATGTAGCAGAGAAAAGGGTTTATTTCACTTATACTTTCAGGAGGGAAGTCAGGACAGAAACTCAAGCAGGGCAGGAACCTGGAGACAGGAACTGACACAGAGGCCATGGAGGGGGGCTGCCTCCTGGCTTGCTCATGGCTTACTGGCCTGCTTTCTTATAGAACCCAAGACCACCAGCCCAGGCGTGGCCCCACCAACAGTGGGCTGGGCCCTCAATCATCAATCACTAATTAAGAAAATTCCCTACAGGTTTGACTACAGCCTGATCTTATGGAGCATTTTCTCGGTAGAGGCTCCCTCCTCTCAAATGACTCTAGCCTGTGTCAAGTTGCCATAAAACAAGTCAGCACACTTGACTCTACTTGACTTTGAGTGCCTAGCTAAGCACATGCTTTTCAATGAATATTTGGAATTGGTTAACATTGCTACACCCCTGAACAAATTATCGATTGATTTGATACAACTCCAAATTAGTACGCCTGTTTCTTACTTGTCCTGCATTCCCTCCTACCCCAGAGCCGTTATGTTAGGATCATCTGGTGCTGGGAATGTCGTTCTGCATGCTGTGAATGTGTGTTGCTCTGATTTGGTTGATAAATAAACCGCTGATTGGCCAGTAGCCAGGCAGGAAGTATAGTTTAGGCGGGAGAAGCAGAGAGGAGAATTCTGGGAACAGGAAGGCTGAGTCAGGAGTCACCAGCCAGAATTATGGGTTGGTTTCAGTGTAAGAGCTAGTCAGTGGTAGGCCTGAGCTAATGGCTGAGCAGTTTTAATTAATATAAGCCTCTGTGTGTTTACTTGGGTAGTAAGTAACAGTGAGAAGCTGGGCAGGACCAGGAAAACTTCAGCTATAATCTGGGATACCGTTTATTCTTTTTAACATGGCTAGAGAGTTTGCAGAAGCAGGGTGAGTGGACGCTGCTTGCCTACTCCCTTGTTTTCTATATTTTGGGTTCATTTTCTCTCTTGCTGGAGTCTTCTGCCTGGAGAGGGTGTGTGGGTGGCAATCTTCCCCATCTGACGGTGGTTTTATTTTGCCCTTCCACTTTTATGTGAGTTTGGGATAGCATCACATGCTCGTTCATTTGCAGCTGTTCTTTTTTTTTTTTCTGAATATGAAAACCAGTGGTTCCCCTAAATTGCTGTTTTGTTGTTTTTGTTCGTTTGTTTGTGACATACTTCTGCTTTTCCTTAGATTTCTGCTTCACAAATATTTGTTGAGTTCCCACCAGGGCCAGGTACATTTCCGAGCACTGGGGACACAAGAATGTCTGAAACACAAGAGTTCAGTGTGCTCCTGTCCTCCACTATCATCCTTTACTGGTCAATGGCCACCTTCCTCAAGGATACCCAGTTACCTAGGCTGGGGAATAACAAACACTGTGATCCTACACTGAGCCCAAAACAAAACAAAACAAAAAAAGGTTAGCGATGCTACTGAGTTCTCATCTTTTGCAATCATGCGGGAAACATGCCCAAAGACCAAAGCTGTAAAAATAAAGCTGTCTGCTATCTGGCCATTGGCCCACCGAGGGCAGAGCTCACTGTGTCTGGTCTTCTCTGATAACTGCTATGACCCAGCTCTCACCAGCAAGCCACATCTGGCTCACTATCACTTTCTGAATGATGCCATTTGGAAAGGACAGAAGAGGTTCTTGGCATAGCAATCCCCAAAGAAAGAAAACAGGGCTGAGGACTAGGAGGAAGTGTTTATTACATTGTCCATGGAAATATTTCAAAAGACACCTCCTGGGTCTGTACTCCCAGAGAAGGAGATTTGACTCCTTGGGGAGGCTCATAGACACATCTTGAAAAAATGTTTCAGGAAATTCTCATATATGTATAAATACACACACACACACACACACACACACACACACACACACACGCATGCACACACACTCGAAAAACCATTGATCTTATCTGACCTTTTTGTTTCATCAGTGGAAAAACCATGGCCCAAAGAAAGAAGGTGATTGACTGGTTTAAGGCTATACAGTTAGTTAAAGGTAGAAGACGAGGATGTTAGGGATCCCAGACCACTACTTCTGACATTGCCTCTGCTTCCATTCCTCAGGTGATCTCTATCACCACTACCATCATCATCATCATCATCATCATCATCCTCCCGCCGCCGCCGCCACACCTTACTAAAGTTATTGTTCCACTTTTCATCAACCCTGTAAGGCAGGTACTTCTATTTACTCTCCATTCATGTTCCCAGCCTTCACGACCTAAGTCTCCCGATCCCAGGGTCTGTCGCCTGGCAATGTCCTAATATTTACGATCCTCCTGTTTGGTAAGGTCACTTCATTTTTGCCTTAATGGAAGCTTGGCTTGTTTCACAGCTTCTCAAATAGAAGCCTTTTTCCTTACCTCGGGGTTGTGGGGAGGGTGAGGATGGAGGGGATGTCCCTCCGCATTGGGAAACTTACTCTCTCACCCTTCCTTCAAAACTCCCACAAACTTTAGAGTCCATGCCATCAAATTTCATCATCCACCACCTGTACTTGCCGCTGCTACCTATAACCTCCTCCCTTCCAATCATTCCTTCCTTCCTTCATTCCTTCAGCACCTGGTGCCCCACCCCTTCTCCTATCGGCAGGCAGGTGACTTCACAGCCTGGGAGAACAGTGAGTCACTCCATACCTGCCCTCTGAGTTCCATGACCTCCTCACCTCCGACAACCCCTGATCCCTGCTCCGTGTCAGGTGTACTCTCCTACTCCATGTTCCTGCCCCTACCCACCAGCACCAACTAGCGCACACCGCTCCTCAAAGCCTTGCGTCAGTCCTCCTCGCTTCCTGACACTGATCTGTGTGCCCTACCACCTTTATGCTCGTAGAAAGACCCTCAGAACCACGCTAGACGTGGACACAAACCGTGCGTGTGGTCTTCCCCACACAGCCTCTCTTTCTTCCTCCTTGTGTTCATTTCATGGTTTGTCACTCTAATTAGTGCTTTGTGGATTCTTATTTTCCACACCCTTCTCTTTCTCATTGGATTCATCTGGAAGCTGCTCACTCAAAGATAAACAGATACTCACCTAGTGTGTGCCTTCTGTGAGGATGCCTGAAACTGCGGAGGAAACCCCGGAGGGGCTGGTGGGGCTCGCTTTACTTCATCACTTCGCGGAGCCACCACACCCCGCAGAGTTTTCCTTTGGTTTGGTCTTGTCTTTTAGTTTGAAACAAGGTCTCCTGGCTGGCCTGGAACTCACTAGGCAGACCAGGCTGACCTCAAACTCACAGAAATCTGTGTGTGTGTGTCTGCCTCCTGAGTGCTGGAATTAAAGGTGTCTACCATGATGGCCAACCCTACTTGGCAGTTTTATGATATGTCTTTGGGTGCCCACTTTTCCACACCATAAAAATATCTCCCTCTCTGCCTTACACTTTACACACGGCTGGTTTCGGCTGGGTTCCCCTGAAAGCCATGCTTGAGACACAGGCTTACCTAAAGATAGCTTCCTTGTGGAATGATCCCAGAGATCCCGGGAGAACTGAAGACCAAACCGGGTAGGGCAGGAAGGGCTGAGTTGGTTGTTTCTCCTCCTCCTGTCTGGTGAGCAGTCTAACAGGATCGCCTACCGCGCACGTGTCTCTCCTCACTTGGTGGGTAAAGGATGGCCCTTTGCGCTAACTCACCTCCGTCTCCAAGTAAACCCCGTGGACATTCGGGTCAGCAGCTGTGGAGCGGCCCTGGAGCGGCCGCTGTCGCTGTGCTAGCGAGCAGAACTGTCATTATTTATTGTGATCTATTTATTTTGAGACAGAGTTGTATTATGTACACCAGGCTGGCCTTAGATTCATAACCCTCCTGCCCCAGCCTCTTAAAAATCGGGATTACAGGCAGGTACGGCCACACTCAACTAGCAAAGTGGAAGGGTTCGGTGCAACAATCCATGAAGGAGAGAGTGCCTCAGGGAGGGTTTGAGATGGAGCAAAGAGGCGTCCCTCACACCTACCAAGCCTTTTAGGAACCCCCGAATCCCAATGTCAGTCTTGCCAGACTGCAACTTCTGGATGCCAGGCATGCTGTCCCAAACCTGTAATCCTCGCAGCAGGGAGCAGAGGCAGGGAGACTGGAAGTTCAAGGCTACCCTGGGCCCACACAGTGATAATCTGTCTCAAAATTCAAAACAAGCAAAAGAGATTTCAGTCCCAGCCAGGGCTTACAACAGAGCGTGTGAGTGAGCCAAGCTCCTACCCCCTGCCGTACAGAGAGACACTGTCTCTACACCAGTTCTCCATCTTCTTCTCGTCCCAGTCTGCACTTGGCTGGCAGAAGTTGCCTTCTCTATCAGCAACACCAACACTTAGCCTTTCTCAGGCCATGGCTCCTGAGGTATTGGTCAAGCAGGCCCTGGGGGCCACTCCCATAGATCCTCTGGGACAGACACAGACTGTCCTGCCTTCAATGCGTGTCTGGCAACAATCCAGCTCCTTGCAGTGATGGTACAGTGAGGCATGAGGAATATCTGGGTCAGAGATAAAAGATTTACGTAGGATTAGAGGGAGAGGGTCAAGGCCCTTGCGTTAACTTGGGGAGCGTGGCTTTTTCCAGGACCTACTATGTGCCTCGATTCCATGTAAGAGCAATATCGTTATCTTTGTTTTTATAAGGAGACACTGATCTTCAGAGCAGGAAAGTGCTTGTGTAGGAGTATCGAAACCTGAGGTCTTCCTCTGGGTCCTTGTCAGCTGACCCCCACTCAGGGCGATGATGACATGTGAAAATGCTCCTGTCGGTCCCCAGACAGTGCAACGTGATTAGGATTTGGATGTGAAATGCATAGGAAATCGTGAGCGTGGAGTGGCTGTCAGAATTAGTGGCCAGTCTACAACTTGGTGCGAGCTCCTTCCTTCCTGGGCTCTCCGCTTCTTTCCACGTTCTTCTGGGGTTACCTTGGGTAAACCAATGCCATGAGATTCCTTCAAATTCACCTGCACACATGCCTACTTCAAGTTGCCCCGTCTTTTCTGAAAGCGTCCGTGTCCACGGATGTACCTAGTCAGCAACACAACACCCAGATAGGTCACCTTCCCACAGGGACTGGACCGAGTCCACGAGGTGGCGGAGCTGCAGTGGTAGCCTGGGCTGGGCTCAGGGCCAGCATTCAAGGCTGCTGCCTCCCCAGCAGCGACAACCGCAGTCATGGCAGCGGGCAGGGTGCGGGCAGGACCCAAATTAGAGACGCGGGCTCTCACCAAGGGGAGGCAGGGACAGCAGCCAAGCGCCGGAGCGTGCTGGACCCACTTGAAAGCCCTGGGCTGAGAAGAGGGATCCAGAGGGGGAAGCCCTAAATCTGGACCTATTTAGAGAAGACAGCAGCCACAGCGAGGGCAAGTTGCCATGAAATAGGTCGGATCTCCCGAGCGCCACAGCGAGATGCTGTGCCAGCAAGGGCGTCCTGGGTATCCCGAGGCCCGGCTCCCGCTGCTGCCGGGCTGTCCTTCCTCCTGAGAGCGCCTCCACCCAGGGTCTCAGCCTCCTTATTGGAGTATACATCTGTTTGGAGGCTCCTAGTATCACCGTCCTTTCACACTGCAGCCAGAAGGATGCCCTGATCAACCTGGCAACCCTAAGCCACTGGGGGGGGGGGCGGTTGGTTTATGGTTAGTTTTTTTTGGCTACTCATGGCATCACCAAAGCCTACTTTCCTTAAAAGGAAGGCAAGAGTACCTGGCATCGGCTTCAGGCCGAACTCCCTGACTGGAATCTTGTCACTCCCCCCACGTGCTGGCTGGGAGACCATGGACCACTAAACTCTGTACCTTCTTCCCCTGCCTCAGAAGGCTGGGGGTGGAGATGCTGCCGCCAGACCGCCTTCCTCCTAAGCTTCTATGATTATGTATGGAGGCATCTGGAGACACGGGGCGGACGCGTTTTCAGTCATCTCATTCATTCCTTGGAACAGTGTGTGAATCATCACATTTTACAGATGGGGAAACTGAGGCTCCAAAGTGAACAGGCCCTTACCAGACTGACACAACACGTTTCAGGAGCTGAGATCTGAGACCCAAACTGTCTGACTGCAGGAGGCGGGGAGGCAGGACATGCTCTTGTGGTCTCTCAATGCCAGAGGCGCAGAATGGCAGGCAGAGAAGTAGGTAGGCAGACAGAGAGAGTTCCAGGGCAGGCTGAGCTGTCCCGAGCCTCTGCCAGAAATGGATTCCAAGTAGGTTCTACCTCACTTTTACTTCTATTTGGTATCTTGGAATCAGACCAGCGTCTGGAGCCAAAGTTCTTGTTGCAGGACCAAAGGCTGAGTCCAAATTAGGCGGGTAACAGAGGAGCTGCAGGTGGTCTTCTCTGTCCTTCCTTCTCTCCTGTCCACACCCTGGGCACCTGCACATAGCCCCGGGGGGAAGTGGAGCACTGTGGGATTCCAAGCAAAGCCGCAGACACATCAAAGCCGTGCCCGTGGGCCCTTCTCAAGGCTCTGTCTCTGGACGGGAACCAAGCGGAGGGGCAGAGGCTGTGGAGTTTTTGGTGCTGTGCAAAGCTCCAACGGCCCGTGTTCTCTAAGTTCTCCCCGGCTTGCTCCTCATCTCCCTTTTCTTCTTGCTGCCCTGTGCCAAGCCTTCAATTAACCAGCCTGCTCCCGCCCCTCCCCAGCCAAATAGGTACCAGATGCACCACGTAGAATTCTGACAAAATGGGGAAGAACAGCTCTACTCAAATCAGCAGAGAAAACACAATTAGGCAAAGAAAACAGTGTTGAAGGAGCGGCGGGCAAGCCAAGGGTCCAGGAGCCCACCTGCAACACATTTCCAGGAGCCCCTCAAAAGCCAAACCCTTATAATGGGGGACAGATGGAAGCTCCCACCCAGAAAACGGGGTCTCCACGAGCATAGCAAATCAAGACAGACACTGTGCCAGGGGCTGGAGAAGGAGAAAGAGGGGGGTTTATTTGTGTTCCACCCTAGAATCAGTCTCCAGGAAGGATGTAGGGCCCGTGGCTGCTGTAAAAACACAAGCACTCAGTGCCAAAAAAGCAACCAGAAAGTTGGCCCAGCTCCCTCCTTATCATGCAATCTAGACCTCCAGCCTGAGTGAGCTGGGAGTTGCAATCACTGAAAGGGTGTGTGTGTGTGTGTGTGTGTGTGTGTGTGTGTGTGTGTGTGTGTATGTGTGTGTGGAAAGGGCCAGGTTTGCAATGATTTTCTTTTAGAGGCTTGCTCAGATCCTGGGCTGAAAATAGCAACTGCAGCCTTAGGCAGGGGGTCTCCTCATGGCTTGAGACGCCAAGTAGGTCCTTGAGCAAACAGCCAAAGCCTGCCTTAGGTGGTGTGGTCCTGATGCTCCCTCCAACAGCAGCTGGTATGGAGAGCTGGTTAAGCCTCCACCAACACAGCATGGCACAGGAGATTGACACAGAAGTCTCGCCCGCCCCTGGCAGGGCAAGGCAGGGCCAGAAGCAGTAAGGAGGCGCTCACGGCTTTGGGGATCAGAAAGCTGTAACCTCAAACCCCAGTTCTGCAAGTCAGAAACTTTCCGGGGATTGTTTTTCTGTGAGGTGTAACTAAAACACCTAAGCTGCTAGGACTTCGGTAGGCTGTGCATGGGTGATGCTGAACACATCTGCACATGGTTAGGGCTTAATAAATGAGCTCACTGAAAGGACCTAACCACTTATAGAACTGGGGAGGCGGTGGGGGGTAAGGGAAGGGGTGAATATGAAGAATAAATCTGTAGCAGAAAGGTGTGAGAAGATAAAAGAGCTGCAGTTGAAAAAAAAAAAACAACAGCAAAGTGTCAACAAACTGACGTCATCCTCACCCTCTCATAAAAAGAGAAACAGGCTCTGCTAGCTTATTAGCAGGGGAAATGTTCTATTTTAAAAACAAACCAGCACAAAGTAGCATCAAATGTTCCGCATCTACATGGCCAAAGCATCACCCTCAGTGCTTTCCCCATCCCTCCAAGCTCAAAGAGGTGCCTAGTGTTTGGTCTGCCTCCACCCCCACTCTTCCCAAAAAGGGTCTGCCTTTCCTCCTTCCTATCCACCCACCCACCCACCTTTTGCCACAGAAGGATTCCAGGTGAAAATCAGCGAGTGGATTCCAGCTGAAAAGGGATGCTGGGCTGGGCCCAGAAGCTGTTTGATGGTACAGTCCAGGACCTAGTCTTGAGAGCCCAGAAGTGTGGTGAGGGGTCACCAACTGTACCCATCTGCCTGGCATCTCCATGCCCATTGAGTGCAGTGGAGCACCTGCTGTGTGCCCTTCCCCAGAACTGGGAACCTCAGCACTCAGAGGGAGAGCAAAAAGGGGACCACATGGCTGGAACGTGGGTGGACAGACCAAGTGCTACCAGCCCATGAGCTTATATTTGGAGGTTTAACTTCACAATTAACAGTGAATGGACACTTTGGGTTTATGTCCTTTAAACTTGAAAACCAATTCTGAGCTGTCAATGCAAGGGAAAGGATTCAATCCAGTTATTAGCAGAGCCCTCTCTTCCCACACTGGGCCTAGTCTAGGAGGCCTGTCTTGCTCAGAAGGTGTTGGCAAGAGAGCCTCTTCTTGCCTCCATGATGGATCCTGTCTTGCCTGCAATTGTCTCCAGTACCTGTCACGATGCCTGGCATCTAACAGGTGCTCAATGAATGTTTCCGAACTTGACCTCTGTTCTGTCCTGGATTACTGCGATTCAGACAGTTCTTAGACCAGACACATCACGAGTGGGTTTCTTTTTTATGGCTCTTCCATGTCAAAATGACAAAGGTGTGTGCAAGAAAGTATGAAGGCATGGGGGTCGATAGAAAGAAAGCAGTAGAGAGATGTCAACGGTTAGTGTTCAGTGGTCTCGATGAGAAGAAAGACATGAAAACCCCACATGGGAACTTCACAGAAATAAAATAAGTCAAACTTCAGACAATGGGCTTAGGATTCTTTAAAGCTGAGAAATGGAGGAAGTGGGGCCCGGAGTGGGGGGGGGGGGGCGTTAGGGGAAAGAGAAAGAGAGAGAGGGAGAAATGGATGACACCAAACCTCGAGAGTTGCCCGTCCAATCACTTCTCAAGTATATGATTCCAACCCTTCCAGGTCAGACACTGGCAGAGGGGGTACTAACACTTCAGAGTTCTCTAGGATGCCACCCACAGGGCACCCAGCATCCCAGCCCATTCCCAGGTTTCCTGCAACACACACACACACACACACACACACACACACACACACACACACACACACACACATATAAGCTGAGCCCTGAGGCATAAAGTGGGCACTTCCCTTCAAGACAGCAGGTACACAGCCAGTTTCTCAGCCAGCCCCCAACTTTGTCTTCTGATCTAGGCTTAAACTCCCTGCTGAGCTCAACATGACTGCGGCTCCTACCTCTTCCTAGAGCTGTCTGCACTAAGGCGAAGAGTGCCTGTATCAGGAGAGCCTCTCCGCTGAAACAGGAGGGATGTCTTTGTCCCTGAAAGTCACTAAATAATAGCACCGTAATTTGGTAGTGGAGGCAGAGGACATGTGATGAGGAAACAGAAAGCCAAATGAGTAACTCAGTGTCTTGGTGTTGTGGTTTAAACATGAAACGTACCCTGTAGGTTCGCATGACCGAACCATTGTTTCAGGTAGTAATAGTACTATTTGGGAAGGTTGTAGAAGTCTTGCAGAAGAAAATGGGTCACTGGGGGCAGAACCTGAGGCTTAATGGCCTTGGGTCACTTACTGATTAGTCACGCCCTGGTTCCTGAGTACAGATGCCATGTGACCAGCCAGCCTCCTGCATCTGCCATGTCTTCCCTGCCATGATGGACTGTATCTCTGTAGACATGTAAGCCAAAATAAACCCCCTCTCTCCTAAGATGCCTTTGTCAGAGCACTCTGTCACAGCGGTGCAGAAGTAACTGAGACATTTAAACTCTGTTAGTGAAGTTCCCATCAAATCCCCAGTGTGAGCACAGCACCTGCAGAGTTAGGTGGCCGCCCCTGGAAGAACAGAGGGACTTGGTGAGATTTATTGCACTCTTTCTTCTGCCTTCTACAACAGTCTCTAAGCAAACCTACCCCTTCCTAACTACCATAGCTCCAGTCGATGCTGATTTTAATACCAGAAGTGAGGAAACACAAGCATCGAGCAGGACCACCAGAGAAGAGTCATTCTGCAGCACCAAAGCCTTCCTGCTGCAACCATCCTTAACGTGTTTATGTCTTCCCACGTGGGATCTCAGAAAGCCCTATGTTTTCAACTTCACTGAGCTTGGTTCTCCATAGCTATCCATACATAGCCTGTTCCTTCAACATCAAGAGTTCTGGGCAGCAGCCAAAGACTCCCATCGTGCCTTTCCCCTACTCCCATGAAATGCAGGTGGTGAACGAAACCCGGAAATGAGCCTTTAGCCGACTCTCATGGTTGCTCAATTACTTTGATCCAACCTGGGATCAAGCAAGTCACCTGCTGCAGTTTCCCTGGTTACTGAACTGTGTGCGCATTATTTTTAATAGTCTAAACTTAAGTTTAGACATAGCTAGACACTCAGGTTTTTCATGATTTTCTCTTAAACTTGATTCATATTAAAATTGTACTACGATTGGGTGGACTTCTTTGAATGTTTGCCATTTGGCATTTGATGAGCTACTTGAATTTGCAGGAAGAATTTTATCTAGAAAAGTATCAATTGTCTCTTTACATTTGCATGTACTCCATGCTCCCACCTATTTAAGACACACTTAAAATTATTTCAGCTCTTCTGATTTTATCCCTTGTATTTCTCATCCTCTTTTCTTCTATTTCTTTAGCTTCTAGTCTTTCTGTGCTGTATTTATTTAATTTCTTTGTTCTGTTTTCCGGCTTACTAATTCTCTCTGCAGTTGGGTTTAATGCGCTAGTTAACAAAGCTTTAGCTCTGTTCATTCTAGCTGATTTTGAAAAAGTATCAGCACCATCGACTTTTACAGTTTTCTATTTTCCTCGGACCAAACTGACTTTTATGTTGACCTTAAGACGTTCAGAGTCTGTGATTGACAATCCCACTCTTTTAAATCTGTTTATTTATTTATATATATTTTTTGCATTAATTAGTTCTTACTCAAAATGGCTTAGTTTCAGGTGGGTTTGGTTCTCTTTTCCATCCCGGTCATTGTGTCTGAAACTGAAACATTAAAAAATAATTTGGCGCTAATGAAGGTGGCATTACCTGTCTCAAGGGCTGTTTTTGTTTGATTTTCCTGGGAACATAGACTCAGCACTAGTCTGCTACAGCTTAGTTCCAGTTTACATCTTGAAAAGTTTTTAAACAACCAGGTGAAACCACAAGGCTACAATTCAAGGAAGGCAGGAAAGCTAGCTGGCTGATTTGCTTCTGGTTGACTCACACTCTGAGTATGAAGCTTTTGGGATACCAGCTTAATGGGTATATGAAGGTGTGAGTGTCAGATTCCCACCTGAGCCACAATCCTTGGCCTGGACTTCGCTGCCTCTTTCCATGAGTTCACCAGAACTATAGTTCAGTCGTCAACAAATGCCCAAAAATGCAGGTTGATTTCAGAGAATAGTTTATCTCTTTCTAGATTTTGATTATATAACTACTTCTTGTATTATACACAGAGGAGAGGAAAAGCGAGGAGAGGGAGAAAATACGAATGAGAGAGAGTGTGAGAAAATATAAACTGGCTGCTAACTCAACTTTCCTGTATTCTAGGCCTTCAGTGGATTAGATGGTGCTCATCCACACTGGAGGAGGCCATCTGCTTTACTCAATCTACCAAGCCAAATATTAATCTCTTCTAGTAATATAATACCCTTATAGACACGTGTAGAAAGAATGCTTAAACAGCTCCTGTTTAAAAGGACCAGGCAGACACCATAACAGGCTGCTCAGTCTTCTCTCAGAGATCAGGCCTCAACTTCAGTTTCCTGGGAGGGCCGAGAACAAAAGACATAGTCCTTGCAGTAGCTCCTTTCTGCACGTACTCTGACCACTCAAGGTTCAGTCAATTGTTTACTGTCTGGGACCCCTCACCAACTTAGATCTATGTGCATAGGTCAATGTGAAAGCCTGGGCCACGGAGTCAGCCCCCACAGTCAGTACTAGGCCAGCCAGCCTCCATGGTAGCTCAAGGACAAAGACTGGGACTTGTCCAGGCCTGCCCCAAAATGGATAACTGTAACCCCCAACTAACCCTAGCCAATTAAAAGTTTCTAGCATGATTCCTAAAAGTTTCTAACACTGCATAAACCAATCCTGAGTCTGTTCCTAGGTAGTCTATAGACCCCAAGCACCTCTTGCTTGAAAAACCCTGCGCCATTGCTACTCAGGGTCTCTCCTGCTCTGCTGCTGCGTCAGACAGAGAGACCAGTGTTAACTCGCAATAAAAAGACTCTGCTTTTGCATTGGATTTGGTCTCTTGGTGGTCTTTGGCGGACTCTGGGTACAAGATTGTATATCCACAGAAATCAAATTAACCATCATGAGTCTATCCCTTAATCAAATGGCACCCATAAACATATCCTCAAAAAGCATACTTATTTCCAAATAGCAAGGTTAAAATTCCACTTAATATGATACAACTATGTTGCATGGAATTTAAAAAGTATTGACTCCTCCCACCAGGAAAGGCAAAGTCCTTGGAAGATGTTTACTCTCCTCCTCGGTATTCTATAAATGTTATGATATAAAATGAACAGTATTTGTACATTATATGTATTCATTCCTTGTCTCATTGCTGTGACTAAATACCTGACGAAATCGACTTAAGGAAGGAAGGATTCATTTTGTCTCCCAATGACAGGGCATATCGTCCATCAGGACAGGGGTTGAGGAAGCTGGGCACATTGTACCTGCAGTTGATAAATGTTGCTGCTCTATCCAAAGTGAGAATGAGTCTTTAATTAAGCTCATCTAGAAATCCCTCAAAGACAGGCCAAAGGATTGTCTCCTTGGGGATTCTAAATCCTGCCAAGTTCACAATCAGTATATCATTGTAAATTTACGCCTTGCCAACTTGACACCCAAATGTCACTTTTCAGACTTAAAAAATAGATATATTTGTGTCCATTGATGTTTTGTCTGCATATATGTCTGGGTGAAGGTGTCAGACCCCCTGGAATTGGAGTTATAGATAGTTGTAAGCTGCGATGTGGTTCTCAACCTTCCTACCGCTGTGATACAGCTGATATTCTTAACCACTGAGCCATCTCTCCAGCCCCCCCCCCCATTTTCAGTCTTCTGCCATTCATCACCACAGGCTCATAGTCATCTTATAATGCAAAATGCATTCAGTCTGACTTCAAAAGCCTCTATAGTCTTTTAGTCACAGCATTGTTTAAAAGTCAAAAGATTCAAGGCAATCTATAGGTAAGCTCCTATAAAATAAAAAAACAAGGTACATATTCCCAATAAACAATAACACAGAATAAACATCCCCATCCTATAAAGGGAAAATAAAAGGACAAGGTACATATTTCCAATATACAATGACACAGAATAAACATTTTCATTCTACAAAGAGAGCATGGGGGCGTAACAAGGAATTATTGGACCAAAAGCAAGATTGAAACCCAGCAAGGAAAACACCAGCTTCTACCACTCAATGTCTGGCGTCCAGGGCTTGTCATGGAACAATGTGGGCTTCCCAGGACTTGAACAGGCCTGCCCCGCCCTCAACCCTCCCACCTATGACACACACTGCCTCCCTCCTAGGGTGGCTCTGATCTGAGCTCAGCATTCCTCAATGGACCGCAAGCGATCCTGGCATCCCGAGGTCTCCACTGCACTGTAAGCTTCACCTACACAGCATCTTGTACTGGCTTCTCGGGGCCGCCTTACAGGCATTCCCCCCCTGTCCTATTTTTCCTGCCTTAGCAAGTCTCTGGAACCAGTGGGTAAGCGTCCATGATCCCCTCAATCTTACATCTTTCCTGCCTGCAAAACCAGTACCATGTGGATGATGCAGCCCAGTTCTGCTGCCAGCTCAGGATGGCGCTTGGCATTTTTAATGACTGTTGTACCAGGTTCTATGTGCTGACCCTGGGGAAAAATTTCCCTTAGCAGTTGATTTTGAGAAGCAGGGAATCCCTACAGTGGCATTCTCAGTAGAGACCAGTGGTTCTCAACCTTCCTATCGCTGTGACCCTTTAATACAGTTTTCTTATGCTGTGGCGACCCCCAACCATAAAATTATTTCATTGCTACTTCATAAGTGTGATTTTGCTACTGATGTGAATTGTAATGTAAATATCTGATAGTCAATTTTAAGATATAAAATTATCAAGTACTTTTACTTGAAATAAGACACTGCTTTGCCTATCTTACCTTTCCACCGTTCTGAGGGTGTAGTAGGACTTTTCAGCCAGAAGGTGGCGTTGGTACAGCTCCAAAGCAGGGCCTGCTGGTGACCTTGGCTGACCACAGCTGAAAGCAGGAATCCAGATGGTGGGGAGCCGGAGTCGGCATTCAGGGAGGAGGGGTATGCCTCACTCACAGCGGTTTTTCACTGGTCTTGGGGCTAAGCTAGGGAACTGAGACCGGACTATCTGCTCCATTTTCAGGAATGGAACCATGTAGGCATTCCCTGGTTATATGGAACTTTGCAGGTGGTTTAGGTACCCGCCAGCTGGGGAGGAGGCTAAGGGTGGGAGCCACCCAGGCCTTTGGAATTTGCCCCATGTGAGCACCAGATATTGGTGAAATTACTAAGGCCACTCCACGTAGTTAAAAGGAAGATTTATTTAGTGGGTAACTTACAAATAAAGGGATAGGTAGGTCGCGGGTTCTGGGGAAGGTGTATCACAGTCCAGTGGTGTTCTCTGGAGCTCTGTTCGGTCTACCTCCACCGTCCAGGGTCCTGGAACAGAGCGAGAGCTGGTCCATCCGGATCTCAGGTCTCCAGGGTTCTCCAGGGTTCTCCCTTGGCCCCGCCTTGAGGGGTGACAGTTGCCAAAGCCTCAATGGAGGTTGGAACTTCCAGCTCAAAGCTGGAATGGCCACCCACTACATGTGACCCCCAAAGGGGGCATGACTCACATGTTGAGAACCACTGGTCTAGGCTCTCTCCAATCAAATGAATTTGCATTTTCACAAGATAGAACCTTGGATGGGTAGGTTCTTGCCCTCAGAACACTTTTCCTGTTGCCCCAGTCAGTGTGAAGTGCCAGGTTTCCCTTTATAGGTGCTAACCTCTCTAAGAATTACAGCTGCCTCCAAACCTGCCCTATCTGTAAGATTAAACTCATCTACACTCTTCCTCACAAAGCTGCACATTTTATTTGTCTGTCTGCTTCTCTCCTTATTCCCTTTCTGATACCGGGGGTTGAACCCAGGACCCATTCGCACTGGCCAAGGGCTCTGCTGCAGAGTTATTACCTCCAGCAGCATACTTCCTTTCTGTCCTCTCTTCACGTAAACCTGGACGAAAACAGTGAAAGGTAGCATGCCATAGCCTGAACACTATCCTGTCTTGAAATATCCTCCCCCAAACAAATTAGTCTGTCACCTTTCAATTCAGCCTCACTCAGGTTGCCAGGATGCGGGAAGAAGTCGGCCAGATTCTTTGCAAGACCATCTTATGAATGGCCCCTAGTCTTCCTGTTCAGGGTCCTTGTTCTCCTATGAAACCTCGCAAGTTAGGCTTGTTCATGTTTCCCTTGGCATTCTCGTCTTCAACACTCTCATCGGAAGGGCCCACTCAGCTCTTCTTGCAGCACTCTGAGGGCTTTTGCAGCCCCCAAACTGCAAACTCTTCCACCTTCTTCCTGCGAAATAGTTCCAAAGGCCTAGGAACCACATGCTCCGTTTGTGCACATGCTCCGTTTGTCCACATGCTCCGTTTGTCCACATGCTCCGTTTGTATCACAGCCACAGCCCCACCTCTTGGTACCACTTTTCTGTATCGACTGCTTTTCTTGGTGCTACAACACAATGACCAATAAGAGCAGTTTTAAAAGGATGGTTATTTTGGCCCCTGGTTCTGTTATGGTGCGAGTGGGTACAGCAGCAAGAACTGGAGGTGGCTGGTCACATGGTGCCCACAGTCAGGAAAAGAGAAAGTAATGCATGCTGGTGTTCAATGAACTTTCTCTTTTTTATTCATTCCAGCATCCAAGCCCATAGCATGGGGCTGCCCTCACTTAGGGTGGGTCTTCCCCTCAAATAATATAATCTAGAAGATCCCTCACAGATGGACCGACCCAGAGACTTTCTTGGTCATTCTACATTTTTTCAAGATGACAATCAATATTAACCATCATTCAGAATATAAAATCAGTATAGCTTATATCATATCACAAGTGAATAAAAACAATGACGAATACACAAATTTTAAAAAGTACTCGTAATAGCTATATAAGTCATCATTTCTGTAACTGGCCGCATGTTTATAATTGGTATTTGTCTTCTGCTACTAACTCTGTATTACCACCAGCAAGTACCTTACCTAGTCCTTTGCCCTCTGGAATGAACCAGACGTTTAGTCCTGCAGAGTCTGAGGAATTAGTAGTCCTGCTTAGATGCTTAGAAGGAGTTTGCAACTGTGACATTATTCACAGGGCATGGAAACACTAAGAAGTCCTAAGAAATATCCTGCATTCAGACAAGCTCTTCCTTGTCTTTGCTGCAGCACAGTGGCCTAATTTTTCTTTAGTACCTGGGATTAGTTGCTCCAGCCAGTGCTATAACTCCTTTCTTTGTTGGTTCAGAGACATGAAAAGCCCTAAGTCGCTGAGCAGAAACTTCAGTTTCCAGTTCAATGGTCTCCTTGGTGTGTCTCCTGGTAGAAGCACCCTTCTCTTTTGAAATAAGACCTCTAGAGCAAGAGAGCATAGTGTCAGGGAACAGAAGGGAAAGGGAAGAAAACATTGTAGAACATTGGGTATAAAATGATGAGTGGTGCCATTTCTGTGCCCCCACCCCCCAACTCCTGGACCCATCTCCTGACTTCGGGAGAAACAGTACCATAGGTTGGATACTGACTTAGAACGCATGGGGCATTCTAAAGACTCTTGCCCCCATGCTACAAATCACTGTCAGCCGCCCCTGCTCTAACGAGTCTTCAAAGGGTACATTACTGCTGTCAAGCCAGCTGCCTCAGAACAAGAACATGATTCTAGTTGGCTCCTTAGGCTTTGAGGTTGTGATTTTCCATTTATGTGATTTCAGCTGTCTTCAGTAGAAAAGCTGGTATGAGATTTCTAGCTTGCCATTTTAGGATTTATGTTAAGAAAACATCAAGCCAGAAGATAAGAAAGAAAAAAGTGTTCAAAACATCACCAGTAGAGATATCTAGTATTAAAATTATAGTACACCTGTTTATAGACATTTCTATGCATACAGCCACACGTAAGTCAATCTAAATTGATGGAAACTTATTACTGGCTAATCTTTGAGTTTTATTAAACAACTGTTTTTCATGTTAATGTAAATTAATTTATAATGTTCATATAATAATGCTAAGCTGATACCACTTGAGTACTTACTATGTTCATGGACCTTTCAGCCACTTAACGTTCATGACAACCATGTAGAATGTACTTTTTAGATCATGAAGCTTCCTAAGAAATGCTATGAATTGTGAACATCTTACAGATTCAGAAATGGAGACAAATATTTTAAAATGTACCAGAATCATGAAAGCACTAAGTCGTGGGTCCAGATTTAAACTGAGGGAATCTGACTGCCAGGCCTATGCTTATAAAAACCAGACAAAGCATGGGATGCCACTACATGGATGCATTTAATTTATTAAACCAAGACCTCCTCCTGGTGCATAATTAAATTATTCACAGGGTATTTTTGCTATTATGTAAAAATAACCTTAAAAATTCCTTGGTGTACATCTTTATGAACTTGCCTATTTAATCTCCTCATAGAATATTTCAATAAAGAAAATTGCCATGTCATGGGCACCTATATGTATCTATGCATGCGTATTCATGTATGCATTTAAGTTGAAACATTTGATACATACTGTCAAAGTCCACTGTAGACAGTTTATTAATTCAGAATGCCACGTTAACTTAGAAAATGCCCTTAACATCCTTTTAGCATCGAGTCTTGTCAGTTTTTTTCTTCTCCGATAACTCTGCACACTGGACACTACTCTCCCTGCTTACACTTCTTCTCAGACTGTGCCAATGGAGCTGTGCCTGTCTGCTGAGCTCTCTGGATTCTGTTGGCTGTGTTTCCTGTGTACAGTCCCAGAGCCTCTGCCTCTCGTTCCTCCTCATTCTGATGTCCTCCAGGAAAGTCAGCGATGGGGCTGTGTGTCCAGTCCCAGAGGAAAGCGGACTTCAGAGCCCAGTGGCGGTCTCTCTCCCAAGCCAGGTCTTCGGGGTTGTGTGTGCGAACCTGCATCAGCTCATTCCCTCTCACATCTCTCTGATCAGCAGGAAAGTCTTCTATTAAAGAAGATTCATGGCTGTCGGCCTTCAGAATATTTTCTCCCGCAGGCCTATAGTGTCCACATAGAGTGTGAGGGCTTTTAAACCTGTTACGTCATTCCAGATGAGTCACAGTCTATAGAAGAGCTGTAAAATGATGAAGGAACTTCACCTCCTTCCCTCTTTCTTGCTTTCTTCCCCTCTTTCACTGTCATTTCATGTTAAGATGTATTTATGTTATTCTTTGTGTATGGGTGTTTTGCCTGAGTATATGTATGTGCACCATGTGTGTGCCTACAGATGTTGTCAGCCACCACATGGGTGCTGGGAACTGAGCCCAGGTGCTCTGCCAGATCAGGGCTCTTAACCACCGAGCCATCTCTCCAGACCCTCATCATTTCTTAAATACTGCGAGAAACATAACTCTTCAAACCCCATCATCTCTCCCCTACTTCTCTCATATCTCCCCCACCCCCGTTATTTCTCTATCAAAATCCCCCCTTGCACTTTGTCTGTCACAAACTTTTTCCTTCAAATCTGCACTGGTAAAGTTCAATGGAAAAGCAGCAGGCGTTTCCGGGAAAGCAGAAGAGTGAAAACATCAGGTGGAGATTGTGACAAAATGGCTGCATCTCCTAAAGTCAACGGCCGTGCTAAAGCCACTCCCATGACAGTTTTGTGCGTCCGAAACACAAGTGCACAGCGTTTGGAGTTCAGATGATTCTGACAAGCCAATGGGCGGATGTTTCCTCTGGGAGACACGAGAAGAATCCGAGATGGTGGAGTGGCCCAGAGATTTCTTGCCTTGGGGATGAAGAGAGATCAGTAGGCAAACCCTTGGGCTCAGGCTGCCACCGACGTGAACCAGGAGGTATCAGGACCAGAAAGTGTGGGAGGTGAGACAATAGGTTTACAAAGTTTCCCGAGCCTGTCACACAGTACGCCATGTTCTTGGCACACTGGGAGATAGTTAGCAAAGGCAAGAGATAAAGAAGGGGGAGCTCTAGGGAGTTACACAATTTTCCTTGTTGCAGGATCCTTGGAAACACTTACATGATAATATGGATCACTTAAGTCTAAGAAGAAGTGACCATATGATGTAGCTTAAATTTTCTTTACATTTCTTGACCGCAGAACACTTCATTTTTAGATCTTTTACATTGTATATATATAATTTGGTAAGTAGAAACATATTTGTATTTTTGCCTTTGTTTATAGTTGAGATGCTTTGTAACTGCGGCTATTTTATTTGGTAATGGTGTACAGAGGGAATGGGAAGGGCCTGCAGAGTATAATACAAAGTGTTTATGTTTAAAATGTCCGAAAGCATCAAAAGTTCAATGTCTTTTAAATGTCCTTTAAAATGACTTAATATTGTTTGTTCAAATGATTTAATGTACCAAGATGCAAGACAATATTGAAAATCCTATCAAGATAATATTGGACTTTAATGATATTAAATTAGTGTGCACAAGGATGCTCTTATTATTCTGTGTATTTTTACCCTGTGTTTGCATGTGCATGCTAAAGTAAGACAGGAGAGACTCTGTCCTCACTCACTGATGGCCTGGGTTTGTAGCTGGGATCCCCGTAATAAAAGACAGATTAGCAAGAAAAAAAAAAAAAGAAAGCATACAAATTTATTTAAATGTTAATATGACACAGGAATGTTCAGAAATAAAGACCCAAGGAAAGAAGGAAAGCTGTGTACAAGTGTGCTTAGGTTTGATGAACAGAGAGCCAGAAAGCAGATGTATAATTAAGTGAAAAGGAGTGCAGCCTCATGGTGACAATGTGTGGGGTGGGGGCGGGGTTGCCGCGTCAGGACCTTCATGGTGTCACTGTGGCTCGGGGAAAAGCGTGTGCTTTTCCTTTGAGTGAAGGGAGCACAACTTTGGAATAAAGGCTTTATGATGATTCTGTAACTTCCAGGGAAAGTCAGAGAATTATTGAATGGCCTGCCTCGGGAGAGAATGAGGAGTGAGAATAAGCCTCCTGCTTCTGCTCTGTCCTCAAATGCCAAGGGACCATGTTTGGGGTTAGGAGGTGCAGACCCTAATCACACCAGATTCTCCTTTAGATGCAGCTTTTTAGAAAAAAACAAACAAATAAACAAACAGGTCGTGCGAAACTGGGCACCTTACTTTTTGCATTCAAAGTATTTTGGGCATGGAGTTAAACTTTTTTCAAAACTCCATGAAGAAAAATATGAATTTACCTAAATATTTCTTTTTTTTTTTTAGTATCTGGGCTATATTATAATTTTCTGTTATAGCACCATGATGAACATCTTTTATATCTACATTTATTTACTTTTCTGGTTTTTGTTTATTTTTCAGAATGAATACAAATGTACAATACCTTAATTGAAGGGTGAAAGCTCCATTAAGATTCCTCTCACTTGTTGCCGGCTTGCCTTTGAGAAAAATCATCCCATTCCAAGAATCATCAATAGTGCTTAAGACAGCTAGCTCCTAGTTACTCTGTCGGGTTGCTATGAGAAGACACCATGACCAAGGCAACTTATGAGAAAAAGCATTTAATTAGGGGCTTGCTTACAGCTTCAGAGGGAAGGGTTAGTCCGTGATCAGCATGGCGGGAAGAATGATAGCAGGCAGACACGGTGCTGGAGCAGTAGCTAAGAGCTCACATCTCATCAGCAAGTTGCAGGCAGAGAGAAAAGAGCTAACTGGGAATAGTGTGGGCTTTTGAAACCTCCTCCAAAAAAGCTGTGTCTCCTCTATGCATACAGTTCCACCAACTGGGGACCACGCAATCAAATATATGAGCCTATGGGAACCGTTCTCATTCAAACCACTACGGCAGCCAGAGATAACGCCCTACTATGGTTCTTTTGACCCTTAAGTTAAATGTGGTTGTTAAGCAAGTGATCCTTGCTCTGTGCATAGTTCAAACCTTAATAATTAAATGCAACCCAATTTCCTTCCTACTGCTATAGTCTAAGCATCGCCTGACCTAGAGGTAAACTCACACTTCTTGAGAATACTCTCAAAATTATTTGTACATGTGTTAGCAGATTGTGGTGATATTATGTTCCCCAAATATTGTGCACCCTAATAAACTTATCTGGGGTCAGAGAACAGAACAGCCACTAGATATAGAGGCCAGAAAATGGTGGCACACACGCCTTTAATTCTAGCATTCCAGAGGCAGTGATCCACCTGGATCTCTGTGAGTTCTAAGCCACACTGGAAACAGCCAGGCATGGTGACTCACGCCTTTAATCCCAGGAAGTGAGCCTTTAATCCCAGGAAGTGATGGCAGGAAGCAGAAAGGTATATAAGGCGTGAGGACCAGGAACTAGGCTGGTTAAGCTTTCAGGCTTTTGAGAAGCAGTTCAGCTGAGATCCATTTGGATGAGGACTCAGAAGCTTCCAGTCTGAGGAAACAGGATCAGCTGAGGAATTGGCAAGGTGAAGTGGCTGTGGCTTGTTCTGCTTCTCTGATCATTCAGCATTCATCCCAATACCTGGCTAAGGTTTGATTTTATTAATAAGACCTTCTAACAATTTGTGCTATAGCAGATCTACATAAATACATTCCCATCACCCCCTCAAATCTTGACTATTTCAGTTAACAATATTACTGGGTCTTATCCAAGATTAGCACATAAAGGGTATGCTCCTATATTTAACAGCCATTTGCCATTCTACTGTGTAAAATGCCCCACTGTGGGGAGTGAGTGTACCACTATATTACTGAGCATTCATGACATGAGCAAGGCCATGTCAAGGAGGCTGAAGCCTCAGACTTATGGGAATGGTAAGTTAGCCTTCCCCAGGTCCAAGTACAAATGTTGACATCTGCTTGACCTTGAGCTAAAAGCAGTATGTACAAAAAGTGTAGACTTCATCCTGGGTGACTACAAGACCGCATCCTCCCCTAATTCTGCTTCCCTACCAAGACCCCCTACCAGGATTAGCTAAACCACCTCCTAGTGTGTGTAATAAACACTTTGAGTGCCCCCCGCCCCAACTAGCTGCTAGTGTGTCTTCATTCACGTGCATAGCCCACCCAATCCTAGCTTTTCATTACTTGTGTTAGTCTTTCTTCATCTCTCCTTGCTTCTAGTCAGGTGTCTAGAACCCAGTTAGGTAGCCACAGGAGTCCCACAGTTTACAAACCAATCGTCAGTCCACAAGCATGTGCTCTCAGTTCATGTAAGCAAGAACATCAATGCCATATTCCCTGAAGTAGAGATGTTGCTGCAAAAGTTGTGTGTGGAGGATCACTGCTTTTCTTTGTTTCTTTCTTTGTTTTGGTTTTTGGTTTTTTGATACAAGGCTTCTCTGTGTAGCACTGGCTGTCCGGGAACTCACTCTGTAGACCACCCTGCTCTCGAACTCAGAGATCCACCTGCCTCTGCTTCCCAAGTGCTGGGATTAAAGGTATGGGCACACAAAAGGTGTATGTAATCAATAACTTCACTAGATAGCGACACAATGCTGTGTGGAGACTTCAGTACTTCATAGTCAAACCAGTCTCGTGGGGCTTAGATCCCAGTACCGTCCGCTGGTGGTGTATTGTATTTAACTAATAACTGGTTTTCTGGGGACGTGAAAGGAGACCAAACCTGTAGCACTTGCTGTCTTCCCAGTTTAAATGCTTTTACCATGGCTCCCTCGGCTAGCAATCAAAGGGTGCTGTGCATGGAACTGGGAAAGACGGTCATAACCAGGGCTGTCCTCACCCACAGACTGTGTCAGCCAACACGCTAATCTTCAAGGGGCTGAGAGGTAGAAGTGAGTACTAGGCTCGAGACTAAGTCACCTTTCATACACACTCAAGAGCATGTCCTTTTCTAGAAGCTGTTTCTACTTCTCAAGTGTACTTCCCTTTTGGTAGGGGTTCATTCATTTGTTATACAATCACTTTACAGTAAGATCACTACATCCTGATCTGAGTAAGGTAGTAAACATATTCTTTGGTTTATTGCATTTGTTTTGCCATCACGTGAGGATACTCACTCGCCTCTTTATGCCCTTTAGGTTGTGTGTGATGTAGCTGGGTCTTCTCTACTGTAAGATGATTTCTGCTCACAGGATTTCCTCTTGTGTTCTTATAGTTCTACTTTTTGCCCACAAAAATCTTTGCAACTTGTTTCCTTTGTGTTGGATTTGGGGGAAGTAAACTGTCACAGAGATTGAGATGATCCTGTGGCCAGTGGCTCTCAAGTCTCCTAGATACTCATGGAACTTTTTGTCTACTGGTGTTACGGTGTGATGATTGAAGTCTGTGGTTTCCAGTCTGTCTGACTGCCAGAGTTTGGTTGTTGGTTTGGTTGTTGTTGTTTGTTTGTTTATATGTTTTTGTTTTAGAATCTGTAATCAAGCACATACACAGATGAATTATTTTTTCATATTTCAAACCATTTATCTTTTGGTAGCCAAGGAAATGCTCCTTATCTTCAGTCCTGGGTGTCTTATATTAATACAGCCACTCCAGTAGTCAGTGTTCACACGGGATAACTTTTACTGGTGTTAGTGTTTAGATGGTAAACATTTTTCATTTACTTTTAGCCTACATCTTTCTTTATATTGAAAGTGTATTTCTTGTAAGCAATAACACAGTCTGTTACTACTTTATATTTTGTAGTCATTTAATTATTGAAACCAAACACCGTGTGGTTGGGTTTATATCTACAGTGCTTCTATTTGTCACATTTCTTCCTTCTTTCTATCATCTTTCTGCCTTTCAGATTAGTTTGACTATTTTTACTATTCATTTTATTTCTATTACTGATTTATTGGTAAGATTTCTTCTTAAATTTGTCTTTAGTGTTGACTTCAGACTTTCCATATATTACTACAGTTCATCACAATCTACCCTAGTTTAATATCATAGAAATTTACACATGATTAAAGAAACAAACAGGGCTGGAAAGCAGAGTGCCTACTTCTCTTTCACAAGACCCAAGTTTGGTTCCCAGCATCCACATAGGACAACTCACAACTGCTTGTAACTCCAGTCCAGGGAGATCTAATGCCCTCTTCTGGCCTCCATGTGTAACTGCACTCATGCACAGCCTCTCTCTCTCTCTCTCTCTCTCTCTTCTCTCTATATATATATATATTTTTTTTTTTTTATATATATATAATTTTTTTTATAAAACCTAAAAGCATATAGCAATTTCTTTCACTTCCCTCCTTTATGTTAATAATCTTAAATATTTTATTACTATCTATATTGTAATCATGAAAAATTACTGTTTTTGTTTTAAAGTCAATTATATTTTCTTTTTTTAATAGATTTTCTTAAAGATTTATTTATTTATGTATATAGTGTTCTGCCTGCATGTATGCCTGCATGCCAGAGAGGGCACCAGACCTCATTACAGATGGTTGTGAGCCACCATATGGTTACTAGGAATTGAACTCAGGACCTCTGGAAGAGCAGCCAGTGCTCTTAACCTCTGAGCCATCTCTCTAGTCCCATAGGCAATTATATTTTTGAGGCAAAAAATTTGCAAGAACATTTATTTTATTTGATCACACAGGTACCATTTCCAGCTCACTTCATTATTGCGTGCGTGCGTGCATGCGTGTAAGTGGTTTCAAATGCCATCAGAAGCCATTTCACTTTGGGTGAAGGGCTTCAGCACTGTTCACCAGTGCAGAGCCAGCAACACTGACGTTGATTACCTCGGTTATCTAAAACTGTTTTGTCATGACATTTTAATGGTGTTTGCATTATGTTCCGAGCTCTGCAGTGACAGCGCTCCCACTCTGCTTTCTATACACACACACTTTAGACAAGTCATTCAATTGTGTCCTCCGGAAATCTATCCTCATGGTCATCTTCATTTCTCTGTGTGCAATGTGAATTTTTATTCTGGATGCTTTTTATCTTCACATGTTTGTTCATGAGTGTTCTTTCTTACTTTACACAGATCCCAGGTCCCAGCTGTCTCACCTTCTCTTTCTCCAAAGCTTAAAAAAACAAACAAACAAACAAAAAACAAAAACAAAAAGCAAATAAACAACAACAAAAAACTACTTTTTATAAGGGAATGTCTTCTGGTAAAAGTTCCCTCTGACTTTTATTTGTCTGAGGTAGTCTTTATTTTTCCTTCACTTTTGGGCATGGTCTGAATGTTTGTCCTTCACACTCTCAAGTATATGTTGAAATCCTGACCCCAATATGATGGTATTTGAAAGTGGTGACTTCAGCAAGTAATTAGGTACTGAAGGTGGAGACCTCGGAAATTTAATTTCTGCCTTTATAGGAAGAGTCCAGAGAGCTAAGTGGCCCCATTTCTACCATGCGAGGCTTGGGTCAACAGCAATCTGGAAGAAAGCCCTCCCTAGAAGTCAACAACGGAGAATTCTTGTCCTGCTCTTTCTGCATCAAGAACAGTGAAAAATAGATTTGTCTTGTTTGTGTTAACCAGTCTCTGGCAATTTGTTACAATGGCCAAATTGGCTAGCGTTGTTTAGAAGACAAATATTTCAAGAGAACAAAAGTCTCACGATGATTGTAAAGTGTACATTTTCTTTTCTCTTAAAAACTTGAATATTTCAAATACTCTACTCTCTTCTTACCTGCTTCCTGGGAAGTCAGAGCAATTTTTATTTTTTGCTTCCCCCCCCCATAGGTATGATATTTTTATCCTCTTGTTTCTTTCTAGAGATTCATCTTTTATTTTCCGTAGTTTGAATATGGTAAACCTAAGCATCATCTATGTATTTTCCTCTCCTTTTTATTTATTTACATTTATTCTGCTTGGCATTCTCTGAGCTTCTGTGGTTTGACATCTGGCATAAACTTGAGGGCATTCTCAGTCATAACTGCTTCAACTCTTTCTTTTCTCTTTCTCCTTCTCTTACTCCTATTTTGCACATGCTACTGCTTGGCATGGAACCACAATTCTTAGATATCTTGTCCCAAGTTTTTAGGATTCTTATGTTCTAGAAGTTTCTAGTGCTATTTCCTAAAGCCCAGACACCTTTCCCTCAGATTTCTACAGTATACTAATGAGCCCACCAAACGTATTCTTCATTTTTGTTGCAGCATCTTTTATTTCTGGCATTTTTTATTCTTTCTTAGAATTTCCATTTCCTGCTTTACACCAACCATATGTTCTTCCATGTTGCCAGTTTCTTCCATCAGAACGCTTAGCGCATTGATCACAATTGTTTCCGATTCCCCAGTCTGACAATCCCAGCATCCTTGCATATCTAAATTTTGGTTCTCCCTCTGTCTCTTCAAACCGCCTGTTTGTTTTTGCTTTTATTAGGCTTTGTACGCTGTTATTGAAAGCCAGATATACTGTGCTAGGCAAAAGAATCTCAGGCAAGCATGCCTCCGTCATGTTGACAAGCTGTGAGGAGAGAGAAAGAGCCCTGTACTTCATGGCTTCTCAGTCCTCAGTGCCTTTGGGTTTGCATCTCAGAAGGCTTTGAAGCTGTTTTTCTCTCGGGTAGGAGAGCATGGCTAACACACAGGCCAGGGCTGGTATTTCTCCTGCCCTAGGTGACTTAGTTTCTGATAAAACAGCAATGGGTTAGGTGCTAGAAATGGTTTCTCCCAAGGGCAGACATTTTTTTTTCCTTTTATTTTATTTTACAGTACCATTCAGTTCTACATAACAGCCACAGATTCCCTTGTTCTCCCCCTTCCTGCCCCCTCCCTTTCCCCCCAGCCCACCCCCATTCCCATCTCCTCCAGGGCAAAGCCTCCCCCAAGGACTGAGATTGACCTGGTAGACTCAGTCCAGGCAGGTCCAGTCCCCTCCTCCCAGATTGAGCCAAGTGTCCCTGCATAAGTAAGGGCAGACATTTTTAGTAAAAACAGAATGCTTTGACTGATTCATCTTCTTTGCGGGAAGCATGTGGGGATTTCTCTGGACTATTCCCTGTTGTGTTCTGACAAATAAAGTTTGCTTGGAGTGAGAGGGTGGAGTTAGCCACTAGCTGACCTAAATTAACCATAGAGGTTTGGAGGACTGTAGACAGAGAGGAGACAGAAAGTAGTAAGGCGGGGTAAAGAGAGGATTGGGTCCTTTTGGACAGAAGAATGTTAGAGACAGGAGGCAACTGGTGGCTGCTCCTTTCTTCTCTGATCTTTCAGGTTCTTACCCTGATATCTGGCTCCCAAATTTTTATTGATAAAGATTAATTAGATTAATGCTTCATCTGGCACTCCACATTGGGTGCCATATGTAGTCAGACATTTCTCTCCTGCTCACCAATTCCTAAATAATCACTCAGAGACTTAATATTACTTATAAATGCTCAGCTGGCAGCTCAGGTTTGTTACTAGCTAACTCTTACACTTAAATGAACCCATATTTCTTATCTATGCTTCGTCACATGGCTCATGGCTTGTCACCTCATTTTCTACACATCCTGCTTCCTCAGCAGCTGGCTGGCATCTCCTCTAACTCTACCCTTCTTCTTCCTAGAGTCTTCTGTGTCTGGCTGTCCCACCTATACTTCCTGCCTGGCTACTGACCTGTCATCTTTTTATTATCCAATGAGAGTAGTACATATTCACAGTGTACAGAAAGATTATTCCAAAGCAATCCACCATGAAAACCAAGTAAGTTTCTCAAAGATAAAACTCATGAAAGTAAATCTGTGGCTCAGTCTTTGGGAGTGACTGGCTTTATGACTTATGGTCCCTGAAGTCATTAAACTCTCAGGTTCCTCTACCCTGAGCTTCCAACCATTTGTCCATATGCAGATCAGGTTCTCTCCCCTGGAGCTGGGTCCTGTAGAGATTTCTGCTGGTTGGTTTCTGCTCTGGGAATGGCATCTCTCTCTCTCTCTCTCTCTCTCTCTCTCTCTCTACCTGTCTCTAACTTGTTTTGTCTTTGACTTTACATCCCCAACAGATCTAAGAACAATCGAGTTTTTTTGCTTTGTTCATTTTAATATTTGGCTTTTCCATCTTTTTTTCTTTTAAAAGTTGGGTTTTTGTTGGGTTGGGTTTTTTGGTTTTTTTTTTTTTTTTTAGAATTTCATATGTGAATACTGTATTTATATAAATTTGCCCCTCCCTCCTCAAATTAATTCTCTCTCTCTCTCTCTCTCTCTCTCTCTCTCTCTCTCTCTCTCTCTCTCTGTGTGTGTCTGTGTGTGTGTGTGTGTTGAATCCATTTGATGTCACTCGTGTGTATGCATTTAGGACTGACCCCTTGGGATGAGATAACCTATCAGTGAGCTCACTCCTGGAGAAGACTGATCCTCACTCTCTTAGCAGCCATTAATTGCCTGCAGCTCTTTATCTAAGAGTGAGACCTTGTGAGATTTCTCCCACCCAGGTTGACTTGTTGGTTGCTATTGCCACATTCAGGTCTTGCTTAGGTGACCATATTGTGATTTCATGGGTACAGTTCCCTGTGGTAGATGGAAGACACTGTCTCCCACGAGATGCCCTGGTCCTCTGGCTCGTATAGTCTTTCCTTTTGTTAGAATGAAGTGACTGCCACCAAACTCTTCACTCACTGGACCAGAAAGAGAGTGAAGATGCTGTCAGCGACTTCCCTGCGACATCGCCAGTCCTCAGCATAAGATTATGACGTGCTTCGATCTTTTTTAAAAAGGTTTCTCATGTTTGGAATTCATTGAGCCTCTCAGATCTGTGGTTTAAGGTTTTTTTTGTCAAATTAGACAAATTTTTGGCTGATGTTTTCCATAATAAACTTTTTGCTCCAACTCGCTGTCCTGGGATCCCAGTTACACATATGCTTGACTGTTTAATGTTGTCCCACAGCTTATGGGTGGTGCACTGCTCACTTGTCAAGTGTGTGCTCTCTTTCATGCTGGGTTGTCTGTGGACCTGTAACGTCAAGTTCACTGGCCTTTCCACGTCCAGTACACCATCCTCTCTTACACTTCCTCTGCAGCTTTATTTCAGCTGTTGTATCTTCATTACTTAAAACCCATTCAGTCGGTCTTTCATTTCCTTCTTCATTGTGTTGATAATTTTATTTACTTCAACAAACACAAAAGATTCATAATAGCTGTTTATCATCCTTTTCTGTTCATTCCATCATCTTTTTTATTTCTAAATGACCTTTTAAGACAGAGCTTTAGCAAAGAATCAAAAAACATGATTGTCAAAAGGATCAAATTAGTGAGAGAAAAGCTTAAGCACCTGGTAGGAAATACCTACCACTGCTTAAAGGAATACAACAAACCAACCACTCAACAATGTTAAATTTGCAATGTCCGAACATCAATAACATTATTATATACCTCGCCTCCCCTCCCCAAAAAAAACAAACCAGGAGAACACAACTGTGTTCCCAATGAGGAGAAGAATGTATCCACTTTGCCCCGTTTCCAAAGCTTTGCCTTTCTCAGATCTTAATGGCTTCAACAATGTCTCTTCACTGTGGACATGAACAGTAGGTAAAGAATCCCGGTCTGTGTGAGCTAAGGAAATTATTTATTTTAGGATCTCCCTACAACTATTTCACCCTAGAAGTTGTTCTTGCCCAACTAAGTGGAGCTACTTTGTTTCTCTTTTCAGTGTGTCTATGTTCCCCTTCAGTTCTTAACAAGCAGAGAATACAAACATCTGTGACCCACAAGAACGAAGGGGCTCTCACATGCTGCCCCAGGAGACGGTCCTTCACAGGAAGGACATGGCTCCGCCCATTGAGGATGACCAAAAATACAGCATATTTGGGGCTCAGCTTGTCACACCCCAAAGATTAAAGTGATAAAGGTTATTTTTGACAAATGCTCTCTAAAAAGTGTGCACACTGAGAATTTTGTTCTGACTTGGCTGTTTTGGTTACCTCCCAAACCCACGATAAAATGTCATCCCGGGGATGTGGCACGTCCTGGATGATGTACAGGTCACAAGGGCTCCAGCCTCGTGCATAAACTGAATCCACTGTAAAACAATCCTAGGAGGGGATTGCTCTCTTACACTTTTGCCCTCTGCCTTCTGCCATGTGTGATCCAGCGAGAAGGTGGGGACCCTGATTTGATCCTCAATGCCATGTAAAAATCCAGCTATGGCTGCACATTCTTGTATCCCTAGAGCTCTGGGGACAGGGACAGAGGATTGCTGGGCTCTGCTGGCCAGCGTGTCTAGCCAGAGCATGAACCCCAAGCTCAAGGAGCAGCCCGTCTCAAGGGCTAAGGCAGAGGGTGACAGCAGGCTCAGCATCACTTCTGGCCTCCATCTGTGTACTCTCAGGGACACACCTCCCCACCTCATATAGGTGCACATACATCAGATATGACCTCCACAAACATACACACACTTACACAGAGACACAGAGAGAGACAGACAGAGAAAGAGAGAGAGAGAGACTCTTGCCAAAGGCAGCTACCTTGGTTTTGAACTTCACTGTCTCCAGAACTTTGAGTCAATAAATGTATGTTTATTATAAATTAACCAGTCTCAGAAATCCTGTGGCAGCACACAGAGATATAACTTATTCTTAGAAACAGCCATTCGGGATCATATTATTTTGTACCCACCCAAACCGTGTGTTCTTTAGCTCCTTGCTTTACATAAAGCCAGGAATCTGAGGTGCAGAAAGTTGGAAGCACAAGAAATGGTCCAGCTTTACTGAGGTTAAGTGGACGCAAGCGGACATTGTCTCCTTTTGTGAAGGGAGCTTAGCCTTTAGCCCATACAATCTAACTGAGCCGACTTCCACCACCTGAAGCCACTGAAACAATTTAGGAAGAACAAAATGTCACTGCCCATTTCTCTCCTGCCTATCACAATGAACAGATAGGTTCAGAGAAGCTGAATTAGGACAAACGTCCTGACTGTATCTCCAGATATCCTGAGTTATCCCAAACTTCTTATAGCGGCCTAACCCCTGCCCTTTTCTGACTTGTGACAAATTCTGGCAAGGGTGTAGTAGGATTTGGGGGTCGGGGAAAGGCCTCAGCAACAATTCTGAAAACTATTTACCCCCAGCCAATGGCACAGAGCCAGCTGCCAATAGCTCACCCAGTCCTGATCTTTTTTCTACTGAAGAGAGAAAAATTGGGAAAAACTGTATTTTCTAAGATGAAATAGTGGAATGAAAATAGATTATACATAATCACTTTAAGTGTTAGTATCAGCAGAACTGGAAAATATCCTCTGGCTAAATCCCATGGTGGAAATCCACTAATTTTGAAAGGATTAAGGCAACTGTGTAATTTGGGATGGGCAGATAAAGGAAGCAACCGTCCTGATAGTTAAACTACTCCAGGGAAAAAAACTGAATCTTCAAGTCTTTGGCAATAATTGCAAGTAGAACTCAGTGTTTTAAAAGCTAGACTATTGGGACTGTTTCTAAAGATAAAATTTACATTGCAATAATCTCTGCATGCCAGCAATGTTAACATTTTCTTCAGACACATGGTTTATCACTGTTTGGAAGCTGTTATACACTCACCTCTCCGTTTACCGTATCAAAAAAAGAACCCAGGCCCGATTGGACCCACTTGATACAATAATCCCCATAAAATATTTTTCCAACTTCCATCACAGTGGCAAAGCCCTGAGAATGATATTAATGTCCTTAGCAGAGGACAGTGGCCAGGGAGGTCATTTTTTCCAACTACAAGAAGTTCCAAACTTTCTCATTCTATTGCTTGCCACTTTCCACCAGGTCAGCACTAACTGAAGAAATATGGAGTTGGCAGAAAGCACAGGCAGGGAGAATTTTTAAAGCACATCGCTGAATATATTGTCAAGATGCTTCCCTCTGCAACTGATAGACCCTCAAAAATAAAGAAAAGCCAGTTGTTGTGGGGGATACCTGTCAATTCAAACACTCAGGAGGCTGGGGTGAGAGGATTTTGAGTTCAAGGCCAGACTAAGTTATATAGCAAGACCCTACTTTCTCACCTCAGCTCCTCCCCTCAAAAAAAGGCTGGGATGAGAAGCTGGGACAAAAATTTACTTCATTTTATTCTAGTATCTTCAGTGCCCGGACCACTACCGCACACAGAACAGAGTCCAGCGTGTACTCAATGCGTCCATCATCAGTAGCCACAGTCTAGGGAGACCCTCTGAGAAGGGTCTGCTTCTCTCTTCCTTGCAGAGGCAGAGATCTGGAAGAATGGACCAAAGGATGCACAGTCCACCTTATCTGTCCCAGTAGACTACAGTTCACCTTTATTACCAAAACATGAGGCTTTACTGCTGCATTTGATCAGGCATGTTTGTGGGGTATCAACTCCTGCCGTTCACCCTCTCTACTTTGTCTTCATTCTTCTCTCTGCTTTTTACTTCCCTAGTTTGGGTATCCAGAGTAAATATAGGTGTGAGAGTGAACCATAACTGTTCATTTCATGGTAGATTTTCATGACTGGTCTATTGAGGGTTTTCTATTGTTTTGTTCGTGTATCTTACCTTTTATCATGGACAAACTCTGATTTGTGGCAAGCTAAGACTGTCATTGACATGCTGATGAAAGATGACTCTGTACCAAAAGCCACACACTTTTCATTGTTTTTATTATGTGTGTGTGGGGACCAGCCATGCCGTAGCACATGTACAGAAGTCAGAGGACAACTCGCGGGTATTGGCTCTCCCCATCCACCATGTGGGTCTGGAGGGTTGAACTCAGATCATAAGCCTTGCTGTGAGGTTCCTTTGCCCACTAAGCCAAATTACTGGCCACCCACACCTCGTGTGTGTGTGTGTGTGTGTGTGTGTGTGTGTGTGTGTGTGTGTGTGTGTGTGTGAGAGAGAGAGAGAAAGAGAGAGAGAGAGAGAGAGAGAGAGAGAGAGAGAGGATATATGTGTAGAAGGCAGAAAACAACTTGGAGTTGGTCCTCTCCTTCTATCGCATGGACTCTTGGGATCAAACTCAGGTCCTCAGTCTTGGTGGCAAGGGCCTTTACCAGCTGAGCCATCTCACCCGCCCTATATTATTCTTTTGTTGCTGTTGTTATTTAAGAAATCATTAGTAAAAAGATACCTAAAGTGATAACAGGGGTCAAGATCTGGAGAAAGCTGAAGAGAAGTGAGCTGAGCCCTTAGTTGTGGTTTGAATGGGAAATGTAGTCCACAGGCTCTCCTGTTTAAGAACTTGGGGGAGGCTGTGGAACATTTAACTCAGGTGAGAGCTAGCTGGAGGAGAGGGTCAGTGGGAGTGGTCCTGATTATTCCCAGCTCTGTCCACACCGTGTTCTGCTTCCCGGTCTGCCAAGATGTGTAGAGGCTCCACCAGGCCTATCGATACCACTGCCATGAACGCCTCTGTTTCTTTCCTGCTGTGATGGACTGAAACTGTGTGAGCCAAAGTCACTATTTCACCCTTGAAACTGCTCTGTCAGGAATTTCTCACAGCTACTTCGAGAACAAGCTACTTTACCCTCTGCTGCTTCTCTCCTGGAAATGTGTTAACATGGCAGAAGTCCAAGAATCAGACCGTGTGAGCAGAGCCAGAGGAAGTGGCAAGAATCTTCGGGCAGGCTCACAAGGTTGGAGTCCTGTGGGGTCCAGCATACCTCCAGGTCTTCTTAAGACATTTTCTAAACTGTGAGGCTGCTTTGACTAGGGCTCAAAAAGCTGAATGAGAGTCTTTGAAAAACAGAATAGAAATGGAGGGAGTCTCCCAGTGTTGAGGAGACAATTGGTACCATTAAGCACTTACCAACATGAAGTATGGAAGGACCACACAGGGCAAGACTTAGAAGTAACACCCACCAGAGGAATGTGGATTAACTATAGGTCAAAAGAGGCTGCCTAATAGCAAAACAAGCATTCAGAAGAAGCGGTCAGTCTACTTGCTGTCCACCTAGTTAAGACAAGGGCAAAGCAACTTCAGTGAAAGATATTAATTTCAAATCGCAGTGTGTGGCATGTGGTATAATAAAAACTGTGCTAAGAAGCAGGCAAGTGGCAGGTAATCAAGAGATAAAGCCATGAATAGAAGCAGACGGAGAAACAAGCCAGACACTGAAGTTTGCAAATAAATTACCTCAAAGCAAGTAAGATCAATGCAAAGAAAGGTTAAAAATAATAAACACATAGATACATGGAGCACTGTTACAGATCCTTTCCACCTGTCTTTCTAGAACTTAGAAGTGGACTTTTGTGACTAGAGAGATACATGGCCGAGAGCACTTTCTGCTCTTCTAGGGGACCCTAGTTCATCTCCCAGCACCCATGTTGGGTGGTTCACAATGGCCTGAGACTCAGACTCTGGGGAATCTGACGTGTTTTCTGGCCTCTGTGAGTACCTGCATGTGCATGATACACGTGACATAATGTGGCACGTGAAGTTTTCAAATAAACGTAGTTCTCAAGGAAACACCTCTGTGCAACAGACGGAGACCGTTACAGACAACCACAACCCATCAAAATGCAGAGTTGTGTAGCCCAGTCTAAAATGGAACATCTACAACACACCTCCTGCATCTGAGACTCAGGGATCCTATGGGAAGAGGAGGCAGAAAGACCATAAGAGCCAAAGGAACAGGAAGCTTCTAGAAATAATCAGAGAAACTACACCCATGAAGTCACATTAACATGACCACCAATGCCAGGCGGTGGTGGCACACACCTTTAATCCCAGCTCTCGGGAGGCAGAGCCAGGCGGATCTCTGTGAGTTCTAGGCCAGCCTGGTCTACAGAGCAAGTCCTAGGACAGGCTCCAAAGCTACATAGAGAAACCCTGTCTCAAAAAAATCAAAAGAAAAAAAAAAAAAAAACATGACCACCAAAACATGACCTGGACAAGGATAACACCCACAGACATGCTAACACGTATGGGAAAAGTTGATGAAGACTCAACTGTACACAAAGAACTACAGGGAACTAAGGATGCTGAGAGCAGGAGAAATAGTCTTCCCCAGGGAAGAGTGTGCCAATTGGTAACCCAGTACTAAACAGTCAGCCCTGAAAACGTATACACACAGGTAACATTACACAGACTGAACAGGTTGCATTTGTGTGTATATACACACACACACACAAAAGTACACACAGAGACACATACATATGTATGTAACAACAATTAATGAAGAAGAGGCCATGAATTTGAAAGAGAGAAATGGGTGGAGGAGCAAAATGGAGGGTTTGGAGATAGGAAAGGGAAAGGGGAAATTATGTAATTATACTATCACCTGAAAAATTTTAAAATAAAATAAATTTTAAAAAGAAGTGGGCTTTCCAGGAGGTGGTGGCACACATGTTTAGTCCCAGTGCTCAGGAAGCAGAGGCAGGTGGATCTCTGAGTATGAGGCCAGCCTGGTCTACAGAGTGAGTTCCAGGGCAGCCAGGGCTATACAGGGAAACCCTGTCTCAGGAAATAAAAAACAACAACAAAACTTTTCTCTCTTCCTTTCCGCACTCTCTCCTTCTGTTCTCTTCCCTCCGCGCGGTCTCTCTGTTTCTCTGTTCTCTCTCTCTCTCTCTCTCTCTCTCTCTCTCTCTCTCTCTCTCTCTCTCTCTCTCTCCCCCCCCCTCCCTGCCTCCCACTCTCTCCCCCCCATCTCCCAATAAAGCTCTAAAAAGGTTAAAAAAAAAATGTGGATTTTAATGCAACTGATTCTTTTTTTAAATACTAAACTATAAATCCAGGGAAAATGCAAAGTATAAGGAAAAAAACCTAATTGTTCTGATTATAGAGAGAAGTCAAATTTGAAAAGTGGATAGCAGAGTGAGTATCCCATTTTTATTGTCCCTCTATTCTGAGGGCAGCATTAGGCACACTGGTAATAGTGCCATGCCACCAAAATGCTACAGAAAAGCCCCCTAACTTATTGGCTGAAAGAAACAGAAAAAAGAACAGAGTTCCATGCAAAACCCTGAAAAATACAGGCCCTGAGAACCCCTGGTTCTGCGTGTGGATGTAGCACAGGTCTATGGTTGACAAATGAACTGTGGATGGTTGGATGAAACTGGAAGCACATAAAACTTCAAGAATATGGTTAAAATTGGCAGTACACAATTTGGTCCAATGTCTAATGAGTATGGCCCTCAATAGTCTTGCTCTTGATGCTAGAAAGGGCTTGAAATCATGCCCAAGTCAGATGCCAGGATGATCACAGGGGCTGGGCCATTACCATGAGTCTGTTGTGACCAATTCTTGGCTTTTACTGGTGCCAGCTGGGGAGGATTTGGGGATCTTGTTTAGACATGTATTAATTCACCAATTATTTATCGAGTCCTACATTGTTTTATGACAATCTAGCTTTCTGAACTTTCTAGCATACTACTGTCTTAGAATAACTATGTATATTAATAACCCACAGCACAGACTTGGCCTGGGATCTGGAGAAAATTATCTTCATTTTAGTTCCAGGACTAAAATGGGAGAGATACATTTCTCCAAGTCTTGGGACAGATACCATGTTTTAATGCCATCTTTGCCTCAATACCTAGCATAGGGGCTGGCCAAGTCTAAAAGATGGCTTAGTAAACGTTTGATGAACTTATCGTTGGAGAAAAATTCAATAGCTTCACCCCAGCTCTACAAGAACATATTTTTACTGCTAAAGCTGTGACAGGTAGCGCCTACAATTCCTTACTAGGAGTCTCTCGGGCTGTGTATCTAGATGGATAGTGGCTGTATAGTTACTGGGCCCTCATACACTTCACACGTGTAAATGATAAGAATTTTATTGGGTCTCCACCTTTGTACAAAAGTCAAATTCCTGCTGGAATCAATGAGGACTGTGGTCCCGGCTGGAGGCCATTTTCAGTTTCTAACAAATGGACATAAGACCATTAGCTTTAATTGTCAACTTTATAAAGCCTTACAATCATCTGGAAGAGAATTCCCATGAAAGATTATCTAGCTCAGGTTGGCCATTGGGGTGGGGGTTGTCTTAATTGCCTTGATTAGGGTGAGAAGACCTAGTCTGAAAGTGGGATGCCCCACTTTCTGTTTTGGGGGTTCTGAACTGTGTAAGAGTAGGAAGAGCTAGCTGAATACTACGTGTGCATACATTCATTTCTTTATGCTCCTGACGGAGGATTTGCTATGATTAGCTACTTCAAGCTCCTGCTGTGTGGTTCCTCTGCAATGATGGACCGTAACCTAGAACTGTAGGCTAAAATAAGCCTTCCTTCCCTAAGTTACTTTGTGTCAAGGTACTTTATCAAAACAACAGAAATGGAACCAGACAGAATTATGTATGAGTCAAAGTTCTGAGCACTCACAGGCTATTCCCACTGTACTGACCACTACCTCCTGCACATATAGCTGCCAATGTTCCATGCAAAATCACCTTTAATTGAAAGCCGAATTTTAATTTTCTACTGCTGCAGGTAGCTAGTCACAGAGACTGTTCCATAGGACCTATTGGGTATTGCAGGATCCTGTCTCTTAATGCTTCTTGGCTTGCTCATCATTACAAATACAAACAACAGAAAGCACCCATAGTGGGTGGTTTGGGTCATATGCTCGCCCCATGTCCGCTCGTTCAAAATCTACCATAGCCCAATAAAGAGCCAAGAGCAATGCTTCAAAAGAAAAGAAGCACTTCCCAGAGTTCTTTGCTCTAAAACCTTCAAGGTCTCCCCACAAGCTTAGTATAACAACACAAGCTGCTGTAGACACAATCTCTTTAGAACCTGCCCAGACAGCCATGTCCTACTTGAAGACCTCCTTGGACCTTTCAACTTTTCAAAAACTCACACGTCAGATGAAGGCTGGATTACCCACTTTGTGGCTAGGGGGAGAAGGAGAGATAGACAAAAGGAGACAGATGTACTGTTGGTTCACCTTCAGTCAATCGCTAGCTTTCCTTTACTGTCAGAAAACCCTCAATCAACCTATGAAGAAAAAGAATTCATTTTTACCTCATGGTTTTGTAGGCTGCTCTTGTAGAGACTGGCCCCATTGCTTCAGGGGCTGAGGTGAGACAGTTTGTTATAGTATGAGCATGTGGCAAACCATTCAATTGATAGGTAGGACTTGACAAAAACATGGATGTAGAGGCGGTGGCATCTTACTGTCCCCATGAGGTCATAGCCCCCACTAGCCTATGTCTTCCCAGTAGGTGGCACTGCCTACAAATAGTGCCAAATAAGAGGCTAGAGTTCTTGTAGCTGAAGTTTTCTCCGGTCCTGCCTAGCCCCATGGACCCCTCAGCCGCTTATAAAATAATCACTCAGAAGCTTATATTAATTAAAGCTGCATGGCCATGGCTCAAGCCCTTTGCTAGCTAGCTCTTATATCTTAAATTAGCCCATAACTATAACCACATGTTCCGTGGCCTTACCTGCATCCCATTACATGTTGTTCCTTAGGTAGTGGGATGGCATCTCCCCCTCAATTCTGTTTTTTTTTTTTTCCCCCAGAATTCTCCTTGTCTGCTTATTCCGCCTATACTTTCTGCCTGGCTACTGGCCAATGAGCATTTTATTTATCAACCAATCAGAGCAACACATTCACAGTATACAGGAAGACATCCAGGGCAACTTCTGCTATGATACAAAGTGTAACTTTTTGTTTGGTTTGGTTTGGTTTGGTTTGGTTTGTTTTTTGGAGACAGGGTTTTGATCCTGTCCTGGATCTCGCTCTGTAGACCAGGCTGGCCTAGAACTCACAGAGATCCGCCTGCCTCTGCCTCCTGAATGCTGGGACTAAAGGCGTGCACCACCACCGCCCGGCGGAATTCTTGCTTTTAACAAACACACGAAGTGTGCCTTTTCCTGAAGTGACTCTGACTTTGGATTACACAAAACAGTTGCCAAGTTCTTTTGCTGCTTCGGTCATCTGCAGCTCTCAAATTTGGGGTATTTGGTGAATGGGGCCACAGCAGCTGGCCCAGTGAGAGATGTCTCACTGTCAGTACCCGGGTAAACGCTCGGGCACATGACTATAATGTAGTGAAAAGGGGCCCTAATTCAGCAACTTGTACGGTACACACTTGACTCTGGGCCAGAGCCTCACCTGCTTACCTCAGGTGCAAGCTTCTTATGTATTCATGGTATAGCTTTCTCCTGTGGATGTGTATCTTTATAATTCTTGTTTGTTTGTTTGTTTTTCATGACAGGGTTTCTCTATGTAACAGCCCTAGCTGTCCTGGAACTCACTTGGTAGCCCAGGCTGCCCTCGAATTCACAGAGATCCACCTGCCTCTGCCTCCTAAGTGCTGGGATTAAAGGTGTGCGCCACTCCCACCCCCAGCTATCTTTATAATTCTTTAAGCTAGCCTCAGGTTAGTGGAGAGTTTGAAAACCCACTGTGGGGCTGGGAAGATGACTCAGCAGCTAAAGGCACTTGTGGAGCCGGATGATCTGAGCACAAGGGTGAATGTGCATGCATACACACACACAGACACACAAATCAATGTAATAATTTGTTAAATTCCTCTGTAGTTTATTCCTTATTTCAGTGAGCTGGACAAACATTTCCTGTGTAGCATTAATGTGAAAAATAAAGCTAGTGGGTAGGGTATTAAGGTAAATATCATGCCACAGCAGTGATACTTAGTAAAGACAGTTCTCAATATGTACTACAGGCTGTATTGGACATTTGCCTTATGTGTGTATCACATATCTTGGTGCAATCTTAATATTTCTGAAAATGCATTCTGATTGATTAGCTGTGTAAAAAAAAAATGTCTTAGCAATAGTTCTCTCCATTCTAAAACAAAACATAAGCTCTATGTCTATTGATTCACAACCAAATCTCTCTTTAGCTGGAGTCAGTCACCAAAGTTCAACCCTGGGCATGGCAAGTGTTTGTTGGTCTCCATAAAGTGTGTCCTTGTGACTCCAAGCCTTTAACAATAGAGTGTGCTACCTGAAGAGAGTATCTCAACTGTGCTCCCAAAATCTCCTGGTCTCATAGCCCAGCATTTCAGGAGTCCCTTCCTACCTCACTGTGACCGGAGGGAAGGAGAGTCCTTTTGCTGCTGAGCCCTCAGACTCGTACCCAGAACCACAACGGTTTGTGAAGTCGAGATCAAGCATACAGACATCCAGCCTTTCTGTCCTGGGATTGGCTTCCTAGGTATCCGAGGAAGTGGTTCAGTTTTCAGTTTTATCTCTACAGCTTTCTTACAAGTATTAATGAATAAAAGGTTGTTTTTGTTTTTTTTTTCTTAATTTCTTCTATGTGTTTGAGTCTTTTCAAATGCAAAGAACTATGGGAGATGATTCCTGGTGCCAAAGTAAAACAGACAAATAGAAAGCAGCCGCACATTTTCCTGTTCAAAGTATCATTTCCTGGTGCATGGGAGAAGGTGGTCACACAGACCTCCTGAGGCCTCTAACATAATGACCACCACCAGGGAGGTCTGCACCACACCACAACTGTTAGGAAACAGCAAGGGCCAGCCTGGGCTTTAGCTCTTTGTCCTGTGTTCTCAGCAGACCTAGGAAGGTATTGCCTGAGCACGTTTGTCAGGACCAGACGCTGTGAGGTGGGCCGTGTGCTGTTTCCGCAGGGAGAGGACCTGGTCAGTAACCAGCACGCTCTTCTATGGGAACAAGCCCATTGGGCTCAGCCAGGGGACAGTTAACACGTGATCTTTCAAACCATCTCAGCTGCTCCCAGCTGACTCTCCACATGCAGATTTTGAGAGACCCTTTAGTCTTACATTATTGCACATAATAAATCCTAATGAGGTTGGGAATGTAGTCTCATAAACTCTCTCTGTGAAGAATCTGCCAGACATACATTTCCCCACTCTGACTCAGATGAAGTATGTGTTTTACTGATTTTCATCTAAGAGAAAATTTTAGAATGGTTTTCATGCCAAAATTGCCCAACATTGATATCAATTATGTGTTTAAATATAATTTATTAAAATTCATTTCTGAAATATGTATTTTTAGTGTGTGTACATGTGTGTGTGTGTGTGTGTGTGTGTGTGTGTGTATGTGTGTGTTTGTGCACATGAGTGTAGGTGCCCATGGAGGCAATAAATAATGAAAAGGTGAAAAGAAGTCATCAGACCCCTGGAGCTGGAGTTACAAGTGGTTGTTAGCATCCTGATATGAGTACTGGGAATCGATCCCAGATCCCCTTCAAGAGCAGCACACATTCTTAACTGCTAATCCATCTCTCCAGTGCCTAACTTATGATGATTCCTGTCATTTTAGGTTTAATATGTAGAGTGCAAGAGAGACACTTATGTTGAGCGATATTTGATTACACTGTGTAAAGATACGTTGCTGTGACTGGTTTAATAAAAAGCTAAATGGCCCATAGCTAGGCAGGAGGTATAGGTGGGACTTCCAGACAGAGAGAGTTCTGGGAAGAAGAAAGGCTTCATCATCAGCTGGATGCAGAGGGTGCAAGACATGCAGAAGAGGTAAAAGCCATGAGTCACGTGGCAACCCATAGATGAATAAAAATGGGTTAAGTTATAAAGGCTAGTGGGACAAGCCTAAGCTATAGGTCCAGCTTCATAATTAATAAGTCTCTGTGTCATTTTTTTTGTGAGCTGGAGGCCTAAAGAAAAATTTATCTACACACTTACCTACATCAGGCACAAAATTTAAGAGAAGACCAGTACACAAGATAAACAATGATCAATGTAACAGTTTTAAAATTTAAAATGAAAAAAAAAATTCATGGTGAATAAAATGTCAAATTTTAAAATAAGGACAAGATCAGGAACCTGAAGCAAATGAAAATATTAATAATAGTTTGTTCATCAGGGATACATGATACCTTTTCACAGAGTTCAGAGAGGTAAAGTAATTGTCAGAACCAGATTCAAATCTAAATCGGATGTCGGAACAATCTGACAGAATTCCAGATTCCTGTGATGAATACTGTCAAAGGCTATGGTAAAGGTAGACAATGTTTAAGATCAGACTGACGATCTCAGAAGAGAACAGAACAAGTAAGAAAGAATAAATTGTACTGTAAGAAAATTTCCAAAAACAATTATAAAAATTGCCTTCCAAAGACTCAAGAATATATCCACACAGCTCAAAAGAAAGAACCATGAACTTGAAGATAGGCACCAGAATTTCCCAGTCTAAAGACAAAATGCACAGGAAAGAGACCTGTTTAAATACATACCAAAGAGCTGTGGGACACTGTCAAATTAGAATCCATCCATCCAGGAAGTGGTGGTGCAGGCCTTTAATCCCAGTACTTGGGAGAGGCAGAGACAGGTGGATCTCTATGAGTTCCAGGCCAACCTGGTCTACAGAGTGAGTTCCAGGACACCCAGGACTACACAGAGAAACCCTGTCTGTGGGGAAAAAAAGAAAAGAAAATGGATCAAAAAAAATTTGAATAAGCAATAACTGAGAATTTTTTTAAATTACTGTTAGACACCAAACAAAAGAATCAATAAACCTGGAGATTAAAACAAAATAAACAAAGCAAAAAAAGTAAATGAAAATTAAAAAAGAGACAAACAAACAAAAAACTAGATACACTGTAGTCAAACTACTGAAAATCAAAGACAAAGAAAAAAAAAAAATCTCACAAGCAGCCAGAGGAAGGAAGACAGAATAAAAACAGGGAACAAAATCAGAGCCAATGTTTTGTCACAAACCAGGTAAGCAAGAAGACAACAGAGTATGTTAAGGGACTACAAACATACACACATACAAAAATAAAACAAAAAAAAAAAAAAAAAAAGAATCCTGTCCAACCTGACACTAAATTAAGTTAACACTTCTAAATGAAAGAGGAAGAAGAGTCTACCAAATCCCCATCAATGGATCTAATCTTTAAAAAAATAAAATAAAATAAAAGGAGTTAAAGAGAATTGTTTAGGCAGAAGGAAAATAAGTCAAAAATCTGGGTCTGCACAAAGACACGGAGAGGACTAGAAATAGGAAAAATGTGAATAAAATGTATTAGTTCTTATTTTTTTAATTTCTCTGAAAGGTAAGTGTTTAAGACAAAATAGCAACATTGTATTTCCAGCACATGAAGAAGTAAAATGTACAAAAGTACAAGTGAGAAGTGGGAAGAGTTGGGGTATGAATTTATAAAGTCCACAAACTACACACAGAGTGGCAATGTGTTCACTGAAGGCAGATTCAGCTGACTGAGGAACTCAGCAAAGGGTTAAAGCGAACGACAGATTCATAGAACAGATGAAATAATGAAGAACGTTCGACTTGATGCAGAATGAGGGAGCGGGGCAAAGAAACAAAGACCTCTGTCTCAGCCCCAGGGAGAGACTGGAGACTGATCCAGCCAGTCTCTCCCTGGGGCTGAGCAGGATGTTTGTGAGTGTCAATGGCCCAGACCTCCCCCGTCCACCAGAGAGAAGCACACTGAGCCAGGTGTCTTGTCAAAGCAGGAGGAACTCATTTTATTGCATCAGGAGTGGACTTATATAGGTTGGGGTGGTGAGGGATGGGGTGAGGATAGTGAGCCAATGATATAATGCCATCTCAGCAGTTCCTAGGCAGAGGCGATTCTAGGTTGGGCTGAGCTGAGTCACTCATATGCAGAAGTCATGTCTGAAGACAGGTTGCCAAACTCGAGCCCGGGCCTTATGGGGCCCAACATTAATCCAATCACATCAGTGAGCAGAATGACTCCAAGAGCTCAAAGTAGCTAGAAGGAGGATTTCCAGATGCAGTGTGGGCATCTTTATTTGAATGTTTCCCCACATTCATGCGTTAGGGCAGTCATTCCTCAGTGTGGCACTGTTAAGTGGTGGGTATGGACATTGTGGGTGATATTTGGGTCTTGCAAACTCATAAATGCTTGTCATCAGAGAGTGGGTTAGTGATCATGGAGGTCTGACCCTGTCTTTCACATGAACCTGTTTGCCCTTCTGCTGTCTGTCTCAGAGAGAAACAGTACAATGCTGTACCCTGAGGCTTCTTGGCCTTAGAACCATCAGCCCAAAGAAACCTCTGTCTGTTGTGTTACCAGGTCTCAGGTATTCCCCTGTGGCAACACAGAACCACTAGGACAGCAGCAACAAAAAAGTATTTTGAGTGACACTGTTCTAAAGACACCTGAAAACTGAAATGTGTCTTTGGGAACTTAGAAGAAATTGGAGGGGCAAGTTAGAAAAAATAAACTACTGTAAATAGTATTAAGAATGGTACTGGAGACTACTTAAGAAACAGGAAGCCTGGCTGCCCCTCAGCTTCCCCTTCTAGCCCATCTCCATTCCCTGTCTTACCTGCAGACCCAAAGAAACACTTTCTACCTGGGACTCCCAGGGGCCACACTGGGCTGAGACTCAGGTAAGGGAATTTCACATTCCTTCTCTAGCCTGCCTGCAGGAGCCTCTCCTACCCACCTCCATTCCCAGGGTACTCCATCTCTTGGTACAGATTCAGTGTTCCCCTAGCTCTTTCCTGTGGGTCCCTCTCAGTCTTGCCTCCTAGCCTACCTCCATTCTGTTGCGTTACCCTCTGTGGTAGTTTGAATGAGAATGGCTCCCATGGGACTATTTGGGAAGGATTAAGAGGTGTGGCCATGTTAGAGGAGGTGTGTCACTGACAGAGGGCTTTGAGGTTTTGAAATATTTCTGCCATTCAAAAGCCCAGTTAGCCGGGCATGGTGGCACACGCCTTTAATCCCAGCACTCGGAGCAGCAGCGATCTCTGTGAGTTCGACACCACCTGCTACCAAGTGAGCTCTAGGAAAGGCGCAACGCTACACAGAGAAACCCTGTCTCAAAAAAAACAAAAAAAAAAAAAAAAAAAAAAAAAAAAAAAAAAAAAAAAAAGCCAGTTAGTTCTCTCTGTGTGTCTCCTACATGAGGATAAGAATGTAAGCTCTGGAGAATGTAAGCTCTGGGCTACTGCTCCAACAACATGCTCCCTGCAATGATGGCTATGGACCTATCCTGTGAAACTCTATGGAACTGGAAGTCCCCGTTAAACAATTTAATTTATAAGTTACCTTGGTCATAGTGTTTTGACATGGAAATAGAAAAGTCACAAGCACATCTGCTAACATGAAGAAACATTGTCAAGGACCCCACAACACCACACCTGATGAGATTCCAGAGTGGGCAACAGCAGCCAACGAATAGGAACCCATCCAAAAAGATGAGACCAGATATCTACACCAAAAAAACACCCCAAACATCCTAACTCCAGATGCCTAGACCCCTGTGTAAAAACATAAACATGAGCAACCAAGATAACATGTCTCCTCCAGAAGCCAGAAATCCTATTGCAATATGCCCTGAGAAATGCAATCTAGTTGAAGCATAAGACAAAGACTTCAAAATAGCAATTATGAATATGCTCAAGGACCACGAGGAGGATATGAATACATGCTTTAATGAAGACCATGAAAATACAAACAGTTGAATGAAATAATGAAAACATTTCAAGACATGAAAGTGTAATTTAACAAAGAAATACACACACACACACACTGATATAAAACTGGAAATGAAAAACTTTGTGTATCAAACAAAAACCTCAGAGGTCAGTCTCACCAACAGATTAAAAGGCATGGAAGAAATAACTTCAGGTCTTGAAGACAAGTCAGAAGAAATGGATAGCTCAGTCAAAGAAAATGTTAAATCTAAAATAAAATCAAGTGCAAAACATTCAGGAAATCTGGGTCATTATGAGAAGAACAAACATAGTAATAATAGAGATAGAGGAAGAAGAAGAAACCTAGGTCAATGGCACAGAAAATATTTTAAACAAAATTAGAGAAGAAAATTTCCCCTGTCTAAATAAAGAGATGCCTATCTAAGGTACAAGAAGCATATGGAACACCAAATAGACTGGAATAGAAAAATAAAAATAAAAAAAAACCTTTCCCATGATACCTAATAATCAAAATACTAAGTGTGCAGGACAAAGAAAGGATATGAAAAGCTGGAAGGGAAAAAGATTAAGTCACATATAAAGATGGACCCATTAGAATAACACCTATCTTTTCAATGCAGATTCTGAAGGTCAGAAAGACCTGAATGTTCTGCAAACTCTGAGAGATCACCAATGTCAGGCCAGAATACTATACCCAGCAAAACTATCAATCACAAGGGACAGAGAAAGAAAAGCATTCCATGATAAAACTCAATTTAAGCAATTTCTACTTAACAGTCCAGCTCTTACAGAAGGCACTTGAAGAAAAATATCAGTCTGAAAAGGTGAATAAAACCCAGGAGTACACAAAGAATCAATAAAACAAGAACAGTAAATCAGAAGGAGGAGGGACCCACACCACCACAACAAAATAACAGGAGTTAAGAAACATTGCTTATCAATAACTCTCGATGTTAAATGGTCTTAATTCTTGAATACAAAGACATAGACTATCAGATTGGATTAGAAAACAGGATCCATATTACTGCTGCAGCCAAGAAACACACCTTACCAGCAAGGATAAACAAAAGGATAGAAAAAGATATTCAAAGCAAATTGACCCAAGAAGTAAGCAGCTGTCACTATTTTAGTATCTGACAAAATAGACTTAAACTAAAACTAATCAGAAGAGATAGGGTAGGACACTACATACCTATCAAAGGAAAAACTCCTCCAAGAGGATATTATATATCTAAATGTTTGAGCACCCAGGTTCATAAAAGAAGCACCACTACAGCTTAAATGATCACATATTGACTCCCACAAAGTGATAGTGGATGACTTTAATACCCTACTCTTGCCAGTAGACAGGCCATCCAGACAAAAATTAAACAGAGAAATGCTGGAGTCAAATAACACATAAATCAGACAGATCTAACAGACATCTACAGAGCATTTCACCCAAACACTAGAGGATATATTTTCTTCTCAGCAGGCCACAAAACTTTTGCCAAAATTGATCACATGGCCCTCCTTGCTAAATATAAACAAACAAACAAACAAATAAAAGAAGCTATTTGCAGTTGATACCTGCTGGGATAGGAAAAATCAGGTTTTTTCAATGGAGTGTACTGGGTATGTCAACCACCCTCCAGGGCAGGCCCCATGCTCATGGTTAACAGACAACAAATTCCAGTTTTGTTTTGTTTCATGGACTTTTTGTTTTGTTTTGACATTGTTGGGGTTATTGGTTCTCTGCTTGTTTGTTCTGATTTTCATTGTTGTGGTTTTTGTGGGCTTTTTAAAGAGAGAGAGAGAACTATAGTTGGGTGGGTAGGGAGGTGGGAGGTTCTGGGAGGAGTTGGGGAAGGGGGAAACATCATCAAATATATTATATAAAAAAAATTAAATAAATATATTTAAAAGTTAAAAGAAAAAAGAGTGGGTCTGGCAAAATGGCTCGGTAGATAAAGGTCTTGGCATGAAAGGCCAACGACATGAGTTCAATCCCTGTATCCCAAGGTGAAAACAGAGAGCTGAAGTTGCTCTCTGACCTCCGTATGCATTCTGTGGCATGTGTGGGCCCACACGTGTATGCCATACACACATAACAACAGCAACAATAGTAATTTTAAAAGACAAAGAAAGCAAGATGACCACAAAAAAATTCAGAACTTGCTAGCGAGTGCTTAAGTCATCAACCAGAATGCTGATGGCAATATCTAGAGCTCTCTGATGGAAACTAGGACCACCCTCCTGAGAACCGGAGCTAAGGCCATCTGTGCTCTTCAGTCGCAAGGAGTATGGCAGCTCTGTGCGCATGGCCTAGGGCTTTGGAAAAGGTGAACGATGTAAGTGATGGAGTAGGATTTCCACAGGAAATAACATAGCGTCTGCGTTTCTGCATGGTTACTTCTACCTCTGCTGACACGAGGAAGAAAACCATGACTTAGAGGCAGATTTTGTAATTAAAAGGGAAACAGAGTGTGAAGATTTGGAAAATTTGCAGCCTAGCCAGAAAACTATAACAAAGCATGTTTGGCAGCAAATTCTGAGAAACTTTAAGAAATCAGTGCAAATAGAAAAGAACCGAGTGCTATAGGAGCATCTCTGAGCTTAGTCTCTTCCACCATAGTCCCAGAACTAAAGGAGGAAAATCTAAGGATATTATCAAGGATGTATGCCCAAGGCCACTTTGGGATTCTGCTCTCCGCATCCCAGGGCAGCATTCACCGGCTGTTCCAGCAAAGGCTCAAGCATCCCCAGGTGTGGCCCAAACAAATGAACCCCAGCAGCGTCCACATGGTGCTCATTCTTCAGGCACACAGAAGGACTTCAGAGTGGGGTGTGACTCTTCCACCTGGACCTCAAAGGCTGCTACAGAAACCCCAGGAGGCCATGTAGAGATCTGTCACCAGCAGGAATCACAGCAGGCAATGCTTACCAGGCCAACGCCCCATGGAGCTGTGGGAGTGGAATCACTGTGCATGGGACCTCAGAATAATGGCGCTCCTGGCAGCAGGCAGCACTCACCTGGGAAGACCACAAACACCAGTGTGAAACTCCAGTTCAGGGGAACGGACATGGGACCTGAATCCAGTCCAGCTAGAGAACAGGGCTGCCCAGGACTTCGGGGACACAACTCTCCTGAGTATGTCTAGGAAGAAGCACATGGAACGGAAGATTATTCTGGAGTTTCACAACTCACTGTCTCCCCTCTTGGTTTTCAATCTTCTTCAAGGTCCCTTCTCTATTAGTTCACCCTTTTGGAATATGTCCCCCATTGCATATTAGAGCAGGTTCTTCTCTCTCTCTCTCTCTCTCTCCTCCTCTCTCCTCTCTCTCTCTCTCTCTCCCTCCCTCCCTCCCTCCCTCCTCCCTCCCTCCCTCCCTCCCTCCCTCTCTCCCTCCCTCCCTCCCTCTCTGTGTATATATGTTGTGTATATGGTATGCAGTATGCAGTGTAGTACATGTTGTGTGTGGTGCATACATGAGTGTATAGGTGTGCATACCTGTGTGCACTCATGTGAAAACCAAAACAGAACATCAGATATCTTCCTCTATGGCATTCTACTTTATTGCCTTGAGACAGGGTGACTTATTTTGATTTTCAACTGGAAGGCACTTGCCTTCAGTCTCAGATGAGAATTGGGAGTTGATATTAGAATGATTTAAGATTTTTGAAATAACTGGAATGACGTGAGTTATTTTGTATCGTGAAAAGGACATGGATTTGAGAGCCGAGGACAGTATGCTATGGGTTGAGTGTGTCTCACAGAAGCACATGAGTTAGAAACTTAATTCCTCAGTGTGAGGTCAGGAGAAGGTGTTTGGACTATGGGGGCATCAATGGTTGCATCCCGGAAATGGGTTTGCTGTGACATCACGGGAGGTTCCTCTCCTTTTAGCTATTTCACTCACATCCTGTTTGTACTTCCACTTCCTGCTGTGAGTTGACACAGCATGTGCTACCATCATGCTCTGTGGTTTCCCAACTTTGAGACATAAAAGAAAAAGCAAGGCTCTACTATTTATAAACTACCCAGTCTCGAGTATTCTGTTCTAGTGGAAGAGGGGGAATGTCCCAACTGTATGCACTCAACAAGAAGCCTGTTTTAAAGACACACGTAGGTTAAATGCCGAGTAGTAAAAGGCGTATTATACAAATGCTAAGCAAACAACAAGATTTTAGTTTTAGACAAAGTAGACTTCAGAAGAAGGGATGTTATCCGGAATGATGGGGAACACTGTATGTTGGTAAATGGATCAAGTTTTTAAGAGGACAGAACTAAATATGTTAGCTCTTAACCCCAGGGCTTCAAAATGAATGACACCAAGGCTGTCAGTACCAACAGAGTCACTTTATTTCAAACCCAAGAAAGATGGAACCAGGAGGCCATGAAGTTGTCTTCATGTGTAGGAACATGGTCCATTAACGAAACCGTGTGAGAACTCTGAGAGCTTGTGAGAAAACCCTAAGAAAACAAGACGAGAGTCTTGTGACTTAAGTTACTTCACAACACGGGTTATCCTTGGAGTGTGCTTTCATGTCCTTCCCAGGCGTAGCAAATAGGAGTGAGGTTTGCTTCAGATTGCCCATTGTCACTTATCTCTGTCAACCAGAAAATTCAACCAAGCAAGACTTGTTCTTGTGATTGTATACAGTTGGAACTCATGTGAACGTCACTCATGTGATCTTATTGAACTGCCTGAATACAAACTGTCTGATGCTCTAAATAAAGTTGTCTGTTGCATGAGACTTTAGTCTGCCTCATTGTTAAGCTCCATTTTTCCAGGTCCCACCTCCTCTAGAGCAGTGACACTTATGTTTGCAACACAAGGATTCTGAACGTGCCAACAATTCTGACACGCCAGTTCTCTGAAGGACGTCTTCCTGAAAACCAATAACAAGCCACATAGTTTCACTCTTGAAAACAAGGTTGGTTGCCCCAACTGCACAGGATGTGCTTGATCACATATAGGCGGGAGGTACTGGGGCAGGAAGTCTGTCAGGACCTGTGCTTGCCCCCAATTGGGTAAAGGCAGGAAGTATGTAGCCTTGTGGGTTCATACTTTATAAGCACTAGACTAACATAATTAGTGGCCAGTCTCTGGCAATCTTGGAAATGGGCCTGGCCAGTGTCCATCATCCTGGCCAGTATTTAATAAAGCTTGCTTTAAATTTAGCTCAAAATATTGTGGTAGTGCTCTTGTTCTTGACAGGTGGGATTAACATATGATACTCTTCCCAGGCTCTTCAGGTACCCCCACACATGTGGCATACACACACACACACACACACACACACACACACACACACACACAAATTTGAAACAAAGAAATTACCAAGAGATTCTGGGTCCAGACAGATGGCTCAGCAGTTAAAAGTATCAGCTGTTCTTACAGACCCAGGTTCAATTCCACATGGCAGCCCACAACCATCCATAACTCCAGTTCCAGGGGATCCAATCCTCTTTTCTGACCTCCTCCAGCATCAGGCACACATGCACCATACAAACACATATGTAGGCAAAACATCCATACACATAAAAATAAAAATATATATATTTAAAATAAACAAAATACTGATTTTAAAAATTCTAGAAAAATTAAACCATGTTTACCTACAGAAAGTTTCTGTATAAGATTCCAGGAAGTGGGGGGGGGGCGAGAAAGAAGACAGCTATTGGACATTTCCTCTATGTATGTAAAGGCTTTGCCTTGCCTCAGTCCTCTGGGTTATCTGTGGTTCACAGTAGCACACACACACCCCAGATCGCAACCCCTTATTATTCTTCAACAGCTATGTTTTTGAGAGTCAGTCTCTGTTATCCAAAGAAGTCTCTGAAAGGAGAAACACACAATTATAGGCCGAGACTTCAGCATTCCTCTCTGAGTAACTGAGAGAAGATAAAAATCATTAAGGTTGGATAGAGGTGCAATCAACTGCGTATCAACCAGCTTGTCAAGCCTCAGTCATGGAATACCCAGCAATGGCAAACGGCTCATTATTCTCATTGGGACATTTCCAAAGCAGGCAGCTTTGTGTTCTACAAACTTGGCTAATTATAAAACTAGAGGATGGAGGGATAGCTCAGAGGTTCGGAGCACTGGCTGCCCTTACAGAGAACTAGGTTTCAGGTCTCAGTCCCCACGTGGCAACTCACAACCATCTGTAACTCTTTCCAGAGGAACTCTTCTGCCCTCTGCAGGCACCAGGAATCCACCCTCATTAAACAAAACATAAAATAATAAATCTTTAAAAACTAATGATAATTATAAGATACCGGGTAGTGATGGTACATGCCTTTAATCCCAGCACTCAGGAAGCAGAGTCAGGCAGATCTCTGTGAGTTCTAGGCCAGCCTGGTCTACAGAGCAAGTCCTAGGACAGCCAAGGCTACATAGAGAAATCCTGTCTCAAAAATGCTAATAATAAATCATATAATTTTTATTATTTTATTTCTAGATATTATTATTATAATACAAAAGAAATTACTCAGAGTATACTCTGGCCCTTTGAAGGGTTTTTAGAATATTTGAAACTTAAAAACCTCCTCAAGTATTTGAAAATTTAACAGTAGTCTCATACATAAACATGACTCAAAGAAGGATGCTCAGAGAAAAATTGGTTCTGAATTGAATGATAATGAGAATAAAATAATCTGTGAGATGTAGCTAAAATATCACTTTATATATGTATTATATATAAATTGATGTTACTAGATTAGAGATGAAAAAATAGTAATCAGGCGCCGGGCGGTGGTGCGACGCCTTTAATCCCAGCACTCGGAAGGCAGAGGCAGGCGGATCTCTGTGAGTCGAGCAGCTGGCTACAAGCGAGCTCCAGAAAGCGCAAAGCTACACAGAGAAACCTGTTCGAAAAAAAAAAAAAAAAAAAAAAAAAAAAAAAAAAAATAGTAATCAAAAGCTCTACCATAAGCAGCAGGGGAAATGTTTCTCTTGTTTTGCTTGTTTGTGTTTTGTGGCTTCAGGAATGAACCCCAGGGCCACCTCCAGCTGAACAAGCACTCTGCCCTTGAACTGTGTCCCTGGCCCGAGGCAAAGGAGTTCATTCCAAATAAACAGGAGGAGAGAAAAATGAGCAGAGATTAGTAAGGAACCAATAACAGGGAAAGAATAAGAGGAGAAAAATCCACTAATCTCAAATCTAGCTCTTTGAAAAGACCAATAAAACTGATAAACGTCCATTCTAAATGACCAAGCGGGAAGTCGCAAATCAGTAGCAGGAGCCAAGCGAGAACATCTCACAGAACGTCAGCCAATGGCGGAGTGTGGATGCCATGAAGGGAATAAATCCACAGGCCCAAAGAAAATGGATAATGTCTTTCAAAATGATCAAAACCAGTCCAAAGAGTATAAAAAGTTTACACATAATATATAATGCAGAAACTAAATAGCTTTCTATAAATAATACTTCCAAACAGCTTTATAGTGCACCCCTTTAATTAAGACATAAAGAAACAAAAACTTGTGTTCCCAATAACACATTTTGACAATGTTGTGTTTATCCCAGGAATGCAGGTTTGGTTTAACACTAAAAACTAGTCGATGTGATCCACCACACTGATAAAATAGAAAATATTTCTCACCTAGATACAGAAACAGCATTTGCCAAAATTTGACATTTAGTCATGATGAAACAGTTTTAGCCACAGAAAAGTTTTTCAGCCTCAATGCATCTGAGAAACAGCATGGGAAGAGTCCTGCGTAACTGTGAACGTCTTGCTTTTTTTCTCAGAGAGGAACGAGAGAAGGTTATTTGTATTTGCCATTTCTGCTTAGTGTCCTGGAGGCTATTTATGCCAGTACAAAGAGGTAAGGAGGAAATGCATAGAGATCATAAAAGAATAAGGAAAAGTAACTTTCCGTGTGTGTGTGTGTGTGTGTGTGTGTGTGTGTGTGTGTGTGTGTGTGTCTATAAACGTGTGTATGTGATACACATGCACGAAGTTTGCTCACCAGCATGTAGAGGCCAGAGCAGGATGTCAAGAGTCTGCCTTATTGCTTTGAGCTGTAAGATCTCTCAGTGAACCAGAAGTCTGATTGGTTTTGTCTGGATTGGCTGGTGAGGAAGTTCTTAGGACCTCTTGAATCTGTTATCCCCAAGGCCAAAGTAACAGGGACATGCAACTATACCCAGTTTTTTTTTTTTTTTTTTTTTTTATGTGAGCACAGGGGATTTGAACCCAGGTTTTCAATCAGAACAAGTGTTCTTACACACTGAACCATCTCTCCAGCCCAAAACAATTTTTTTTCATACTGTATAATTTCATGTCTAGAAACCTAAAGAAATTCCCAAAAGACACTACCAGAAGTAGGAAGTGAGTATTGCGAGGTGATCTCACAGAGATTAAAATACAAATGTCAGATGTACTTATAGCCCAGAATTTTTTTTCCAGAAATTGATAAGTCCATTCCAAATATCATAGGAAAACCTAAATTACAAAGAATATCAAAAGCACTTGTGAATAATTATACTATAATTTGCTACATAGCTACAGGTATGGTTCTGGCCAGCACATATATGGCACCAAATACAGTCTGGAGAAAGGCATATATATTCAGTGGTCAATGGTGACAAGACAGGGCTGGGGAAAGAACTCAGCGGTGAGGTGCTTGCCTGGCCTGTGCAAAGCCCTGTGTTTCACCTGGCACCATGTCCTCCCAAAAATTAGTTATTAATAAAAATTAAAAAGGCACCAATTCAAATGGGAAACAATATTTATTCTGATGAACAGTGTAGTAGAAATGGGATATCCATTTATATGGTGGCCTGGGGGGCCAGCCTCCAGCAGTCCAGGGCTCTAAAGGGATCCATGGATCGGCTTACTAGACTTTTCTATCTGAGGGGGTTAGGGAAAGAGATACACTTTCTTTTGATAATTTCCTTCATTATTTTCTATTCTTCATTCTGTGTTTTATACTTTCTTTTCTTATCTCTATCTAGAAATGTCCCTCTGTCTCTCTTGATATTTTCCTTCTCCTTCTAACTCTCTTAATGTTCTCCTAAGTCTCTCATTCTTGATATTTTCCTTCAACTCTATCTTTATTCTTGATGGTTCCCTTCCAGTTCCTTCTAACTCTCTCATTCTTGATGTTTTCCTTCTAACTCATTTTTACTCTACCCTTATTCTTTCTCTTATAGCTTATATACCCCAGCAAAATCTTTCAGGCAATATAAAAATTATAATGTGGTTTGTAGATGGAAATTTCTCCAGTCCAGCCTGGTCCCACATGGTCCTGCAGTCTGGACAGATCTCTCCCACCCGAGGTCCCACAGCCGCTTATAAAATAATCACTCAGAGACTTAATATTAATTACAAGCTATATAGCCTATGGCTTCAGCTTCTTTGTATCTAGTTCTTTCATCTAAAATTAACCCATTCCTATAAATCTATATGTTGCCACATGGCCATAGCGTTACCAGTCTGCTGACATCTTGGTGCTCCTTTGGTGGTGGGCTCGAGTCTCCTCGACTCCTCCTTTCTTCTCTCACTATGTTTTAGGCTCCATCCTGCCCTGCCATAGGCTAATGCAGCTTTATTTATTATTCAATGGAAGCCACACATATTCACGGCATACAGAAAGTCATCCCACAGCAGTGGTTGCATTCTATTTTTCAAGTGAATGATTACAATGAATACAAGTTAAAAAAAAAACAGCATGTTTTCCATATCCTTTACATGATTAAACATTTTATGTATTACAGGTGAAAAACAAATTATCCCAAGAGCCCATGTAAGTTCATACTCAAGCAATTTGTTATAGATTAACACAGTGTAAGCAGGCAAGAAATTCTTTTACTGGCAGGCTGCATTTTGCAGCTACAAAGAAAGGACCAATTACTTTATTACTTATCTTGAAAGATAATCTTATAAGGAATCTTAAAGGAATCACAAACTTAAACTTTTATGTATGAAAAAGAAACAGTCAGCTCTACTTTAAATCTTTAGGGTGCATACCCACTTATCAATCTTTTTTTTTTATTTCAGGAGGTTGAGGGCAAAAATGGGTACAAGGAATTAATCACCTGTGGTCATCAACCAATCCCAGCAAGAAAGGCATGTCAGCTAGTGATAATTGGGCTTCTGTGTTCTTGTTTCCTGATCTTAACAAGTTCCTCACTCAACTATGTGCCTTTCTGAAACTTTAGATTATCTTCTTGGGTTTTTCACCTCAAAGCTATTCAACAAAAACATCTTAGTCTAACTTTAAGTTATTTTCAAAACTTTGTTTGAAATATGATGTACCCACTAAGATTAAAAGAATTTGAGCCAGCCTGGCTCCTGGGACTCCATTGTTTTCTGTTTGTTTGCTTGTTTGTTTTGTTTTTGTTTTTGAGAAACAGGTGGATTTCTGTGAGTTTGAGGCTAGCCTAGTCTATAGATCAAGCTCCAGGACAGGCTCCAAAGCTACAGGGAAACCCTGCCTTGAAAAAAAAATCAATTTTTTTAAATCATTAAGCTAGGCCGCAGTCTATACAGCTCATAAATAGAAACTCATGTGTTCTAGCTGTGTGTTTTATTTTTATCATCAAAACTTTATTTAAACTAACATTATTATTATCAATTAAACAGTACAGCTTAAGAAGAAATCATCTTCATAATAATTCACAGGTAAAAATGTCCAGCAGGATGGGATGTTTCCATGAGATAAACACACTACATTCTAGGCAGTGAGGATTTCCTCACACCCATTCACACCATGCCAAATACTAGAGAAAGATGGCAGCAGCAAACATGTAAAGGCACAGCAAGATTCACCCTCAGGGATTTTCCTCTTGGTGGCTGACACCTGAACCTCAATTGCAACCTGCTGTTCCTCTGACATGACCACCAGCACATTTATAAGAAAATGGTTCTGGGTCCTTTATCATGCCATTTGTAAAAATCATCTTAAAATGAACTGTATATCTGAACATAAAAATTAAGACTATATAACTCAAACATTCGTAGTTCTAGAAAAGGCAGCTGTTGTATGATATTTTGTTTGTGCTCTGACAAATAAAGCTTGGCTGGAGATCTATGGTGATATTTTATTTGTACTGAAATGTGATTTTATTTGTATGTTAATAAATAAAGTTGCCTGGGGGTCAGAGCTAATAGCAAGCCATAGCAGAAGCTGGGCGGTGGTGGTGCATGCCTTTAATATCAGCACTTGGGAGGCAAAGCTAGGTGGATCTATCTCTGTGTGTTCAAGGATACAGCCAGCATGGAGACACATGCCTTTAATCTCAATACCAACCTTAGAAAGCCTGGAGGTCTGTATAGACAGGCAGTGACGAGGAGGTCATGTGGTTGGGTTTACAACCAATGAAAAGGCAGAACAGAAAGTCAATAAAAGGACAGACACACAGGAAGTAGGTCTCTTTGATGAGGGGAAGGACAGCAGCACCAGGAAGGGTAAGAAAAGGTTTTTAGCTTTTAGCTATTGCTCTGACCTCTTGGGCTTTTAACTCTGCAATTGGCTCTGTGTTTCTTATTTAATAAGACTGTTCATCTACAGAGATCAGAGGGCAGAGCTAGCCACTAGTTAACCATAGAGGCCAGGTAGTGGTGGCACACACCTGTAATCCCAGCACTTTGAAGGAAGAAGCAGAGAGATCAGGAGTTCAAGGCCACCCTGGGCTACACGAGACTGAACCAGTCTAAAAGAGAAACAGCCAGGTGGTTGAGGCTCACACTTTTAATCCCAGAACTTGGGAGTCTTATGCCTTTGATCTCAGAAGTAGGGAGGTGAAGACAAGAATATAAGGCAGGTAGAGACAAGATCCACCCATTCAGTCTGGATTTGTAGAGACAGGATCTCACCCATTGGGTCTGAGATTTCATAGAGAAGTAAGAAGTCTCTGATAGCTGCTGTTCTGCTTCTCTGATCTTTCAGCTTTCACCCTTGCTCGATATCTGACTGTAGATGTATCCAACAGTCTTATTAAATAAGAAACACAGAAACAATGTAAAAGAGAAAGCCGAGAGGTCAGAGCTCAGAGCTAAAATCTCACCTTTCCTCCTGCGGTGTCCCAGCTTCCCGAAAGAGAGCTATATCCTGTCTGTTCATCTATTTATAGTATTTTGTTCTGCCTTCTCATTGGTTGTAAACCCAAACACGTGACTGCCTCATCACTGTCTGAATGTACAGCCCCCTAGGTCTTAAAGGCATATGTCTCCAATGCTGACTGTATCCCTGAACACACAGAGATCTATGGAATTAAAGGCGTGTACCACCACCGACACACTCTTGCTATGGCTCTAATAGCTCTGACCCCTGGGCAACTTTATTTATTAACTGACTCCAGGTTTTTATTGTTAAAACAATTAGGATTGTACTTCAGGCAGCAATTTCTTAGGACATAAAATGTATAAGCCACAAAAGAAAAAAGATGATGAGTAGACTTCCAAAATAATGTACTATGCTTTTTTTAGGATGGGCTGGCAGGACATGTGAGCTGTAATAGACATATCTGACAAGGGTATCATTTCCAGAAAAAATATAAAGAACTCTTTATATCAATAAGAAGATAATCAACCCAATTTTTTATCTTCTAACTTTTCAGTCTTTAGATTTTCTGCAACTTATATTTGTGTGTGAGCATGTTCATGTGTGTACGTATATATTTACATGTGTGCATCTGTGCATGCACAGAGCCCAGAGAGGACATCTGTTTTGGTGTGGCTGGAGTTACAGGTTTTGCACACCACTCACCTTGTTACTTGGGTTCTGGGATCTGAACTGGTCTTCATGACTTCATAGCAAGGGTTCGTAACCACTGAGCCATTTCTTCAGCCCCCAATTTACAATTTTACCCATGTGCATAAATGTCTGCCTACCTGAATGGATGTATGTGTGCCCTGTGTGTGCCTGGTACCTGAAGAAGACAGAAAGGGGCATCAGGTTTCCTGGAACTGGAGTTAAAAGTGGATGTGAGCCACCATGCGGGGGCTGGAAACTAAATCTGGGTCCTCTGCAAGAGCAGCCAGTGCTCCAAGCCACTGACCCATCTCCCAACTTTTAAAGTTAACTTAAAAGTAATACCTATATGTTATTATATTGTTTTTGTTTGTCTTTCTGTTTACCCAGACAATATTCTTTGGGGATATTTTGCAGGTGTGGTAAATTTACTTACAAAAGCTCAAGTAGAAATGTTTTATCCATTGAGAAACTGAATTTTAAATAGTGCTTTTGAATATACCTTCTTCATTGTACATATTCGTTGTACATGGTGTGGTGTCACACAAGGACATTTTCATACAACTATCTACGACATGTTGTATTTCCCCCATACTTCACACCCTGCCCCTTCTCTCCCTCCCACTCGCCCTCATTGTTCCTTTGAATACTCCACTTCTAACTTTATGTCACATATCCATGCATGATCTTATGGATCTATATAAAAATCTAGGCCCAAAAGAATTTATAATTTCTATTACATTTTTATGTATTTATTTTGTGGGAGGGGCACACATGCCATGGCACTTGGGAGGTGGTCAGAGTACAACTTCCTGGAGTCTGTTCTCTCCTTCTACTATGTGAGTCCGGGGGAATCGAACTCAGGCCATCAAGCTTGGTGGTAGACTACTTCACCCATGAAGCCATTTCATTGTTCCCCAAACTATTTTTTAAATGAGCAACTACTTCTTATGTGAAAATACACAGACAGTCAATAAATACACAGGAGTCGTTAAATATTATTAGTTATCACAGAAACCTCTGCACATCAAGAAAATGATGAAATTAGGGAGAAAAGTGACAATACAAAGCACTATTGATGCCTCAGTCATTTCAGAGTGTGGAGGTTTCATGTATAATAATCTGACAACTGTTATCCACATGTCTTCTTAGATCTATTCCCAGCCATGTTCACAGGAGCAATGAGAACATGTCTCCCAAAAGACAGAAACGTTCACAGCAGCTTTATTTCTAATAGCATCAAGCTGGTGTTTGTTAGATCAATAGACGATCAGATAAGCACTTATTACATACAGTGGGACACAGCTTAGCTATAGGAGAGGGCAGCCTGGATTCACAAAACAACGTAGACACATCTCAAAAACCAGCTGAACCAAGGGAACCAGACACAAAAGAGCACATACTATATGCTTCTCATTTATACGATGCTTTAGGATAGACAACACTAATCCATGCTGACAGCAAACGCAGCTTGAGCGTCTAGAGCCACGGATGGAGGAGACGGATGGCGTAGGAACAGATAGGATGTTTGGGGGTGGCAGAAATATTTTGTCTCAGTTGTGGAGCAAGGAATTTCCAAGTTGGCACTCCAGCCAGGGGTGGGACCGCAGCTCTGAGATCTCCTGATCCTCAAATTCAAAGGCCTCCAAGGCCTAAAGTTCACTATTTTGAATGTTGCTGCTATCAAGTCCTCCATTACATGTTAAGAAAGCAGGATAAGAGACCGAAGAGATGTCTCAGCTCATTCACTCCACATGAGGATCAGAGTTCAGATGCCAGCACCCATGTAACAAGCAGGGGCCTCCCACAAAATGCCTGCAACTCCAGCCTAAAGCACTCTGCCTGCCTCTTTGGGCTCTGCATGCACAGTCCCCACAGAATGCCCCCCTACACACACACACACACACACACACACACACACACACACACACACACAGGCACACACAAATACATAAATAAATGAATTAAACCTTTAGAAACAGAAAGGCTGTCAAGGTATTGACTCACAGTGAAGCCTCATGGGGGCTGTGGACAGTGTCAATCACGGTGTCTCTTGAATGAATAATTAAGACAGTGGTTCTCAACCTTCCTAATGCTGCAGTCCTTTAATACAGTTCCTCATGTTGTGAGTCCTGACCATAAAATGATTTCGTTGCTACTTTATAACTGTAATATTCCAACTGTTATGAATTGTAACATAATTAGCTGATATGTAGGATATCTGCTATGTGACCCCTGTGAAAGGGTCATCCAACCCACAAAGGGGTCATGACCCACAGATTGAGAACCACTCAAGTAAGACAAAAGAAAAAGAAGGCTATTCCCAGAGGGAGCATTAGACATCTAGAACATGGACATGCAAGAATTCAGAAAGCCAAGGGAGGAGAGGAGTGGCTTTGTGGAAAGCCAGAACGTGTCTCGTGGCTCTTAGAGCAAGCCCAGGCTATGAAGAACCTAGGCTGTGTAAACACTTAGAAACTCGGTCAGTGTCCTTCATCCACTTCACTGGGCCAGGCAGACGGAGCCGTGGTCACTATGGCAGATTCTCTTGGGAGGATAATTTCATTTCCCACGCACCTGCAACTTCAGTGAGTGAGGCACATCCCCAGGCAGGGCTGGCCTGGCAAGCACAGCTTCGCTTTCACTGGGAACTCCTGCAGAGCAGCTGGCCTTGCCTGGGACATGCAGACACATTTCCTTTGGCCCCACATACTTCTTGATTCTCAACAAAGAGGCAAATGCACATCCCAAATCAATTCATCAGCTTCTCAATGACAGCCAACAAAGACATTCTCAACATGGCTTGACTTAGCTCAGGCAACCCTTGCTACATCCACACCCTTCGTGGGCTCATCTGTGACCCATCTGTGGCTGAAAAATTCGTAGAGCACAGTGTGTCACACATGCCCATATATTCATTTCAGAGCTCAAGCTGGAAGTCATGCTTTCGTCCAAGCTTCATGGGAGTATGAGGAACAGGCTGTGTTGGCTCCCTCACTTCATTAAGGATTCCACGCTGTGGTTCCCTGGAAAAATAACAACTGTTGAGCAATAACAAAACAACCAAAGGTCCATCCGGATGAGCAAACCAGTGTGATAAGGGAGATCATTAGCATAATTAAAGCACAAAGGCTGCAAAGGACCGATGGAGACTTTACCTTCAACTGCAAGAACACAGCAGACAACCCAGAGATGTTCTGAGGTGGGCACTGCAGTGGTCGCCAGGGCTTAAAACGGTTCCGCTACTTTCAGGGAAGTCAAATCCTAGATCCAGCATGTTGGATGGACACACCATTGTTTGCCATACTAAAGGTAACAGTATTGCAGAGGAACTACTAGGATTCCCCAAATTAACTCTTTTAGAAGTAGGTATGGAATAGCCATGCATGTATTAAGGTATTTTCCCCCTACTTCCTGGTGGCAGTTAGATATGATAGGATAAAAGGGTAGATTATTGAGTCTAGTTTTAAAGAGCAACAACTTGTTTGAAATGTTTTACATTGCTATGGATTTTAGTTTATTGATACAAATTTAAAGTTAATTTTGTTATACTGTATATATATGTTTACTCTTGTTTAAATGATTATGTTTATGCAACTCATTTAAAATTGTAATGTATAATTAAGAAATACAGATTAATAATTAGTCATCTATGATAATCAAACTTATAGTCATGTTAGTTAGGTTTTCTAGGTATACAGAGATATATTTCAATTAGGTAGGTAATCTTCAAACACTTTAAAGATGTACAGAATATGGCATTTAAAATGTTTTAAAAACTTAGACTTTGCTGGACATTGAGACATGTTTGCTCCTTGCAGCACCAATCTACTTCAGAGAAAATGATGGGCATCAAAGAAACTCCATATGGAGTTTGCTTTCTTTGCGCCCAAATTTAACCACTGAGCAAAAAGGTACTTTTGCCTTGCTTGCTTGACAGGATGTTGTATGAACTGGACATGCAGGAAAGTGAACACTAAACTTTGCAAGGTGAGATGGTTCTTCAAGTTCCTGCTTTGCAGAAGAAACTGCCAGACATTCTGCAAGACACAGGAAGAAGTGATTGATGAACTTTGCCAATAGGTGAGACAATCCTTAAAACTTCCTGCTTAACTGAAAGCTATTCCAGAGACTCTAGGCCTATAGGCTGAAGATAGATGCCCCAACGTTACAGAGGAACTTTGGATGACTGGCCAGGCAGCCAGCTGTCTCTGTCATTTCTAGAATTATAGAAGTTGCTTGCCATGAACTTTCTGTTACTCAGGTAATATTATAGTTGAAGACTAGATAGTTATAATTATCATTTCCCTTAGTCATGATAAAAGATAAATTAGATATGAAACTTTAGACTCACAAATATAGGGTAGACTATTTTCTTTAATTTTGTCAAATACAAATAGGCTAGATATTGTAACTGTAATTCTTGCTTGATAACTGTTCTATTATATGTAATTTTACTATGTTAAAATTAAAACCTTCCTTTTTGATTAGGCAGAAAAGAGCAAGTGCTGTGGGATGTCTTTCTGTATGCTGGGAATATGTGTTGCTCTGACTGGTTGATAAATAAAGCTGTTTGGCCAATGGTGAGGCAGAATAAAGTTAAGCAGTACATTTGAACTAGAGAAAGAGGAGAACAAAGGAGAGTGGGGCAGATGCTGCCAGCCGCCGCCAGGAGAAGCAAGATGTAAAAGCACCGGTAATCCACGAAGCCATGTGGCAATGCATAGATTAATAGAAATGGGCTGAGTTAAGTTGTAAGAGCAAGCTAGTGAAAAGCCTGAGCCATTGGGCCACACAGTTTGTAAATAACGTAAGCCTCCGTGTGTTTACTTGGGTCCGAGTGGCTGCAGAACCTGGTGGGACACAGGAAAACTTCTGACTACAGGCAGTTTGTGTGCACCCACCACACTTAGAGAAAGTGATGGCCAGGTTCAGACTGATGATGAACAACCTGCTTTTTCCTCCCAGCTCTGCCACAGAGGGGTCACATGACACCAGACAAGTCACTTATCCTTTCTAAGCTTTATAAATGGTGAGACCACGTGGCCTGTCCATGGTTCCTTTAAGATGCTGCTGTGCGGTTTTCAGTCTTTCCCACCGAATGGTTCCTTCACTCACTGCTCCAGAAGTTGTTGCCGAGGATCACACTCAGAGTTTCGTGGTCAATTTTATTGACCAAGTGAATGGTGATCTATATGGGCAGCTTCCCCATCTCGTCCTGCACACTGCCATCTCCATGAGCTGCTATTGCACCTCACCAAACAGCGGTGTTAAAACTCAACTGTGCCCAGTAAATCAGTCCACGTTCAGAGCTTTGGATGTGTCCAGCATCAAAGTAAGCAGGTGCTTTAAAAAGTGACCAAAGGTATGTGACAAAAATATCTGCCAATAACAACCCAACTCTTTCATCTTCCTCATCTGTGACACTACACAGGTACTTGGTAAGTACATCAACTTAAGTCCAATCAGGAGACAGAAACCTTATAGTAACTGAAATAAGGAAAGCTTAATGTGTAAAAAAAAAAGTAAGGTATGATAAAATGGCAACTATGGGGGAACTTTTGGGGATACTGTAGAGTTAAAGGGAAGATCTCTCTCCTCCAGGCAGGGGTTCAAGCCAGGTTGGAGGAGGTGCAGTTGAGGTCTATCGAGTGGATGAGAAGTTTATTGATATGTTCAGGCCAGAGCCAGTCAACAGCTCCCTAACAAGCAGAGTCACAGCCAGTGTCCAGGTGTGTAGAAAATACTGATTTGGGTGGAAGATGTGGCATGGCGCAGGTGTCTATTAGGCAATATATGAGGAGAAAGGAGGAAGGTCCCAGTTAGTGAGGAGAGGAGTGGGATGTAGAGGGACTGGAAGTCCTGCCCAGCATCTGTGTCGGGAGAGCCTGGAAAGGGGCTCTCTAGTCTGGGCCAGGCTTGCAAGTTCATGAATGGACTGTGTGCTCTGGACACAGGGATGGGGCAGATTCTCATACCTTTACCAGTCACTGGCAGTGAGTTGCTGGAACATACCGAATGGCCCCGCCACCAGCGTGGTGCCTCCAACACTTTCCATTGAGAAAGTTTACTATAGGGACCACGCGACATAGAAGGGCTAACCAGGGTTTCCGCCGTTAGGCAGAGCAAGTACTTGGAGTCTATTCACACGAGGCAAATATTAATTGGCACCGTATCAAAAGAGCCCTAATCTGAGTATCAGAAATTTGGAATCCTAGTCTGAAGTGAGCTGGGTGGTTTTTAGGAAACTTGATTTGGTCATCTAGAAAATAGAAACCACACACTCGACTTTCTAGAGAATTCTGAGAGGATCCAGGGAGCACAGGTATATGAAAGGTCTTTACGAGCATTCAAGCGCTACGCATTTTCAACAGCCCCTTACTTGATGAAGGTGTATCCAGTGTCACACACACTGCCCACTCGGGGTGGGTGGTGTTCAACCTGGCACTAAGATCGGTGCCGGAACCAGTCACTGCCCCTCAGAGGCAAGGGTGCTGGTGTTTCCTGCACACCCCCCCCCGCCACTCCCCCCTTGCTCCTCACTGCCCAAATGGCTACAGGAGTCAGTAGGAAGTGCCTCTTCTCCCAGTGGTCAGCCTCTGCCTGAGACCCTGAGGGAACGCTGTTAGTGCCACTGTCCTCCTCAAGCAGGACAGAGTCCTGGCAGTACCCTGCTTGGTGGATTATCAAACAGTGGATTAGGTAGCTGCTATCAATGAATAAGTAACTAAGCAAACAGAGTTTCCTGGCAGAGGCTTTGTCCATTATCCCATTTGAATACGATAATCATGATGCCACCAAATATGTCACTTTTCCCCTTAAAAACATCTCAACACACACACACACACACACACACACACACACACACACACACGCATGCACGCATGCACGCATGCACTTGCACGCACACACGCACACGCGCGTGCACGCAAACAGACACCACACACACACACACACACACACACACACTTTGCCATTTTGCTTTCCTGTCTACTATTTTTTAATGAATGAAGGATCTCTGGTTTATGTGTAGAGCACTAGCCAACGCATGCACTTGCACACACACACGCACACGCACACACATGCACACACACTCTTTGCCATTTCGCTTTCCTGTCTTTACTATTTTTTAATGAATGAAGGATCTCTGGTTTATGTGTAGAGCACTAGCCAACGTATTCCTTCATTGACCACACTCTCGCAGCACAAACCTCAAAGACTGCACCAGGGTTCTGCCTGTGCATCCTGGGCACTGCCGTCTGAGAACGGAAGAGCATCTCTCTGCCAGAAGGGTTAGCCCTTGGTGGTCTTCAGCTCCCATCCTGCCTGTCTTGGGATTGCTCATGATTCACGGAGGAAGGGCGCTGGGAACAAGCTGTGGCTGAAGGGGGCAGAATGCTGAGGACATGTTGATTGGTCTAGGGGGAGGATCCTCCTGCCATCTGGCTCTCCTGCCCCTCAGAGGCAGCCCTGCAGAAGCAGAAAGAGGCAAAACACGTTTAATTACTCTGAAACATGTCCTAGGACACTTCGGAACCCCATGCAGGGAACTGAAATGCTGCATGGTCTTTAAAGCTCAATGCCACTAATGTGATTAACGTTTCCCTTTTCCCTGCCTGGGACACACATTGTGGGTGAAGTTCAGCCAACAAGCACTTACAGAACCAGTTAACTGTCTGAGGCAGCAGCCCATTGGCATCGCAGTAACGTTTCCGTCTGCTTTTGATACACACTGGGATGGTGAAATACTAGAGAGAGAATCACACATGGAAGAATCTTTCAACTCATTCATCCCCCCTGCCTGAGGCCAATCACACAGTTTTCATATGATTCGCATCAGTTCCACTTGCAGATGACCAAATGCATTTGGAAAAGGAGGCATAAATGTGGCCCTGGAGTGGCTTGGACATCTGTTGCTGGAGCACACCATGGTAACTTGATCTGTCAGTTACCATCACATCCCTTTCCCTTGGTTTCCTACTTTCCCTGGCGGCATGCTACACGCCAGTCTAGAAAGCGGCCGAAATGCTTTCTGTTCGTCCATTCCACAAGTGAAGCCAAAGGCTACAAGACAGAGTCCTGGCTACCAGGGGACTACCCCATACCTCCTTGGTTTCCTAGGAGCTGGAAGACTGCAATTTAAGTTGTCTCAGAAGTAAGTGTAGAGAAGGGTATGCTTTCCATCCTGTGACAGACTGCGAGCCACACCCGTCACCAATGTGTTGTGGGAGGTGGGTAACCCATCAATCCCTTCGGTTTTTTTCTTGGTGCTAGGAATGGATCTCCAGGCCTCACATATACTAGGCAAACACTCCACGGGGCTATATTCCCAACTCTCAATGGGTCTTTGAAGCTGACGCAGGCATCTCTCTCCTCTGTTCTCAGAGAGGTGAACATGAAGCTTCTCTGGAGAGCAAGGTTAGAAGCCTCTCGCTCGTGTTCCTCAGAGTGAGCTCAACTCATTGATTTCAACTCCTCTTTCTCTTGCTCTATACTCACTTGGGAACTGAAAGGTCCGAATGATGCCTTTGATATTTTTGTCTACAGCTCTCCACAGATGTTTACAATAGAAGGTCAGACAGATCTTCGAAGAGCTATAAAGGACGGAGATGAATTTTTATTGCACTAATGGCATTGGCCTGAGAGCTGCTAAACATGCAGATCTTGTTCTGCCCATCACTCTCCAGCTCTTCTCCCAAGGGAGCTGCACACAGAGGGACAGACACTTGATCATATTTCAGAACTTAGTAATGGCGGGTTGGAGCATCTGGTCCACCCATAATTCCTCCCCATTCATCACTCCCCAGCTTCACCTCAAAGTTTGGACAGTCTCTCTCTAGTCCCTGCCTGCTCTATGGCATAAAAGCACAGCAACAGTGCTTTCCTGAGGCACAGAAAGATGGAGAGACCCTGAAGGGCTCCTAATCATTGGCAATTCTAACTCATGGATCAGAAGCAGTGAGAGAGAGAAGCATCATTTACAGTCTTCACAGTTACTCTGCCCATCTGTGAACATGGGTGACCTGTACTTTATACTTGTTATTAGACACACCATTCTTCCCCAAGGGATGTGACTGGCTAGAAAGAGGACCACAGGGAATTGGGTAGAGGTAGAATGTTTCCTCTTCTAGAAAACATTTATCCTTTCCTTGCAATTGTTCAAGCAGATACCCTGTACAGAGAAGTTCATAAAGTAAAGGTGGTTCTTTTAGTAAAACCAAAACAAGGTCAATTTTAGAAAACCCATGAAATGTACAATTATTTAATTATAGGGATTTTTTTTTTCACATCTCAAAAAAAAAAAAATCTTTTTCTATGGGAAGAAAATCTGACTCGTCACAGTCCTATTTTGCAATCAGCTTGTTTATAGCCCCGAAAACGCTACATCGACCGCGGATCTAAAATACAAGCAGTGACTAAACTGTTTTGAGATTTTCTTCACTACACATTAAACTGAAAGTGTGAATTGAGAAAAATAGATACAAAAGTAGAGCGGCATTTGTGGGGTGGCAGTGCCCCAAGAAAATGACTCAGGGCGGTCAGTGCAGCAGAGTGGTTCCCGGGAGCTGGTTCAGAGCCGAGGAGTATGCTTGTGCAAATCCTCACGGAGCCTCTGAAGAAGCTCACAGATGGTGGTCACACTCCACTGCATCACTGGCTCCGAGCAAGCGCCAACACATCGGAACCCACCAAGCGGAGCTTCTCAAGATCGCTGACCCAAACCTAGGAGGGGCTAACAGCATGTTCGGCAAAGGTGGCCACCCTCGGAGCCCACGGGCCTCCAGTGTGAGCACAGTCTGCATAGGGCAACTCACAAGTGTCCTCAAGGCTGATGCATCCGGTGACATTCTTTTTGCTGCTCTATGATCACACAAAGGATAGAACAGACAGTAAAAAACAAAACAAAACAAAACAAAAAACAAAAAAAAAATACACCACAATAGGCACAGAAGGACCTTGACTTTAAGGCTCACAGGGCATTCTGCATGAGGTAGCTAAACTTTATAGATGGTCATTCTATCAGCAAGCAACAGATCCCTCCACAGGACACCACTCCGAAGGGCGCACACAGTTTTGGTTGCATAGGTGGAATGCTTACCCCAAATAATGAATAGCCTTGTGCCTGGCTTCCCACCTTTCCTGCGTTCTGTATTATGTACAATTAAAAAAAAAAAATCTCTGATCAGGTAGCACATTTGTGATAACCTTGAACAATCCAAGCCCCATGAGGTCTGTTTTTCAAACTTTGTCATTGAATGGCCTCCAATCGGTGGGTCAAGTCTCCTTGTAGGGAGTGTACACAGGATGTGTCTGTTCCATGTCTTTAATCAAAATGCACTTTTCAGCAGGAAATTAAAGTCTTCTGGGCAATGAGCTCACAAACCCTATCCATGCCGAACATACCTCTCAATAGAAGAATGTTGTTGATGTCTCTCTGGAGCACTTCATTTGACTCTGTCTTATAAATAACCGCAGAATTCGGTAGGAATGTCATTGTTTTCAGGGCTCGCAGCATCAGAACCCAGAAGCATGTCTAGGTCAACTTCATGACTGTCATAAATCTCCTCCGAGCAATGGGAGAACAAGCATTAGCCTTCTGGGTGGCAGAAATCTGGGTTTCAGCTGGTCATTAAGGTTTTACTCTCCATATGTACATGATGAACGAAGGGATCAGTGACTTGAAGAGAGCCTCCCCAGGAGGGGGGCTCTTCCCTCATGGAATTGCAGATGTACATGGCTCTCAGAGTCTGAAAACTACTCTTGTACTACTTGAGGTCTACAGTGATTTGGGTTGTTTTAAAAATTTAGATGGTATTGTGCAAATAAGGAGAGGCGGAGGGAGACATACTGTTTATGCGCTCCACGAACTCATTCAGCCTTCATTTCTCAAGTACCGTGATGTTTGCAGAGCTACTTACATCAGCATGCCACGGAGAGGCTGGACTGCAGTGTGGAACACATGGTCTGGGATTCATGAGTCACTCTTCCTCTGGTCATCTGGAAAATTACTGTGTTTCTCTGTTCTCTGCCAAAGCATACCACACTCCTGCATGGGGTGTGTGTGTGTGTGTGTAACAGAGAAAGAGAGAGAGAGAGAGAGAGAGAGAGAGAGAGAGAGAGAGAGAGAGAGAGAGAGAGAGAGAGAGAGAGAGAAGTTGGAGCATCCAGTGCGGAAGTGTTAGGGTATCCTTTTTTCAAGAGCCTTTTGTCTAGAGGAGGCCTGGTTGAACCTGCAGAGAGAATCTGCGCTGTGGGCTAGAAAGAAAGCATAAAAGAAAAGCAGGAATTTAGGAGGCACGAGAAACGAGCTTGAGAAATCAAGGAAGTCATGCCTCATGGTAAATCCATATTTATGATAGAGGAGAAAAACTTCCTTACTGACTTTGCCTTAAATGATTCTGGTAAGATGAACTGTGCTCTCTGAAATTCAATTTCAAAAATAAATGCATATGTAATCTGTGTTTGTGAAAAAGTAAAAAATCAAAACACCAGTAAAAATAAATGCAGTGATTGAATTTACTGTCTACTGCTTTCCTTCGTGGATTTCTTTGAAGAAAAAGATACTTTAAGAAATTGAATCCTTAGCCCGGTGGTGGTGGTGCACACCTTTGATCCCCTTGGGAGGCAGAGGCAGGCAGATCTCTGGGTTTGAGGCCAGCCTGGTCTACAAAACAAGTTCCAGGACAGGCAGGGCTACACAGAGAAACCGTCTAAAAAAAAAAACAGAAAATAAACCAAAAAAAAAGTAAGAAAGAAATCGAATCCTTTAAGAAATGACTCTCCGGTTCTCATAAGCCACTGAAATGACTGAAATCTGGTCCTGCTAAGGGACAGGTATCATACACTTGGTATTTTTCCTGTCTCAAAGACTAACCCACCATGACCATCTTCCTTATGGGTGTATGGACTGGACCCCCTACTGTGCATTTCCTTAGATCTACAGTCTATTTCTTTTGAAATAGAAACTAGAAACGGTCCATTTTAAATAAGACAAAGCAAGCTAGCAACCACAGTCACCTGGATTTGGACTGTAAAGGTCGACACCTCATCCTCCAGAGACACAACAGTCTTAGGAGATTTCAAGGTTGCAGAAGAAGAGGAACAATGATGAAAATCCCTTCAGTTTTTTCAAAATTATAAATGCCATTAAGCTTTACTATAAAATTCAAATTAAAGTGTTTCTAATTTTAGTGTTAAATGAGGTTGGTCTATTCAGTAGACTATTTGCATAACTTTTAACCAAAAAAAAAAATCAAAGTTTTAAGGAAGCAAAATTGACTGATCTGTAACTTAAAATTATAACACCCCCCCCCCCACTAGCTGACTAGCTTCTTACTAATGAGTCTGAACAAGTCAGAACTGCCCCACCTGCCCCTTTTTAGTAGTTGAAAGGAGTTACAGGAAGACTTCTGGGGCAAATTCACAATGTCCACTCAGGTTTGCTCAGATTCCAGCCACACTTGGACAGGAGGAAGAATACACGGTCACAGGAACTCTAAGAATCTATGCTGAAGTTGTGGACTGCTATCAGGTTTTGGTTTTCTCCTTTAGGTGTTCTATTCTTCTCTTTGACATTTATACAGTTTGCATATTTGCTGTTAAATGTTTGTCGCTCTAAAATATATTTTAAATGACTGCCTAATTAAAAAGATATTATCAAATTAGTTAAGCCATAGGCTAAATTACAGTTTACAGGCTTCACTTGACCCAAATAGAGTTGCTCAAGCCTGTTTTCTCATATAGCCATCTGCTGTGGGCACGTAGGCAGAAGTGAGCCACGGGAGGAGGCTGGGACCTGGGTTTCCTCCACCTTACTGCTCCTTACCCCTGAAATATTATAGTCCTTGCCTGCTCAAAGCTGACTTTCACAATTCACCGGTGAGACTTAGCGTTATGGTTTGAAGTAGCTGCAAAGCAGCATAGAAGATAGCTTCCTGTTGGGTAACAATGTAAGTGACGCCATGGAAACACTCACCGCATCCATCTTACAACTTCTTATGACTTCTAGGAATGTCCCAGTTTAGGAGGCGGAATATAATGCAGGCATCTGCACACTTTTGCCCCTACAGAGGACCATGTGTAGGCTTTGCACATTTTACGGGGGGTGTCTGTTATAACTACTCAACTTCGCTGTCTGTCCAAAAGTGTAGACATACACCATGCATGAATGGCACAGCTGTTGTTTTGGCTCTCCATTGTATCATAACAAATTACCATGCGTTAGAAGTTTAAAACAACACATTTTTATCACAATTACCAGGGTCATGAGTCTAAGCATAGTTTAGCTGATCTGTTTAGAATCTCATAAAGCTCTATCAAGGTATCAGCTACACCGTGTAACCTACTTCAAGGCTCTTCGAGAGCTTTGCAGAATTTCTTTCTGGCTGTAGGGCTGTGAGCCTCAACTCTTGCCGGCTGCATTCTCAGTCACCTCTTGAGCTCACCCATGGTCCCTTACCATACGCCCCCAACATGCACTCCAACAGATCCAGTTGTCTGTAGAGTGAGCTGGGCAGCCAGACCACTAATGGAGTTCTACTGAGAAAGACATGGTAAGGAGAGCCATGTACTGACCCCTGGTATAGTGAACAATGTAGGGAAGACATTATATAAGGCCAAATGAAATAAAAGCAAGTATCATGTGTACTGTGCTTGTGTGGTCAAGGGAAACCCTCAGGCTCTGGCCCTTGCCTTGTACCATGCTTCCACTGCACACACTAGGCAAGCTAGGCTGAGTTTCCAGATGTGTTCCTGCCTCTGTATCCCATCTCCCTCATAAGAACACTGAGAGCACAGACGCTCGAATTCTATGCCTTGCTTTGATGTGTGTCCTGGAGACCTGAACTCAGGTTATCAGCCCTGAGCAACAGTGCATTCACCCCACAGAAGCCATCTCCCCAGCCTGAGAGAAAGATTTCTTAAAGCCAGAAGGACCATGTGGAAAGGTACTTGTAAAACAAACAAACAAAAACATGTTTCTTATTCTGGTGCTATCATGTACATACCACAATAGTTGGATAATAGAAAATTAAAAAAGGATTAGCTTAGCATTATGGTAGAAAAGATGGAGTTACTGTTAGAACTTCAAACAAACTCCAAGAGAAAGACTTTCATAAAGCTGTTAGTAATTTCGACATGAATTCAAGCTCACCTGGAACCCTTTCAACAGAAAGTCTATTTTCTCAAAGGTTATAAAAATACACTAACACTTTCATGTGATTGCAGGAATCAGAGTTAGAGAAAATGTTTAACACAATTATCTCACTTAATCCTCAAAACATTGCTATTGTTTGGATTATTATTCCTATTAAGAAGCTAAGAGAAATGATCTTTAGCAAATTGCAATTTGTTTAATATATGCACAGGAAACAAGAATTAGGATCTGGCTGAGGGGCCAGGTCATTACATTTTGTTTGATGTATAATGGGACCCTTTGAAGGATTTTAACAAGGAAATGGTATAATTAGTAGGATTACTGTTTAATTCTGTTTAATTAGCCCAGAATGAAGCCTGGGCTGAAGGCAAGCTGGGGTGGATGCAAAGACGGGGGTGGCTTGGACACGTGAGGGACCTGGAAATACATTTGTAATCTATTTAGGTCATAGAAATGGCAGCACTTGGTGAGGGACCGACGCCTGTCTAGTTCACAAACTGGAACACTCCCTAGTCTACTGTCCAGTGTACTCCAGCCACACGGATCTGTTGGCCCTTGAAATACACTAGGAAGTCTTTTTTAACCTCTAGGATGCTTGTTGCATGGAGCAGTCTGTCTGCAATACTTTTCTCTCTAATTCCACTCTATGTCATTCTATCTTATTCAACAGAACTCATCTCAAGTTTCACTCTCCAAGGAATCCCTCCTGAAATCCACAGACAGCCTCAGGTTTGGTTCCCTATTGAAGTTTTCCCTAGTAGACTCCAATTATATTTCTCTCCACCTGCCGACTGACTGCATGCTTGTTTACTTTATTTTACTTGTTTACTTTGTTTACTTTATTTTACTGCATGCTTGTTTACTTACATTCTTTTTCAAGTGGGCAGCGACTGTGTTTGTTTTGCTCATCATGGTCAACACAGTGGCTATGTCTGCAGAGCTTCTGGCAGCATGCTATTCAGTGAATATGTATTATTAAGAAAATAAGTATCTGCCTTCAAGCCTCCTATACTTACTGTGCTGCATACATTTGCTGATCTTTAAAAAAACAAACGTTTTTTCTTCACTCCTGAATTTACTAACACAACATATTTCTACCAGAAAGCAGAGTTTCCTTCTTCAGTCTCTTGACAGATAGGAACTATAATTCCCAGTGGAGAAGAATGTTAAGGGTAGGGTGTACAGCAGGAAGAAAAGCTGACAGAAAGGCTTGGGGTGTGTGAATTCTTATTCATTGGGAGAGGGAGCACTCAACTGTTTGGGAAAACAATCTAACAACATATATCACAAGTCTTGAAATAAATATGAATACATTTAATGTATTTTTGTCTCCCCAAGTTGCTTTGGTCATGGTGTTTTGCCACAGTGACAGTAACCCTAAGATGTCATCTAAGGGAAAAGAAAGTACGAGCAGCCCTATAGGCCACAGAAAGAAGCAAACTACATTACACTGTAAGAAGCGGGAAACTTTAAAACCCTGAGGACCCATCAGCTGTGGATAACAGCTGTAACATTTGCTTTCTGCAACAACCCCAACTTCCAATTCTTCTAAGCAACAGCATCTTTATAAACAAGCACGGGGATCAGCAGTAAACAGTGAACACATGCTGCAGATGGGTGAACCCTGTATTATCAGGACCCTCACGTGAGAAATGTGATCAACTGTAATTGTTTGGTTTGCTTAACTGCAAGGTATTCTGAAATCTCTCCTATGAAGAGGGCAATGTCTGAGACCTCCCCTCCTTCCTCTGGACACAAGGTAAGACACTTCATTGTTAAAAATTTCAAATGATTTTTTTTTTCAGGAAATCATATATTTTTACATAGCCACAGCTTAAAATATGTTATAAAATAAAAATACTGTACACTTGAGTTTAATTCTAAAGTATAAAATTTTTATTGACTGACACCAATGAACGTATCCACAGAAGGAGAATGCAAAAAAAACTTCTGATTTAAAATGTCAGATTCCCATGTAGTCCTCATTACAGGTGTTTTCATTCATGATCTGAATCTGTCTCCACACTGTGAAGCGCACTGTTATTAATTTGTAGAAATATATATAAACCTAGATGATTAGTAAATCATTAAAGTCAGAAGAATTCAATCGGGCAAGGCAAGAGGATCACACTGGAATTAACTCATAACAGTACTGGCGCCATTTTAGATTTCCTTCCTGTATCATACCTCAAGCAAGAATAGAGTTCTAAGACAGATGCTGAGACACTGGATGGCCTGGGGCTGCTCCCCTAATTAAGTAATGTAATTATAAGTTTCCATTTTCTGCCAGGGCACATGTCACACCTGCCGCCTGCAGACCTTCAGGGATCCGTGAAAGCAAGACCGCAGCAAAGTGATGACGCAGCAGCGTGACAGAGAAAGCAATATGGCGCTCTCTTCTGATTTCCTCACGTGAGGAGAGACGGTACATTAGGAACCCCAGTGCTCTTATTATGATTTCCCTTCACTGATATTTGTTTAAGAAGTGATAAGTCAGATTATCTGAAGAATAAAGTCACTGAGTCCTCCTGAAAATATACGTTCGTTTCTCTTCAAGGCAAAAGGACGAGGTGGCAGGAATGTGATGGCGAAGCCAGTCTTCGAGAACATCATGTGAGGGAATCCAGCTGTGCTTGTATGGTCTCAAGCTGTCATAAAGACAAAAATAAAGACAGCACATTAGTGATGGGAACAACGGTAGCGAGTGTTTGGAAACATGCAAACCCATGGGAGCAAGGGCACCAGGAACCCACAATGAACCCACACATGGGCATAACGGCATGGCTCGGGCTGCTTGCCTCTACGTAAAGATGTCAGGGTTTAGGCTTGTCCTGTCACTTTTTACACTTATGAAGGAGGAAGGCTTCTCCTCACCATTTCTTAGTAAGTTATCACCACACGATAAGACTTTAAAGTTTGGTAGTTAACGAAATGCATTTTCCTGGGGTACAAAGTCAGTATTTGGAAGGAAAAATGAAATAAAAATGAGAGGTAAATCACCAAAGCCTGGCAGCTTCTTTCTACCCGTGGGCCCAGCCACTGACGTACTTCGGGTGATCTGTATCTGAGGACTGGGGTCACAGGGGGCACACAGTGTCCTGCTCGGTTTCACAGAGAACACCAATCCTATCTCTGTAATTAATTAGAACCATCTCATTTTATTTCTGACTTTAGTCTTCAGATTCTCTTTATCTTGGCTCTGCAGAGGAAGCTACTGTGAGATGCAAGGTGCTTATAGGAGTTTAAAGAATTTGGCCATATAATAAGGCATCAAAAACAAAAATGTATAAAACCAAGAAGTGTCAAGAAATCGCTACATATCAGAAAACATTTAAAAACACAGACCTTGTTGTAGAAATCGAACAGCTCCTTGTGACTGAATTCCACTAGAACCTTCTCCAGGTCCTGTAAAGAGAAACAAGGGGGAAAAGAATTCAGTTGTATAAAATTTACATTTCATTTTCCTCTCTCCAGCGAGCCTAGGATTATGGGATTCCTAGAACTCACAGAGTCACTTGGTAACATTCCACCTGAGCAAAAGGTTTCAACTCTACAGGGACATCTCTCTTTAAGTTGACTCCACAAAGGTTAATAAAATATATGCTAGCGAGAGAACAATTTAATTATCTTTTTTTTTCAAGACAGAGCTCATACATGAGATTATATTTCATCTTTCTCAGCAGTCCATTTAAAATCTAGTAAATACCATTATGCAGACACTGGAGGCGGCGTATCTGATTGAACTCACCCAGCCATTAATGTCTCACATGGGCACAGCCTCTGCCTCCAAGCACTACCCTGACAGTTCCCATCTTAATGTGCTAAGATTGTGACCTTCCTTAATGTACAGACACAGCAAAAGCTAACAGTTAACACGACAGTTTCAAGGCCAGGGCTTAGTCGTCTTAGATTCATCCATCTCACGTGCTTTGGTAAACCAATTCTGGGTGCTGCTGACGAACACTGTGATTGTATCTCCAGTGATCTAGTGAAGAGGATACCAAGCCATGCAACTGTAACCTAGCCAGCTGAAGACCAATCCACAACATAGCCGAGTACTGCCAAGATAGGCTGACTTTAGCCAAAGTTCCCCTGAAGCAGTGAAAACAATGACGGGCAGGATGCTAAGAGTCTGCCGCCCATGCTGATCCCTCTGCTTTCCTCACAGGACACAGAGTAAGCATCGGGACTGAAGGGGTGGGAAGCTGCTGTGCACAGGTATTAATTATAGTACTTTAGTACTTAACCCCGGTCAATTTCACAGTATCAACTCAATTCTTAGCTTCCATGTTGTCTTGTGAAAAATCTCTTTGGATGGTTTCCTTTTTTTTTTTTTTTTTTTGTTTTTTTTGTTTTTCGAGACAGGGTTTCTCTGTGTAGCTTTGTGCCTTTCCTGGAACTCACTTTGTAGACCAGGCTGGCCTTGAACTCATGGAGATCTGCCTGCCTCTGCCTCCCGAGTGCTGGGATTAAAGGTGTTGTGCCACCACGGGACCGGCTGGTTTCCATTTTTGTAACAAAGCCAAAGTTTTCAACCAGGTTATCTCCAGCTAACTCTTAGGTCAATAGGGCTATGTTCAGAAACAGTCCCCCCCCCTTCACCAGGCCTAAGCACACAGGACCAACTTGCGCACGTCTTCATTTTCTCTCTTACACACTTAAGCCTTAGCCAACAAGAAGCCTAACACCTGTGTAGCCCTATCCTTTAGGAGTGGTGTAAATTATGAAGATCGTGAACTGTACTAGAAAAAGTATTCAGCTAATTGGCACCCATTATTAAATATGCAAAAGTCTAACCAGCAAGAGCTACCGATACAATTATATTCTCTGAAGTTAGAAGGGGGTTTACCCTCAGTTCCACGTCAAAAGCTATGAGGAAATAAGAGGGGAAGAACCATGTAAATAATTTATTTGCATAACCCTACACCCAGCACTAAGTTAGGTTGTATTTTGCTTTGCTCTGTTTCAAGGTGGTGTTTCCTACAACGTTACACCAAGAGAAGGAATAACGAACCATGCTTGTTAGAACAATCACAGCCACCATGACAGTGTGGGGCAGACTAGGCAATCTGAAGCCCTCTTCTTCCACAAAGGCTCGGAACAAACAAACAAAACACAGAGCAGAAGATGTCTGTAAGACCTAGACGCATTAGTGCATACCGCTGGAATAGCTATTACTCAAAACAACAACAACAACAACACCCAAAAAAACCCGGGAATGACAAGTGAAGGTATGCGGAGAAACTGGAACCCTGCACACCAGCGGTGAGATTATAAAGTGGTACAAATGCCACAGCTGGAACCCTGCACACCAATGGTGAGATTATAAAGTGGTACAAATGCCACAGAAAAGTCTGGGCTGGAGAGAAGGCTCAGCAGTTAAGAGCACTTGCTGCTCTTCCAGAGAACCTGGGTTCGATTCCCAGCACCCACTTCGGGTGATTCACAACTGCCTGTAACTCAAGCTTCAGTAGACAATGGCGTCTCTTGGCCTCCAAGGGTACCTGCACTCACATGCACACCTCCCCTGCAAATACCTAATTAGAAATAAAAACCTTAAAAAGAGCAGGAAGGTTCTTCAAAAATTCAAGATAGAAGCTGGAGAGATGGCCCGGCTGTTCCGAGCGAGTGACACTGCTCTCAGAGAGAACCCAAGTTCAGTCCCCGTACAATGGAGATTACCAAGGTTTGGGGGTAGTGCTTTCTTTATAAATATATGTACAGAGATTCAGATGTGCAGGTGAAGAAGATCTGGATGTCATTTTACAACAAGAACATGTGGAACAATTCCAACTATGTATTCAAAGTGGTTAAGATGGTATATTTTATGTCCTATTTAAAATAAAAAAAAATAATTAGGTATGTGAGTGTTTTGCCTGCATGTATGTCTGTGTACCATGTACATGTCTGGTGTCCTTGGAGGCCAGCAGAGAGTGTCTGATTCTCCTGGAACTAGAGCTGCAGACAGTTGTTGGATGCCCAGTAACTGCTGGGAAGTAAAGCTGGGTTCTCTGGAGGAACAGTCAGTGCTCCATTGCTCAGCCATCTTTCCAGCCCTGTCTTTAAAAACAAACAAAAACCCCCAAAATCAATTTAAATGTAAGTACATGTGTACATAAAATTTGACTGTCTTGCTTTACTGAAATGTTTAGACATAGACATAAAGACACGAAAACATTGATACCTGAAGTAAAACTTGCAGAGAACCTGTCACTGTGCCCGCGCTAACTCCCAGCATGCATTGCCACTTCCCTTCTATTACAGTGGCTTAGAGGAGACCACAGAGAATATGGAACTGGCAAATTTTATGTCTATGGTGACAGGCTGGTTTGCAGAGAAGTAAGAATCTAGCTTAGATGTCTAGGCTGGCCTGGGCAGTTCGCTACACTGTCCTGTTCGGACATGAAGTCCCACAGAATCCAAGAATTTTAAATTCGTCTCCTTTCCCAGACATCATGAAAACACCAAGTAAGGACAACAGAACATAGTTTTGCTAAGCTTGGGGGCTTTAGTGACTTTCAAATGCAGCCACCCACTTGTCCTCCATTGTCACCCTTGCTGCAGTTTGTATGATTAAAAGCTTTCCTGTGGGGGCTAGAGAGATGGCTCAGAGGTTAAGAACACTGGCTGTTCCTCCAGAGGTCCTGAGTTCAATTCCCAGCAACCACACGGTGGCTCACAACCATCTATAACAAAGCCTGGTGCCTTCTTATGGCATGCAGGCATACATGTAGGCAGAACACTGTATACATAATAAATAAATCTTAAAAAATAAAAAAGCTTTCCTGTGCCCACTAATCTCTAGGAGAAAGACGTGCTCCCAGTGATGCCTGAGACAACTGGAAAGCTCAAGCTTACTTGTCATACCAGAATAGACCAAGTTCTCCTCTCACTGTTTACAGCATGTATGGAAGGTCCTGTCTGTGAAGGGAGAAGCCGTCAAACAGCATCTCCTCACTTTAATAGCCATACAACTGTTGACTATCCTGATCCAACCCAGAAGAAAGAAAAGCACTTATGTTCAAGGAGAACTCCAGAGTTAGTACGATGGGTGTGCTGCTCTTTGTCTTTGGGTAACTGGATGCCTACCATCTTTTCCTCTACTTTATGTCCTTCTGAATTGAGTCAACTCAAGGTTCACTAGCATCTCTGCTGAGAGCAAAGGGAAAATGTTGAAATTAAACTCTTCATCTCACCACCGTCAGTGTAACAAGGGGGTTTGTGGAGGAAAAGAGTAGAAATGCCCAGTTAAAGCAGCTTCATGGCTGAAATGGACAAGCGGTTTCCCATCTCCATCCTGTCTACCCCTGTCAGCAGAGACTGAATGGTGGCTATCCCACCACCACCACAGGAGAGCAGCCTTCTCGGGTGCCTCGACCCAAGAGCAGCTCAGGGTTGATGAACACACAGCACAGGCAGCCGGCTCACAGGCGTACGTATAGAAACATCATGGAGTCCTGTGCTCCACGTGCACCAGCTCCCCAACCGTATCAACTCAAGCTCTGTGGTGGGCTGAACAGCATCTCCCTCAGATTCATACAGTTGAGCACCGACTCTTTGAAGCTCAGAGTGTGACTGCATCTGTGGAGGAACTGGAGATGTTTGGAAGAGTGGGCCCTGACCCAGCATGGCCGGCGCACTTAGAGCAGAGATGAGGCGACACATCCAACGGAAACACAATGGGAAGCCCACAGAGGGAAACGCTCACTTTCCAGCCCAGAGGGGGGCTCAAAAGCCCAGTTCTCCACAGCCTGACCCTGGTTTTCTACTCCAGAAGGGTGAAGAAATAACCCTCTGCTTAAGTGACATGTGTGGCACTTTGGTATGGCAGCCTGTTATGGTTAGATCATGAATTACCTCCCGCCCCCATAGGCCCACGAGTTAAGGCTTGAACCCCAGCTGGTGGTCCAACTTTGGTCAACAGTGGAACTTCTTGGTAGCAGAAGAAGCAGGCTTCTAGGAGCTTCTATTTGTCCCCGCCCTTCTTGTCCCTTTCTGGGTTGCTCTGTATTGACACAAGCAACCTCTACCAAAAAGCCCTTAGCCTGAGACTCAGAGCAACCTTGGACTAACATGTTTGAAATTAGGAATGAGGGCTGGAGAGATAGCTCAGTGGTTACGCACACTGGCTGCTCTTCCAGAGGTCCTGAGTTCAATTCCCACATGGAGGCTCACAACCATCTCTAGTGGGATCTGATATCCTCTTCTGGTATAAAGTCAATAGAACACTCATATACACAAAATAAATAAATATTTTAAAAAGTTAGGAATGAAATAAACATTTCCCCCTCTAAGTTGTAATTCTAAGGTATTTTGTTATATAAACAAGAGCAAACAAGAAAAAAATTAAAATCTAGACTAATAGCCATAGAAAGCTAATGTAGGCCCTACTGTCTCTTTTGGAGATTAAAATACAATTTTTTTTTTTCTCTCTGTGTAGCCCTGGCCATCCTGGAACTCACTCTGTAGACCAGGCTGGCCTCAAACTCCTAGATCCACCCGTCTCTTCCTCACAAGTGCTGGGATTAAAGGTGTGTGCCACCACTGCCCGGCAAAAATCAAATTCTTTTTGGGAATCACTGAAGACTTCAGGTGTAAGAGTGCCACAATTCTATTTACAGTCAAAAACTCAACTTGCCTTCCTTTGGAAACCCATTAGAACCTGCCAAAGTGGCTGTGGACAAAGCAGGCATGAGGCTACCGATTTAGTTCAGGTAAGAAATGATGACTCTATCTGATGTCTGCAGAGAGAGAAAAGTGAAAACAAAACCGAGCCACTGTTTAGAGGTAGAGGAAACAGCCCCCATGACCATCTGGGTTGGAGTCAGAAGGTCACAGAGGGACAGAAAGATGAAGAAATGGCTGCCGGTTTGCTGGAAAGAGATGTTGGAAGGACTGAACTGAAATCAGCAACACAAAGGCTGGTTCAGGAGGTGGATCTAATGCATACTTCCAGACAAGGCTCAGGAAGGCAGAGATCACGCAGAAAATACGTAAGTAAAAGGCAGCCAGGTAAGAGAAACAAACTCAGGAGTCACTGACACCAGACAAGACTGCCTGGGAAAAGAACACAGTACAAGACATGGAGGTGCCCAGGCTCAGGATTTGGGGAAGTAGTCCTGGATAAATACCGAGTAGCCCCAGCTTTACACACCCTCCATACGTGCTATTTATCCCATTATTAAATGAACCAGGAAGTTAGTATACAAACAGAAAAGCTGGGTAGCTTGTTCTGAAATATGCATTCCACCTTCCATTTTCCTGTACAATAATCCATTGATGTCACTAACTGTTAACTAGACAGATGGAGACTACAAGATGCCCTCTCTCCTTCTCCTGACTCAGGAAATTCATTATTTCTATTGTCTGGGCTAATCTTAGGTGTTAATATACCAAACTTAGATGTTTTATATTTGATCTGAAAATATGACAAAGTAAAAATGAAAGAACACAAATGGGTATTCTGCCAATGTCTTGAGAAAGATCACTTTTCTATTCCTCTTCATTTTTAATTTGTAAGCGTATCCAGCAGAACTTGGATAATGTTGCACGTACCCATTAGTAAATTCCCATGGAGATAGAATGTAGTAAGGTCTTCAGAACGAACTGACTGATGAAAGATGACACTAAGAATATCTTCTGCTTTCCCATTAGTGAGGAACACAAACACATTTGGAAAAGAGAAATGCACCAATTTTGTCACAAGTTCTCTAAGCAGAAATAATAAAAATATCCCAGATAAGAATTACAATTTATATTGCTCAGCTTTCAAATCTAAATTGAATATCAAAATTAGAAATGCTACAATTATCCTTTCATTGAGAGCCACGAAGGCAGACTACTCTTGCAAGGGAAAGGCTACCAGCTCTTGTTCAGTTGGACCTAAAACACTTTGCTTGGTCTCTGGAGAGGTTTTCCTTTCGGGTGAGGAGCCTAGGCAGAGCACGTAAATAACATTCCATCCTACCAAACGAGTGCATTGAACAAACACCATTAGGCATCATTCACTTAGTAAATATCTCTGTGGATTATATGGCTATAACTATATGTAACTAGAGATAATTCTAAATATATTCCAGCATATTTACAATTAGTTGTTCACTGTCTTTATTAGTATTAGTGTTCAAAAATGACTAATACAATGTCAGCTCTTAAAGACCAAATAAGCTATGACCTCTATCTATATGTATAAGCCACTGGCCATTTCTCACCCACAGCATCTGATCATTCAAAGAAACTGAGCTACGTGTGTGTTATGATATGAGGCAGCTTCATTTCCTAAGACTTTTTTGTTTGTTTGTTTTATGACTTAAGGATGCTAAAAAGTGTATCTGCATCAGCAAATGAGGCCTCTGAACTGAGGTAGTTAAATGCAAAAATGTCAGTTGGAAAGTGCTGTCAAGAACCCTGCTCCATGAAGACAGAAGGATCTTCACAAAGGACAGAGACAGGGCCAGGCATCATTCTTGCTCTGTGTCACGGAGGCAGGAGATGGTTGCAGACTTTGATTTGAACGTCAAGATGGTTCTGAGGGGGAAAAAAAACCCCTTCCCATGAATATGCACAATCATTTCCACTGAACACAGAAATACTCACGAACTAGGATGAGGTAAAATAGTCAATAAATATAGGTCTTGAGGTGTCTAGCTATCTTAAGTTAAAAGAAATATAATCTAAGGCTAAAGGCTTCAATTTCCCAAAAAATATGCTGAAAAATTAATGAATTGTCTTAACTTTGATGATAAAAACAAAACAAACAACAAAAACAAGCCTCTGTGAAATTTTCACAAAAGCGATCATCACCAAGTTTAGAACTTTAATTTCAAACAAAGGAATAAAAGTGTTATCTCAATGGACATACAAGATCCAGAACACAGCAATAGAAATGATCACCTTTATAGGGCACAGAGCTAACTTTTGTTATTTCCTCCAAGCCCTGAGATTCCAAAGTCTGTGGAAAATACTGCCCACTCCAGCAATTCCCCAAATCTCACAGGCATGACCCTGTTCTGTGAGGAGGCGTTCTGAGAACCTGAGACTATGTCAGAGATGATGAAAATTTAAAAGGACATCTGCCACCAATGGAGGCAAGCTGCAGATAGCATCTGCCAAGGTTTATCAACCAAATAATAACTTTGTTTTTTAATCTTTAAAAAGCATATTTTAGCAAAATGCTTATCTGCTTTAGAACACAATAGTATACATCCTGCAAAAGCGAATTCCAAGCTCATCAGTGTGGCATTCACCAAAATTTGGCCCATGTTTCTTAAAGACTCAAATTCTGGCGTCATCTTGCATGCAGATGGATGGGGCATCAAGGAGAGCACCAATAGTGTTTCACACACTGTCCTCCGGATCTTGGCTCCTGCTATTGCTGTTCTAGGAGGATCCCAACTGAATGCATAGACACACACGTGCACACACTCTCCCACAGCTCAGCTGACACCAAATCCTCCTCCTCTGAAAGCATACTGAACACGGAGTCTATCAGAGAGTGAAATCTGTGTAAAGGATGACAATATTTTTCTATTCAGGTACAGTATTTGACTCTACTTAGAAAATAGTAGACCTAATAGCATAACCATCAAACTGTAACTATTGATTCTCAATAAATTTGAAAAAAAAAAAAAAAAAAGGCTCTCGCCTCAAGCTGGTTAAAGCAGAAAACTTGGCATTTCACACTACTTAGCTGAGGAGAGACTGTAGGAGTCTGGCTCCCCACATGATAACAAAGCATCTTGGCTGAAAATCTTTAAGTAACACAAAAGTTGTAGAACAGTGGACACTTCACTACATTTAATTGGATCAATTAATCCTGGCTGTTTGACCCGTGATCTGCATACATGCTTTCCTCGGCTAGAAGCGGCTTTCTTCTTACAGAGACACAACAATGTGTGGCCGGCTGTCCCATCGGCAGAGTTCTCTTTGTCAGGTGAGCCGTGCACTGCACATCCACTTGGAGCCAATCAAAAATGTACCCATCCAGTATTCATTAACTGTAATGCATTATGTGTGTGCCGATATATCATTATGATATTAGGCTTTGGTGTGGAAGCATTTAGCTATGGTCCTGAATCTAATCAGCAAGATGAGAGGTTTTGAATAACATTACTCGAAGTTCTTTAAACAGAAGCAGTTCAGAATGGAGCCTTTTCTGTATTAAATACTATAGGCGATGCTTTATGTTTTCTGGAAAATGGAAATTATTATAATCAGAAGCACTTTTGCTAAAACATTACCATTTGGAATAGCCGTATTACTTCCCAGAATGCTTTAGTACCCTGGCTGAGGGACTCTGGGTAAACAACAATCACTAAGTTAGACTCATGCTGTTTCCAGAACTCAGTGCAAAAGACTTGGACTTCAACAGCCAAATTTTAGGATCCATTGTCTTCTTAAAATCAGTATTGACAAAAATCTGTGTGATAACACTGGCACTTTCCAGAGCTACGTTATATCTGTCCTAAATTAAATGACTGACCACAGTCAACAGTGTACAAAAAATACAAAGGTATATGCCAGCTCCTGCCTTCTCTCCCACCTCTCTGCCCAATTCCTTGTTTATTTCCTTTTCAGTGTCTCCTGGGGTAGCTCAGGCCGGCCGAGCTCATCTCTCAGAATCTACAGTCATGAGTCACCATGTCCAACTGATTTAATTCTTCAAAACAATTTGTGCTGTTAAGTCCATTTGAAGGAAGAGGACAAATGCGTCCTCGACATCTCACATCCAGTCACCATTTACACTGACCTGCTCAGGGGCTGCTTCATCGGGATGAAAAGATACGCTCAGCATTGTGTCAGTTATGAAATGGACTTGACTAGTCCCCTGTGAAAGCTGACAATCCACCACTGACTGCAGCGTTACAGGAAGTACTAGTCACACCCAATACCTAGGGACCCAGTTTCCTAAAGACAGTCAAGGATAAAACTCATGTTGATAGAATGCAGGAGTAACTCAAAGCAGCAACTGTCCAGAGGACACTTTAGCCTGTAACACTGTTCTGAACATACTGTGGCCATAGCGGAACTCGCTTTCCCCTCCCCGTTAGAGCCGTGTGAACTTGTAGACCTGACTGCAACTGTAAAGTCATCCTGGAGTCAACTGAACTAACGATGCATAGTCTACAAAAGTAAGTGCTTTTAACTAGTTGGTGCATTTCTAATCCTCAGCCAAGAGCCCAGGACCAGTATTTTCATTTTGTTTGAACTATTAGTCCGAGGCAGCTGCTGTGAATTCAACACAGGCAACACCATCATATAATTCAATCTGTACTATGATACCTGAGACAGAGATGGAACACATGTTTTCGGGGGAAAATAACTTTGGAGAATTCGACTTACTTTTTTAATAGCAGTTTTATAGAAATTCTCATATGCCATTCAGTTCACTCATTTAAAGTGAGTAATTCAGCCCAAGGCTGCACTCTCATAGTTAATTCTGGAAATCCTCATCACCTCTAAAACAGTCCAGAACCTCTAGTCACTTCCTGCTAACACTTAGTGATTACTCTGCCCGCTCCAAGCCCTGGACAGCCAGAAATCTAGTTTACTGGTTTGCCTGTCTGAAAAAATATAAAAATTTAACATAATTATGTATAAGCGACATTTTGTGACTAGCTTCATCTTGTGTTACATACCACATAGTATGTAACGCTAAGCATAAAAGTATGGTCCAATTAAAGCAACTAAAATTGTTGGGACTGGATTTTATAATTCAGATTTAACAAGTCATGTATGACACAAACATATACCTAAACACAGTACATAACAAACAATGCTGACATAACTTGATGTTTTTGACAATTAAAATAAAATATAGCATATAAACACGATTCACAAACACATTTTATTTACCTTAAAGAATAATGTTGAGAATTATTTTTTCTCCTCCTGGAAACCTGTTTCATATTTCAGATTCTCTTGAAATGTCATCTCCTCTGTGAAACCTTCTTTGATTCTTCCCAGCTCCCACCACCCTAGATGCATGCCGCGCTTTTCTCACACAGTGGGATTTCTGTTAGTTCCTGCTATGATGTACTACTGCAATGGAAGCTTTCATATCATGCAGGAAGCTCCTCGACATCAAGGGCAGTGCCATATATATTTTTAATATCTAGTAATGCAGAATATGAACATTGTAGGTTAATCCCCCCTCCCACATACACATTGGGGATTTATCTGTAAAACCAACTTTTCCTCTAAAAACCAGGATTCAATAAAGCTAGGGCAGAGTTCCACCAGTCTAAGCACAGGATTATGTGTATATTCATTAACATAGCTCAGAGCAAATCTGGCCAACTGTAGCATTAATCATAATGACCAAGGTCTACCATCTGTAAAACACCTATATAAACTATGACCTTTTTACTTCATTCATGTATTCAATTTCCTGATTACATATTTCCTTTAACCCTGCAAGTCAAACTCATTAGATATGTTCTGATGCTTTGATGACTTGTATAAAATATTGTGTGGTTTTGGGGTTTCAGAGTAATTTCATTTTTCAACATATTTTTATAAGCAACATGCTAAGGTGTTGGGGCTAGGGCAATGATCAATACATATAGCTTTTGCTTTACTTGAACTTAAATGTCCAAGAGCAATAAATGGAAAGAACAAAATAATTTGAATGCTCTAACAGTCAAGGTACTGTGGAGTCAACAGAAGATTCATAAAAGAAATGATAGGCAACCTAAGATCAGAAAGATAAAGTCTTGAACAGGACAAGATAGGGAGACCACAAAAGAAGGAAGTAGGCTAATAATAATAATCAAACTAGAGGTAACGAAGGTCTGAACTAGGTCTGAAAATGAAAAGAAACACATGCATTGAAGAGGCATGTAGGAAATAAGATGTGAAAACTCAATGCCTCTTTCAATGAGAAATGTGTGAGATACAAGGTGTTAGAAATGAAAGACAAGCATCAGGCTTGGGAAAACGATGAGCAGGGCCAGTCACTGAGATAGGATGAAGGTGAAGGAAGAGGTCTTGGGTTGTCTTAGTTAGGTTTCTATTGCTTAGGTGAAACCATGACCAAAAAACAAGTTGGGGAGGAAAAGGTATATTTGGCTTATATTTCCATATCAGTGTTTATCATTGAAGGAAGTCAGGACAGGAACTCAAACAGCAGGAGCCTGGAGGCAGAAGCTGCTGTGAAGGCCATGGAGGGGTGCTGCTTACTGGCTTGCTCATCATGGCTTGCTCAGCCTGCTTTCTTATAGCACCTGGGACCTTCAGCCCAGGGATGTCACCACCCACAATGGGCTGGGCCCTCCTCCACCAATCACTAATTAAGAAAATGTCCTACAGGCCTGCTATAGCCCAATCTTATGGAGACATTTTCTTAATTGAGGTTCCTTCCTCTCTGATGACTTTAGCTTGTGTCAAGTTGACATAAAACTATCCATTACAGGGATGAAACAGAGTAGGAACTATGGTATCAGTTTAATACATATTGATTTGGAAGTATCTTTGGATAATCAAGTAGAAAAAAACCCAGCAAGCTATTAAATATATGAACTTATTAAAGTTAGAGACTTGGGGTGTAGATAAACTTCAAGGCCTAAGGACTGGGAGCAGTTAAGAATTCTAGCTAAGGACTACAGGGTATTTCCCAAGGATAATACTTGGAGAAAACCAAGAATAAATACTGAAGGCACACCAACCATGAAGGGAATGCCTCGAGGGGTAGATGGAAACCAGAGAAGTACTATCACAGCTCCTGGAGAGTTACACGAGCTATGATTAGGATAACAACAGCTCCCAGTAATACAACTGAGACAAGGAGTGGTACATTTGTATTCTAGAGTCAACAAGGAGGATGTTACTGACAGCAAGAGCGTTTGGTAGCATGGAAGAGAGAAGCCAAGCCAGTATTCCTAGAGGGCAATGTGGAGCCAGGGCGTTCAGTGACCAGGAGCTGGTCCGCTGTAACTCAGGTGCCGCATCAGAAAGGCTATCAGTTTTCTCAAATGAAGGCTTCCTGGGACACAGGCACACTGTCTCTGGCTGTTTCTTTATTACAGTTACAGGACCGGGTATTTGGCAAGCCTGACCTATTTATGATCTAGCTTTTAATGCAAGTTTGCTAATCACTTATGCCACCAATGTCTTAAATTATTAGTTCTATTTACCAAGTGACCTAACAAGCACTGGCCTTCCTTACTGCATCCACGCTGCCTGTTAAAAGGACATGTTGCTTGTATGTCAACGAGCAAGTGAAATCTGAATGAGCGGCGTAATTGCTCATTTCAAAGTTGAAATGTCAGCCCTCACTGTCATCCGACACATCTCTGGTTTATAGGAAAGGCTGACGACAGTTTCAGAGGCTGGGGACAAACAGAACCCACCACCCAGCAGCTCACAGTCATATGAATTTCACAAATGTCAGTAATGACTCATAAACTTCATGAATGAATGCAATTTTAATGTTGACATGTTAAGAAAGACATGTTAAGAAAGTGTGTTCCCAAGGTTTTTTTTTTTTTTTCCTCTTTTTAACAGCTTATTAGTAATAGGGCTTTGGAGCTTTTTTTCAAACCACTAGTGGTTAGTTCCAAGTATTTTATTTCATGTATTCACATGACGTCAACAGAAATGTATCTGAGTATGAGTTTAGGAACTTCAGTTTCTCTAAAGAAGGAAGAAGCCAGAGGTGGCTGGGAAACATTCCGGCCGGCTGTTCTCCTGCTTATTCCATGTGGTCTTGCTGGAATGACTCATGGCGTAACAAAGCCTTACATTTGGTTTAATGCTTTGTATCTGTTACTGATTAGAGAGGCTAAGTGCCTTTTGAGTTCAGTCATTAATATTAATGAATTTCGTGACCCAGGCCAACTTAGTAAAACAAACTTTAAACTACCCTGCTAAGAAGTTCTCAATAATTTGGAACTCAAAATTGCCTGCTAGAGCCCTGGAAAATAAACAAAGGCATTTCCTACCTGGATGTGGGAAAATGACAAAATGGTGAGAGCATTTATCCAACACATCACTTTGTGAATGTGGGTCACATATGGCTGCTTCGCAATCATAGGCTAATGGAAGAGGGAATTAAGAGAATAGTCCCCCAAAGGCTTGAGGACAATGTAAATATAAGTTAATTCTGGCTGCAGTGTGGCTCAGTTAGTAAAGTGTTTGCTAAGCCAGTACAGCCTGGGATTGAAAGCCTAGAACAGGGGGAACAATGAAGAAGATAAATCTACATTCCTCACCTCCCCCACAAAATCTAGACAAAACTTGTTCAGTTCCAAAGTAGTAAGAAGTGATTTTTACTTGTAAATTAGCTCAGAGTTAAAATATAAAACTAAGATTTCTGGGATATATTCTAATAGTTGTGAAAAAATATGTGTGCCATGTAGTTGGAGGAAAAGTTAAAAGTTTTGTAAAAACAGAATGCTTGCACAGGTGTCGGAGGTCATTTCATAAATATGATCAGGATACCAGGATTACTTTTTGTTTGTTTGTTTTTTTGAGACAGGGTCTCTCCATGTAGTCCCGGCTGACCTGGAACTTACAGAGATCCTCCTGCCTCTGTCTCCTGAGTGCTGGCATTAAAGGTGTGCACCACTATACCTTGCCCAAATTGTCTTCTTTAATAGTATTATTTTTAGAGGGAAAGGCCAACCTGCAGAATACTCTACTCTAAGCAAAAGCGTAAAGAGTCAGTCTCTTTTCTCATGCAATGTTATTTCAGGTTCAAATCACAACTAAGTATTTTTTAACTTTTCATGAGCACACATCAGCAAAAGAGTGAAGATTCATTAGTGCTTTAAAAATATTCCTAGACAAATGTCTGAGATGGACTGAGTCTATAAAATTCATTTCAGTAGGGACTGAATCCAGAAATTAAGCTAGAGTATTTGTTAATATTCTGACTCGCCCCTTGGGGCCACTCTGCATCCTGACATAAAGGAAAACCCTCCTCTTCCTCTCTCTTCCATTCTCCCCCCCTCCACTCCTACGAGGTGTGCACCCCTCTCCCTCTCCTCCTCCTCTCTTTCTTCTCTCCTCTTCCTTATCTTCTCTTTGTCTCTTTACTATAATCAACCATTTCCGAGTGGACATAGCGTCTGGGTTGTGTGTTCTCCTGCCGTCCCGCCGCCATGCCCGCATGGCGTGGATTGCCAGCCAGCCCGTCGCTGTATCTGCCCAGCATGCCAGCATGTTCCACTGCACATGCGGGATACCCTCGGAGTCCCCCGTGCATAATTCATAACAGTATTGATATATATGGCATCTTAAAACCCTTTTCAACACAAGAAAACAAGATGAAATGTCAAGTGCCCTGGACTCAGGCTTTAACAGAGACTTGAGGATATAACCTTTTCATAGTGGGCTGTATGACTGCATGTCATTTTTTTCAGAGCATAAACTTACCTCAAAATCAGACAATAATATCTCAGAACACAAGAATCAACCATATTTTACATTTAGATGATACGGTTTTTAGGGAGCTTACGATCTTCTGCAGGATCTACCAGAAACGACCGCTCTCTCCATCAAACTCCAGCCCCGAGACATATATAAAGGAAGGTAAGCAACAAGTTAGCCACGGGACACCGTGTGCAAGCCTGTCTTTACAGGAGACGACAGCGCTGTCGGAATATAAAACACACAGAGCTCAGCACGGCACACACTTTAGTCTACAACTAAGCCTGGCCTTGTCCTTTCTCTGGGTCGGAATTAACAGTTTCTTGGACTCTGATAGGTGAGGTCAGAGAAGAGTTGGAAAAAGTAAAATCTTTGCACGCTGAGTGCTATTTTGCAGGTCACGATAATGTCAGGTGCTGTGAAATAAAACACCAGATTACAGACCTTACCAGATGAACGTCCCCTAAACAGTCATTTTGGTAATTACTAAAGAGAACTACCTATATTACATAGAACCACTGCTCCATACAGATATTCAAAATTTGACCTCAAGTATATTAGGGTGAATTTGTAGAAGAAAATCCTTTTTTTCTCTCCAAGCAGCTCATCTCGTACTTTCTTCACCTGAGAGGAGAACACATATCTGTGCAGGGAGACCTGGGTGGGCCTCACACAGTGAGAGCACACTGGAGTCAGGCACGATTTTGTCTTGAATTAGGTTCACATTGTGGAGAAAGCCCAGTTCTCTCTAATTCTTCCCAGGAAGTGTAATGTTCTTTAATTCAAATATATCTTTTTTTTTTTTTTTTCAAGACAGGGTTTCTCTGTGTAGCTTTGGAGACTGTCCTCGAACACGCTTTGTAGACCAGGCTGGCCTGGAACTCACAGAGATCCACCTGCCTCTGCCTCCCGAGTGCTGGGTATATAGTGTTCTGTCTGCATGTATCACTGCAGGCCAGAAGAGGGCACCAGATCTCATTATAGATGGTTGTGAGCCACCATGTGGCAGATGGGAATTGAACTCAGGACCTCTGGAAGAGCTGCCAGTGCTCTTAACCGCTGAGCCACCTCCCCAGTCTCAAATATAACTTAATGTTTAATTAATGTTAACTAAGAAAAGTTTTCGGAACAAAATATGAACTAATCATTTTCTAAAATACTTATGTGTGTATATAAGCAAAAATTTGTTTATATATTACTGACCTATTAAGAGAGTATAAGCAACCACAAATTTTTTGTTGTTGTTGCTTTTCAAGACAGTGTTTCTCCTTGTGCCCAGGCTGTCCTGGAACTCACTCTGTAGACCAGGCCTTGAACTCACTGAGATCCACCTGCCTCTGCCTTCCAAACTTGTGCTACCACCACCCAGCTTCACAGCGCGTATTTTTTTTTTGAAACGGGGTTTCCCACAGAAAATTATAATCATGACAATATCAAACCAACAGCAAAAATGTTTTAAATAATTTAAAAATATATTTAGTTATGAGAACATCAAACATACTTCAAACTTTCCCCTTTCTACATTAACTGTTTCTGTTGGTGACTAAAATCTATTTCCAGAGCACCGTTTTTAAATATTTCACTTTTTAAAATGGGGAAATGGTCCCTAATAATACTTATTTACATTAGCCATTTTAAATGTAAGGCTGAATATATGAGGGAAGAACTGCCAGTGCCAGCCACTGTGCAACCGGGCCCAGCCTGGATCATGAATCGTTCCAGAAAGGACTAACAAGGTCATAAAATGCTTTATTTTGTTGCTAAAACACAAAGAATAAAAAGCTTATTTTAGAAGAAAACATTTGGGAGTTCAAAGACTTGCCAGCCACCACTTAGACAACAATCTAATTTATAGTGGGTACATTTATACATTTTATAATAATTAATGTACTTGAAAAAACCTGGTGCTACAAAATCGAGAGCAAGACAGAGATATTCACTTTCTTGTTCCCTCCTAAGACAGTAATAGACGTTTGAGCAAGAACAGCTGAGCAACTACAAGAAATAAAGTATATCCCAGTTGTAAAGAAAGAAGAATCAAATAAGCCATGTTTGTAAATGGCACAATTCTCTAACCGAAGAAACAAAATATTTCATGACAAATTGTTAGAACTTACAAAGGAATGCAGGACAGCTGCAGAATATAAAATCAGGCTACAGAAAGCTACAGCATTTTCACACACCAATAATGAAGTGGCTAAGAAGAAATGAAGAAAGCAAAACAGTTAAAATATTTAAAAAAAAGAACAGAGAAAGTGAGAGATATCTACAAAAATTATAAAACCCTAATGAATAAAGTGATAGAGGATGCACATAGAAGTTGGAAGCCATTGCATGCTCATGGGTCAGTACAGTCAACACTATACAACACAATCCACAGAGCCAATGCAATTCCTTTCCAATTACAAACAGCTTTCTAAGTAGAGAGGGGAAAATCCTAGAATCATATGGTACCAAGAGAGACCCAGAAAAGTTAAAGCAATGCTTAAGAGAGAAAAAGAAATCACTTCAGGGTGGGGTGGGAGGGTGCTATGACCTAACTTTAAAACAGCATGTCACCAGTACAAAAGAGAAGCAAAGGCTAGTGCAAAAGAGAACTCAGAAATTAACTCATGTTCACACAGCCATTAATTTTTGACAAAAGATCCCAAAAATGTACTATTAGGAAGTTTCATCAATAAATGCTGCTGGCCGTGTTGGATATCCAGAAATATGAAATCAGATTCCGTTCTCTTAGAATACACAAAAAACCTCAAAAAGTTACATGAAATTACCGAACAAAATATAGTTACAACTTTCCCAGATTTTAGCAATGTTTATTAGATGGGAGCCTAAAGGCACAAAAGGAAGAAGAGATGAACAGAACTGTATCAAATTACCAAGATTTTACACAGCAAAGAAAAGAATCAATACAGAGACAACTTATACAACAGGAGAAAATATCTGCAAACCATTCATCCAACAAGGGATTGATATTCAAAAATATACATGGGACGAGAACACCTGAAGACAACAAAACAAACGATCCGATTAAAGAGGGAGCTAAGGGAAGGAACGGGTGCTTCAAAGAAGGCAGACGAGCTGCTAACAAATACTTGAAAAGTGCTCGGCCTCGCCACCACAAAAGAACTCCACATAAAAGCACAATGGGAGAGCCTTTCATCACAGTTAGAGTGGTTAGTCTATCTGTGTACATATTTTATACACACATCTATACATTGTACACACATAGGTATACGTATATATGAAAAGAAAACCATGAAAGACAGTGAGTGCGTGGAGAACAGGGAGGAGGCGAGGGAGGAGAGATGCGGACAGCAGGATTCCTGCTGGTTCATCAGTGCAATGGGGTAACTCATGGATAAATTAATTTATGGGGTACTTAAAAAGTGACTTAAAGGGTACAAAATTAGCAACAAATAAAGATGACTAATGGCTGAGTAGACAGAAATTCTTATTATCCAGATCTGATTATTATGCATTGTACACATGCTCTAAATTACCATGATGTATACCCCATAGGGATGTTCAAATACTATGCTTCAATTTAAAAAAAAAAAAATCCTGGCCCTAAATCCAATCTGCAATTCTTAAAAAAAATCCTGTATGTTAATTGCTAATGATAAAAACTAGCTGTTAATAATGTCCTCTTATAGTTCTGGGAATTAAGAAATTAAAGAAAATAAAGACATACATCTTCTCTAAATTCTCTTAGGTCTAACCCTGAGTATTCTCTCAATTTAATTTAGAAGTGCGGCATAAATTTGTCTACAATATGTATTCGATTCCACTTTGATAAAACTGTATCAACTGATACTGGGGCAGTTTGCAAGGGATGTGGAAAAATTTTAACATCATGGGCAACTCTGAGTCAACTGAAAGTAAAAACAACTGGGCCCAAACAGAGCGAGATGAAGGGAACTCCTGGTCAGGATGACACAGCATCGAGAGATTTAAAGTTCGTGCTCTTAGGTCCAAATGCTGGTGTGCGAGTTCTCGTTCCATCATTTGCTAGCTGCTTGGCCTTACACAAAGTCATTAATGTTTTTTTCATGATAGTCAATGTTATAAATTAAGTACTCAAGAACTCTTAGTTGGTATAACTAGAAAACTAGAGGAAGCAGAGTAATTACAAAGCCCAGATGCTAAGAACAGTGGGTCAGGTCAGCAGCACCAGAGGCTGAAGGTAGTCATGTAGAGCAGATCTCCCACGTCCACAGCATGCTGAGATTGGTGACTACTTTTCTCCCGTGGTAGAGTGCACAGCATCTTCCAGCACTATGAGAGCCAGCCAGCAGGGATGAAGCTTTCAGATCAACAGCCATTTGACTTTTCCATGTTCACAACTCAAGCTAGTGGTATCTGACCATTAAGTTCTGGAGGGTAACCAAGATCAATATTTGCAAGTCTATAGGAACCCACTGGCCAGCAGCTCAAGAAGAGGTAGCATGTTCCTGGTACTAGAGTTTTTTTATTTGGTAGCATGAGGTATAGAGTTGGGGTACTGTCCCCAGTCCTCACAGTGACTGTGACAACATGCAGAAGAGCTGCACAAACTCAAGCCAGACAAAATGCCAGCATGGAAGGGGGTGCTGAACACGAAGGCCTATCCCAACTGAGGCACTGCTGGCATTCGGCAGTTGCTAGGGAGACCAAGAGTCAGTTTTCGGACACATCATAGGCCAACCATGCTTAAGATCAGCCCCCACACCCAGGAGTAACTGGGCAACACAAACTAGACTCTTGGGGGAGCAGGAGGGGGAGGTGAGAGCAAGCAGGAACAAACACGTGAAGGTGGATGCACAGTTGGGGGGTGCATCTGGGAGGAGCTGGGGAAGTAGGGTGGATATGATCAAAAGACAACATGTGAAACTCTCAAAGAAATAATAAAAATACTCTTTTAAAGAAGTTTTAGAACAGAAACAGGCACACTAAAGCCACTAGTTAAATCCAAAGGAAGGAAATTAAGTTGGTAAGTGTGATGGCTGTTCTTGGTTATCAACTTGACTACACCTGGAATTAACTAAAAAACCCACATGGCTGGGTACACCTGAGGGGGTTTTCTTGATTAATTATTTGAAGTAGAAGGGCTCACCCTAAATCCTGATCTTCTGAGGTGGTTCCAAAGACCCACCTTAAATCTGGGCCCCACCTTCTGGTGGCAGCCTCTCTAAAGGACGTGGGAGAAGGAAGGTCTTGTTCTCGCTTGCTTGCCCTCACTCTCACGGGCGAGTCCATTCCTTCACTGGCATTACAGCCTACTTCAGGATCCCAGAGGAGACTAGAATACAGACTGGAATACAGGAGCAGCTGACACATCCAGCCTCATGGACTGAACAACTGCTACATTCTTGGACTTCCCATCTAGAGACAGCCATTGTTGGAACAGTCAGCACATAACCTGTAAGCCACTCTAATCCATCCCATCTCTTTGTCTCTCTGTCTCTTTCTCTCTGATACATAAAATCTATATATCTGTCTGTCTATCTATCTATATGAATCTATATAGATGATAGAGCTATAGATAGATTCATTCTATCAGTTCTGTTTCTTTAGAGAACCCTGACCGATACAGTAAGTGATGATAAAAGTCTGATAACAAGTTCGTTGGGACTGGTGAAGCTTGGGTGAAAGACATGAAGGAAACAAGATATCTGTACATACACAGGAAGTGCAAAGTAAGATGAGGAAACAGAATAAGAGAAGAGACGACAGTAGTTAGATATTCGAACCAGTAATAAGCAGGCGCATGTAAAATGAAGTCACTGCTGTGAAAGCTGTTGTCGTGGGGGTGTACTTTGGGGGATAACAGCTGTAAACTATATTATCAAATTGGTAGGAGAGTTTTCCTATAAGCCATAAGAATGCTCGTGCACATCAAGTGTTCCTCACTAGACCATAAGAAGGATCACCAATACCCACCAGAAAGACCTCCAAATATCCTAGCAAGATCAGTTAACACCTTGAAAAGAAACAGCAATCACCATTATGATTTTCACATTTAGAAATCCATGGGCGGCACCTATGATTTCTAATTGCATCCAGGTTTTCTGTTCAATGAACAGGTTTTGAACATTTTAATCAACTTCCTTTTAATCAAAACTAGTCAGACCGGCAAATGAGACAGCACTGAGAAATGTAATTCAGTATGGTAGTTTTCTTTTAAAACTGTGTTTTAAAATCAGTTTTCGATGCAGGTGTGCTTTTAAAATTAACAAGTTTTCACAAGCTACTTATTTTTTTAAGTAGGAACTGGCTTTATTAGAAAAAAGAAAAAGTTAAAAAACTGTTACTTACCATAAAGCAGTACACGAACAAAAACAAGCTTACCGACATACTAATATCAATTTTTCAAAAGGAGAGCATGTGGCTTCACATATTTTCCTTAATTTTAGATGGGTTTAATGAAAAACAAAACGATTACTTCATGAAATACCTGAGCTATGTAAATGGAACCTTTTCATATTCTCTTCTAAACACTTATTAGCAAACTTTGTTTCAAAATAGAATTATAAAAAAATAGGACAAAGTTAATCCCAAGGCCTAATTTTGAATTGCAATGTTTCTGAAAATGTATTTAATTAAAATCTGTTTTAAGTAACTCTCTGTCCATTTAAGCAGACAGTTATCTTACTCATGGACTTCAGCTCTGCATGACTATTAATATAACATCGACTTCCTTGGCTTACATTGTTTATTTTTGGTGTGTGTCGGTGTGCATGTGTGTGGGTACTCATGCTATAGCCCATGTGCACACCCCAGAGGACAGCTTGCAGGAGTGGGTTTCCCCTTTTACCATACGGGATCTACAGCTCGAACTCAGGCCATCAGACTGGGTGGCATGAGTCTTCTGGCTAGTCCAACATCTGATTTGATTTTGACTGAATCTTGCTGAGACAAAGCAAAGAAATCTTTCATAATCAATCAAAATAAATAATTCTTTTACAATTTTGGTATTGGAAAATTAAACTTACCAATACAATGGTGCCATGCCATGAGCTTTTGAAAATACCATATTTAGTAAAATGGGTCACTGAATACTTAATATGTCAAGAAAGTTATTAACAAGAAATAAAGATACCACTTAAGCAATTTCTTCTTAAACAAAATGACCAAAAATAAACACTGTCCAATGAATTTTGTTAAAATAATTGGTTTCAATTTCTTTTCCTGGGGGAAAAATGAAGTCATAACAGAAATGAATTCTGCATAATGACCTTCATAATAAGTAAAACAAACAGCACACTTTTATCATTCTCAAATATATTTCTAAGATTCCATTAAAATGATTTCATCATCTTTTTGGCCTCTCTTAATTTCAAACTGTGCTTTTACATCTTACTTTAAAAGAAAATGGATCATAGTGGCGATGAGGGCATATTTCACCTCTTCACTTTCCCTTCAAAGTCACAACAATATAATTTAAACAGGAAGTTGGAAGTAGGGGCACATCTTTAATCTCAGCCCTTGGGAGGCAGAGGCAAGCGGATCTCTCTGAATTCAAGGCCAGCCTGGTCTACATAGTAAGTTCTACAACAGCCAAGGCTACATTGTGGGACCCTGTATTAGATGAAAAGAGAGAGATAGAGAGGGAGGAGGGAGGGAGGGAGGGAGGGAAAGAGGGAAGGAAGGGAGGGGGGAGAGGGAGAGGGACAGGGAGAGGGAGAGGGAGAGGGAGAGGGAGAGAGAGAGAGAGAAAATAAAGCATATTGGTGCTGGGGGTGTAGCTCAGTTGGTAGGATTCTCACCTAGCATTCACAAAGTCCTGGGTTCCAACTCCTGCACCACATAAAACAAGCAAAGTAACCCACACCTACCATCACAGCACTTGGTGAAGACAGGAGAATAAAAAGTTCAAGATCATACTCAGCTACAGAGCAAGTTCAAGGCCAGCCTGAGACATGAGAACCTGTCTCAGAAAGTACTAATTATGAAAGAAAGTAAGACAGAACACTACATCAAATCAGACAATTTGAGGAAATTCTGTAAACTAAGAATCAAGAGATTTGGATACATTAAAACCACAATCAGTTCATAGAAAACTGCAGTTATAACAAGCAAGGGAGACTGGGCTGTAGAATGTTTATGATCGATCAGTAAAAGCAGGTCTACATTGTTTATTCAAACATGATTTCTGACAATGGGGAGATCCAGAATAGGGAGCAGGATTACAGATAGAAAAAGCTGGCAATAACCAGCAGGAAGGGAACTCAACCTCAGTGGTCCACAGTGAAGCTCACCACTCAGCCAGGCTCACTCCTGCACTGCAGGGGTTGGATGAAGACTTCTCTGAGGAGAACCTAAAACCCCATGAAGTAAAGAAGGATTCTTATCTGGGTTAAGGCCTAAATCATCTTTAGCCATAAAATGGCTGCTAAGTGTAGTTCCTCAACTACACAGAGTAACAACCATGGGTTGCCAGCCTCTGAGGAAAGGCTCACAAGAAAGCCACCAAACCTGACAAATTAAAGAAATAACATGCAGGCTACATAAAAATAAAACAACAAAAGAAAACCTTAAATAGAGATGTCAATCTCTGTGAACTTTGAAAAGATAGCTCAAAAGCAATAAAAAAGAACAGGCTGTTTTGAAAAAGCTCAAAAATATTAAAAGTAGAACTGACAAAATTATACCTAAAAACATGGGTTGAAAAATAACTGTTAAATATCTAACTGTTGAGCAAGAAGATAAAAGCAAGAGATTCTCCGGAACACACTGAAAAAAAAATGTTAAGAAAGAAAAATGAAGGATCAATTTAGAAGTTCAGATTCACCTAGAAAAAGAGATAGATAATTGGGTGGAAAAAATAACCACAGAAAAAGAAAATTTCCCTTAGCTAAAGATAGCTTTAGGCCTTTTCATAATGAGAAGGATGCAAGGACAGATTCAGCAATCACATCCCAGGCTAAGAGTAAAGTAACTTCAGGGAAGATGTCCAATGCAGTGAGCTTTGTTTTTCATGTTACAGCCAAATCTGAAACTGTTTACCAAGGCTGCAAAGACACTACAATTGTTCCAAAGTGGAATTCAATTCTTCTAATGACTATGTCATCACCTCCAAAAACTAACGCCCAGCTAGCTCAAGTCACAGGAAACTGGAGGCTTAAATAATCCCAGGAAACCTATCTCCTTCCTCAACGACTTAAAAACCAATTAATACCAGGCTGCCCTTTAACACTGTTTACCTTTTGACTGCACACTCACATAGATTTAAAAAAAAAAAAAAAGGTCATTAGATTTAATTTTGAGATAAGGGAAAATGCTACAATTTAAGAGATAATTATGTAAGAACCAAAAAATATCCTCCATTTCTTCTGTTTCTTTTACCATGCCCCCTCCCCACACCCGGTGATGAACAGGTATAAGGTAAAATAAACAAATGGGAACGTAAATGGAGAGTTTCCTCTGGGAAACAGAGAGTGTGTTTATTGTAAGACCCCACTGTAAACGGTCCACACTGATAACTGCTGATCTCACACCATGGAGATCTCAGAAAGGCAGGGAAAGTGTGGACAACAACCTTGGGTCATAGTGGGAAAGTAACCAGAAACCAGAAACTCATGTTCTGGAAAATAAGACTGTGGTAGTTTGAAAGAAAATGGCCCCCAAAAGCAATGGCACAATTAGGAAGTATCACCTTGTTGGAGTAGGTGTAGTCTTGCCAGAGGAAGTGTATCACTGTGGAGGCGGGCTTTGAGGTCTCATACATGCTCAAGCCACACCCAGTGAGACAGACCACTTCCTGCTGCTTGCAAGATGTGGGACTGTCAGCTACTTCTCCAGCACCATGTCTGCCTGCATGCTGCCATGTCCCACCAGGATGATAATGGACTAAACCTCTGAACTGTAAGTGGGCCACCCCAATTAAATGTTTTCCTTTGTAAGAGTTGCTGTGGTCATGGTGTCTCTTCACAGCAACAGAAACCCAACTAAGACAAAGACTTTTTTTATGGTACCTTTTTAATCCACTTTTTTTTTAAAAAAAGGTGAGGGAATCAACTAGGCAAATTTTTCTCTTCACTTTTCATAAGCAAATTTTATAAAAATTAAAAAAAAAAACCAAGATGACTCTCTAGAGCCATTCTGCGAGTCAGCTGAGGAGTTAAGTGAAAATGGTTAAATCTTCACTTCTGAAAAATTAAAATAGTTACAGTCTGCCATACACCTAACTAACTGGAGATTATGACTGTTCCTAATTACTACATATAAAAATGTAGAGAATAACTTTTGCCCTGTAGATAGGATACTTTCTCAAACTGTCATCAAGGGAAATTTTCCCATGAAAAGCTTTTTGGGCTAGACTACTGAGTAGTTAAGTTTCCTATATGCTTTAAATAATCTATTTAATAATATGATATAATTCTAGAATGGTCAATTGTTGGAGCCAACTAAGTTTCCTAGTGGCTGTACCCAGCAGGACTGTATAAGAGGATGACTGGACCACAGGCCTAAGTATCAGGTATTTGTAAGGGTCTACACTGGCTGTAACTAGCAAGGGGAGGTCTTTTGCTCCACCCCTTGGCATTGTTACAAATAGACTTTTGGAATAAAGTTCAGGGCCGGTGGATAAAGATTCAGGCCCACTCAAGTCTATCCCGTGTTTTCTGTCAGTTTTCTCTCCCCTCTATTTCTAACTAAGTCTCTTATTCCTCATTCTGGGATAAATAAGTGTGGGGGCTGGTCCACCACAATCAATATAAAAATCAGGGAAAAATACTGGAACATATATGCATTTACCTAATTTTTCTATTTTCTGGGGTTTTATTTATATAAAATTATATATAATATATAGAGTATTATAACTATGTATATATATTATATTCATTATATATATAAAATACATTAGAATAAATTTTATGTAGAAGATGAATATGTCTGAATTTTAGTGGTATAATACAATTAAGGAAAGCTAGAGTAAAAAAACATGTTTAGATAATACCAAAGAATATCTCAGAGACTGGGAATGGAGTTATTTCTTAAACAAAGCAGAAAGTAGAAATAATAAAGGACAAGACTGAGAAGTACATTTTAAAAATTAGATCATATTAAAAATGATATTCGTCTTCACCAGAGACACCAGAGTGGGAAAATGTCAGAACTCAGGGGCAGCCATTAGGAAGCACACTGGTACAACTGCTCTGGAGAAAAGTTTGCTATTACCTGTTAAATAAGGTTCTGTGATACAGTGATTTGTGTCTAGGCATAAACCAACAAGAAATAAATGCACATATGTGTTGTAGAATATTACTTTAACTAGGCAAAGATGTATTGTATTTGTTTATGCTGCAGAATATTACCTTAACTGTGTAAAGGTGTGTTACTTTTGTTTATTCTGCATTTGTCTGATGATGTAAGGAAGTGTGTTTAACTATGTAAAGATGTGCTGCATTTGTTTCACCTTGGCTGCCTAAGGTACCTGATTGGTCTAATAAAGACCTGAACAGCCAATACCTAAGCAGAGGAAAGACAGGCAGGGCTAGCTGTCAGAGAATAAATAGGAGAAACATAGGCTTACAAAAGAGGAGAATGAAAGAACTAGAGGGAAGGAGAGAAGAGAATGAGGGACATGTCTAGGGTCAGAAGCCAGGCAGATGCCAGCCAGCAGGCACAGAGAAGCAATGAAAGGAAGACATACAGAAGTAAGAAAGGTAGTACGCCCTGAGGCAAAAGGTAGATAAAGAGAAACAGGTTAAGTTAAGTTAAAAGAACCAGCCAGAAACAAGCCTAAGCTAGGCCAAGCATTCAAAACGAATAATAAGTTGCTGTGTCATGATTTGGGATCTGGTTGGTGGCCTAAAATAAAAAGCCTGGTACATATATGTATAAATCACAGTACAGACTTAATTCCATTATGAAGAAGTGCATACATACATTGTGGTATAAATACAACTATGCAGTATGAACATAAACTAGTGTCATACAAAATACAAAGAGGTCTCCTATTATAAAGACAAGAGTTGAGAGACAAAGGAGAGCATTTTGACTAATTGTGTTTCTAAAATGCATTAGAATAGGCAAAATTACTACACATCTAGAAAAGACTTATTGAAATGATTGATTAACTTCAGTATTTACTGATGTGTATATGTGTTTGCTCATGTGATTTTCTGCATAGTACATCATGGATGCAGGGGCCCCTGGGGGCCAGAAGAAGGCCCTGGACCCCCTCTAACTGAAGGTACAGGTAGTTGTGAACTGCCGCGTGGGTGCTGGGAACCAAACCGAGGTCCTCTGCGGGAGCACCAATGTGCGATATTAGAACAGTTAATAAAGTCAGTCGGCCAGCAGAAGGGGACTAACATGACTAACGGCCTCGTCGGTCAGAGAGCATGACAGAACAGTGGGGCTGCACGTGATGTCATTTCAGCTGGAGAGTCAGTGTCTTCCTCTGCAGGGTATCTACTGTGTACTTCTCTACAATGACTAACAAGGTAACCACCACCTTCCCGCTTCTCCTCTTCCTCCCCGTCTAATGGGACAGGATGTCACTTGGGAGCCCATTCTGACCTTGAACTCCCAGTCTCCCTGACTCAGCCTCCTGAGTGCTACCGTTGTAAACTATGGCCAGGCCACATCTTTAAACTCAGTGTTAGCTACTAGACTACTGATTTTTAGCATTTACTTAACTGTCATTGACAAATTAAACCTCTTCAAGGAAGCCAATTGGGAAGTAACAGTTGAACATGAATACTTGAGTAGTTATTTCAAGATAATCCATAAAACAACAGATAGAGTATATAAAATGTGATGTTTTAACAAAATGAAAAGTCAAGTCATATTTAAAGAACTATTTAACATACACATGAAATAACTATCTCTGTAATGAAAAAACATATTCATACTCCCTTCCCCAGCAAAGAGGATTTAAGCCAGTGTGGTTGACCACGCCAAGCTCGAGGGCCACTTTATACTAAGCTGGATTTGATGCGGAAACTAAAGAACTAGAGGCTGTACTGCCACAGTCTGGGGCACCGGTTCTCACCCTCCCAATGCTGCGACCCTTTATGCAGTTCCTCATGTCATGCTGACCCCCAACCATAACATTATTTTCATTGCTACTTCATAACTATGATTTTGCTACTGTTATGGATTGTAAAGTAAATATCTGATATGCAGGATATCTTATATGTGACCCCTGTGAAAAGATCATTTGACCCCCAAAGGGGTCATGACCCACAGGTTGAGAGCCACACTGCTCTGGAAGACAGTCGCCCCGATACTGACAGGTAGGCAGCACACAAGATGGTGGGAGCCATATACTTTTGGGGTGAAGCAAAGCAACGCTGATTAGAAATGAACGGATTTGAGACATTACAAGTAGAGGCCAGAAGTGACACATCTCCACCAAGGCCACACTTTCTAATCCTTCCCAAATAGTGCCACTCTCTGCTGACTAAGTATTCAAAGATATGGACCCATGGGGAGCATTCTTATTCAAAGAAGCACAGCTGTCTTCAGGTACTCTGACCCTGGCACATGGCATCAAGCCTCAACTTCTCTCCATGACCTCTTCAGTCCTGCTTCTACCGCAACCTTCACCAATGCCCTCTCCTGATGTCAAGTCTCAGCCGCTAACGCTTCAAACCCTTAGAACCAGTACTACCTGGGAGACTCTTACACATTTCCAAGTTCAATGTCAGTACAAAGAATACCTATGGTCCTCTCGGTGTGCTACCCCGAGGAAACACTTCCCAGGCAGGTGTGCCTCACTGACGCTGGTCTTTTAAATCACAGTTGATCCTTCAGCTCCATGTGACCAAAACCACAGACTCTCAATGTAAAACACCAAATGGCTCTGACAGAGTCTTGAAGGGACTCTCAAACATCCATCCGAATGTCACAAGTCAGGCCTTCATTGTCTGCACTGCTCTCCACACTACCTTTCAAGTTCTCACAACTGCAGTTCATTACGCTCTGAGCACTAAGGAGCATTTCCAGACCAAAGTTCTAGGTATTTAGAACATTAATGTGTATAAAACTGAAGTCCTCTGCCCTTTGGGAATTTCCATTCTGTTTGAGGATCTGAATATACAACAAACAAACAAGACACATATATACCCGTCTAATAACCCATACAGCTAGTTTGAAACTGAAGATATGGAGAACTGTTAGTTCATATGGAGCTCAGAGAAAGCGGCATAAATAAGTTGACATCTGATTGAAAACCCTAAAGAAGTGAGGGAACAAACACACGGATATCCAGGATTAAAACATTCCAAACAGAGGAAACGTCAATAGTCCTTGAGGAGAAAGCACTCTTGGTGTCTTTCAGAATGAGAAGAGAGGTGTAGCTGGAACAAGGTTGGCCAGAAGGGCTGAGGAACTAAGATGAGGAGGAGAGGACAGATCACACAAGGCCCTGCTAGGACTGACTACTGTTTGCAGGCTGAAAGCCACGTGGGCAGTTTCCCAGAAAAGTGAGGACTGTGTATGCAGAAGAGGTAGACTAACAGACAAAAACCAGAAGCTAATGATTGGAGGCTAACATGTCCGAAACGTCAGGATCCCTGTGCAGGGAGAGCAAGAAATAAAAGCAGCTTCCCAAGGGGCACAGTTGGGGAGGCTGGGGACTGGATGGACATGGCTGCAGAAGCCAGTGTCAGTCGAGGAGGAAGAAGGAAGGGAAATTCTAACGTGAGAATCAGAGTAACAGGAGCATGTTCATGGGGATGCTATCAGGTAAGGAAGGAGACTGGACAGCTGTTCCAGTCCTTTATGCTGATAGGTACCCGTAAGCTGGGCATTTGAAAGACCACCTGCTTAAAATAAACAAAAAATAGGTAACAGCATTGAAAAACATTTTGATTTTGTAATTATTATTAAAGCAAACACACAAAAAAAGTACTGTTAGTTCACATAAATTCTCTAATGTGGGAACAGCCTAATACATATATGCCTTTGATGAAGGGTAAAACTATTACTTGTAAAGCAAGGGAATTGGAGACACTAAAGACTGCTTATGCAAATGTTTGAAATAAAGTAAAATTCAGAGTGCAAATGGAGAAGCTACTGATGTGTCCAGTAATGATGTATTTAAATGAAGCAATCTGTGTGGAACTGCATTCAACTGTAAATAATTTACACAGAGATCAAGATATGAACTACCCAGCAAACAGTCCTTGAGTTCCAAAAACAAACCCAATGGGCTAATTTCATCTGTAGAACTCTGAGTTTAAAGGGCTCTCTGAATTCTTCTTGTGAAGTTGTGAAGAAGTCTCTTAGAGCCTAAATGGTAGCAGGACACGGGACAGAGTTGAACTGCAGCTTCTGGGGCGACAGACAAAGGTCAACAGCTCTAACTGGCCACTCAGGGAAGAGCCAGGCAACAGCAGTCTTTGCAGGCCTGGAGACATTTCATTTTGCTAGAAAAATCTTCTCACAGCATAGCTAACTAGACATAAATTACCTTACCTATGGACTCCTCCAAATAAACAACTGTAAAGTAACAGGCATAACTCCACACTCGCGCCTCATATACATGTATATATGTACTTTTTTTCCATTTGTGAAATACACCAGGCTTTTACTGTTCCTTTTTTACGAAGGCACGCTGATACAATAAAAAAAGAGTGTGAACTGATAATTAACTGCTGGTCAGTCAAAAAAGGAGATTAAAGACAGAAAAGGCTGAAAACACTTGCGATTTCTCTGCTGAATGTTTTTGGACCCTCTGGAGTTGGAACTGGCGGCCACTATCAGGACGCTGCTTTGGTAGAGCTGGGTTCTAGGTTGAGTCTAAGGCTTTCTTCAACAGTGCACACCTGATGCCTGGGCATCTGGGGCACGCCTTGGACTCACAAGCCCCCTGCTGGAGCCTCCCGTCCAGCATGTTTCTTGAGGAACTTCCACTGGTCTCCATAATTGCTGCACTCATTTACAGCCCCACAGAGTGTTTAAGAGATCCTGTTCTTCACATCTTCCCATCGTATTACTTTTTGTTTCAGATAAGATTTATTGTAGGAGTAAGATAGTATCTCACTTGGTTTGAAATGTTATTTGTTTTGTTTTTGCTTTTTCAAGACAGGGTTTTCTCTGTATAACAGTCCTGGCTGTCCTGTAGACCAGGCTGGCCTCAGACTCACAGAGATCTGCCTGCCTCTGCCTCCCAAGGGCTGGTTGTTTTGTGTTTTTGGGATAGGGTTTTACACTGTAGCCCAGGCTAACCTGGAACTCACTATACATAGTTAGAGTTGATGTCAACTGTATGATCCTCCTCCTGGGTCAGCCTCTGAGTGACAGGTTATGGGCATGAGCCCACAACAGCTTCCATTTAGCTCTGAGGATTCATGGTTGCGGTCTTCTTTTCATGTATTGTTGGCCATTTTGTTTCTCTCAAGAAGCATTTATTCAGATTATTTTGCCCATTTTTTAACTGGACTGTATTTTTGGTTTGGAATTCTTTATATATTCTGGATATTAGCAGTTATGTGAATACATGACAATATTTTTCCCATTTTATAGGCTGTCTAATTCATTCTGCTGATTGCTTTTTTGCTGTGCAGAGAGGTTTAATTTAACCCTAGCAGTTAAATTTTCTTTGTTTTCTGTGATTTTAAAGTTCAGAAAATCAGTCCCTGAACCAACCAATGTCTTGAAAAGTTTCCTGTGTTCTTCTAGCAGTAGTTTTAAGTCTTACATTGAAGATGAGAGGTAGGAGTCACGCTTCAGTTTTCTGAATGTGTATATCCAGTTTTCCTAGCATCACTTGTTAATATCCAGTTAGCTTTAACTGCCATCTTGACTCAGCCTCAAGTCATCTGGGAGGAAAGCCTTGTCAAGACTAGACTGGCCTTTGCGCATAGCTGTGGGTCACTGTTTTGATTGCTAATTGATATAGGAGCCTACAGTGGGTGGCATCTGCCCATGTGGTCTTTGCTGTGTACGAAAGCTATCCAGGTATAAGCCTAGGATTAAGCCAGCAAGCAGTGTTCCTCCATGTTTTCTGCTTTGAGTTCTTGCTATCAACTCCTTCCACTTGACGGAGTGAGACTTGAAAATGTGAGCCATTAAATGGACCCTTTTCTCCCCAAGGTGCTTTTGGTCAAAGTGTTTTCTCACAGCAACAGACGAAACTAAAGGGGTTCTATGTTCTTAGGGACATGTACCCATTGTGCTTTTGTAGAGGTGACCCGGAGTGTGGGGATCTGACACACTGCCCTCAGTCTATCTCGGTGCCAGCACCTTGCTGGGGTTAGATAGCCCTGTGGTGTATACTCAAGTTAGGCGCTGTGGTGGCTCCAGCTGTGACTCTTCAATTCAAGATTTCTTTGACTATTCAGGATCTTTTATGCTTCCACATAATTTTAGGATTGTGTTTTCTAGTTCTGTGAAGGATGTCATTGATATTTTAATGGGGACTGCTGATCTGCTTTTTGTTATATAGTCAAATTATGAACAGATCATCTGAGTATATCTATTAAAGAGAAAAGTTTCATAAAATAAATTTGCATTTTTATGAGTTAAGAGTATTGTTTCATCTGACACAACCGACTTTTACTAATAAATCAACTCCATCAGGAGAGAGTTAAAATATCAGCAGATGCCAGGGAAGGTGCCGGGCACAATGACAGGGTCAAGGCAGGATGCCACTGCCGTTCCACAACCATCTTCTTAACGCAATCAAGGTGCATTTAACAACTATAACAACATGTTCCCAGATGTCAAACTCTCCTGATTTGAATACATTCATATTCTCTGAAAATCAATGTGCCTCATGTTGCGCAAAAACAAGGTCTGAAGATAGTAACAGCCCAGAGTTCTACAGAGATGCTTTTCCTTGAACTTCTCATACCAAGAAGGCTGTTTTCTGGAAGAAATGATGTTTCTGAACAAGATACTTTTTAAAAAGTATTACTTACAATCACTCCAATAAAACATTATCAGGAAATTGTCCCTCAGACAGTTAATAGTACTGAGAACAGAAAACCTGCTAACTGGGTCACACGACAAAGAACATTATGGGGATTAACAGGTCAAAAGACAGGCTCATCAGTGAACCTAATGGGCAATTTCGTGATCTTGATTGATTCTCTTATAAATCATCCTGACCACTTTTAACTGTTACTCTTCAGAGAGAAGCTTAAAGCCTTTATAGTTTTATTCAGTATACCTAGAACACAAGTAGCCACTATGCTACAGGTTAGTGGTGCTTCAATATCAATTTTACAGTTCGTTATGAAGATAAAGAAAAATGTAGGTTCCACAGGAGATTGCCCTGAAATATCGATTTTATTACACCCAAACCCTTTCTACTGACAACATGAAAACTGCAAATTCATATTCTATCTGGAGCAAATCAGCAGTGAATGAGCCCAGGAGAGTGCAGAACCACGCTGAGCCAGGGCTGGAAGACAGTACCATGGGATAAGAGTTAACACAATAATCATTTCTGTCATTTCCAAAAATAGCTCTTTAATATGTTCAATTGGTTAGACTAACCATTTGGGTGATCTTAAACTGTTCTGGAGACTTTTCATTTAGCTATCTAAGCATATTTTCTTCAAACAACAGAATTCTCACATGCTAGTAGCAACATCTTGCATGAAGTTGATTTTTAAGGATATGGCATATGTTGAAAAACTCAGTGACCTTAATTGTTTCTTTAATTAAGCAGATTAGGAATGGCATGGCTTGGTTTTTTAATGTGAACCACAAATTTATATTCAATTTAAATCATGGCTTTCAATGAGGATGGCTAGATTAATGTAACTTTTCACTCAAGAATTACAGTAGAATTTAGTGTGTGTGTGTGTAGACCAGGAGTGTTATTCTTTAGGTGCTATCTACCTTGTTTTTTGAGAGGATTTCTCACTGAACTGAAGCTTGTCAAGCAAGCTAGCATATTATTTACTTTCTGTTGCCAGGATACAATACTCTTACCGAAAGTAACTTATGAAAGAGTTTATTTTGGCTTACAGTTCCAGAGGGATGAGAGGCCATCATGGCAGGAAGCAGTAGACATGGCAGCAGGAGCAGGAAGCTGAGAGGTGACATCTCAACCACACACAGGCAGCAGAAAGCAAACAGGAAGCAAGGCCAGGCTATAAATAAGTGTTATATAACAATTTCCTCTGAAATTAAAACATTCCATCTTTCACAGAAGCTCTTTAAACAGGAAGGTAAATGACTCACAATAGCTTCAGGAAGTCCCTGAAACTGAGCAGATTCAGGAGGAACCCTGAGTAAGCAATAAAGGCTGAGAGTTCCCTGCAGACAAACCACGCTGCTAAGATTCAGAGAAGCCATGCTGCAAAAAAGGCGCCAGAGATCAGAACAATTGCCTGGAAGAAGCAGAAACCAGCCGAGCTGCCTGAAAGAGGTTTAAAATAACTGAATCACTTGGAAAGGATATTCTCCAATTTGTTGAGCTTCTGCAGGCGATACAGCGTACTCCAGGTTCTCAGCTTTTGTGACCTGTCACATATTCCGGTGATGCAGCTGTTTTTGAGTTATTTCTGCTCCTGTAAGTACCCCCTCACCCATATTCCTGAAAGTAACCTCAACAGAACTCATGGTTCACTAAGCTGGACTTTGGTAGTATCTATACTTTGGTCTTGTGGGCTCCCTATCTGGGGCGAATAGATGTGTATGCTGCATCTCCCCAGGGAAGTTTTGTCACACAATAGTACTCAAAGCCCACTCCCAGGGACATACCTCCTCCAGCAAGACTCCTTCTCCTAAAGGTTCCACAACTTGTCCAAACACCACCACCAACTAGGGACCAAGTGTTCACATATGTAAGCCTCTGGGGGACATCTCTCATTCAAAGCCCACAGCTGGACTAGCTGACAGTGAGCCCCAGGGACCTGCCTTTCTCTAAGCTCTGGAACTACAAGTGGGTACTAGTGTGCCCAGCTTCTTTACATGGGTGGCAAGCACTCTGGGCTATCCCCCTGCCCTGACCCCTATAGACACTACATACTCCTAGATAACAATGTTTGGCTTGGAAGAGTTGCTAGAGTTGGTAACAAATATTTGAAGAAATAAATATCTTTCTCCTCCCAACTCGGATTTCTCTTCCAACAAAGGCTTTATCACAAATTGACTTCACAGTTGTATGTCATAATGGGAATATCACCAACTGTAGATGCTGCTAAAAATGGGAGATGAAAAGTTTTTAGAAAAGAAAAATTAATTCACCAAGATTCTGGACTAAAAATAGCTCACACGAGATGACGGCTAGTTTTGATAGTTAACTTGATGGGGTTTAAAAACATCCAGGAGAGAGACCTCTGGGCTCCTATCTGTGAGAGCATCTCCAGAGGTTTAAAATATGTGTGTGTACACCAAACTGAAGTCTCTAGAGGGACAAAGGAGAGTGATGGAGGGAAAAGGGAGAAAAAAGGGATGTGAGAGCCAGGGAGACATGCTCGAGAAACAATATACATCTTCATGAACCCTTAAAGACAAAAGGCCTTTGCATCGTGTAAGTCGGTTATAAAAGAGAAGCATAAACAGTCACACGAGCGGGGAAGGGGTCCAAAGAGCCCACTGCTTCCTGCTTATCTACCAGCCGTTAATGGTTGCAGGTCTGGGGGTAGGAGGGCGGATGGGGCATTTTCCTCAGTGGTGTAGTCAGTGTTAGGTTGTCAACGCTCCTGTAAATAACCCCTCACCGGGCTACACATTACGTCACTGGTGTATATATACACCCTAAGTAAGGAAGACTGGCTGGGCAGAAGAAGGGCATCAGTGAGAGGGGAGGGGGACCAGAGTGGACAATGGCAATGGCTATGCCCGAAATACATTTTATATGCGTATGTAAATGTCATAATGAAACCCAACTTTACACATCATTAATATATGCTAGTAAAAAAAAGAAAACGACAACCCGGCCTCTCTAACACAGACTGAGTTACAAAGGACATGGACTACGAAGGCGGTTTGCATTTCTACATGAGAAGAGAGGAAAACAGTGACCGTGTAGAGTCCACAGTCACGGTAAGACCGACCCGACCGCTCCAGGACCCGCTTGCCGTAACTGCTGTGTGCACTGTAGAGACGGAGGCCTGCATACACAGAAAGGACGTGAATCACCCTAACTGGGCTGGTGCCACTGCTACCAGGTAAGCTGCATGTGGCCGCTCTAGTCGGAGGCCTGCAGACACTCAGGTAAGATTTATATCTCAGAATTTCATCACTGAGTAGCCTCTGAGACTGTTGTGCTCTGACAGATACAGCAAAAGGAAGTGATACATAGAACACTAGGGGGTGGTGCAAGAATACAGTAAGGTAGACTCGTTATCCCAGAATGCTCGGCAAGACAGCGCTCTGTGCTACCCTGCAATGCTTTACCATATTGGGGAACTGTGGAGGCTCTTCCCTGAATGACAGTGATGAAAACTCTAACAGACTGATTATATTTACTTACTGTCAGCCACTCAGAAAAAAAAAATATTTTAACTAACTTCCAGTGTTACGAGATATGTGCTGATTACTTATCTCACTAATTATACTGAAACTGAACTTGGAAAAGTGAAACGTTCTGCCAAGGTCACGTGGATGGTAAATGATGGCAGCAGTGACCTCTGATCTGTTTGGCTTGCCCCAGAAGTGTACAGAGTGCAAGCCCCTCCCCTTCTGAGCACTGTTGGCTAAGGCCAGAAGCCGCAGCAGGCTGTGACAATGACCCACACCCAGGTCTCCTAGATGCTGCACTCATTCCAAGGAAGCTGAGTACACCTGAGGCGTTTCTCTGGCCAGTCCACCCGCTGCAGGAAACTGTATGGATAAGTCACTCTTTCCCTCAGATTCATGCAGGTAAGTAAAAGCAGGATCATGTAAGCCTTATTGGTTTGACCTCTTATTTTCTTCAACCTTAACAGTTCAGCATGAAGGTATGGATTCCCACAATTTCATGTCCATAGCTTAGCGATTAATATACACAATTATCTGTAATTCTTCTCAGATCCAATCACTACTAAATCACGTAACACTTGAATTATAACAACTCTATATGTATTCTAAAAGAGACGTATCACTCAAATTCCTAAAAACAAGTAATAAATGCTAAGGATACATAACTAAAATGTTACAAATAAGAGGACCAAATACAAAATAGTCAAGCTAGTTTATGTAAAACATTTAAAAATGATCCATTTTTTTAAGCAAGGTGAATTTCCAGTTGGTAAGTAACCTAGCAGTTACGAACTTAAGGAATATTTACAGTCTGGTGTTACACACTGAATTCTATAGTTAAGAACAGTAAATAAGTTTATGGCCATATTTAAAATGTAAGACTAGATAAAATTAATTATATTTTAAAGTTTCTTTTTCCTTTCTCCACAGACTCTCTAGATTAAGCTGAACTATTTGTTTCCTACCTAATATAGTTCAATTTTTATGCTAGGCAAAAAACATACAAAAATAAGCAGATAATTGCAAGCTTTAATTAGTGATTTAAAAAAGGAAAGTAATCGGATTGGATGGCAAGGTGCTGACAGTATACCCAAAGATTTAATATCTGAGTTGAGAAAGTGTGAGGTGGTTGTGGAGGATGGGGGGGAGGAGTATCTTCTGGACACCACAGGACATTATGAACTCTCAGGAGCTGTGGAACATGCGTAAGACCTGCACAAGATCAATCCAATCAATGCTCCAGCATGGATGGAGGACAGGCACAAGAGCCCTTTCCCCCAGCTGAGGAGCTGTTATCAGTTCATGGATAGCAGGGGAGGGAATGTCCTTTTTTTTTTTTTTTTTTTTAAGGGATGTGTTCTCTGGTAGGTTGACTACGCTTCAGTGGATGGCCCCAAACTTATGTGCACATGAGTAGCGCTAACTGGACTCTAGGAGGTTTTTTTTTTTTTTTTTTAAGATGTGAAGTTAAAAGAGGGTGGAGGGGAAGGGGAGCTGGGGTGGGAGGGAGTATGCACAGACTGCTAGACCCTGCGGCACTGGGGTTCAGGAGCACTCCAGGGGATCAAGGTAAGGAAGTCCCGGGGATGCTCAAGCCATACACCTCATAGGACAGTCTACATTTTCAATTCAGGCAAACTGATCACCTCCTGAACAATTCAAAGAAAATGGCTTTGAAAAATGTACGAGAACCAAGAGTCATTTCCCATATAACTGACAATGAACAGATCTCAACAAAAGAATTTCGGGATGTGCAAAGAAACCGGAAAGTATTTTACATTCTTAGGGAGAAATGAAATCAATAGGAATGACTGTAAGTAGGCTAGCATGCTAAGTTTACCATGTGAAATAACGAGAAAGGTCAAATAAATCCCACAATTATATTCAAGGAACTGGAAGAAATATATGCCATCAGGAAATGAGGTTGGAAGGAACCTCAGAAGAATGGAAATGAAAACGTGAAACTCCAGCTCTGAGAAGTACAGTAACTGACTGGAATATTCACCAGATGGAGAGAGACGGCAGAGCAAGTAAAATGTAAGGTGTGTTAACAGAAAAGGCCCAACCCTTCAAGGAAGGGGAAAGTGGATTAAAAGGTCAGCGATCTCTGGGACGGGATGAAAAGGCCTCACATTTGTGTGGTTGGATCCTGAGATCTCTGGGGCGGGATGATTTGTGTGGTTGGATCCTGAGCAGGACAGTGTGGCAGTGGGGTGAAAATGCTCTCCAATCTGGGAGAAGACAGTAGAGTACGGCCCAAAGAAAAGCCATCAAGTTTAATGAGTCTAAACACAAAGAAGAACTCTAGAAATAGTCCAACTGCTGAACACTTCCTCCGACTTTGAAGAACAGGAGTGCTAGAGGCATAGCTCAGTGGCAGAGGGAGGACCTAGCATTTGATTCCCAGCACTGCCAAAGGATGGGGGGGGCACTTACTTTCTAAAATGGGGGGGACATGTAAGACTGACAGCTGAATCCATGAGCTTCAAAGTAACTGGAACAGCATACGAGGAGTGCAAAAGGCAATCAAGAATTCTATTTCTAGAAAAGTATCTTCTACAGTAAAATAAGGTCCTATTCAGGAAAACAAGTATTAGAACACGTTGGTGGTAGAGTATAACTAAAGGAATGCCAACAGAAATCCTGTAGGTTGAAGAGAAATGACACTAGGTAGCAAGTCAGAACCACAAGAAATGAAGCAAGTGAGCCAAGAACACCAGTTAGAATGCCTGCACCCCTAAACTGGGATGAGCACCTCATTTATATCAGATACTTGTAACTATTGCCTTTCAATCATTCCAGGTGGCCTGGAGTGGAATATTCTTTTAACTGGACAAAGATGTGTTACATCTGTTTATGTGGAATAGGACTCGACCCGTGTAAAGGTGTGTGACTTTTGTTTGTGCTGCATTTGTTTCACCTTGCCTGCCTAAGGCACCTAAGGATTAGTCTAATAAAAAACTGAATGGCCAATAGCAAGGCAGGAGAAAGGATAGGCGGGACTGCAGAAAGAATAAATAGGAGGAGGAATCTAGGCCCGAGAGAAGCGGAAGAACAAGAGAAGGAGGAGGAGAGAAGGAGGGGCCGCCCAAGGCAAGAAGCCAGCCAGCCACAGAGCAGTGGAAGTAAATTATACAGAAAGAAAACTAAGAAGCCCTGAGGCAAAAGGCAGACAAAGAAAAACAGGTTAAGTTAAAAGAGCTAGGCAGGAATGAGCCCAAGCTAGACCGGGCACTGATAACTAGTAAGTCTCTGGGTCACGATTTGGGAGCTGGTTGGTGGCCCAAAAGAAAAAGCCTGGTGCAGCAGTCTCCCCACATCTGTGCAGCATCCATTGCAGAGATCAAACCCTTCCTTCAGTGTTTACCATGCGCTCCAGTCCCGCCAGGGCTCTGAGCGTACCCTTTCTGCTTCCTGGAATACTCTCCCCAAACGCCACACTTCCTGCCTGCCTCAGTCTGTGGCCACACAGGTCTTCCCTGATTGTGTTCATTTTCCCTGGACTGGGCTCCAAAGCACAGTGGTTTCCCCTCATTACAACTCCTAAAATTCTAGTGATGAACTGAATACCCGATTCACCGATGTGCTCACAGATAGAGTCTTCAATGCCTGCTTTGGAGGCCAATAAATATTCCCAAATAATGATACTACTTGTGTATGTGGGCTAAACATGCTATGCTATTTCTTGCCTCACATTAACTTTGCAGTAAAAACTCTCTGCTCTGCTATACTAAACCTGAAGTTTACAATTCTCAAACTTAAAAACAGAAGCCCACACTCACTTTGTAAAAACGCTTCCTAGATTTCATTTTTTCATTCAATCCCATCTCCTTTTTTGTCTGAAGAAAAATATTTTAACACAGGAAGTATCTGATTCCTACAGAGACACATATAATTTAAAGATGAGGAAGACACAGTAAAATATCAATTACAAGGAAATAAACACAAGCAAATTAAGAGAAAATGCTATAGAATATTTTATATCCTCCAGCCAGGAGCAATCTGAAGACACTAATCAATTAAAACACCCAGAATATGAAAATGGCCAAATGTGGTTACTTCCTAGTTCCTTTTGTGAAAATGTCAAAATGGAGAACAGCGATAACTTCCTTGACAATCAAGTCTTGTGTTCCTGAATAAAATCTAGACCTCATTACAAAACATTGTCTATTTCCCGAACACACGTACTCTCCTATGTAAAAAGCACACTGTCATTTAACTAGCTGAATTAAAAGTCAACTCCTGTCATCTGGAACATGAGTTCCATAGTCTAATGGGCATAAAAGCTGGAACGGATGACAGAATAATCCGAACCCACATTACAAGATCCTGCTTTTACCAAGTGAGATTTGGGGATGAATACTCTCTAAATTAAACTATTAAAACTTAATTTTAATCGTCAAAACTAACTTTTCATAAGAACCACAGACTGCTTTCTCTTCAGCTCTTGGGAGTATATTTTAAGAATAAAATTATAGGCTTAAATTGGGTCTAACTGCAACTACAAAGAACTGCATTCCGCAATTTCCTGTTAAGTCCTCTCGTGATTTGCTCTTGTCCCCGGGTCCCCAGGGAACATTGGCACATGTCCCTCCTTCCCTCATCCCTCTCTCTGATTGATCTATGCACCTACCAATGCTGCCCACTGTACCAAGACTTACCTCCTCCCACTCGGGCTAACTAAAGAAAATACCCACATCGAGGGATTCCAACCATCTTCTTACAAATCTGCAATCCATATTTTGTTTTTCCTGGTTGTATATGCCTCTCTATTTTTCTATCTTTCTACTAATGAACTATTTTTCCTCTAAGAAGAAAACAGTCTGAAAAGGAAAAAAAAGAGGTAAAAAGTCCACCGTTCTTTTCCTCCTTTCCACTGCAAAAAATAAACAGCGTTGTCTTGAAGTGCACACAGAGCCCCCAAAACAATCAGAGGGCATATCAAACAGCTTACTAAACTAATCGTGCACACAAAAACTAAAGTTTAAGAAAATTTTTACAAGAATAGGAAGTATTTGCTAGTTTCCAAGCAGCAACATTATTACTGTGAAAGTATGCTATTCATTGTCAACAAATAAAAGTTATCGTCCTGCAAATTAAAGTACTAGGAATTAGCACAGTAAACCTAACTAGACACACACACACACACACACACACACACACACACACACACACACACACACACACACAGCAGTTCCAATTACTTATAGGAAACCTCAGTTTTGATGCTCACCTTTCAAAGTTAGCATGATCTGGGCTCCCATTATATATTTAAATACATTTAACAAAAGTTCAAAACTGAATTTCAGTCCTTACTAAAAAGTCAGACTGCAGTCAAAATATTACTAAAAGTTTGGTAGACTTTAAGAATAAGATAGTAGTGTATTTCCCCAGTGAGACTGCCGTAGGAGAAAACTAATTTTTCAAATTTTCCATTTGCAAGTGGTTGTAAATTGGAGCTAGCTTCGGGGCCATGTGTCCACTTCTTTCAGCTCTAGGACCCCATCTGGTGCAGACCCAAGTAGGCCCCTTGAATGCTGCCACAGTCTCTGTGAGTTCAAATGTGCTGTGCGGTGTCATACTGTGTTCAAAACACCTTGCTTCCTTGGTGTCTTCCATCCACTCTGGCTCTTTCTGTCTCTCTTCTGCATACTTCCTTGATCCCCGAGGAGAGGGATTTGATGGCAACATTTCATGTATGGTTGAGTGGTCCAAAGTCTCTCACTTTCTGCATAATGTCTGGCTGTGGGTCTCTGTATTCGTTGCTATTGGCTACAGGAGGTAATTTCTCTGATGATGGCTGAGCAAGGTGCTGATCTATGAGCAGAGCTGAATGTCCTTGGGAGTCCTTTTACTGCGACGCTGCTGCCCATGCCCAGCAGCAGACGGCAAACACAAAACAAACTCAACGGCATCTTTGGAGATTCGCTGTCTCATAATGTCATGTCAGGGCTCCTTCTGTCCTTTGCTTATAATTATGGCTTCAGGTTCTGTGTTTCCTGGGATTCCTTTGTGTGAACCTGTGTGTGTCTGTGTCTATATGTGTTTCTCCTGCTTTTTCTTTGGCTCTTTTTTCTTCTCTTTGTTTGTTCTGTCCTATTCTGACTTGTTTTATCATTTTGTATTTTATTATTATTCCTTGGATGCCCATTTGTTTTCTACTGAGAGAAAGAAAGGGTGTGAATCTGGATGGGAGGAGAGAAGGGGGAGCTGGGAAGAGTTGGGGGAGGGGAACCATAATCAGAAAATACTGTATGACTAAAAAAAGTCTATTTTCAGTAAAAGAAAAAAATACGATAGTGGCCCAACAACAGAAAAGAGTCAGCTCACTTCAAATCCAAAGCAGGCGGGGGTCATGATCAAAGGCACACATTGCACCCATGAACAACACAGAGTAGTTGGTGTTTACCATTCTACTTCTGTATTGGTTTCCTCGGGTTCTGTAAAAAAACTGCCACAAATTTGACTGCTTAAAACTAGAGAAGTTGTATTATTCTGTGAACCTGTGAAGTCTGAAAAGAGTTTTTAATGGGTCTAAAACATGGTGTCTATACGTGGCCTATGAAAGTACACCCCCGATATGAGAAAACAATAAGGCAATTTCATAAAATTATGAGTCTGTCTTACTTATTTTTCTGTTGCTGTGAAAAGAGACTATGACCTATGCAACATATAGAAGAAAGTGTTTATTGGGGCTCACAGTACTAGGAGGAGAGTCCATGACCATTACGGTGGGGAGCATGGCAACAGGCAAGCATGGTGCTGGAGTAGTAGCTGAGCGTTTACATTGTGAGACAACAGACAGACAGACAGAGAGAGAGACTGGGCCTGAGTTGGTCTTTTTTGAAACCTCAAAGCCCATGCCCAGTGACATACCTCCTCCAACAAGACCACACCTCCTAATTCTTCCCAAATAGTCCACCAACTGGGGACTAAGTATTCAAACATATGAATCCATGAGGGTCATTGTCAAATCACCACAGGGCTCCACCTTCATTTAACTTTAATTACCTGGTTAGAGGCTTATCTAAAAAAAATGATAATCATATTGCAAATTAGGGCTGCAATTTGATGTAAGCAACTCAAACACTCTCTAGTAATGTCTGTGTGCCAGTCAAGTCAAATCCCTACTGGAGACTAGCTGGAATTTCCTAATGACAAAAGACTAGTTAGTTCCTTTGCTACTTTTTAGCTACTTGAGATTAGAGCTAAGAGGTCTCATCTCCCACCCTACCTACTCTGTACTGTTCTGCTTCATCAAGAGGCTGTTCTGTAAATACAGTTCCACTTTCCCTACTTCTGGAAAATCCATGACGTAGCTGGCGCAGGGAACCCACAAACCTGCTTCTGAGGTCCAAATACAGACTCCTTTCATTGTGCTGTTGCTAGTTAGCAAGTCAGACTTGTTTCTTTACATAAACTGTGTTCTGTGGTCACTAGGAAGCATCTTTAGAAGCTGTGCAGGGCAAAGCTGTTTCTAATAGTGAGAATGTGTAAACCACACAGTCTATACAGTGCTCAAAGCTTTAAAACTTGCTGTTGAGTGGTTGATTTGCATGGCGGAACTGCAGGGGTGGGTTTTTCTTCTTCTTATATTGTCTATACTGTCCTGTTCTTCTTTGATAGTGATTTATTTGCTTTTAGAATTTAAAAGTCCCTTTACAGAAATATATAAAGCCTTGTTTTTAATACTTAGTGACTGATTCCTTAAAGTGATACTCGGAATCATCAGTTGACATCTATCTCAACTGAACACCTCTTCATAGATGTTTGTCCCAAAAGTGCGATGCCAGAACCAAAGAGCTTTCAGATCTTAACTGCAGAACTGATACTCAAAAATCACATGATTAACCTGAATCCACTTTAGAAAGTTCAATGCCAGACACATGTCACATGTACTGGCAATTATTATGCTTGGTAAATGGCTCTGGTAAAAATATAAATCTTAGCCAGGTGGTGGTGGTGCACGCCTTTAATCCCAGCTCTTGGGAGGCAGAGGCAGGCGGATCTTTGTGAGTTCGAGGCCAGCCTGGGCCACAGAGTGAGTTCCAGGAAAGGCGCAAAGCTACACAGAGAAACCCTGTCTCAAAAAACCAAATATATCATACTGTAATATTATGAAACATTTTAACAAAAAGTAACATTGGTTTTCTGTTTCTACTAAAAACTCAATAAAGCTTTCCAGTCAAGATAAACTTTATACATATACTCTGTTTTATGTGATTAGTTTTTATTTCATTTGCTAACATAAATAAGAGAGAAAGTGAGTAAAATACTCTCCAGAATTTATGGGAACACAATAGGAAATATTACTAATCAAGACTTTGTAAAAGCCCATGTTTTCTCCTTGGTGTGAAATCTGATCAGTCTGCCAATCCCTTTTCCAATAAAAAACCTTATGTAATGGTTAAAATCAGAGGAAAAAGGATTTCCTTAATGTCAAAAATATTTATTTTGTAGCCAAAAACATTATACCGCCAAAATATTGAATACTAAGTTCATGTAGGATTAAAGCAATTATTTATCTAATTGGAAAAAATTATCAGTGTGGAAACTCTCTGGACAGTTTTACTTCGCGACAATTGTTTCCTTTATATCAAAGTCTATACATGATAAGGCTTTTCCTTTCTCACGAACAGCGTCGTGAACAGCTTGGCTGTTTGTACTTCTATATTAAAAATTGGTCTATGCTGTAACCCCAGCATTCAGGCTGAAAGATTGCTAGTTGAAGGTCAACCTCAGCTACATAATGAGATCTTGTCTCAAAATAAGAACAATGTAAAAAAAAAAATTCTCTCAAACTTTCCCTGTATCTTTCAATATGCATTTGCAAATTTTCTTCACAAAGAAATCTTATTTGAAAGGAGATATATATCTGGGAGGACTGGGGAGAGGGGGAAGAATATTACAAAAATACAATGTATGAAATTCTCAAGGAATTTAAAATACATCTGAAAATGATAAAAATATGTTGCTCTATAATATAAATACATAATCTTGTAAAATACTGACTACAAACAAAATGGAATAAGAGGATACATCAATTTTTAAAATTATATAATTCTTGTACAAACAAAATATTAAATATCATTTTCATGGATTTAAAAAATCCTCCATTTTATAAAAGTTATATGTAACAGATCATGACAATATTATTTTCTACTAGTCTCTCAACTAAATAGACCCAGCTACATTAATACTCTCATTTAAACAACCAAAAGTATTTGTTTAATAAAAATCTCTTTATATATTTATATCTTTATGAGATTCTCATTCTATAACTACACATTTGATACAGAATTAAACAATGTATATAAATGAAGCTAATTCCTCAACACAAAAAAGCAGGAAAGTCTATGTATAGAATGTCTGTTCTCTCTGAAGAAATGAAACAAAATAAAAACAATGTTAAGGATTACCTTGGAGAAAGACCACCTCAGACTATCAAGATGAATGAGCACCTCTTTGCTCCTGGCTGGGAAGGCTCTGCAGTAAAGACCTTCTGTAGTAGACTATTATTTTATTATATAGACTATTTTGTTCATGTTGCATTTGTTTAACTCTGTGAAGCTGTGTTACTGTGCCTGTGTAAAACACCTGATGGTCTAATAAATAACTGAACAGCCAACAGCAAGGCAGGAGAAAGGACAAGCAGGGCTGGCAGGCAGAGAGAATATATAGAAGGAGAAAACTGGGGGGGGGGGGAATCTAAGATTGAGAAGCCAGAGGAGGACGACTCCAGGGGCCAGCCACCCAACTACACAGCAAGCAACAGAGTGGGAATAAGATTTACAGAAGTTAGAGAACAAGAAAAGCCCAGAGGCAAAAGATAGATGGGTTAATTTAAGGAAAGCTGGCTAGAAACTAACCAAACTCAGGCCGGGCATTCGTAAGTAAGAATAAGCCTCCGTGTGTGATTTATTTGGGAACTGGTGGCAGGACCCCCAGAAAAGAGTTGAAAACCCCCAACAATAACCTTCCTGATTGACAGTCCATCCCAGCAACTGGTGCTTAGTAAGAACTAAGCATAGGGACTGCTCACTCAGCTTTTACACAGGACTGTTATGAGATCCTGTTTGTCCAAGGTGTCATGATAAAAGTTTGCTCCATGGTGCTTGGATTATGAAGTGGATAACTGCCATAGGAGAGCTGCACTGATTTCATGGGTACGTTTGCATTTGCTGTGTGTACTAAGGCTGAGGTCCTGAGGCCATAATTTAACCACTGATAGGGAACTGAAAATGCTAAAATGTCCATCAATTCAACTTTCAGAGTGTATTGCCATCTTAACACGGAGTACCTAAATGCCTTCTTCTAACGACCACAGTGTGAAGAAGCAACTTCTTAGGAAGTTTCACTGTTGCTTACATTTCCCACATTTATTTATTTTGTAAGGGTGGGAGGCACGTACAACAACGTGCACGTGGAGGTCAGAGGTCAGCTTTCAGGAGCCAGTTCTCTCCTGTCATCACATGGGTCTCAACTGAGTTTGGGTAGGACTGATTCCCGTCGGAATCTGACTCACTATTTTACACTATACTCAAAGCTCTGCTGAGAAGATTCACTTTTTACAGTTTATTTATTACAGAATAAATACGAACTTTTAACAAATTCTATTTTCAAGGAAACTCCTCTAACAATGTTCTTCCTCCTCTGAAAATGCTGGCAAAGTCCACCAACTTCTGCATCATTCCGGCATTGGAAATGGAGGATCAATGTGTCTGCATCCTCCCAAGAGGAGAGTGGACAGTGCTCTGCTCTTAACGGCCATTTGACGGAGTGAGTGGATCCCTAAGCCAGCTGGTTCAAACTCAGGACAAACTTGCAGCAAACTCTCTGAACCTTCACAATATACAATCCTAACCACAAGCTAAAAGGGAAGCTCCTATTGGCTCAAACCCTCAATTCGGGATACAGAAATATTCATCAATGAGCTAAAGATGTCAAAAAACAACTCAAAATTAGGTGTGATGAAATTGTTTCCAACTCTGTTTCTAAGCTGCACTTTTACTTTTAGATACTAACATATGCATAATATATGTCATCTAGAAAAGGAAGGAGAAGAATCAGCAGAGGTGGGATATAAGATGTCTCAGAGTAATAAACAGTGGGAATCATAGGAAGAAAATATAAAACAGAGCATCAAGGAAACAAAATAAAAATCAATTAGATGCTAAAAGATGTCCAAACTAAATGAAAAACACAAAAATTTTCAAAGTATTTAGCTTGATTTAGTTAATAAAAACCATACTGTCCTCTTTATTACTTTGTATTTTCCAAGGTCTGAAAAAATATACAAATCCATACATGATATATGAATATATGTATAGACATGCATGTGTTTATATGGGAATTTCAGGGAAGCTCACAGGTAAAGACTAGAAAAGTACTCTAACGAAGCTGAGTGCTGGAACTGAGTCCTCCAGGTACAGAATGATTACTGTATTGCTTTGAGGCAGGTGGAACCTGAGTAGCAGCAGATGTGACTATAGACAGTGGAGCTAATTAACATTTAATGTGCTTCTCTGCTTCAACAATTAAGTGGGGAGGGACGGCAGGGGCTTGCTTTATATTACTAGAGTAATCAATCATATCACGGTCAAGAAGGTGGAAATACATTTCCATGAAACATTCTCTTTGATTTTATTTGTCTGAGGAACGTTTTCACTCATGAGATGTCCCCTTCCTCTCTTTTATTTAAATTTAAAATTATGCTGTGGATTTTAATGCTTTCAGAGTAAGAAGTTTTGGACAAACCAGATGCCATGAGCATCTAGGAAATCTGTGTTTAATGGAATAAGAAGACTGGCTGGAGCTAGCAGTCATTTTATTACTGTCTGATGTGGCAGCATTTAGTGGAGATGGCAAGTTTTATCATGCACCTGTAACTACCAAATTCACAAAACAAACAGAAGGTTTACCATGGGAGGTCGAGGGTGATCAGACTGTATCCTGTAGTTACTCTTCCAGTAAAACAGCATGTGCTGTCTGAAATTGCTATGAGAGCCTGGGACCTCGTCACAAGAATGAGTTCTAGCTGATCATCTTTTTTAAATATTGCATATCATGACCTCCACAGTAAATGAAAGATTTATATGCGGGCATCCATTATACAAAAATTAAAATAGGTAACACTTAATAACATTAAAATAAATGCAAATGATGACAAACTGCAATTTTATAATGGTATTGAATAGTTCATAAGCATGTACATAGTTTCATTGCACAGGTTTCTTTGTTTGCATACTGTATTGAGTTGAGCACATTCTCATTCAAGAGAACACAAAGGGAGACAGGTGTGTGCTTCAGTTCCTCATCTGCCTAAGTAAGAGCGGAAATACAAGTATTATATTTCCTGCTTCCGATAGGCAGGTATTCCTCTAAATATTCAGCACTATCAGAAAGTAGACCTAAAAAAAATTACTAAAGGACATACAGAAAAGGAGGGATAGTCAAGTAAGAAGGAGCTTGAAAGTAATGGCCTATTACCATGTAGGTGTGGATACTGATGCGTATGTATCATTCACATTACCTCCCAGAACAGTGGAATGCAATCGTGGATAAAGAGAGAATGTGACTAGGGATCCAAGTATTTCCATTCCATAATACTTCTGCCATTCGGAATCTTAGGAAAATAACTTTCTGGCCTTCGTTCACTCAAGTAAATTCCAGCCGCAGCATCTTTCTGCTTTCATTTACTGCTACATGCAGTACTGACAGTGTTAACACGTGACTTACAGCTGCACAAAACGCTGAGAATACCTGACAGTCGAGGGTTCAGCCTTCTAAGGCTCAGGGAACACTGGAGAAGGAGGAAGAAGTAGGTACGAGGCAGAAGGGAAGGGAAGGGGTGTGAAATGCCATCCTCTACCCAAGGCCACCAGTGCCATCGTGAGTTCACAAGAAGGAGGTACGAGGCAGGAGGGAAGGGAAGGGGTGTGAAATGCCATCCTCTACCCAAGGCAACCAGTACCATCGTGAGCTCACAAGAAGGAGGTACAAGGCAGGAGGGAAGGGAAAGGGTGTGAAATGCCATCCTCTACCCAAGGCCACCAGTGCCATCGTGAGTTCACAAGAGCTGCACGGGAACCTGTGAACAGTCAGCCGTGGATGGGTCAGGAACGTTTTCTGCTGAACTATCTATCGGCTATTGATAGGTCCTGAGACATGGGAATCACTGTTTTCAATTGTGTACCCATGCTGGCTACACCAAGCTCCAAGAGACTGCTCCAAGCTAACGTCACACAGACATCCCTGGTTAAACTCAGGGGGTCACAAAACAAAATAATAAACATGAATGTCAGAAAAAAACTTTATAGGAAAAGTGAGTAGACAGGGCTGTAGGGAAGTCAGAGAGGGTGAGAGGTTGAGAGAGGTCACTATGCGTCATACACGTGTGTGAAATTGTCAAAGAAAAAATTTCATTCATAAAAAGTTTGGAAATTTTAAAAAAAGTATAAAAAGTGCATTTCTAATATACTAAAAAGTGGAAAACAAAAACATACTTAATGTATTTTAAACCCAAAAGTTATCCTTCTAGATTTCCTACTCTCTCTCAAGCTGTGATTGATAAGTTTTCTTCTTAAGGGTAGCAAGGGACTTGGCTGAGGATTACTTGAATGCTACAAATGGAGGCTTAAGGAACTAATCAAAATTATGTTTAAGATGTGTGCATGTGGTTAGAAAGTTTATAAAAATGATCAAGACTGGTATTTGGGGCTGGGACAGAAAGAGAGAGACAGACATGCAGGAGGAGGGCAGGGGGAAAGGTTAGATTCTCTTTTTGTCTCCAGCTGTCAATCACTGCCGGTAATAACCTCAAGAAATCGCCACAGCTCTGAGAGGAGCAGAGTTACATGTCAGGGCTTAGGACCACAGACTGACAACCTGGGCAAACCATGTGCTTCGGCATCGGAACTGGATTCTACTCAAAAGGTTTTTCCCATGGGAACAGTGCAGTAACTCACGTCTCACTGCACCTTCAGAAAGGCAGAGAAAGCAGAGATCCTCAACAAACAGTCTATTTCTATAAAAATAAAGTTCTATTAATTCTAACACTTACTGGTAAGAAATATATTACTGCAATTTAAAAATTATATTTTTGTTTCTTTATGTGTCTGTCTGTGCCACATTGTGCCTGTGGAGGTCAGAGAACAACTTGCAGGAGTCAGTTCTCACCTTCAATCCCATGCAGATAGAACTCAGGTCACGAAGCCTGGTGGCAAGTACCTGACCCATCTCACTGGCCCCATCATTGTAATTTTAGATAGTATTTACAAGATGCACATAGTATTTTGGAAGGTAGAAAACAGCATGCCAATGTGTTCATTTCTTACTAAGTCTTCAAAGCACACCACCACCCTCAAATGGAAAAATGAATGAAATGAATTTTATGGTTTCATCCAAAACTGAAAAGTCTGTGACTGTGAACTAAACTAGATGAAATATGACAGACCGCACCCCATAAAACATGTTTTATAGCAAATATTAAAAAGAATATTTACTTAAGAAAAAGACTATATTTTCTTGATTACAGACTTCCGATATAAGCCCTGGGAAACATTCTATAAAAGAAAAATACTTGTAACGGCCTGAATGAGAATGGCCCCGTAAGCTCCTGTTTGAATACTTGGTCTCCATTGGTGGAACTGTTGTGGAGAGATTAGAAGGTGTGGCTTTGTTGGGGGAGGTGTGCCACTGGGGGTGAGTTTTAAGGTTTCAAAAAGCCCATGGCAATTCCCAGTTCTCTGTCTCATGGTTGGTTGTCTCAAGATGTGAGCTAGTGCTCCAGCACCAGGCCTGCCTGCCTGCCGCCATGCTCCCCTCGATGATGGTCATGGACTCACCCTCTGAAACTATAAGCCCCAAAGAAATCCTTCCTTCTATAAGTTGCCCTGTTCATGGTGTCAGAGCAATGGACAACTAAGACACTTACCAAGTTACTTTATGTAAATACCATTACAAATAGGAATTCAATCACATCAAAACTTCTCAGCTTTAATTAGTAAGTCATTTCTCACATTAAAAGAATAACTATTATTTTTTAGGTTGTCTCCAATGCCATCTTTTCTAAATAAAGTTGAAAATTAGCAATATGTGACACCTATCTATGAAGATAAAGATGTATCATTTAAAATACTAGTTATTTTCCAGATAGATTGTGGCAAGACATTCATGAGCAGATATTCAGCATTTTGGTGACTAGGAGCATGTTGGGGGAATGTTTAAAATAGAAATAGACACTGTCTAGCTCCATCAACAGTAACTCTTTTTCCTTAAAAGGAGCAGACTAATATACGCCTCTATACCCATGACTCCTAAGTACCACAGGACACGCTGAAACACTAATCAACCAGGCACAGGAGGGTTCGCAGATTTGGTTATTGAATTTTTTATATTAGGAAGTAATGACTACAGCTCTGCGAGTCTAAGATGATTTGTTCATCAATTTATTCACACCAACTGACAACAAGGCAGTTGAAGTGGCAAATACGTCCTTCAAATAAGCAGGAATAGAATCACTCTGACTTCTATGAATACGAATAGCTTCCGACACAGTCATCTGTACAAGGTATTGCAGGAAAACCATGGATGACGCTTGTCTTGCCTGCTCTCTGTGGCTTTGTGCAGTGCCCCAGGTCTGTCTGGGTGACTTTCACTGAGATGCATTTTCATAACAATGAAGAGATCTTTGCCTGTCTCTGTCTCCTCACACTGAAGTCACGCAGCTCATCACTCCACAAGCCCACAGGTTTGACAGGACTTTTTAAAGTGAGATGTTAAGCAGCTGGACACAGAAATAAAATGGAACAGCCTCACATTCCACTTGAAGCTGCCTTAGACCAAGTCCAGCTGTCCCCAAACTCCCACAAAGCCACATGGCCACCACGATGGGTACTGCAGCAGCCACCAGCCCCAGCAAGCACACTATTCTGCTAGAAACCCTTCGATCCTAACCACTTCATTAAACACATTCCAACCTTTAATTATGTCACTGCCTTCCCTTTATAAAACAACTTAAGATAGAAAATACTTTAAAAATATAATGAAAAACGAGTTGTGTTTTAAACATCTATTTCCTTTGGACTGAAAATAAAAATGAACGCACTTCCCCATACAGCCAATGTGACGAGTAGTAATAATGGGTCTTAGGCGGGCTTATAAAAGAGGACACTGGTCTTAACTACAGAGCACTTCTGAACTCTTAATTCTTTGAAACTGGGGCCACCTGAGAACAAACAAGAAGAGGGACAATTTGTTACTACACTGTTAGTAAGAATGTCACCTACATCTAGGCATGTGAGGAACACTTTCTGTATTTACTCTGTTGAACGCTCATACACATTTTATAAGGAACCCGTTATCTTCATTTTACAGGAAAAAAAAAAAACAGGCTTTGGAAAATTAAGTGACTTTTTTAAGGTCATGCAGGTGAGAAATGATAACATTTTCACACTCGGGTCCTCATTCTTTTCAGGTCCTCGCTGCCTACCCCTCTGATGCATGGATAAGGTTCAGAACACCCATGTTCCTCCCCACAGCCCAGAGCCAATCCTTCCACACCTAATCTTCCACACCTGCCCGGTAGGAGGAAGCAGACTGACTCACTTTACACTGGGTATAATCGACTCAATTCTGACAGAGGTCCTTGGTCTTTAAGGAGAGGAAAACTTGAATGACTTTAAGTCCAACTAGGACGCAGGGAAAGGAGCAAGCAGAAGAGCTGACTGTGAGCAGCAGATGAGCCATGCTTAGGAACATCCACACTTCCTCAACGGTTCCGCTCTACTCAATGTGAGTCAGAGAGCCACTGACCATGGCCTTCCATCCCCAAACCTGATGGTCAGGAGAACTGAAAAGGACCAGGAGGTGGTCTGTATTTATTCTGTTTATTTTTTTAATGCCCCCCTGGAATTGCTGTTTGCAAAAGTCCCAGTCACTTGAAACATACAAAACCAAGGATGCTACAGTTAGATGTAGACACACGCTTGAACCGGAAAGCACTCAGCAGGCTGGAGAAGGAAGACAGTGAGGTCAAAACTAAGGATGCTACAGTTAGGTGTAGACACATGCTTGAATCAGAAGCACTCAGCAGGCTGGAGAAGGAAGACCGTGAGGTCAAAACCAACCTAGACTACACAGTGAGACCCCGTATCAAAAAGGAAATAGCTCTGCACTCCTTGGAAGGACCTATGAGAAGACAGAGAGAGACAGAGACGTACAATCAATCAGAGATGGAGAGAAAAGAACGGCGGGGCTGCAATAGGTTCTGTCCCGACTGGGGCTAGGGTCATCCCTTGTTTCGGCACAGCTACTTGCACCAGAAATTTACATGAGCATTATATTTACACTATGTATTATTTCATTAATACTATAGGCATGTGCATAATATATTTGTATCATATTTTCAGCCATGATGCTTGACAGAAAACTACAATGTTGCACTGTCCAAACTATGGAAGTTAAATAGGAAGGGGACACAAGAGTATAAAATGTGGAAAGGTGGAGCTGGAGAGATGGCTCAGAGGTTAAGAGCATTGGCTGTGCTTCCAGAGGGCCTGAGTTCAATTCCCAACAACCACATGGTGGTGCACAACCATCTGTAATGAGATCTGGTGCCCTCTTCTGGCCTGCAAGCATACATGAAGGCAGAACACTGTATACATAATAAACAAACAAATCTTTAAAAAAATATGGAAAGGTAATTATAACAATCAGCATAAGATGCTGGTAAAAATGTTTGTAATTGGTTTAGTCTAATTTTTAAGTTAATGTACGTCAGGCCTTTGAGGTTAGCACCCAAAAGGAGCCTCCCCAACACAATCCCCTACAGCCTAGGGAGTTCTTCACTTCAACATGCACTGGTACGCTAAGATTAAGAAGAGCAAGAAGAAAGCTGATTTCAATTTCACATTAGCGATGAGGAGCAAAGGTAAGTTCAGCCATGAAGGATGAGGTTGAGCCCGCAGCCTGCAAGACACACTGGGCAGTAGGAGCACAAAGGTTGTAGAGCAGCCAATTACTGTCTGACTGGACTCAAGGGCCACTCCGTGAAATGAAACTCATGCCCAACACTGCCCATGTGATCAAGAACCTGAGACTAGCTAGGCCACCAAACTGTTCTGCTCAGGGAACAGAGCAATAAAATGACTCTAATGACATTCTGCCATACTCATAAATCACTGTCTTGCTCAGCCATCATCAGAGAACTGATCAGGACCAAGAAGTGGTTTCTATTTTTATTTTGTTTTTCTTCATCAGCAACCTATACCTCCTGTGCTGGGAACACATACAGAAACCTACAGCTGGACAATGTGCAGCGAGTGAGAGACTGTGTGACACTGTCTCCTAAGTCGGGTGTCTCAGTCAAATCCCTCCCCTCAGGGCTCAGGGAACTCTGCAGAAGAAGCAGGAAGATTGTGGAGCCTGAAGGGATGGAAGACATCAAAAAACAAGGCCTTCTAGACACAAGAGGACTGGCAGATAAGAACTCACAGAGACTGTGGGAGCAAGCACAGACCTAAGGCAGCTGGGTCCCAGTGCTGAGAGCGGAAGTAGACACAGCCCCATCCCTAACCCAGAAGCTGTCTCGAGTTGATAACTGCTGGCAAAGGAAAAGTTGGTTTTCTCCAACACAGCCTCACTGGGTATGCAAACCACAGGTAAGGACGGGCCCTTGCAGCAGATACTAACACAAAACAAACTCGATAGTATTTTCGGAGATTTTTCAGTCTCACTATGCTTTGTCTGGGCATTAAAAAAAAATGAGGTTGAGTCAGTTAATGGCAGTAATAATAAATATAATGGCAGCAATAATAAATATAATTTCTATTTGTAAAAATAAAACAAATAAAATAATATAATAAAAATAAAGATAAAATACCCATATATTAAAATATCCATATATTGGAAATTAGTATAATCCTTATCCATGAGCTTATATTTTCACTCATGAAATCTGAAAATTACAACGTACAATGTCAAAACTATTAAATTATATAGCAAGGCAACATAGAGTATACAGTGCTACACTGTCTACTTTTACTTTGAAACAAAATAGTAAATTAAATATTAAATGTTTAATTTTAATGTAAAATTCTAAATTATATTGTATTTAACTGTAGCAAATGTTTAAAATAGGTTTGACTTTTAAAACACTATTATGTATGACTTAAATACACTTCTATTTCCTAACTTGTCTTCTATAGATGTAAGTAGAAAGTGAAAATAAAGCTATCCCAAAGTTTTATATGAGTTAATTTGAGTCTTCTCTCATTTTTCTGAATTAGTATTTCATTCAAGTTGATTTTCTTTGTTCATAGTTCAGACACAAGAGTTTTATTTAGATAGGTAGACACACACATGCACATCACACACACACACACACACACACACACACACACACACACACACACACACGAAACTAAGTCCTCAAGTGTTAGTAGTACTATACCATGATCTCAGTTCTAGATGATTGAGCATGTATACTCTAAAGACACAGGAGGTATGGGGTGCTGATAAGAAGACAATCCAAACTGGCACACACAAAGAAACAACACGTGGGTCACAAAACCCAGTGACAGGAACAGGAGCAGCTTCGGGGATTGCTGGTCTCAAACACGCTGCAAGCACTAGCTTCTCCCCACGCCCCGCTCAGTGCACTCCATGATGGGCTCGCCAAGCAGGCTCAGGTGATGCATGAGGCCTTGTGTCTGGTTGTAGGCACAGTCATCCACTCAAGGCAGTTAGTGTGTCAAAGAAAACGCGGAGCGCTGACTGCTGAAGCGCGGCTCCCACACGCCACCTGGGCCAGTACCGGTGTGCCCACGGCAGCAGCCCCCAGAGGAGGGAGGGCCTTTTGCTGTCTTAGGCTCCTTTGCATTATGATTTCTTTTCTTTCTTTTTTTTTTTTTTTTTTTTTTTTTTTTTTTTAGCTTCGCCTTTCTGATGTTTGAGCAGGTGCCTTTCTAGTATTGCTCTCTTAGTGCTATTTGCGTTCAGCAATTTCTTTATCAGTATCTCATGCAGAGATTTTCACCATTGGTCACGTTTAGTCATGTGCCCAAGACACTGTTGTAAGAGTTACAGAGGGGCTTATCCGCCTCCGTTTGGCTTCCACTCAGGGACTAGAGCACTGAGAACAACTCCAACACATAGTGAGCCATCAATGGACGTTCAATTGGCTTGGGCAATTATGCTTTGGCATGACTGATGGTATCCCCTTCATTCAAGTCAGACATAAGAAAGATATTACCAATATCACACACACAGACTGAGCCTTTTGGGTCTTAGTTCTAATTAAGCAGAAAAAGGATTCTTAAACATTAATTCCAATCTCTCTCCCCTCAATTTATCCTCCTGTAGAACACACATTAAGCCAATGGTTTTAAGAAACCTGGGAGAAAATCCAATCAAACTGTGGACTCTCTAAGCTAGACCGTGGCAGGTTACAGGTAAGTCAGGTTCCAACACTGGTTCGTCTACGTTATTTTCCAGCACAGCTACTGCACAGGGATGGAGTCCTCCTTCTGTTCTGACTGACAGTGATGGAGTAGCTCTCCTCTGCAGATATCTGTTCAGACTATTATTTACACATTTGGAAGGAAAAGCCTGTCACTGGGCTCCTCCATTAACAAACTGTTTCTGTGACTCAGGGTAAAGAGCATTGTTAGTCTTTTGAGAATTTGACCTAAGTCACATGCTTATAGTTTTAGAAAAGAAAAAGAAAAAAAAAAAAAAAAACAGTGGAGGATATAAAGAAAGCATTTAAGAGAAAAATTCTGCTTACAACATACAATTGTTTTGATTAAAACACAAGTGTATGGAATCTAGCAAGTTTACCAATAAAATGCCCTTTTACAGAAAACACAAGAGCTTAATTTACCACAATGGTTCTCTCAACTCAGCTGGACACAACTGCATTCATGTCTGTATTTATGTTGTGCATTTGAGTTAAAATACACTAGGAGCATATTCTCACACAAATGGTAGTGGATGAAGTAATTAGGGTATCATTCAATCTGCTTTGTAGTACAAGCCCAAATCCTGGCCCTCTCTTGTCACAGCCTCATGAGGATAGGTGGCTGGGGGTTATTTTTTTAAAACATGAGCAAAGAAGCAATGTAATTAACTTGAAAGTTACTTCTAAGCACTCAAATATCTTCAGAATTCAACTCTAACACTGTCAACTGGTTAATCAAGATTGTCAACTTGACAGACTTTGGAATCACCATGGTAATGAGCCTGTGGGTGTGTCTATGAGGGGTTATTTAGATTAAGTTAAATGAAGTAGGAAGAACCCCTCTAACTGGGTTAGCCCGGATGGGCTGCAGTTTGAGACTGAATAAAAAGGAGCACCAGCGCTCATTCGTTCTGTCCTCTGAGTGTGGAAGACGTGAGCAGCTGCCTCAAGAGTCTGCCACCAGAGTTCCAACTCCGTGAACTGTGAGCAAAAATAAACCCGTTCTTCCTCAAGCTCATTTTGACAAATACATTGTCACAACAATGAGACAAGTAATATACAAATTAATAAAACATGGCCGTAATATCTGCACTTACGTGTTATCATTCGATTATTTTTAAATGCGCATTACTATTTTGTATAAACATGGCAATTCTATAAAACCAACACTGTTTCTGCCACGTGCTCTTTCGTAAGCTCATTCAGCTTGTCTTTAGCTGTAATGTCAGCTGTCAAGTACATCCCAGTTATAAGTGTTTTGTAACATTTTACTATAACATGAATAGCGGAGAAAGGTCTGAAACATTCAGGAAGGAAACAACTTCTTAGGTCTTGTTTGAATACATATGCTCTTAAAATGTTTTAAAGGTTTTTTAATTTTTTAGAAACTTGACTCATTTGTCTGTTTTATCTTTTTACTGAAGGGAATACTCAGAAACTGATAAGGTAAAGGATCTAAACTGCTAGAGTGAACTAAGAGAGGATAAAGTTGACAACTAAATTAGCTACTTATTCAACAAGTATTTGAGTTCCTTGCAAGTATCTGGACCTACTCTGTAAATGCTAATGTTAAAAAATAAACAGAAAAATAAAGAGTGGGAAAAATTACTCACAAAAAATTAAGCGGAGATAGACACTACATTACATTATTATGATGCTCCCTGGACCAGGAAGCAGGTGATAAAGATGGCAGGTTTAGGGCCAAGCACTCCATCTCACTTATTCTAGGCACTTTGACTAGCTGATGCTTGGAAGCCCATTTCAACATTGGTGATAACAGGTCAGCAGATAGAACTGTGGTGGTATTGTGTTCCCCAAAATATTGTGTACCCTAATAAACTGATCTGGGGTCAGAGAACAGACAGCCACTAGATACAAAGGCCAGAAAATGGTGGCACTCACACCTTTAATCCTAGCATTCCAGAGATAGAAATCCCTCTGGATCTCTGTGAGTTCAAGGCCACAATGAAAATAGCCAAGCATGGTGACACATGCCTTTAATCCCAGAAAGCCAGCCTTTAATCCTAGGGAGTGATGGTAGAAAGCAGAAAGGTATATAAGGCGTGAGGACCAGAAACTAGAAGCATTTGGCTGGTTAAGCATTCAGGCTTTTAAGCAGCAGTTCAGCTGAGAGCCATCGGGATGAGGACACAGAAGCTTCCAGTCTGAGGAAACAAGACCAGCTGAGGATCCGGCGAGGTGAGATAGCTGTGGCTTGTTCTGTCTCTCTGATCTACCAGCACTGACCCCAATAACTCGCCTCGGGTTTGATTTTATTAGTAAGAACCTTTAAGATTCCTGCTACGTAGAACAGCATTTAAAACGGAAGAGGGAAGTCACCAGTGGCTCAAACGGTGAACCCAGAGTGCAGAGCAGCAAAGGCACCAGTCTGCTGAGCGTGCTGTTTTCCTCAACCCTGTCTGACGGTGGAGTGAAGTGGGATGAGACTTTTGAGACCAAGTTCTTACTGACGGGCGCAGCAAGACCGGTGGGTAAAAAAATCGTTAACACTGAAAGGGGAATAACGAATCAGAGCAAGAGGGCCGGAGATGCTGGCTCAGTCAGGAAGGTGCTGACCACAGAAGCAGGGGACCAGCACCCACATAAAAGACGTGTGTGCTATGCCTGACGCCCCGCACTGAGGGGCGGAGGGGTCGAGGCAGGGGTCCAGCCGATCCCTAGAGGAGACTAGCCAGCCAGTTTAGCTGAATGGATGAGCTTGAACTTCAGTGAGAGTCTGTTCCAAAAAGTAAGGTGGAGAAAGATAGAGACACCTGATGTCAACCTCTGACCTCTACACACCCATAACATACACACACACACACACACACACACACACACACACACACACACACACACACGAAGGAAGAAGAAAGGGAAGGAGTAGTGGGAGGGGAGACAGACAGACAAACAGACAAAGGAAGTAACTGAAGACAGCATGGCTGTATTGTTATTTCCTAGTTGGCAAATTTCTGATAACTAAAAGGTAGCTAGTACGTGTGCTTTGAGATCAACGCTAGAGCTATGTGGCCTTAAGCTAACCCTGCCCCTTGCTTATCCTGTATTCTCTGGAAGGTCCACACACTAAAACAGACTACAGTCTTCCTCAGCCCACTCCCACACTAACTCAGCCCACTCCCACACACTTTGAAGGCCAAGAAATAGAAAGAGTGGGGCCTGAGAAGGCCAAAGAATAGGCTGCTAAGCATCCTTTGTTTTCAAAGTTTTCTTTTATAATGCACAGCCCCACCCCCCCCCCCCCCTTTTCAGTCAACATCTTAACACAAATGCAAACAGTAAAACAGGAACAAGTAGCTGGTCTGCTAGGAGTGGAACCCAATGTCCCATTCAACTTCCCATGGTCCTCCACACTTTGTTAAGGCACCCCACAGTTGGATTATTGTGGCTCCCTTTAATGAGACAACGGACACCCAAGAGCACAGGGATCCAGGAAATAATGAAGAATGGAGAGTTGTCTCTTTTTTGATACTTAGCAATGAAATCTGTTCATCTTTATGGGGAAATGCTACACAGCAAACCTTTTATTAGGAATTCTATGTATGTGACTGTAATCAATTTCCCAAAACTCATTTCAGGAAGAAGCCCTATGTCTCATTTTGCCAAATCAAGGAAGTTGAGGCCAAAGAGGCCAAGTAACTTACCCATACTCAAAAGTTGGAAAGGCCAGGATTCAAAGCAGCTGATCCCAGAGCCCCAACTCATCACATTGAATTGTCTCCATATTCATAAACACTACATAGCTCCTCTAGTACCATTTTATATAAAATCCTCTGGCTACAAGCCCATAAAGTTTTCTCACTCATACTATTAAAGACAGTTCAACCATTGAGAACGATCCTCTAACTGTAATAGTGCATAACACAGTGATTGCAACTCAAGCTGTTTCCTTTGGTAAAGAATGCTTCTCTCTGCTGCTTCTAGAAAGTCGGTGCAGCTTCAAGCATGATGCTCCTCTTGTCCTAATTCTACGTGGATAGGACAGATGAGACTCCACCCCATGAGTCAGTGCTAAGTGATCTCACTAACTTTAAGAGCTGCTCACCAGGAAACTGCAACACTTCATGTGCTGTGTGCCTAGGTCACAGGATCAGTATCAGTAACAGCGTCACTCAGTCAATCCCAGCCATGACACAGGGACACCCAGAAAAAGAAGCCAGAGTCAAAAGCGCTGAATTTAGAAACGGTTTTAAAATTCACTTCTCAAATATGGAGAAACAAACATTGAGGCCAGAGGCACAAAACATAAAAGTTAATGAATTATTAGGCAATTATGAATGAACTAACTGCTAATAGGATTTATCACAATCAATGGCATTCTCTGGGCAAACAATCCTCCTTTAGTCTGCAAAGATCAGTTCCAGAACCCAGGACTGCCTCCTGCCATCACAGAGAGACCACATTTTGTAGATGATCAAGTACCTTAATAAAATGAGGCCATTTTTACATGTAACCTATCACATCTTACCATGTACTTGAAGGCATCTGTAGAAATTTATCAAACCCAATATAATAAAAAACTTTATATAACTGCTATATCGTATTACTTGGGGGGGAGGAGGAGGGGCAGGAGGAGATGACTGCACTTGTTCAGGCCAGATATAATATTTTTATCTGATTTCAGTTGGATCTGCTGATGGAGAACTTACAGCTAAAGAGGCCAGCTGTACTCAAATATTTAAAATACCACTGAGTAGTTTATGAAAAAGTCATTATCCCAAAATTAATGTAGGGAAGAATGGAACTGATCTAGAAAAATGGAACTGGGAGAAAGGATTCTCCAATTGTACTCTATTTCAGAGGCTTGGGACCTACACAAACAATAAACCAGTGATTTAACTGGAGTAGGAGTCTTCTTGAGTATGAGCACATTTTAAAATGCATTGTCAGCAACAAACAGTGACAATTTTGAATTATGTATATTATTATAATTAGCTTTGCATCATAATTTTTTTTGTAAAACTAAATATTAGTATTCTAATAAAAATGTTTATATACACATAATAATACAAGTATACAGAGACAACCCAACCGTTTCTAAGCATACACAACTGACTAATTATTATTCAAAACCTTTACTGTTGACTACCCAACAACACAGAGAAGTCACAAAGGAAAACCTACAATCTTCTATTTCACAGTAGGCCTTCACTAACCCTCAGCAATAATCCACTCGATATCATGAGAAATAACAGTGGCTTCCTCAGTCTGGAGTCTCTACTTAACCGCGACCCACATCCAAACGTGATCCAACCCATGTACTCGCATCAAATTGAACTATCCTGGGACTCTAGAATGCGGCTACTTCACCCCAAACACGTTCTCAAAGCTAGTTGTTGGCTTTCTTCGCTGTGCATGCTTTTCAGAGCCAATGACACTCCTGGAGTCTTTGTGATTTTCTAGCTCATTTTTAGTTTGAATGGTTACTAAATGTACCTACAAACACGGAGTGAACAAAGCTCTTTCCGGCGTCGGCTGATCACAGTAACTCTGACCTAAAACAACAGTACTATTACTGCTATACCTTCCATGGAAAACATGAGTAATTCAAAAGATAACAATACCAATGGGACACAGAGGCTGGATGCCATCCTGAGCCTGTCCAGACCTGAAGCCCACGGTAACCCCCCCACTGATCTCCTTAGTGCCTCTATTTCTCTCTCTTCTCTAGCTAATGGGCAACGTCTCTACTACTTTTCTACAGCTAATTCTTCAATACCCTCATCTACCCTGTAACGTCAACATAGTCACACTGGCAAAATCCCACAATCTGTATGCTGAATGTCAGATATTCATAAGAGTGCTGTTATTTCCAAATCCACAAAGGATATATTCAACTGGACAACCTCATATCCTCAAGCAGGATGGATTTCCAAAATCCTTTATAAGTTTAATTTACTTTGACATATGAGGGTTTGTGTATGTGTAGATGAGGAGGGAGGGAGAGGGAGGGATGGCGGGAAGAGAGACACACACAGTGCACACACATGCATGAGACAGACAACACACAGAGAGAGAATCAGACTGACTCAATTCATCATATTCTTTCAAAGTTCCTTTCATTCGTTCATAGAAATTCCATCTTACATTATTTTTCCTTCTATTCACTATCTAGTCCAAGCATGTTTCTCTAAAGAAATGTCTTACGGATCTGAATTTTTCACTTCATGTTTACTCCCATTTTGTTCCTGGTTATTACTTCATTCTTAAGGCTTACCACTGCAGACTGATATTCCAATTGATTCCATTTTTATCCAGTATAGCCCAATGTCTACCCCATAAAACCATGTGGTTTGCCATCCCTTCTTAACGCAGACTCCTGGGTTATCAGGACGGAAGAGCAGCTTTTCTCCCATCATCCACCTGTGCTCTTCAATGCGCACTTCCTCTGTGTGCACTGCATGCAGCCCACTACACACAGGCACACTAGTGCTTTCAAATGGAGAGAGACCTAAGCAAAGGCCACGAGAGCCGCGTTCTAGGCCTGGCTCTGATATGACCCAGTGGTTTGGCCACATGAGTCACCTTCTGCTGCTGACGAAAGCACCTTGAGGAAGGAAGGATTTCTCTGGACTTACATGCAGAGCTATAGAGTCCCTCTCGGGGGAAAGGGGTGGAGACAGTCAGGAAAGGCATGGAGACAGAAAAGGCGTGGAGATAGGAAAGGTGTAGAGACAGAAAAGGCATGGAGACAGTTAGGAAAGGCATGCAGGAGTGGAAGTTGGTTGATCACATTTCATCTACACACAGGAGTCACACAGAGAAGAGAAAGTGGGCAAGGCCATCAGACCTCAAAGCTCACCACCAGTGATGTATTTCCTCCAGCGATGCTCTACCTCCCAAAGGTCCCCAAAATCCTTCAAATGCTACCAACTGGGGACCAAGTATTCAAATATGTAAGCCTATGGGGGACATGTCACACTCAAACAAACAAAACCACTGAGCAAGAATCTGAAATAACAAATAATCCATACTTCTGTTTCTTCACTAAAATGAGACACTGAATTAGATTATCTCTAAAATCACTGAGATATTAACATTCTTCAATTCCTAAAACATTTCATTTGCTCAATATCTCTTACAATTACATATTAAAAAAGCAAAAAATTTTTATTGTCTTAATACTTTGTTACTTAATCACAATTAGGGATTTATGTAAATGAAATATCTGCTAAGTTATATATGTAAATACATTCACATAACTAATAAATACTCTAAAGAGGAAAGTCATGTTTTGCGCATTTGTGAACTCGGTAAAGCGTAGTATAGTCCTTCTCTTTCAGCTTTTTTCTTGTGGCTATTGGATTGTAAATCTGGATAGATAAACAGAGGGCCAGGAGTCTGTTGCGTATCATTTTTAAACATGCTTATCTGTTGTTCCTCTAGTGAAGACTAGCTGCAATCTATAAGTGTCTTGTCCAGGTGTGTTACAGAATAACGGGCAGCTACGGCCACCGAAGAACTAAAGTGCAGCATGTTAAATTTCCTAAGCCTTTGGAACAAAAGATGTTTATAACAACGGTCCAGCGGCTGCTTCCGTGAACAAGAATATGACATGGTATCAGATGTTGTGTTCAAGTCTTTTTATCAAACCCTTTTATTTACAGCTACTAGGATCAGCATAATCAACTGCGAACAGCCTTTTCCAGGCCACATAAAAGCTGTCAAGGTGTTTGTGTTTCCTGGCACCATAATTTGTAAGTTTCTCCTAGGAAAAGAAGGACTTTTTCAGAATCAGAGACTCAAAAAGGGAAGGTAATCATTTATATTACAGTTATGTGCCAATTTTTAAAAACTTATGGATACTCACAATGTGCTATACATACACATGTGCACATATGGTCATATATTAAGATAAATTTTTGGTATTCTCACTGAATACTTTCTAATATTTTATTTAACACGATAAATTATAATAATTCTATAACATATTCAAATACTTACATAATCACCCATGTTAGAATAAATTTAAAAGTGTCTTAAGGCTTGACTCTTGTGATTAGTCACAGAATCTTAGAGTGGAGTGGGTAGACTCCCGGGTCTAACACAGCATCTCTTACATACCAGAGCACAATAAATAAATAAATAAATGCTGTCTTCTTGACCTTACAGAATAAAGACGGTTCTTCACAAAGAAGTTTTCCCTATCACCCCTTTAAGCAGCTGGCTCATTTTCAGCTCACTCCCTTTCTTTATCTCTAATTTTTCTATCACACAGCAGTATGTTTAAGTGTTAGGAGAACAGAATCATTAAAATCAGGATATTGTTTCATAGGCATAAGTTTTTGACAGTAGCATATATCTTTTTGAACCCTGCTGCTTGTCTGTAACAGACTCTCACTATGTGGCCCAAACTATGATTCTCTGCCTAAGCTTCCGGAGTGCTAGGATTATAGGCATGAGCCACAGAACCTGGCTATCTTTTAGATTATGGCAGATGATGATATTACCTGGTTAAAAAATATTAAGGACAAGAACGTATTTTTATTCATTCATCTATAAAAAAGCATCTACTTAGCATCCTCTGTGTAAACACGACCATAAGATAACAGTGAAGCTTCATGTGGGAAGAGCAATATAGCATAGAGGCAATACAAATGATCACCTTGCTCCCGAGGAGGCCTCGGATGAACAGGGAAAGACCAAGGATCACCAGATAGCATCCCGGTAAAAGGGTGAGAAACCTCAGACAACATGAACTAGACAAAGGGGAAGGGAAGGATCTTGGAGGTCTTGGAGAAAGTCTCTATGAAGGCTGCCTCTCATGGGGCTCAGGAAAGCGAGAGGAAAACACTGACGGATGAGCCAAGATCCAACCACTGAGCAGCAGTATCAAACATGAGGTGATATTAAGAAATTCTAAGTAGCAAAAGGTCACGTCAGAACTCCATGCTAGAAAAAAAAATGATGTCAGGTTGTAAGGGAAGATTCCAAGGGCAGGATAAGATAGTAAGTTAGACTAAGGTAGGTCACGGGGATGGGGATGATAGTAAGTTAGAATAAGGTAGGTCACAGGGATGATAAGAACTACGGCTAGAGCAAGAGCAATTAAACTGTTACAAACACACACAAATATACTCTATTCAGTGATAGAAAGAGCGACACTAAAAATAAGTGACTTGCCTACATTCTGTCCTGTGGACTACTTTACATGAAAATCTCCAGGTGTTTAGAGCTATCAGAAAAGGTTCTCTACAATATTTAAATTAAAAACCCTGTTCCTCATAACTCACAAGAAATCTGTTCCAATAATGAAACATCTCCTTTAACTGACCTATCAGATACCACGGCAGCCATTCTTTTCCTTACGTGCAAAAGGGGTTTAATGAATAAATTTCTACCTCACAATTATAAGAATGCTAATGTGACCTTGGGGAAATCATTCTACTTTCGGATAGCCCCCAATTTATAAAAACGGGGATTAAAATGCTTCATGGAAGGCAAGAAAGGAAAGTGAAATGCTTTAAAAATACACTAGGTTCCAATAAAGCTGTCTAGGCCATAAATAGCAGCAAAAATAAATAAACAGAGGTAAGTATACTTGTTTCCTTGATATCTGGCTCTGATTATTAATTATTAATAGCTTTCTCCAAGCCACGAAATGCAAACAGTGTATGCCTAGCCTCCACCACACGGACAGAACAGCAAGCACTACAAGAATAATACATGTGATGCTTTAAACAACAATCAATACACACCCAGACTGTCCCGCACCACAGTTATAACTGTAGGGAATGAAAGTGGCAAAATACGCTTCCAATCCAAAACAGCGACTTCGCCTTCACAGTATTCCGTTCATTGTTCAATTCATTTTACCACAGCAATTACATTTGGAATCCGCAGACTTTTCTCTACATTTGTTATATAATTGAAACATCTTAGCAACAGTCTTATCTAAACTTTCAGATGAAATCAATACACATTCGTTAAACTCAAAATCTGCGAACGGCTTGCATTTATTAAATTCAGCTATGTCATGTTTTTTTTTTTTTTACTAGAAATCTCATCAAACTGTAGGTTTCCAAGGCCTCTTTTTTTAATACCTTGACTGTTTTTTATTAATTATTTTTTTCATTTTTTGAGATTATAATACAATTACATAATTTCTCCTTTCCTTCCCTCTTCCGAATCCTCTCATATCCCACTCCTTGTTCTCTCTCAAATTCATGGCCTCTTTTTTCATTAATTGTTGTTAGGGGTGTGTGTGTGTGTGTGTTCCTAAATATCTAAACACAACCTGCTCGGGCTGTATAATGTTACTTGTGCATTGTTTTCAGGGATGACCATGGGACATTGGATACCCAGTGGGGAGTTGGAGCGATCCTCCCTGGGGAAGAGTATCCCCTCCGCTGTCAGCATCCTCCGAGGTAACTTCAGGAGCCCTGGCTCGTTGGCTAGGTTTCCAGTACCAAGCATGACTTCAATCTTGTTGAGAGGGCTGTAATTCCAACTAGAGAGCTGTTGGTTACCACTAAGGTATGTCTGCCCTTGGGTAATTGTTCCATGCTGATTGCTGCTATGGGTTATAGGTATTATAGTTGGGTAGGACTATTGGTTGCTTCCCTCCTTTGGGAGCTTGCATGGTGCCTATGGTACCATGAAAACTAGTCTGTAGGGACTAGCTTGGCAAAATTTTCAGAATTTACATACATTTTAAAAACCCCATTTTGTTCTCAAAATGGTGCAGCAAAAGTTATAACAACTCTGAAACTGTTCATTCAAACAATCACACACACACACATACACAGACACAAAAAACCACAAACAAACAAACAAAAACCACAACCCCCAAAACCACAGCTTTTACCTTAAAAAGAATAAAACACAATTTATTTTAGAGCCAAATTTGAGTGACCATGGCCCAGGGAGACAGTTTAGGTAATCCCAAACCCCGTGTTACAACACGGAAGCAATTTCATGGAACTTTATAGTTCTACAGAATAAAGAAGGCTGTAAATCAAGGCAGGTTTAGAATACAGTGGTGGGTGCATTTTATCAACTAGGCATGGTGGGTCCAAGCACTCAGGAGGCAGAGGCAGGCAGATCTCTCTGACAAGGTCAGTCTGATCTACAAAGAGTGTTTTAGGACAACCAAGGCTGTTACACAGAGAAATCCCATCTCAAAAAAACCAAAGGGGGGGGGCGGGGAGGGGGAGAGCAGAACAGCTTTAGACCAGACCCAAGTTGAAAAACAAAATGAAAGGTTTTTTTTCCCCACTAGTCACAGGACATTAGTGCTGATGCAGAGATGGGTAAAGAATGGCCACTCATGGAGCTAAAACGAGCTCGGCTAAAGCAGAGATGAGGTGATTAGCCTCTGAACCCGCAACTTCTCCACATCACTGGAGTCCTAATCAGTCATTTAGTCTCTGAAAACACAGCTTCTTCCAACGAGTTCCCCTTCACAAAACACTAAATACTCACTGTCGTCTCCCCCATACTTTGGTGTCTAGGATGACATAGGATGGGGTCAAGGGGTTAAGGCAAGAAAGCCAACGGGGCCAACAACTCGATGTTTGCTGTCCTATGCACTGGGACCGACCTGCGTATCTCATTACTTACTATTCATGAGCAGCTAGTGTACTGGGTACTATGTTAGTATTTATATCCTTGGTCCATCAGCCATCCATCCTCAACTGTCCTCAAATGCCTCACACGCCAAAAGGCACCCATACAGACATGTAAGCTTCTACGTATGTTTTTAAGAACATTGAGTGGTATGAAATAATGATGAAGATGACAGTTACCTCTTGAGGATTAAATGGGGTCCGGTTGAGCTACTATATTTTACACAGTGTAAGTTATAAGTTAGCTACACTATAGAAAGATTAAAAAAATATTCCTGATTTTGTCTCTGACACCCATAGGATCATAACACAGTCTACTCATACTGCAAATTAAATTCTTTCTAACTTCTAAATACAAGCAACAAGGGACAGTTTGCCTTTATGGACAATTAACCTAAGTTCCAACCTTACTGTGATTAGTCACTCAGACATTCATCCCATTTTCCAGACTTTTCTTTCTTTTCTCACTCACTTCTGAAAGCCTCATTCACATGTGTTTGCAGCCTCACGGGAGGGGGGGGGGCGGCGGACACAAAGTCAACCCCACGTATATAGCTGTGTGTTCAGGCTGTACTGCAAGGAAACATGCACAGTTCCTTACTGTTCATATGCATCTAATATTTAGGGCACCATTTTAGATGCTGGCCACATTTCTCACTGAAATACATGACAACCAAGCCTTTCTCCACCTCAGTATTCAGCTGCCCAGAACAGGAATATTAATATCCATTTATAGCCACTTGGCACCTACCTCAGAACTTTGATAAGCTGTGACAGGGGGATGTGACAATAACTTCTAATATGTTCGGAGAAGGCTCTCTCTGATGGATAATGATTAAGTGAAGACTTACAGCCATCCATGTGGCTATCTTGGGAGAAAGCACTCTTACACGGGAAACAGAAAGGCCCAAAAGGCCATGAGGCAGGAATATTTTTAGGCACATAGGAAAGAACAAGGCAAGTCCTTAAGATATAGAGAGAAAAGAAATAATATAAGATAAACTATATCTTAAAAATATATAGAGAGAAGAAATAATATAAGATAAACTATATCTTAAAATCATACTGTCATATGAAAAAAAATTATGGTGAGGAAAAAGGTAGCAGCAAGAAAACTAGAGGTACAGGGGACAGATTGGTGTCAAATGAGAATGATTAGCCAGGGAGAAAGAACATTTCTGGATTTAATTAATGAACACGGTGACCTCGACCCTTTGTTCCCTGCAACAGGAACTTACCACCTGTTACTTGTCAAATGTGACAAAAATGTTTGTCAGCAAAACAGGACCTCAGAGAGGCAAAAACATGGTTTACAAGGCAACTGATGCTTTATTACAGGGTCTTTATTTCCTATACATTATTAATTTAAATGTGGCTGGCCAACCTGTCAGATCATGAAACGGTAACTATGAAGATAATGACTTAATCTTCTACTCGCTTACTGAGAATAAACTAGAGAAATTGGACAAAATGTAACTGAACACAAGACTGTTTAAAGGTTTACTGGAAGAGAACTGGAGACTTGACAACAATGGCATTGCTCTTAACCTCTTTCTCAAATGACCAAGTAAGGAAAGATAGGTCAGCTGATCAGACAAGTCTTTGCAAACAGGGTACAGGTGAGGGAGGGACCCAGGTATGCCTATAACTCAGGTAGGCTGCGTGTGAAGTTAGCTTGGGCTATATAGTGAGTTCTGGGCTTGACTACACTATGAAACCATCTCTAAAAAGAAAAGAAAAAAGAAATAAAGGTAATGTCAGTATCTTAGTTTTTCCTCTTGCTGTGATAAAATTGACCCAACAAAAGCAACTTAAAAGAGAAAGGGTGTAAGCCAAACTGATAGCTCATACTTCAAGTCACAGCTCATCATGGTGGGAAGCCAAGGCAGCTGGGGATTGAAGAAGGAGTTCACATCACACCTACAACCAGAAAGCAGAAAGGGATGAATGTGTGCTGCTAGTCAATTCCCTTTCTCCACTTACACAGTACAGGATTCCAACCTCAAATAACATAATTCCCCACAGCATGACCAGAGGCTCATCTCCTAGGAGATCTCATCTGCCAATGTTGATCTACTATCATGGGTGAGTTCTCTTACTAGCAAGTAAGACGATAAATGCCAAAGCCACATGGTACACCACCAAACCATCAAAATGGCTAAAACTAAAGAATTATTGCTGCCAAGTTCTGGAAGAAATGCAGAACAGTTACAACTTTTACAAGTTGCTATGCAACTATTTTAAAATTAAACACACACAAATATGTGTGTGTATGCATGCATGCATGCAGGCGTGTGTGTGTGTGTGTGTGTGTGTGTGTGTGTGTGTGTGTGTAAGTTGCAAAAAATAATATAATTCTCCATCTCTCACTATCAACAAGTGTTACGGAATATATGATCACACTGCGAAACCTGAGACTATGTTAATAAAATCAACCTTGGATCAGGGAGCAGAGCCAGCAACTAGTTGACAAGAATTAGCCATAGATTATGGAGGACTTGGGAAAACAGATAAAGAGACTCACAGGAGGTAGTAGGGAGGATCTTAGAAATTCCTGGTCTTTTTGGTTTGGGAGGAATGGAGAGATGTTCTCTTGTTGGGTCCCTGGCCAAAAGGAAGGTCAGCTGGTGGCTTCTCAGTCCCTCTGAGCTAGCAGGTTTTCACCCCAACGTCTGACTCCCGAGTCTTTATTGGTAGATAGAATGATAGAGACTTAGTTAAAAGCTACATTTATCTGCAACAACAGAGTCACTACCAGTAGGACCGGAAATTCTTCCAGGCTGCTAATACTGTCTTTAGAAGTGGCTACAGGTGACAATGGAAAAGAAAGAATTACCCAAAAGGGAGTTAGTTCCAGGCTTTCGAGAATACATTCAATAGCTAACAAATGAACTGAAATAATAGAGGTCTGACCCAAGAGTATTCACTATTACTAGGATTATAAATACAATATATAATCTCAAAGTAACTATCCAGGATTTCAAAATTGCTTTCAACCATAGTGACAAATCCCTCCTATTCTTCTCGAAAAAGAAAGTCTATTGAGGTTAATCCTGGCCCTGTGGCATCACCACACACTTATGTATATGGAAACAAATCTCTCTAATTGTTACATCCCTAGAATCAGAGAAGCCCTACTCCAGCCAATGTTCAGACCTCATGAAGACAATCTTGAGTTTCAAGTTTCCTACTACAGCTGTGAGCGCTACTGGACTCTTGAAAGGGTGAAGAAATGATGTAAACATTTGCAGCTGTTGGCTTGAAATGAGCCACCCCATCCCCTGACACACATGCACACACTCACTCACACGCTCCTGTGCTGAGATGGCCTCTGCCACTAGTAGTATCCTGGGGGTGGGGTAGGAACTTTAGGAGACTGGGCCCAAGTGGAGAAAGCAGCTCACTAGGGGTGTTAGCATTCAGATCCGCCCTTGGGATCTGGTCAATATGCAGACAATACCTTGGTCTGATGAGGATGCGGACAACATCACTCACTCATTGCTAAAGCCCCTCATAAAAGGTGAGACCCCGCCCACTTCTTTCTCTCTTCTCTTCTTCCCTTCTCAGCCCCTGCTCGTGCTCTCTCTCCTCTCTCTCTTTCTCTCTCTCTCCTTTTCTCTCTCTTCCCATGAGGCAGCTCTACACTCCTTCTCCCTCTCTCCCCTTCACCACTAATAAAACTTCTATATGAGCGCGGTCTGCATAGCATGTCTCTGTCTCTAGCCCACCATGAGGCACCTTGGCTCCAACCCACCAAGGTCTCTCTCCGACGTTTTTAAAATACAACAAGGGGAATGACTTGAAGATTATGCCTTGCCCCTGGTCCCTTCCTCTCTTCTGCCTGCTGGCCACCATGAGGTGGAAAGCTTCTGTTGTACACCCCACTACCACCATTTTCTGCCTCACCATGGTCCCAGAACTGATGGAGATGAGGACAAGGAACTAAAACTTTTGAAATTATGAGGAAAAAAAATTCACTTTCTCCTTTAATTTGTCCATTCTGGTACTTGGCGGGGTTAGAAGAATGCTAAGGTGCAGCACACAGATGGTAAACCTGCAGAGATAAACTGCAAAGCAGTTATCTTCTCGCTGAAGTGACTTCACATCCACCTCATCACCACAGCATCTCCCACTTAGTCAAAGTCCTCTACAACCCTGAGTGTCAGGGAACCCTAGAGGTTGCTTTAGCCAACTAAATTTGATGGAGCAATGGAGTGCTCAGTATTCAACCCAGGCCTTCAGAGGCTTTGTATTTTGCTTCTTCTTTGATCCTAACCATTGCCAGGTTGGGCCCTTACCAGTAAGTTCAGGCTCATCTGGTAGAAGATGCAGGAAAAGGACTTTGGCCACTCATCGTGGTAACAGCTATTTACCCTATGCAACCTAACTCCAGCCAACCTAAAAGTTAACTATTGACACACCAGACAAGCAGGATGCAACCAACCTAGCCTTCGTGAGCAAAGCCACCTGTTAACTAATAGACACGTAAGCAGTAAGTCACCGAAGGATCAAACACCTAAGTGTAAGGTCTAATTCTAAAACTACACAACTCTTAGCAGAAAACAAAACCACAACTTCTGAACCTTGGATGTGGCAATGATTCCTTGACTGTAACATCAAAGTCACAAGCAATAAAAGACAGAGCAGACAAACTGGACTGCACAGAAACTTTGACACTGTGTTCATCAAAACATAAGCAATACAGTAAAAATGCAACCCAAAGGCTGGGAGAATATACTGACAAAGTACATAGGTGAGAACAGGCTAACACCCACATATATAAAGTATTCCTACACAAAATGACAAAGGAACAGCCATTTTCATCTAAAATGGTCGAAGGACTTCAATAACCATGGCACCAAATATACAGTAATGGCTAAAAAGCACATAAAAATGTTCAATATCATTAACCATTTCATGGAAATCTAACCACAGTTAGTTATCATCTCATACAAATTAGGATAGTTACTATTAATTAAAACAAACTATATAAGAACAATCAAGTATGGAAAGTTTAGCCCCCTGTTGGCCATCAACGGCGTAACATGGATCCCACGGTGGAGAAGAGCATTGCAGTTCCCAGACAGCAATACTACAAACTCGAGACTAGCAAAGACTGAAGCCGCCCTGTAGGACATGCTTTTACACATGCCATAGGCTGGGTTCTGAGAAGAACCTGGGAAGTAGCTATGATGTCCAACATTATGTCCAAATTTTCAGATGAGAAATTGTGCTTCAGTGAGATTATTAAGCACTCATGGTTCTCTGGAAGCTGTGTTAATGCACCAGCGATGACTCCAAACCCTGTTTTCTTAACTGCATGCCAGTGCCACCATCAGCCCGCCTTGTCCTCTGCTAACTTCCAAAGATGCGTCAACACAATGCTATTTTTTTTAACTAGATGGAGGCAATCACTCCACTCACACTCCATTTTCTAGGTAAGCATAGTAGACCAGAAAAGTGGAACAGGTTTCTCAGGACACACAGCTGTTTACTATTGATGTCTAAGCCCTCTCTGAGAATATAATGCTATTAACATGAAGAAAAGGAAACTTAATAATAATCTGCAGCCATACCTTTTCAATGCAATAAATCAAATGTTAATTCTTCTGAAACACCTTAGGACTCTAATTTGTTAGGATTATTGACTTCAGGATTTGTTTTGGTACAAATTAATTCAAGGTTTTAATGGTCAAAAAGGAAGAAACACCACGGGTGGTTAATGCTATTAATATAAATAAAGGAGAAGTCCTATTTCTCCAGCAGAGACAGGAAACCTCCGAGAATGGGAGCCGTGAGAAGTAGCCATCTCTGATAAAGACCCATTAAGATAACTTGGCTAGTAGCAACTGAATCTGAATCAATACATTAAAAAAAAAAAAGTTTAGAATCCTTCAAATTAGGCCTTCACTACATCAATAGACTCCATCCTCTCCACACCAGCTCTCACACTAACCTAGCACCTATACCATCTTACACATTTCTTTTTTGTTTCACTAGGTCACAGAGGATGCCTATTTATCTGCATGATTTTTACAAAAATATTCTTATCAAACAAAACAGAGTGTCTGAAGGTGGTTCTTTCATACAAGGTCATTGGCATTCTGGAGTAATGCTTTTTAAATTAAAAGAGATAAGAAACAAAAGGTTTTGAATATGTAAATAAATAAAAAAGGACAAAGCCCTATAACACAGATCATTCACTAATACAGTGGAGTCACAGAACAGTCAAGTGAATTCAACTATGGTGCTAAGAATTCAATTATAAACTGAAACAAAATAAAACACTAGAAACTGTGGACAATTCTATTTACCAGGCCCAAATAGGTGTAAACCCAGGATTGGACATGAAATAAAAAACATGACTCTTCACTGGTCAAACTATGCCAAGCTCTCGTGTGTTTCCAGGGTCTCAAGCATGCCCAAGATGACTCCGATGATAAAGGACACATGCTCACTCTGACATGCATAACTAAGGAACTAGCAAGTGTCACAACAACTGCTGAAGAACAATAGTGTAGCTGTGACAGAGTTACTGAGGGGAACAGTCTCCTCTGAGTGAGACAATCATCTTCTGCAAGTTATCACTAGCTCCGGAGACATGGAGCCTGCATGCACTTTACTGATCTATGCTCTAGCAAACCCTGTTACAGTCTCTTCCGGTCCCCAGAATTCTCTGACTCTCTAGTGCTGTAAGAACTCCATCATACAGGAAGCCCTACCAGAGTGAATGGGACAAGTCAACCCAATCCTTTATCAGGGCCATGGTCTCACTCTGCAGATGGCAAACGGAAACCAACCGCCTGTCCTCACGGGAGTTCCAAGGGCTGTCAAGGTGTTTATGAGTGAGACAGCACCATAAAGAATGTAAGAACAGGATTTATTGAACAAATCAAGTATCTTACTTAGTACAGGAAACAAAGTCATCACCTTGGAGGCACAGTGGACAGTTTATTAAATCATATATTATTTTCAGTCCTTCTGGGACTCGGTGTAAGATCATACAGAACAACAGCTGGCACACAGCAACTGGTGGGCCAAGGCTGTCTGTTCTCCTTGTGTGAATCTGGGAGTGGCGGGCATCGGGAGTCCTGTTTCAGCACAGCCAGTCCCACCCCCCTCAGCTGGTCCCAGTCCCGGCCACTCCGAAAGAAGAGGGGGGAAAAACAATGAAGTGGCTCAGGTGCCTACAAATGTGCAGCTATCATTAGTTAATCTGATGGTGCCTCGGCCTCAGTGGTCCCAGACTGCACTTACCAACCAAAGACCACATGCAGGCTTCGCTCTTCTCCTCCTCCCTCTGAAAATTACACTAGAACTCATCACTGACTATTTTACTTTGTCCCTTTTTACAAATTTAGTTTTTAGTATTTTTATATTATGTGTATATATGTGAGTACATGCATGTGAGTGCAGGTGCCCTCGGAAGCCAGAGGAGTCAGATTCTCCTGGAGCTGAAGTTACAGACAATTGTGGGCACCTTGACAAGGGTCCTGGGAACTATGCCCTGGTCCCCAGAGCAGTGTGTGATCTCAACCAAAGCCATCTCCACGGTCCTGTGTGATCTTAATCAGAGCCATCTCTGCAGCCCTATGTGATCTCGACCAGAGCATCCTCATCCTCATAGGCCTGTGTGATCTCAACCAGAGCATCCTCATCCTCACAGCTCTGTGTGATCTCAACCACAGCATCCTCATCCTCACAGGCCTGTGTGATCTCAACCAGAGCATCCTCATCCTCACAGGCCTGTGTGATCTCAACCAGAGCATCCTCATCCTCACAGCCCTGTGTGATCTCAACCAGAGCATCCTCATCCTCACAGGCCTGTGTGATCTTGACCACAGCATCCTCATCCTCACAGGCCTGTGTGATCTCAACCACAGCATCCTCACCACCCTGTACTTTCCTTTCTTCACTGTCTTTGCTATCCTCACAGTCTTGGTGAGGTTTATTTCTTGACATAAATTTTCTTACAACAAATGTCCATCTTTTATTTACTACTTTCTTGTTGTTTTAACCTCTCTCTCTAAAATACACAGGATTCGGTACTGTTATATCCATAAAGAAATGTGCACCATAAAAGAAAAGCACAAATGCACTGGGCTATGAAAACAGTCCTATTATTACATATCATTACTATGCAGAACTAAAGAGCCTGAGTGGGTGGCTATTATGTAGCTTTTGCATAACTGGAAGCACAATATCCTGGCAGAGCTAAGACATCTATAAATGTCCTATTCACCTGTCTGCAGCAAAAAGGCTCAATAAGACTGTTCTAGGTACATGCTTACATTTTCATATTTGCTTGTACTTTAGAATCAAAAGAGGTAAATGCACACAAAAGATTAAAAGCAGAAGGGGAAAAAACTCTGACATTTAAATGGTGATAAAAATGTAACCACTGTTCACATCAGGCAAAAGAACATTTGGCTTTTACAATAAGACTATACTGAAACCTGGGAAAGTGCACAGCATTTACCCAAGTCTTCAAGACTCTATAACAAAACATGAGGTGTGTGGCTGCAGAGAGGTGGACGGCATGGGCGGCAGACAGCAATAGTAAACCATAGACCAACCAGATGAAATCTAGAACTGTCCGATTCTAGACTTGCAGAAGAAAGAGCAGAGCCTAACAACTGGCACCAGGCAATGAAGTCAGAATGGGAGGGTCATCGCAGTGAGGCTTTACACGAAAACAAACAGGAAGGCCTCAACAGACTCCACGTAGGAAAACTTTCAGCATGCTGGAGAAATACACTGTACAGGTAGGAGAACTACAATCCACACAAGCGGGTACCAGAGAATGGTCGCTCCTCACTGAAGAGCTCAGACAGCTGGAGCCATGGGGGAAATCTCCATTGGGAAGGTCAGGTAGAGAGAACAGAAGCCCTGCACTTTTTATGTACCCAAGACACCATGCCTCTCCTTTCTGTGGCTAAGAGAGCAGCCACCCCAAGAATCAGGGGGGCCAAGGAACTGGCCCACACTGACTTGCATGCAGACCCATACATACAGGTCTATAAGGGACGGATACATGCTGTGCTGCAGAGGGAAATGAAGGCATACACATTTGGGAACAACCGTGACCTCTAGAACAAACCCGAGAATCCATAGGGTGTATGGAGCTTGGAGAGAAACGAAAGGAAACCTACTTAATGAAATCGCACACAAAACTTTCCAAAAATACAGAAAGGTATGAGCCATACAAGTACAGAGAGACCTAGAACCCCTTGTAGAAGTAAATGGCCAGCAAACAACCTTCCTCATGACATATTTAATCAAAAGGACAAGAGTACAGGACATGGAAAGGAAGGAAGATGTATCAACCCACAAAGGCAAGTTCATCAAAACTACAGCATATCTGCCAGAAGAAATCACGAAAGACAGAATCATGGGAGGCAGAAAAAAAAAAAAATCAAGCCCCACAAATAAATACTTGCTAACCAAAATCCAACTAAGTTATCCTTTAAAAGTGGTGAAGAAATCAAGATCTCTTAGGATAAACTAAAGGAATACTGGAGAAAATTCTTAAAGGAATCTTACCAACAGATACAGGAGAAAGGGTTCATTCAGTAAAGAATCAATTTTAGGCTGAGCCATGGTCCCCCATTCTTCTGTCACCTCTTTCAGCAATTCCTCGTAGCCTTTCATCTCCTTTCCTTTGGGACTCCCATCTGACCAGCAGAAGGACTCTCTACCAGGAACCCCACAGCCACCACATCTGGCTAAGACCCTGGTAGGCTACTTGTATCATATTCCTCACATCTGACCTCTGAAGACTATTTTGGACCTGCTGCATCATGCCAGCCTGAGACCCTGCTCCAGTCCACCTACATCTCCTTGGGACTCAGCCTCTTGGTGCAGACAGGTCCCTCTAGTTCTGCCTTGCATTTCAGCCATTGCTTCCAACCCATATCCATCCGCTGTGACTCCACACTGACCAACAAAACCACTCTCTTCCAGGGAACCCACAGCTGACAGACAACACACTTGGCTAGGACCTAGAATGGGCAACAGCAATCAAAAATGGAACACTCACCCAACAAAACCAGGAACCTCAAATATCTTACCTCCAGATGCCTAGATCCCAGTGCAAAAACACAAACATGACCAGGCAAGACAATATGCTTGCTCCAGAAGCCAGCAACCTTACTGCAACAGGCCCTGAGAAATGCAATTTAGCTGGACATGAGACAAGGACTTCAAACCAGCAATTATGAATATGCTCAAAGGCCAAAAGGAGGGTGTGAAAACATAAACAGTTACATGAAATAATAAAATACTTCAAGACATGAAAATAGAATTTAACAAAGAAATAGAATCTCACACACACACACACACACACACACACACACACACACCATCACCACCACCACCACCAACAACAACAACAACAAGCCCACCAAACTGATACAAAAATGGAAATGAAAAACTCAGGAAGCAAAACAAAAATCTCAGAGGTAAGACTCATCTACAGGTTACAACATAGAAGAGAGAATTTCAAGACCTGAAGATAAGTAGAAGAAACAGAGAGTTCGAAGAAAACGCTAAATCTTTAAAAAAAAAAAAAAGCCCAGGCACAAAACATCCAGGTAAACTGGGACACTGTGACGAGACCAAAATCTAAGGACAATGGGCATACAGGAAGGAGAACAGCACAAGTGAAAGAGCAGAAAATGTTTTCACTAAAACCTCCCCAAACCAGAGAAAGAGATGTGCATCAAGGAACAAGAGGCATACGGAACACAAACAGGATCATGAGAGAAACGGTCCAGGACACACAGAACTGAAACACTCAACGTGCAGAATAAACAAAAGGTATTAAAACCTGCACGGAGGAAAACAATAACAGACACGTTAACGCAGTGAGGGGAAAGCCATGAAGTCTCAACCCTACACAAGGAACTACAGGCAACTAAGGGATATTGAGAGCAGAGAATACTCTTCCCCGGTGAAGAGCACACCAATTGGTTATTCAACACCAAGCAGTCATTCCTGAAAACATATATGCACAAGTAACATTACACAGACTGAGCAGGTTGTGCTCATGTATTTAGAAATATATATGTGTATTATATAACAATTTTAAAAGAGGACAAAAATTTGAAAGAGAGCAAGGAAAGGTACTTGGCAGGGTTTGGAGGGAGGAAAAGAAAGGGGGGATGATATAATTATATTGTAATCTCAAAATATGTAAAAAAAAATTTTTTTAAGCTGCAAGGGAAAGGAGATGAAAGGCTACGAGGAATTGCTGAAAGAGGTGACAGAAGAATAGGGGACCATGGCTCAGCCTAAAATTGATTCTTTACTGAATGAACCCTTTCTCCTGTATCTGTTGGTAAGATTCCTTTAAGAATTTTCTCCAGTATTCCTTTAGTTTATCCTAAGAGATCTTGATTTCTTCACCACTTTTAAAGGATAACTTAGTTGGATTTTGGTTAGCAAGTATTTATTTGTGGGCAGTATTTTTCAGTGGAGACTCTAAAGCCAGAAGAACCTGTACTGATGTTCCATAATGCTGTGGAACAATCTTTGTATACTGTAATATGTACTGCTCTCATTATTTATAAAAAGCTGACTGGCTGATAGCTAGTCAGGATTTTGGGAGCAGAGAGAATGCTGAGAAGAAAAGGGAGGAGTCAGAGGAGTCACAAGGAAGATAGAAAGGAAGCAGGACTTGCAGGAGAGGTAAAACTCATGAGCCTTGGGGCAGTACACGGATTAATAGAAATGGGTTAATTTAAGTTGTAAAAGCTAGTTAGTAATAAGTCTGAGCTATCAGCCGATCATTTATAATTAAAATTAAGCCTCTGTGTGGTTATTTGGGAAGCAGCTGCTGAGACACAGAGAAACTCCAACTACCCTACAAGTTCTAACAAACTACACATGCTAGCCCAGAGTACTATACCGAGCAAAACTATCAATCACAATCAACAGAGAAAGAACATCATTTCACAAAAGAAACAACTTCAAACATTTTCAATCTTCCAGTCCAGCACTACAAAAGGCACTAGAATGAAAACTTCAGTCTGAAGTAGAGGTTAACTATACCATGTATATACCCATGAGTACACAAGAAACAAATAATCGAGAGAACAGTTAATCAAAAGGGAAGGGGCACACTACCACAGGAATAAAAAAAAATACTGACTCATATAAAAATAACATACTATTATCATATATTAGTAGTTTAACTTCAATACTCTACTCTTGCCGACAGGTCATCCAGACAAAAACTAAACAGAGAAATGCTGGAGTTAAATAACATTATAAACCAAATGGCCCTAACAGACATCTACAGAACATTCCACCCGAACACTAAATGATATATTTTCTTCTAGGCATCTCATAAAACTTTTCTTCAAAATGGCCACATACTATAATAGGACACAGAGCAAGTCTCAATAGATACAAAAAACAAAAACAAAAAAAAACAAAAAACAAACAAAAAAAAAAAAAACAACCTGAAATATTTCTCTGCATCCTATTTGACCACCATGATAAATTATAAACAAAAGCAAAAATTACTAACTGATGAAATGAACATCATGCTGCATGAAATGGGAAACAAAAAAAAAAAAAAAAAAAAAAAAAGCACAAAAAATAAAAAAAAAAACAAGATACATTAAAATAAAATTATATTAAATTAAAAAAAATAAAAAAAAAAAAAAAAAAAAAAAAAAAAAAAAAAAAAAAAAAAAAAAAAAAAAAAAAAAAAGATCTTGTAACTTTTTTGTGATGTGCGATATTTAATTTGTTGCATTAATAAATAAAGCTTGCCTGGAGATGGGGGGTGGGGGGGAAGGCCAGCCATTATAAGTAAACAAGAAGTCAGGCAGCACACGCCCTTAATCCCTTAGTAGGCAGGATCTCTGTGTGTTCAAGGCCATACTAGGGAACAGACCCAAGTGTGGTGACACACATCTTTAATCCCAGTACCAACCATAGAGACCTGGAGGTCTGTATAGACAGACAGAAAGTGACAGAGCTGAATAGGAAGAGGAAGTCAGGTAGCTGGGCTAAGAGAGTCAATGAGAGGGCAGAACAGCAAGGCAATAAAGATGTGGTAGACAGGAAGTAACTCACATTTGGAAGCTGCAGAGTTGGTGAGGTAAGGTTGGCTGATGGCTTTCCCTATTTCCCTGATCTAAGGCTTTCACCCCTATATTTGGCTCTGTTTTTTTTTTTTTTTTATTAATAAGACCTTTTAAGATTCGTGTTACAAAGATCAGTGAAATGAACAGTTTGTTCTTTGTGAAAATCAGAAAGATTGACAAACCTTTAGCCAAATGAACCAAAAGACACAGAAGATCCAAATTAATGAAATGAAGATGAAATTAATTATGATGAAATGAAGATGAAATTAATTGTTAATGAAGATGAAAAGGGAAACTTACAATAGACACCTAAGAAATTCAGAGGACCAGAAGAACATGCTTTAAAAATCTGTATTCCGGCCGGGCGTTGGTGGCGCACGCCTTTAATCCCAGCACTCGGGAGGCAGAGCCAGGCGGATCTCTGTGAGTTCGAGGCCAGCCTGGGCTACCAAGTGAGCTCCAGGAAAGGCGCAAAGCTACACAGAGAAACCCTGTCTCGAAAAACCAAAAAAAAAAAAATCTGTATTCCACCAAACTGGAAAACCTAAGAGAAATGGACAAGTTTCTATATATATATGACCTACCAAAGTTAAACTGAAATAAAACAAACAATTTAAAAAGACCCATAAACCCTAGTGAAATCAAAACAGTTATTAAAAATCTCCTAAGAAAAGCCCAGACCAGACAGATTTAGTGCAGAATTCTATTAGATCTTCAAAGAAGAATTAACACCGATACTCTTCAAATTGTTCTACAAAATAAAAACTGAAGGAACATTTCCTAATTCTTTTTATGAACCCACTATTACCCTGATACCGAAGCCACACAAAGATCCAACAAAAGAAGAGAATTATAGACCAATATTCCTCATAAACACAGATGCAAACATTTTCAATAAAATACTTGCAAACCAAACTTAAGAACACATCAAAACAATAATCTACCATGATCAAGTTGGTTTCATTCCAGAGATGCAGGGATGGATCAAAAGCACACTGACACTTCACTGAGAAAAACAGATTTTAGATGCTTTCACCATACAAAAAAGCTACCCACGGGAGGTAACGGCTTCTCTAATTTGTTCAACTCCAGTAATCACTTATTTCCTACATTTATATTAACAAAGATAGCAGATAGTACAACTTAAATATAAGTAATAAAAAGCATCCAGCAGGGATTAAATGTCAGGAATAAACTCTTTCCACATTTGAATTGTGCCCCAATCACACAGATCATCTTGACTGCATTATCAATAAGAAAGTATCCTTTAATGTGATTTATGCTAATAAAGATGTAACATTTAGAAAATTCTCCCTACATTTAAATTCTTAGAAAAACCTTAGAATTAGTAGGTACTAATTCAATCTATACTACATTACCTTTAGGGGATCAAGGTATTTTAAATTGCCATAACAAGAGTTCAAGATTTGACTAGCATATTTTTTTTCTTATTGAGACATCTATCCTAAATAAATCAGTATATATTTCCCCTTTAAGTAATATAGTCTGTTTTAAAGACATTATGCAATGACGTAAGATAATCCTTATGCCAAGATTTGCTTTTTTTTTAAAAAAAAGTAAGTTCTATTGAAATATCATCCATACATAAGCATACACTTGCTATGCAGAAGTAAATGAGTATTTCTCAATGACCAAGTCTCAGCTGTCCTAATGAAATTCCATAAAAGGAACGGGAGCAGGAAACAGGATCTACATAATCTTGAGAAGAAAAAGAACAATACAACCTCGAATTTAAAATAGCATCCAACATCTTAAAATATGAGTACATATTACAGAATGGACCACTAAATCAGTAAAGAAGGAAAATAATCCAGTACCCACCAATAAACACTGCAATAAAATGGCCTGGCTTCAAATTCTCAATGTGCAGATTACTAGCGTTATAGCTGTGGGAATTGATTTAACCTCTCTGAACTTCCCTTTCTCCATCTATCAAAGAATGACAGTCACAACTGGAAGAGATGCTTTCAACACCAACACCTGACAATGTCTAGTGTCTAGTACACAGCAAAGAGTAAAAGGGGTGGGAGGTAGCTCGGTGGTAGAGCACATGCCTAGCATGTAAAGTCCCTGAGTTCTAGTCCCAGTGTAGTTAGAAAGAACTATAAATAGTAAAGAGTAAAGCTCATTTTCTCTCTCTAAACAGAATATACCAATCAATTGGAAATAGGAACACATCTACCTCAGAAACCAGCATGAAAGATCTATGCTTACTCAAAATCATAATTATCCATATATACATTCTTTACCCTAAGTAAAGTCCAATTTAACATTAAGAGAAATGGAAGTTTTTTTGTGAAAGTAAATTTATCTTTGTTGTGGATAAAGAATGAAACACAATTTTAATCTCAATATTAATAAAATAGAATTCTGTTGAGTAACAAAATGATAAGGAAATTAAATGTATATTTTAAGTATTTTGGTGTTTTAAGAATATTCAAAGTGTTGATGATATTCAAAATTACACACTTGTTAGACATGATATTGTATTCTTCACAATTTATTTTTTTAATTCAACAGACTATAATTAGCCTGGAAATAGTTTAAACTATTACCCAACAGAGTCATTCATTTATCTTGGGGATTATTTTATTCCATTTTCTTGTACAGAAATAAATATAAGTGACAGGATGAAACAAAGAAGTCGACAGAGCAGAAGGCTTTTTAATGAATTACATTTTGGCACATGATCACAGACAAATTAACAAAAGCTGACTCATGCTGATCTCATTTATTTGTTCTATACATATCTGATTAATCGGCATTAATTCTGTTGATGGAAACAGGAGAACTCTATTGTTATATACAGATTAGAAATGTAAACACTTAGCATTTCCCACAACTACTTTGAATGTTATGTTAAATAACATTGTGACTGCCAGAAATGGTTAGGCAGGCAAAGTGCTCTACTGCCCCCTAATGAAATAAACCAAACTAAACCATAACAAAACAAGAAAACTTAAAGTATCTGTGAACCAGAACAATCATCTTACTTTGCAGAATGCACTGAAAGGTACAAAGGACATTAGCTGAAAATAACTAGACTATAGATCTTTCCAAAAGCTACAATCATCCATTTTTCATGATAAAATTAGTAGCAAAACAGGAAAGCCTTGAGACAGAAATATTCTTACAGCAAAGATAACATAGCCAAACAATGTTATCTAGAGTGATAGCAAATGAAAACTTCATTGCAAGCTACATGTTCATGAGCAGGTTGCAAGCTGACACCAGGAAAGCCAGCGCCTTAGAAACTACACTCCGGTAAACTGCACTGTGTGAACACTGTCCTCTCCACTGGGAGAAGAACACTGTTCTCTACATTGACTCTAATCCTCTCAAACATGTATATCCTCAGAGTAACTTTGCCATACAATACATATTTAAACGAATTCCTACCAACAGCTTACTATTTTACATAAATGATTTTACAATATGACAATTCTGTACTTTGTGGTGCTTTCCATTATAACCTAAGTAGTCCTGACTTCTAATATTTTAACAGCAGCTCCTCTGTCAGTCCACGTGGTTTTCACAGCCTGCCCCACGCCCTGCCCTCTTACTTGGCCTATGGACAATTCCTGAGATCTCGCCTCAGAACACAGAAAACTGAGAGAGAGCACAATACAGTCTGTGGTCTTTAATAACAGAAGTTACATAAACAGTAGCTTCCAACAGCCACATGAAGCAGAAATATAAAGAATAAAGTCATGATAACAGGAGAACGTAAACAAACAAATTCACCTCAGGGCAGAACTCAGCAGTTCATTGAGGAGATGGTGGAGTTGGCAACGGTTCCTTGAGGCACAGAGCACTTGGACCCAGCATGCTCCTGCCCAGGCTGATAGCAGGTTTACATTTCATTGTGTGTCCACTGTCTGGGGAATCTTAGCTGGGTCGAGTCCACACAATGCCATAGGAGGGGCAATGGAAAGAAATGGCTCAATGTGCACACAGGCTAAAGAGCTCACACCCCTCACAGTGGGCGCTGTTCTCCTTGCTCTTCCACTGTGAAAGACAGTGGTGTTCTAGTTCTTCAGGTTACAAGGCTAAATAACGCTCCTATGTAGTACGATCCAATCAAAATTTCTAAAGAGCAACAAACGGAAAAGTGTAAATGTACTTAACCCATATCACTAATGATTTTGATTTTTTTCTGTTTTGACTTCCTGAGCAACATGAATTAAAAAAAAATGTCTGGCTAGAAGTATTATTCTTTCATTCCCACTGCCTCATAATGAAATGGACACACAGGCACAAAGACCTGGCTTTATGCCTCTGTGATGGAGCTGGAAGGTCTTGGGCATCCCAAAGTGAAGCACTATGAAAGCCCTGGTGCTCAAAGCATATCTATTATTTGGTAAAAATAATATCCCTTAGCTCACATAGTGCTGCAGCTCTGTGGCTACCTGGAGTTACCACGCAGTAGTCCTAAGAGAGCAAACCGAGACAGCGCAGAGCTACTTAAACAGGCCTGTGTTCAGCCATGGTGAGCCCGTCTGCTCCAGTGCCTTCCAGACCATCCTCCTAAACCTAAAGGAAGACCTTCCTTGGTTCACGGAAGGGAAAGGGACTTCCCGGGCTGTCCTTTTGCTCTTGAATTCCCAGTAAGCATAAATATGAAAAGTATATATAAAAAAAAAAAGTATATCGAGAAAGAGAGAGAGAGGACACAGGAAAGAGAAAAGTGACAGTAACTACATGAGCAAAGAAATTTAGTAAGAACTTTCGCCTGAACAAATTGATTGATTGATTGATCGATTGATTGATTGGCTGGCTGACTGATCGATGTCAGCTCCCTCCTGTACCGATGACGGTGATGATGGTAACAGCCAGTACTCACTGAGAATTTACCACATTGGACTAAGTGCTTTATACACAGTAGGCATGTAATCTTCCCAGAAACCCTGTAAGATGCACATGCCATGCTATAGGAAAGACACAGTCGTTACAAAGACTAGGCAGCATGCCATAAATATGTCACCACCAAGTTGCAGCACAAACAATGATAAAAGTCTGTTTCACACTTGACTAGTAAGTTTGTATGATTTTCCAGTGAAAAATGTGTGAAAGGAAATTATTTTAGAATACTATATTAAACTAACACATTATATATAAGACTTAAATCATATTAATATTTTGTGGTTATATACCCTGGGCTAGCCAGTTGTCCACTTCTTTAAAAAAGACAGAAATGCCTATGATATAGTAACTAACTGTGAACATGCTATCAAAGTACATATTATAAAGGTAGCTCCTGGAAGACTATTCAGCCACTGCAACCTCTCCATCCTCAGATCTCCCACTGCACCCTCTGCCCAGCTCTATTTAAATGTCTCAAAATAATACAAAGTTTCATCTATTGGGGTGGGGGATTTACTCTCCCTTTTCTATGGTAAAGAAGTAATTTTAATATAAAATATGATAGGTTATATCTGAAACATATTTCTCTACACGCCACAGTGGGGAACCTTCCACGGCACTTCTTTCACTGTTGATAATTATGTTCAGGTTGTTCTAAAACTGATACTGAAGGAGGAGCTGCCCTATGGTGTAAACTAATGAAAAAAAAAAATCTATCTTGCAAGTTAGGATTTAAACTCATGAACACACTATTCCCCAAAATGTAATTCAGATTATCCGACTGCCCCAGGCTTTGGCTGGACAACAGCAAATATCCCTTTCCCTTTATACGTGCAGCTTACAGCTTAATACACACACACACACACACACACACACACACACACACACACACACACACACACACACACACACACACAGTGGGGGGCATCAAAAACAGTAATTTCAGAGGGACTCCATTGAAATTTTTATCTCACACAAATTAAAAGACATTACAAAATGGTCTGTAAGAGAAGCACATTGTTGCAGCTGATTTACACTTACATTTTTCAAGGCCAGACTCCTGTCAACGAGGTCCGAGACCTACCAAACAAAACCCCTCCCGTCACCAGGGCCCTCGGTCTCACCTTGGCGTCTTCCTGGCTCACTCCCAGCTGCAGCACGGCCTGAGGAGACTGGAGCTTGGCTCGAGCGGAGTGAGCCATTTGCAGGTTAAGCTGCCATCCCACTGTCTCTAGCTACAAAAGACAAGTGAGGACTGGGTTCAGAGGGCAGAGAAGAAGAAAACAGTCAACTTGAGGCACATTCCTGCTCTCTGGGAATCAACGCAAACAGCCTAGACTTAATGGAAAGTCAACTGCAGGCTCCTTTAACCTGAAATCTGTCGGCTTTCCCTCTGGACTCAGTAGATCCGTCTCTAGTCATACCTGTCAACTCCAGCAGTACAGTGGTCTCTAAGCAGGCTAGTCTAAAAAATGAAAATGCTAGGCAAACATGTATAAAGAGCCAATGGTGGGTGGTGTTTTTTGTTTGTTTCGTTTTTCTAAGAGGTGAAGGGTGGACACAGGATATTTCTCAAACCCATTATGTAGCACAGGATGGCCTTCAACTCCTGATCTTCCTGCCTCACCTCCCAAGTACTGTAATTACTAACATGGGCCACCATATCCAGATGGTTTTTAAAACCCTATTGTTATTTTAAGATAGCGATTTAAAAGAGTTGCATTAAACAAATACAAATTTCAGCCTGGCGGTGGTGGAACACACACCTTTAATCCCAGCACTAGGGAGGCAGAGGCAGGTGGATCTCTGTGAGTTCAAGGCCAGCCTCATCTACAAAGTGAGTTCCAGGACAGCTAAGGCTGTTATACAGAGAAACCCTGTCTCAAACCTGCCCATCCCAAAAAATACAAATTCCAACTAGTAAATAGCATATTTTGGTGACAATCCTTTACTGACTTCCTACTGTCTTCAAAACTCTTTGTGTTCAACAGAGTACAAACAAGGCTTCCTCTCCCTGTCCCTTCTTCCTCCTTTTTCCCCTTTCTATTTAGAAGGAAACTAAAACACTCAGACACAAGGTTCACACCATGAGGCCCAATCAGTAAACAGACAAGCAGGCTAGAAACTGCTGATGTACCAGCTAGCCTGTGGTAGCAGAGAGGTCATTATACTTTCCAAAGTACATTAACTTACTATGGCTCCCAATTATGGTAGAAACTAATTGTTTCCTTTGAATTTACTAACACAGAGTACAAGTTAATCAGGTAGGACAAAATTAGGAGAGAGAGAGACTATGGTAGTTTAGAATCCCTTGAAACATTACACAGCACAAACAGCTTTATGAGCCCAGACTCAGCAGTGCGATCATGTGGTTTTAGATTCAGTTCCAAGCTTTGTGAAGAGCTGTGCTCACATGCCTCTAACAACACAGCCAAACTACCTTTGCTACACAGAAAGCCAGCCTCACAGCGCTCACTGGACCAGAATACTAATCACTTGACTTGAAAGACCACTGAACAGACACGGCAGTGATGACTCGAGGCCAGGCTGGAAAGAGTGCAATCACAGGACCATCAACATGGGAGGGGATGTGATGAGAAAACAGAGTTGCTGGTCCTTCAGAGGTATAGAAGGGGAACATGACCCATAGCAAGGACTCACTTTAAAGGTGTGTGTTAAGGAGCCTTAATATGCTGATCACTAACACTAACTGGAAGTCTCTACAACGGTGTCTAATATGAGCCCGCCTGTTTCCAACAGTCACAAGAATAGACCTCCAAAAACAGCGACACACCGTCTCCTCGGGAAAAGCACCTTCTAGGTATTCACATGGACTTGTAAATATTTCTCAACCTTACTGGCTGACCCCACCCATGCCGTAGATTAAAGCACACCTGGGTGCTGCCTAGCATTGGTGTGAAACAACCAGACAGAGCACTGAGTTTGAGCATCCTCCTTTGGTTCACATGTAAGCCATTGCTCCCTCATCTCTGGCTAAGGCAGAGTCTCGAGAGCTCCATTTCCTCATACAAAACACAAGTCCATCTACCTGAACCATCTGCTTATCCACCTCCTTAATAGGTACCAAAACAGAAAATGTGCATTAGAGTGTTTGTGACATTTTAAAGCATTATAAGTACATGGCATTTTAGTCACCCACTTTTCTGTATCTCTCATGTAGTCTTCATTGCAGACTGTCATGACCCATCTCTTCACAAACTGCCACAGATCGTCTCTAACTGGGTCCCTACCTTCACCCTCTCTCAAGATTCCATTTTCCTTCTTCAAAGACTCAGTAGTTACAAAACAAAACAAATCCAAAATTTCAAGTACTAAGTCTGGTACACAAATTTCATCAAGTTTAAGAACTACCTTTCCAATCGTGTGTTATAATATATCTTAATAACTGTCTATAACCCTACCATACTGAACCACGTGTGAGTCCCAGAATGCACTATGCTAGTTGCAGGCCTGTTCTTCAGATCCATGTCACTTCTATGGTTTTTCCTTCCCTTCCCTCTGTAGTTAGTTAGGCACCCTACTTCTCGGGACACTGTTTCCTTCTACTAATATTTAGATCAGTATACTGTAATAGTCTGACACATCAGCGTCGATTGTAACCTCCATCATGATGAAGCAAGAATCTATCCCCTTCATATCCCTGTAACCTGCAACAGCCCTGACAGGGATTCTTCTCAAATAAATGATCAATCATATTATATATGTATACTTTCAAGAAGGAGTATTCACACTAAAATCAATGGCAGGAGAGGAAGAAAAAACTCAGTTGTATTTCCAACTAGATACAGCTTTTTAAGAAGTCAGAATTATAAGTTACGAGCCAGCATTTGCTTGGTCAGTTGATGTCTCTGTTTCTCCTCTCTTCCCCAGCCCCTCTATACACACATACTGAGTGTGTGTGTGGGGGGGGGGGGGTAAAGTTGCTCTCTATAGACCAAAGCATGCCTAACAGATACCTTTCTATGAAGAATAAGCGTTACCTCTATCTATCACTTGGTTTAGTAACAGTCAACAATGTTAACTATGTGGTGAAGGGGACCTAAATTAACAGGTGACTTCTCTAAGCTTCAATTTCCTCACCAGCACAACAGGGGAATCACACCACATCAGGACCTGGAAAGAGTTAAATCCATGCTGGCACCTTAGTGCCAACTCCTAACTGGTCTACATCTGTGCTGCTTCCAGTATGTCTGCCTGGTCCTGAGCATTCATACCTATGCATTCACTCACAGTACAGCCATTAACTATCTTCCTGTGCTAATACTACACCTTAGGATTCTGAAAAATACACCTTAAAATTTAAATCATTAACACAGGAAACTACTATACATTTTGACTTTGAAATTTAAACACATAAATGTTTAAACTGATTCATTTGTTATATGTTTATTATGCATATTTATTTTGGAAGATTATTAAAAAATCAATGAATCATTTGAGAAAAAGGTAAAACTTTACTTCTAAAAGTAACTAATTGGGGACTGCCCAATTGATACCTGAAAGGTATAGAGTATTATCTTTTAACAATGTACACACATTTACAATGCCATCCAATTTTGGACGGCTCTCCACCACCCTCTCCCAAAGTGAAAACCATTAGAGATCTGCGGCCTTGACTAGTGTCAAGAACACCATCCAAGAATGGAGTCATGTGAGGAAAATTCTGAGTGCTTGTGAGAAAACTCCAAGAAAGCAAGAGTGTTGTGAGCTCAGTTTCTTCAAAAACACAGAATTGTTCTTGAAATGTACTTTCATGCCCTTCCCGGGTAAAGCGGATAGCTGTGAGTTTGCTGTAGATTATTTATTACAACTGGTTGTTGCGATTTGTTTATGTGCCTCCATGGGAAAAGATGTTTTTGCCACATGCAGCTTCTCCTTGTGATTATACTCAGGTTACCTTTCTTAACCCGCAGACTATAAATTGTCTGATGCTCTGAATAAAGATAGCTATTGTATGAGACTTTAGTCCACCGCATTTTTAGGCTCCATTCTCCCAGGTCCCACCATCATTCTAGATCAGTAACAGACCAGCACCGAGAATGACTGGCAAACAGACGTCCAGAAGTCAGACAGGCCGAGCCAAAAACCCATGACCCATGTTCTTAGTCCACGGGCAACAGAAAACACGTGAGCTGTCACTATTCATCCTGCTTCTTCTTAAGGCTTTTCTATTCACCAAAATATGCGCAGTACTTAACCATTTGGGGACTTCGGCCTGCTATCTAAGTGCCTGAGCAAAGTGCTGAGTGTGTGCTGGTCATCCTGTACACACACACACACACACACACACACACACACACACACACACACACACACACGCTCACACATGCTCACACATGAAGTTTCACAGAACAGAAATCAGTATCCTGAAACAGTAAAGGAAAAGAAACTTCAGAAAAGAGTAACTACACTGATTAAAGAGTACAGGCACACAGACCAGTAAGAAAAGGGGAAAAATCAGGCTGGGCAGTGGTGGCGCATGCCTTTAATCCCAGCACTCGGAGGCAGAGTCAGGCGGATCTCTGGGAGTTCGAGGCCAGCCTGGTCTACAGAGCGAGATCCAGGAAAGGCGCAAAGCTACACAGAGAAACCCTGTCTTGCAAAACCAAAATAAATAAATAATTAAATAAAATAAAAAAAGGAAAAGGGAAGAAACAAAGCTCTCTTTTCAGTGAACCTGGGAGACATAGAAAACCAAACAGCACTCTGAGACAGGTACTTTTACTATCTACAAGTCACAGACTACAAGTAAAACGAGGAAACAACTTATCACTTAAGGTGAAAACAAACGGAAATTCCTTCTCTTCTGATTAAAACTCTTACGTCTGAAATCACATCAGAATAAACCCTGCAGAGGACTGACTTAGTGAGAGTCACCAGAGATGCCACACAGAAGCAGAGAATGGGTTAGGGATGGGCTTCAGTTGGGAGAGTGTCTGCCTGGCCGGCACAGGGTCCTGGGTTCCCCAGCAAGTCCTTAACCCAGTGTGGTAGCACATTCCTGGAATCCTAGTCCCAAGGGGTAAGAAACAGGAGGCCCAAAGGTTCAAGGACATCTTCAACTACTAAATGAGAGTCTGACACCAGCCTGGGCTAAAGATCCTGCCCGTCTCAAAAACAAAGCATATCTGAGTAGTGCATAGTCGTCAGCATAAACGTCAGCGTATCTACTCCCATTGCTTCCGGGTTACAAAGGGGAGAACCTCACCGAGGAAAGCATTCACCATCTAACCCAAGAGGTCAAAATTAACATGACCCCAAACCACGAAATGGGTGTCAAGAACCTAAAGTTTATGCACTGTGTTGGCTACAAGATCACTTCCATAGTAGACTAATAAAAAATTCACAGCCAAAATTAGATCATGAAGAAACTATAGAAAATTGTAAATTAAGAACTATCCTACAAAATAAATTGTATGTATATATCAAAAACACAAATGTCTTCAAAGAAAAACTAAAAGGCCTTACTCCTTACATTGCTTGGAAGACGTTATTTGCAGGATCTAAAACAAGCATTGTCGATACAAATATGAACAAGAACTGTTCTCTCTGCCAAGGTAAAAGTCTTGTGGTACACTAATTAGTCCTCTGAGACCCATAACGAGAAGCGAATATAGCTGTCATCAATATTTTAATTACAGGGAACACAGCAAAATTTAGTGTAGAGTTCTGCCTAAAGTTAGCTAAGCGTTATTACCTCTGTTCAAAACAAAGCTCGGTCCTGTGCACACTCTGTTTGCTCATTAAAATACTCGGGCATTTTACCACATTGCTCATATTCTAATTTAAAACTTAGGGTCTCTATTAGTTTGCTTCCCATGTGTGGTAAAGACACTATGATCACAAGCAGCTTGGAGAGGAAAGGGTTCATTTCAGATTACAGTTCATAGTCCATCATCTAGGGAAAGAACTCAGGTAGGAAGCTGAGGCAGGAACTCAAGCGGAGGCCATGGAGGGCGCTGCTGACTGGTTTGCTCCCCATGGCTTGCTCGGCCTGCTCTCTCATACAACACAGGAGCATCAGCCCAGGATTAATACCACACAAATCATTAATCAAGAAAATGGCCCAAACATTTGTCTACAGACCATTCTGAAGGAGGCATTTCCTCAGCTAAGGTTCCTTCTTCCCAGATAACCCTAGTTTGCGCCAAATTAACAAAAACCTATCCTACACAGGGTCTTTGTATCTTCGTGTTATGGGTTTAAATGTCAGTAAAATAATAGAGAATAAACCAGTAATGTTTTAAATGTTTTGGAAACTCATTTCAGAACTGTAAATACATTTTCTCCTAATAAACATTGCTTCTTATTGAAAATATTACTAAATCAGTTAGTCGATAAATGACTTCCTTCACTCTCCTATGTCCTTGTAGGAAGTTCAATGAAATATTAACTTATAATTACTCTACAAAACACAATTCTGAACATGGTCCAAATTAACAAAACTGGCTATAATAGTAACCCTATGAAATTACAAACTAATAAAAACGGCTGGAGAGATGGCTCAGTCCGTAAGGCACCTGCCATGCAGGCGTGACAGTAGATCCCCAGCACCCACGTGAAATGCAGGGCGTGACAGTGAGATCCCCAGCACCCACGTGAAATGCAGGGTATGAGCAGAGACTGGCAGAGCCCTGGAGCTCACAGCCAGGCAGGCTAGCCAACTAGTGAGCTACAGGCTCAGTGAAAGACCTTATCTCAAAACAGAAGGTAGAGAGTGATAAGGGAAGACACTGATATCAGATTCTGGCCTCTGTATGCGATCTCTCTCTCTCTCTCTCTCTCTCTCTCTCTCTCTCTCTCTCTCTCTCTCTCTCAGGTAAACAAATAAGTTAGATAAATTTTAACTATTAGCTCTCTAAAAATAGCAGTATTAAATTTTTTTGGATGGGAGACAAGGCATACCACACAGCTAGCATGCAAAAGAAGGCTGCCCGGGCTATTTTAACATCAGACCATGCAGACTTCAAGTCAAAGGACGTACTTCAAGGTCATTTACTAAAAAGGCATAGTAATAGGAAGCAAACACGAACATAATCATGAAAGAGAGAACAGCCTGCACGCTGGCACAGAGGCTACCTGGGTCTCCTGACACTTTTCTCAGTGAGGGAAAGATGGAGATAAAAGGCAGGAATTATGATTTTCCTGGGCCCAGGTTTAAAAGAAATGCCCATTATTTTCTTCAATACTAGTAATAGAGGGAAAGAGAAATTGCTTGAAAAAGGAAATGGGACATAGTTTGAACATTCTTGATCCAGAAATCCAAACATGGTTCAAAATCTGGTAATTTTTCAATAATAATGTGCCACACAAGAGCTTGGAATTTGGGGCATTTCGAATACACATTTCACGCTGCCCATGCGCCCCTGGTAAAGCGTAGCAAAGAGCCCCAGATCTGAAGAACATAAAGTGTGGACACTTGTAGTCACAAGCATTGTAGATGAGGGACAGCTGACCTGTGCTGACAAGTGTGGAGATTTTTCAGAGGACACTGGGCAGACAGTGCCACAAATACTTAAAGCACAACATGCTTCTTTAGGCATGTTTGGAGCATATCACATGAGCTGCCGTTTTCAGGTGACATCTTCAGAGATGGAAGCAAATGTCATAGACCACATTCTTGGAGTGCAGGTGTGACCTTTCCAGTCCTCTTAGGAAGAGGGTCTTCTCCTGGTCTGTGTGGGCAGACTCAGCATTTAGGTATGCTGACGTAGTTTGCAGTCAATCCTATCCGTATTCAAATCCTATCCGAGGCCGCTCTTCCCACGTCCCTGCTACTGGGCAAATCAGCTCATCCCAAGCATCAGTTTTTCGCTCTGGGTTAAAATTGGGGAAATCTGACATAACCGCTGGACTGAGCTTTTGTGGACAACAAAATATGTGTAAAAGTATTGCTAACACATCTGCCAAAGAAGGTATTAAAAACAGATAGTATAAAATAGATGACACTATAAAATAGATACCGGACACTACTCTCCAACCCTCCCGTTAGGTCAAGAGCACTGTCAATTATCTTTACCACAATTCCCTGAAGTCTCTTTTAAGCCTTTCTAAGAACTTAGAGACCATTAACCCCCTTCCACACCCACCTAGTTGATTGCAGGGCAGGTCCTCCCCATTTCTCCAAAACGGTAATAAACTTCTGTTCTCTTTTCGAAAGCATTTTAGGTGGGAATTGTATCCCTTCCTGTGAATTTAATTCCTCAACTCAGTTCTAAAGTTGGCTTTACGTGGCCTGACTTCCCTTAGTGCCACGGTGGCAGAGTTCTCTGAACCTCATACCACACAGGTAGCTACACCCTGCCTCAGTCCTTCAGCATGAAAGTGCAGACTCTCATTTCTAGTGTAGAAATTATTTCTCTTCTCCATACACACGCTTCTTGTGTCCTTATAAAATCACATAGCTGTTTATTTTCGAATATGTTCTACCAACTTGTTTCAGATATCTCTTATTTAAAGCCAGGGTTGCTTTCACATTCTAAATCCTTTAAACAAGAATTTTAAGATTTATTTCTGTTATTAATAAAATATTTAATCTTTCATCTACATCTTCTACAGGTTTTATGACTGTCTTTAAATATCGCTGGGTGATGTCTGCCCTCAATGTGTGCATTACTTTTGATACACACAGAGTATTCGTTAGGGTATCAATTAACTGGAAGAACATAAAAACGCTCAATATTTGGAAGTTAACCACATACTTTTAAATAATGTCCAAGACCAAAAGAAAGTTTTAAGGAAAGTCAAAATATATATTGATCTAATTGTAAAAGAAAATTTAGGACCAGGAAAGAGTTTTTCTATTTGAAATAAAAGCAGACTCTAAAGGGAAAAACTGGTAAATCAATCTTCAACAAAAATCAAAGTGCTTGCTCTGCAAATGACCCCATTAAAAGACAAGTCAAGTACAGGTAAGCATGTGCAAACCACATGCCTGACAAAGGATTGGTATCCTAGATAAATAAGGAGCACCCAGACCATAGAGCACAACTTAAAATGTGGTTCTGGGCCCTCATCAAAGAAGTCTCTTTTTGTAGCCACTAGGGGGTGCTGCAGAGATCCACAGCCGGTCAAACTGCACAGATTAAGTGACGATGGTGTATGCAGCAGCCTCAGCTCTACATCTACAGTGCAATCTGTACAGGTAAAGCTCAGGGAACATCACAGAGGAGGCAGCTGAAAGACTGTGAGCACCAGAGGCCCAGGAGGCCAGCTGTGAGATAGGATCTCCTAAACGTGACGGGGACACCTATCCAAGTTTAACAATATGGCTGCCTAAAGAAGACCTACAAAATGACCACACCAGCTGATACGACACAGAGGGGGTAAATTTTACAAGACCACCATATTACTTTCTGTTTGTTGCTACAACACTCTGACCAATAATGACGTAAAGAAGAAAAGGTTTATTTTGGACTTGCAGTTCTGGAGGAAAGGCCTAAGAGGCACAAGAAGACAAGAGATCCCATCTTCAACTGAAAAAAAACGAAGCAGAGAGAGCAAAGGAGAAGTCAGGTAGGCCTGCTCCAATGATGTGCTTTCTCCAGCAAGGCTCCAACTCCTCAAGGTTCCACAACCTTCCCAAACAGCACCAAACATTCCAATATGAAAGCATACAGAAGACATTCTCATCTAAACCACCACAGCCCTTCCTCTAGAAAGAGCTACAGCTAAGAAACAGTGGCTGAAGCCGGGTGGTGGTGGCGCACGCCTTTAATCCCAGCACTCGGGAGGCAGAGGCAGGCGGATCTTTGTGAGTTCGAGGCCAGCCTGGGCTACCAAGTGAGTTCCAGGAAAGGCGCAAAGCTACACAGAGAAACCCTGTCTCGAAAAACCAAAAAAAAAAAAAAAAGAAAGAAAAAAAAAGAAACAGTGGCTGAGAGGAAAAATCAGTTTTCCCCAGGGATGATCCCCCTGACAGGTAATCTAATCCCAAGTGGTCAGTCCTAAACACACAGACATATGAGCAAAACTGAACGAACTCAGTAGGTTTTACGTGCATGCATGCGTACATGTGTGTGTGTAGCAATAATACTTAAAACTGAGATCACGAGTGGGGGCACTGCAGTAGGAAAGGGACAGGGAGAAGTGGAAATGGTATAAAAACAGTATTTGCATTTTTGAAAACTATGCACAGCCCATGAAGAGCCATCTCAGGTGAGAAGAAATGATTGGCAAATAAGCACAGGAAAAAAACGCTGACTATCACCAGTCATCAGAGAAACGCAAATACAGCACTGCGAAGACTTTACTACACACTTTCTAGAACAGTTCAAATAAACGTGTCAATACAACTACTGGCAAATATATAGAAAATGCAGATCCTTTATACATGACTGGTAGGAATGCAAAATGATATAGTCACTGTAGTTTTTCTTAGGAAAAAACCACCTACCATATGATTTAATAATTAATCACATGACAAAAACTTGAGTTCACACAAGAACCTGCCTAAAAATGTTCACGACAGTTATCTGTAATAATGTCAAACTGGAAATAACTAAGACGCCCTTCCAAAGTTGAATGTTTAAACTACTTCCTATCCACAATATGGCAATAAAAAAGAAATAACATGCAAAGAGCCACCGAAATAAATCTCCAGAAAACTGTAATTATAAGGCAAGAGTCAAGCCAGGCTCTCAGAGTCTGCAGCGCCCCCCTCACATACCATTCTTGAAATGACAGGATAATACACCAGGACGTTGGATCTGTGGTTGACGAGGATGCGCAGGATGGGCGAGAGGAGAGAAACTCCAAGAAAACAAGAGTATTGTGACCTCAGTTTCTTCAAAAACACAGACACCTTGAGAGACTCTTGTGATGGAGGCACTCTGTATCCTGACTGTTTGAATACCACTGCCCAGGTGTGATGGGGTGCTGTGCTTGAGGAACGTGCTACCAATGGGGAAAACGGTAATCTCTGTTGGTTCTTACAACCTACTGGTAAATCTGTACCCATGTCCCAAACATGACTAGTGCCTCAGGGGAACACAGAGAAGAGGAAAATGAAGACTATGAATGAATGAATGAATGAATGAATGAATGAATGAATGAATGAATGAATACCTTTTACTTATGGAACACTTCCCAAGTCCATAACTACATTCTGTTCTTAGGTATTTGATTAGCTACTCAAAGCCTCTCCTCACAGCTGCTGTAATCTCACATGGCTTTCCCACAGTCTGTGTCCTGAAAGCATAAAACACACACAGAATGAAGAAGAAAATAACGCTTCCTGAACCTTTCCCATATGGAAAAGCACTTTTGTTTTTCAATTTGATGTATGATCTGCTTTCCAGGGTTATGGTTTCAAAGCTTTCTCATTATACACCTGCATGACCAAGAAAGAAATGACTTTTGGGATGATCAATTTATCAATCTCCATAAGGCCATACTGAGAAGTCCTCAACAATGTGTATTTGTGTGAAATTCAACACCTGTCAGATTCACACCTTCAATTTAGATCAAAGAGAGAAATGTCCATTCTTTCCAACACACTGAGAGAAAGTATGGAGACGACTTCCTCAGGAAACAGTGTGTCGAAGGAAAACGGGGTGAGCCCGGGATGTAAGGGTGTGTCTCACTGGACCACTGCACACACCAGAGCACACTGCTGCTGCACACACAGACGATCAAACGTCAACTTCTGAAAGGGGTCGGGAGAAGAGGGAAGGAATCTGGCAAAGGTCCTTACAATCCACTCAACTAGGGTTATTAGTCAAATAAGCAAAGCTGTAAACTACTGTCTTCAGACCCTCACTCCCAGAAGATGCCAAGTTTTATAGGGAGACAGAGCTCAATTTACTAGGTAGTCCCTATGAGGACCGGATGGGGAGGGGATGGGGGGAAGTGAGGGGAGCGGGGGAAGGGGAGAGAGCGGGAACAGGGGTTGATATGCAAAATGAAAAAATAATTAAATAAAAAAAAGAGCAAGAAAAAAAAGAAGGTACTCAGGAAAAAAAAACCACTCTGGCCACAAATCTGAACAAAGATGAATAATGTAAGAAATGATTGCTACATTATCAAGTAATTTAATAAAGTCACTCCCTCTTTTGTATGTAATAGGTTCCTATTACAAGGGTGTGCAAAACTAAAAAAATAAATGTTACTGGAAAGCTTCTCTCTAGGTCCCACCAAGCCCCACAGTCCCACAACCCACGTATAAAATAATCACTCAGATGCTTATATCACTTATAAACTGTATGGCCGTGGCAGGCTTCTTGCTAACTGTTTTTATATCTTAAATTAACCCATTTCTATTAATCTATACCTTGCCACATGGCTCATGGCTTACTGGCATCTTTACAAGCTGCTTGTCCTGGCGGTAGCTGGTAGTGTCTCCCCCACCTTCTTCCTGTTCCCTCAATTTTCCTCTCTCCTTGTCCCACCTATACTTCCTGCCTGGTCACTGGCCAATCAGTGTTTTATTTATATAGAGCGATATCTACAGCAAATAAATAAATAAACAAAGGAAGTAATTTCATCTTCATTGCCCTCAGAACCAAAAAACAAACAACAATAAAACCACATGATGGCATTAGACAAATCTTCTCAAATATTGGTGTTCTAGTTAGGTTTCTGTTGCTGTAATAAACACCATAACCAAAAGCAACTTGTAGAGGGAAGGATGTATTTCATCTTACAGGTTACGGTACATCCACAGGAGAAGCCAAGGTGAGAAATCAAGGCAGACACTTGAAGCAGAAAGCACAGAAGAACACTGCTTATTGGCTTGCTCCCTCTGGCTTGCCCAGCTACCTTTCTTACAGCTCAGGCCCACCTGCCCACACCCATCACCCACAGTGAGCTGGGCCCTCCTACATCTATTAGCAACTAAGAAAATGCCCCCACAGACGCGGTCATAGGCCAGTCTGATGGAGGCAATTCTTTGGTTGGGGTTCCTTTTCTAAAAGGTGACACTAAGTTTATGTCAAATTGACAGCAGACGCTAACTAACAATTATCTGCATATTTATCAATCTTAAGCATCAAGTATTACAATCTGAGGGGAAACCTGGTCTTGTCAGGATGGCAATGATTCCTACCTCTGAGTGATTAGTATTAATTTCACCCTAGTTTTCTGTCCATTTTTAAACAGCAGTGGAAATGATGAATCAGCCATAGCTGCAGTATAAAGCTGGTGAAGCTCTCACACTTAGGCCTGAACTCCGAGAAGCACAGGAGGTCACATTTCCAAATGCCAACTAGTCAGCTGGTGATGGGATTCTGCATTCTGCACACTGTAAGAACTGTAGCAGGACTGATGGCAAGCATATGGAAAACAAAAGTCAGTCAACAAGCCAGGAGCCATCTGTGCCAATAAACTCACACAGGGAGATCGCCACCTCTTTTCACCTTAGGGGAAAAGACAGTGGATGAAGGTGGAGCCTAGCCACTAAGTAATGGAGAGGGGATGAACAGAGAGACAGAGACATAGAGAAAGGGGGAACAAACAGACAAACAACAGCAACAACAACAAAAAGAGCACACATTAGGACACTGACATTCGCCCCAGAGACAATGAAACATGAGCCACTGGCAAGTCAAGTCAGTTTAAAACCACAGGCCTATGACAAATCCCTGAACATGCCTAACAGCTCAGAGACCCCCTTGACCTAGGCACAGCTGTAAGAACCAACCTTGTTCCGAGATACAGTTACAGATGATACAGACATTCAGATGTGTAGATACTCCCCAACTGATACCACGCTGTTCTGATCACTCCCTACTGCTTGATGCTGCAACTCTGGAGTTATCTCAGTGTTGTAACTGTTCTAAGAACTTACTCAACAAGCATCCAATAATGACATCCTATGCTCTAGGTACTATGATAGGCTTGCAGTTTAATGCTAACAGGAAAAAACAGAAATAGCTACTTTCCTAAATCTAATATTCAAGTAAATAAAAGATCCATTGATGATTAGTAAGTAAGCAATATTATATGTTATTGAGTGATAAGAATAAAATAAAAACAGGGTCAGGTTAGAAATGGTAGATAAAAGTATAATTTTAAAGAACATAGACAAGAAAACAAGACCATATAAACCTGAAGACCTGAGTTCAATGTTAGGAAGCCACGTAAAAAGCCCAATTTGATGGTACAAATGTGTAATCCCGGCACTTCTCCAGTGACACAGGAGGAAGAGACCCATAAGATGGGAAGTGGAGACAGGAGGACAGGCAGCTCTTGGATGCAGTGGAGAAGCAAGAATAAGAGAACTTTGGACTAAAGTCTCAAAGGACGATTCTGGTGGGCACTTGGAAGACAAGAATGTGTGCAGTTGAAGGCCTGGCCTCTGAGGGTTCAGAAGGAACATGGTCTCCACCAGGGACGGGGTCAGGGCATTTGTGTGATGTGCTAGAAAAGAATCTAGTTGCATCTTGCCCTGTCCTGAGAATCTGAGCGAGCTTACATTTAAAGGTAACGGACTAATTCATTTGGTGGAGGAAATCTGAGGACAGGGTAGTCCCTGGGCAGTGGTATAGTTAGTTAGTGCTAACTGTGCTCATCCAGGTCTGTAGTAAGATATGAATGAGAAGTTTGGTGAAGAAGGGGGTGTGGCTGTGACCTGGGTAGACAGCAAAGTATCTGTAGCAGTCACAGAGTCTCGTGTTAGGGAAGAGTAACCCAGCATTTTACACCAGGACAACACTTGCAGAAGGCTCCATCTTGCGAAAACACAAATTCATTTGAAAGAGAAAACTAAGAATGTTCCTGAATTTCGGTTATTCTTAAAAGCCTCTTTGTTTGTTTGTTGTTTGTTTGTTTTTAAAAGTCTTGCTATATGTTGCCCAGATTTGTCTAGAACTGACTAATGCAGCCCAAGCTGCCCTTGAACTCAGGGTGATCTTCCTATGGGAATGTCTGCCTCTACAGAGCATACAGTGCAAATCTCTGGGAAGACAACCCATTGAGCAGTCTCCAGAGGACAGCAGGAACATGCTGCTTTCAGCAGAAGTAAAAAAGTAAAGGGACCAAACCAGTGATCTACTTTCAGCACTCTGCTTTTCATGTTACCAAATCATCAAGTCTTAAGAGGCAGGAATGCTTATTATAAACATTACAACTTAGGGATATGCCCTGACTCTACCCTCACTTAGGGACATGCCCTAACTCTACCCTCACTTAGGGATATGCCCTAACTCTACCCTCACTTAGGGACATGCCTACTCTACACTATAGCTAACTCTACCCTCACTTAGGGATATGCCCTAACTCTACCCTCACTTAGGGATATGCCCTAACTATAGCTTCACTTAGGGATATGCCTGACTATACACTCAAGTTACACACAAGGGTCAGCATGGTCTCACTTTCAATGTAACAATAACAACAAAAAGGCCTATACTTCTTGACCTATAGACTTATCCAAAATACCTACCATGAGACTTCTCTCCAAATTCAAATTTAAGATGTTGATAGGACACATCAATGACTTTCAAATTGCTATGGCTCTCAGTCAAAAATATATGAATAGTACAAGTTTGAGGACAGTGAAATGTCATTCAACTAATGATCTCAAAATTGGCAACACTGAAAAAATACATCAGCTGTATTTAGCAAGTGCACATCTTGGAGCACGATGATGTAATTGGGGTAATCTTGCTAACAGCACAGTTCTTTGGCATTAGCGAAATCTTTATTCAATTTGTTAATGGTTCTGGTCTCAGCCAATTACTTAGGGGAGAATACATTTCTGTTTTGAATAAGACTAATTAAGGGTCTCTTCGATTAAAACCTTTTAAATTGACTGCTGTATCAACAGCTAAATCCTTCACTTTTTGCTCCCTAGAAGACTTTCCATCTGTTTCAAGCTAAAGCAACTCTTCCTATGCTCTCCCTTTTAAAGAGAGAGATTTAAATGTCTGGAACCTAGGAGTCTAAGAAGATCCAAGAGCTGTAACATCAATGAACCACACACACACAAAAGCTTAAAGTAGAACAAAAATTAAAGTAAAAAAAAGTACTAGGAAACGAAAAATGCAATTCACATCTCTTCCCTGAACAGTTGTTCTTTTCTCACCAATAAATAAAAATATCCCTCTTTATAAGAAAAGCACACAGGCTCAATTTCAAAATAGCACCATTTGTGAGTCAAGGACACTGTTCATTTAACAACTATTTCTGGAGACTCCGCTATCTTCCAAAGGCTACTGCAACAGTGAAACAACAGAATGACCAACACAGACAAGCAGTTCTGTCCTTGTGAAGTTCGTATTACATGACAGAAGCAAACAATTTAAAAAAAATATACAGGTAAAATATAAAGTAACACACTATAAAATGAAATAAGCATCAATAGAAGGCTCTTCCAATTATGACAGTCTAAGATAAATGTCACCTTTAAACATAGATCTGAAGATGGCAAAGGAGCCAGCCATATGGACATGCAGTAGAAGAGCCTCTGAGGCAAAGAGATCAGAGGGATTCAGAGTGAGCCAGGTGGGAGATAGGAAGCAGTGAAGGTCAACAAGATAGACAGTGGGCTGAGGGGGGACTATAGGTCACATATGCAACTGTAAGAAATGAATTCTATTATGAGCAACAGAGAAACCTATTCAAGGATTTGTAGTAAAAGGGGAGCAGAATAAAATTGAGTTTAAAACAATCATTGTTGGTGTCCTGAGCTAGTAAAGACTGAGAAATAGTTCGTGTTATGTTAAAATTCTTAAAGACGAAAGTTATAACCCTCAGTCAGGATATTTTTCTTTAAGGCAAAGGAAAATGATTAGCAGCAGGCAGAAATTCAGGGGAATTTTACTTAAAAAAATAAAAGGACTCTGACTGTTACAAGGAACCATATAGTAGAGAAATTTACATGTTTCTGACTTTTCCTAACCCTTATAGTGTGGGATGGCAAAATCTCTAACAGAAAGCTTCAGCAGTTTGGGCTTAAGGTGATCAGTGATTCCATTCCTAGATTCATATTCAAGGGAAATGGAAACATATATCCATAAAAGGACTTGTCCAGTAATTGAAGTTACCCTACACCCAGGATGATGCTCATCCCAGAAGCTGCCAACACAAAGGCCAGGGTCAGACGTAGGACACTTTCCCTCAAGGTGTTGGTCAGAACACTGCCAAAGCAACACAGGCCATTGCCATCGCTCTTGACTGTCCACAAACTTGATAGTAAGGCCCTAGTGCTTAAGACATCACATTCATTGACCACAGGACATGAACTGACCAGAAAGATTCTTCCCTGCTAGCTGGGGAAGGGAAAGACATCAACAGTCTTACCTTGCTGGTGAACTCTGTGAACTGCAATAGTGACCGGCATGACAAGTTATGCCCATGAGTGCAACTGTGACATGAATGTTATGGGAATAGCCAACCCCTTTCTAGTTGGATTTAAAGCCGTCTACACAAAAACAAACACATCTGGTACTGTAAATCTGGCCAAGAACACATGGGTAAGGAGCTCATAGGCCCCACAGGTGAAGCTACAATGATTATTCTGCTAAATGGGCAAAGTAACAAACTCCTTTCTACATTTATATCATCTACTCATAGATTAGTTTCTTTGAGCAGCAATGGTGGTGAACGCAGAAGGCCACAACTGATCAAAATGCAGAGAATAAATATCTGTGGAATATTCGGCACAAATGAGACATCTATATCACATATTGTCCAAAGCTCAGCACCATCATAGAGGAGGAGACAGAAAGATGTCAGGAAGGACTGGAGCCAAACAGTGTCTTCTAACCACAATGAGATGTTTGCACTCATGAACTCATAGCAGCTCTGGTTGCCTGAAGAATATCTGCACAAGATCAAGCCAAACATATTATAGTATAGAGTAGGAAAGGGTTCACAAGGCCCCACACTAAACAAAGGAGCTGTGGACAGACTGTGGACAGACGACGGCTCCAAGGTAAGAATCATATTAACGTTGTGACCCTCTGGAGGTCAGGGGCTTTGTATCTGGGGGAGGAGATTAGCTATGACAAAACAAAGATCTCTGGGGGTGGGGTAGTCTCTCTGAAAGAGCTGTGAAAAAGCTTTAACTTAAGTACTTTCATTTTCTTTCACTGACCCAGTAATTCAGAAGAGTAAGTCCTGAGGGATTTTGCTTCTTGCACAAAAATGCCAGAGTGCATGTAGCAGTTGTGACCCACTCGGGAACAGTGGCAGGTGAAAGATCTAATTGGAGAGATACATGGTAATACAGGCATCCTAATGCAAGCTTAGGGAAGAAAAAAAATCTCCCGTGAAAAAGCAAACGCATGAAAACAAACTGTGTAGGCAGAAATGGAAGTATGGGAGCATCATGGGAAATGTAGTTTGAAAAAGTAGCTTGGGAAATGTAGTAATAGCATGACACTAATCAGAAAAGTGGTCTGGGAATCGCAGTTTTCAGCTAAAAATGGCCATACTACCCAAATACTCTGGGATTTTCAGCTGAAAGTGAAGTTTCTTTCTTTGTTTGTTTCTTTCTTTCTTTTTTTTTCTTTCTTTCTTTCTTTCTTTTTTTTTCTTTTCTTTTCTTTTCTTTTTTTTTAAATTTATTTATTTATTATGTATACAGTGTTCTGCCTGCAGGCCAGAAGAGGGCACTAAATCTCATTGCAAATGGTTGTGAGCCACCATGTGGTTGCTGGGAATTGAACTCAGGACCTCTGGAAGAGCAGGCTGTGCTCTTAACCTCTGAGCCATCTCTCCAGCCCCGAAGTTTCTTTCTTAAGCGCTGCTGGAAAGCTTGGCTTTACCTCCCAGAAAAAAAAAAAAAAAAAAAAAAAAAAAAAAAAAAAAAAAAAACAAGAAACAGGTGATCAAAAGCTTGCCTCTCAGGAGACAATTAAAGTACTAATATTGTTTATCAACAAATCATTTTGAAAGCCTTAAAGCAAAGGAAAGTGATTCCTACACTGGGATATTACTTTAGGCATGGGAAAAATTTACAGGCAAGTAAAAATAAAAAACTTGAGTTGTGTTATGAGATACTAGAAAGGACAAATGAGAATAATCAGAAGTTCTGCAATAAATGATTCCTTTACAAATCTAAAAGGGGGATTAGGAGGCAGGCACTCAAAAAGAAATGACTGCATTGTAGATGGGGATCAAACTTCAGAAAATCTAGCCATATCAAAAAACAGTTGCTTCACTTGAAAGTTCCCTATAAGAAAACAATGCTAAAATAGAACGCTTGCTTAGTGAATGCACTGATGTTTGTGAGAACAGAAAAAAAAATGTACCAAGTACTAAAGGTTGAAAAGCTACAACTACAGTCTAAGCTGAATGACTCATAATCAGAGTCTATCACAGCTGCTAATAAAAATAACATCAGGGGTTGAGAAGTTAATGAATGAAGTGAAGCTAATGAAGGATGTGTTTCATGAAACATCTAAGTTCTTGACTCCTTTGAACAGTAGCATTTTGGTGAACAAATAACTTTGCCAGAAATATTGGGCTAATAAAAATCTCTCAGAAACATCAGCATTGTTAAAAGAACCCGTGGAAAATATAGCTTTAAAAAAAAATTAAGTAGGGGGAAATTCAGAGTATGGTGATGAGTATGGAACAGAGGAATATCAGCTCTAATGAAAAGTTGAAATGAAACGAAATTCAGAGCCACACTGCTTTTGCCTGACTAGCAGTGGATCAATGCAGGCTAGAGACAGTGCCTGATAGCTGCACAAGGAGTTTTTGCTAAGAGCTTTACGGCAGCTCAATACAGTAATTTCACCTTCATCCTGAGGCAAGGATTTTCAGTAGAGCAAACCGAAAGTTCTGTTGTAACAGAAATGTTTGTCTGAATTGTGGCACAGGGGAGCTGCAATGAGTTGGGCAAAGGGACACCCCCTAGTTAGAAACCATCTGCTGCTGAGCACACCTCTGCCAGTTCTGGAACAGCTGAGAGAGCTCAGCAGGACAGGTGACTTTGGAGGACTGGCATTGTCCTGAGAGTGTTACAGCCCCCTAGCAACAAGTGTTACAACTCCACAGCTACAGCACTCACTAAATCCCAGGGTGGAGGGAGAGCCATTGACAAATTAGACTCTTGTTTGCAACCCTCAAGAGAACTTTCAGAATGACAGCAAAGCTGACTATAAACTCTGGACTTTACTGTAAACTCTGAACTTTAGAAATGATTTGTGTACTTCTTGTCTTGCTAATAATTGAGCTAAGAAATCTCTTTTTAGATATCAGTTAAGAAATCTCTTCTAAGCCGGGCAGCGGTGGCACACGTCTTAAATCCCAGCACTTGGGAGGCAGAGCCAGGCAGATCTCTGTGAGTTTGAGGCCAGCCTGGTCTACAGAGAGAGATCCAGGACAGGAACCAAAACTACATGGAGAAACCCTACCACCAAAAACCAAAAAAAAAAAAAAAAAAAAAAAAAAAAAAAAAAAAAAAAAAAGAAATCTCTTCTAAATGTTAAGAAATCTCTTCTAGATACTTTCTAGTGTAAGTTAGTTCTGTTAAGAGATAGTTCTTCTATAGATATGTGCTAAAGTTTGTAAAATAGTCTCCTTATGAAGTTTATAAAATATAGTTTCCTTATGATTATAAGCTTGTAGGAAGTATAAATAAGTATATGTTGAATGTGAGTTTGTGAAAAGTGTAAATGTTGAGTGTAAGTCTAAATGTTTAATGTAAGCTTGCAAAAAGTATAAATATGTATAGTGACAATAGTTCAATTAAGAGAGTTGTTAATGTTTATACTAGAATTATGTTGATGTTAATGAACCAGAATTTGGTAAAAGCTAAGGGAATCTTTAAGTTTGATGTAATTTATCTGATGCAGTTTGCATCAAGAGTTTATTGATTTAAAAAGGGCTTAGCACAGCTAAGGCTGTTATAGACATCTTAAGACCCACTCCAAAAAAGATACGCCATCTCTATCATCCTCTACTCCTATACTGGGAGGCATGGCAGCTACAGAGATCACTGTGGACGGTTGTGAGCTCAACAGGAACCTGGGCCAGAGCTGAGTTAAGCTCAGTACCCCTCCTGCCAGAGGCTGAGAGTCAACAACAGGCAGCTTTCTTCTTGATAGCTTCCAGCCTAAGACAAGAGTATGCTTGATGGAAAACCTATCTCCATGATGGGTAATGGAAGAAATAATCAGGGAAAAGACTCTAAGACAGACCTCAGTCTATCTGATGGGGCCTAAGGAACTCTTTAAAAAAATTAAGGGAAGGGACCTGTGGAAGCCCACAAAGGTTTTCTAGTGAGATCTCAGCTTGCTTTACACAGCAGGGCTACATTAGGGTTTGGCTTGACCATGTGCATGGTCACCAGGTGTTTGAGATGGTCTGCACTTGGCCGTGCTGCAGAGGAAGTCTTCAACTCCACCCTTTGGCATTCCTTTAACAGCCTTTTCGTAGAGAAAGAAGGGGCTGGTGAGTTTTGAGCCAGCCCCTCCCAAGGCTATCCTATGTTTCTAACTCTCTCTCTCCTCTATATTTCTATCTACGTATTCCTCACTTCTCTCTGCTTAAGAATGCCCTGGGGGAAAAAGTGGGGGCAGGCCCCCCACAATAACCATAGATTTGTAATGCTCTTCTTAACCTTGGCCAAGAAACAGTGGGCAGTAGTCAATGCAGACTCATAACTGGTCAAAATGCTAATAAGAGACTGACTGCTCATCCATACATGGGACATCAATATCAACTCCCCCATTCCAAGGCTCCAGGAACATGACAGAGGATGAGCAGAAAGGATGTAAGAGCCAGAGAACAGCAGGAGTGCTGTGCAATGTCCTTTGGATATGACATGGCGATTGCACGCATGAATTCATATCAGCTGTGCTTTCCTGCACAAGGCCTACAGAAGAGCAAGCCAGCACAACTCCAGCACAGATGAGGAAGTGGCTCACAGGTCCCATCCCTGGCTGAGGAGCTGTTGGTAGATACTGGCTGGTATAGGAGGAAGAGCCAGTTTTCTCTGGGGACGTGGCCATTGGAAGGCTGCCTATGTGGATGGCCCATACCCATACAGGTAGCCTTAACTGGACTCGGTAGGGATTTTTTGCTGTCGTTTTGTTTGGGTGTTTTGTTTTTTGTTTTTTCTTTAATTGAAGGACATAAAGTTGGAAAGAGGCCATGTTGGGGGCAGTCTCAGCGGACTAAGAAAGAGAGGAAAGGGGGTAGCTAAGATAAAAATGCACTATATATATGTACATAATTCTCAAAGAATAAATAAAATTGTTCTAAACAAAGACAGGTATATAACAATAAAATACATGATTTGCTTGTTATGTTTAATACAATAAATCTTGTAATGGCCTAAGGGAATTATTTTAATGTTTAGAAATATTATTGTCTTAGGGAGTAATGTCTTGGCCATCCATTTTTAAATGCAGGTTTTGTAAGAACCTGCATGAAGATAATAAAATTTCACCAAGTAAACACAACGACTGTATTTTGAGTAATTCTGTATGTAAATGGTGAAATGAAAAACAGGAAGCTGTGATTGACAGGAGAAAATCACATTGAACATACTATAAACATTCAAAACAAACAAGAGTTATATTTATACTTAAAAACTCCCCAACATATAATGCCTCTTAAGAAGACAAATCAATGCGCAAGCTACTTTAGAAGGGCTAATGACTGGACTTCCATACATTTTTCATTACCTTACTTTTTAAAGGTATTTTAGAAACAAAATACAAAAACACAATTTAGGAACAGTGCCTATAAAAAGGTCTCAGAAACAAAAGCTATTATTGCCAAAAATGCTTGACAAAACAGTTTTCACTTTTAATATGGCTCAAATGTATTAAGGGATTCCAAATCAAAATTTAATGAATAAAATGAAAAACCACGTTTATTTTCTGTGGTCTGTAACGTAGTAAGTGTTAAGACCACATAGGCCTTGTGACAAATGTCTGAAAAGCACTGCTGACAGTCGGCTCTGATAAGGCGGAAGACCACAAAGCCGATATGCAGCAGTAACATCTCAGTCTCCAAGAGATTAAGACAGTGTTTCTGAAAAGTCAGGAGACAGAATTGAAAATTCCTTTCAGTCAAGCGTTAGAAAAAGGGGTGATGATGGTTTTTCAAGCCTCTCTTCTACTTCCCAGATCTAAATAATACAGACATAAAGAGGTGTTTTCCTACTATGCCTTTCAACTACTTTTCTTTGATAAAGAGACCAAACATACACAATGGAAAAATGCGTTCTCCTTGTCAAGTGGTGCTAGAAACCAGCTATGCATAAGAACACAAAACCAGGCTCTTCCGTCATATGCAAAAATTAATTTCAAATCAATTAGATACTTAAACACTAGGCATAATGAATGCTACAGGGGAAAAGCTCTTTAGGCATGCTCTGGCTGGTGGCTTTTAGGACATGAAACCAAAAGCAAAGGCCACAGACAAAAAAGCAAACATGATTGTGTTAAACTCAAAGTCTTTGAACAGCAAGGTGCAAAAAAGAAAAAGGCACCCTGCGAAATAGAAAAAGATCCACATACCATATTATCTGAGAAGGGTCTAGTGTTCGAAACATAAAAGAATCCAAACAAACATCAGCGAGAAAGCAATCCAGTTTTTAAAATGGGTAAAGATAGGCTGGAGACATGACTAGGCAGTTCAGAGCACTTGCTGCTTTTCCAGAAGTCAGGTGCTCACAACCACCTATCATTCTAGCTGCAGGAAACCTGATGCCCTCTTGTGGCCCCCTCAGGCATCAGTACTCAGGTGCATAGACACACACACATACTTACACACACACACACACACACACACAAAATGTAAAAATAATAAAGTACCTGAGTAGGTGTTTTGTAAACCAGAGACTACCAACAGGCACGGCAAAGGTGCCCAAAGTCACACTTGAGGAACACACCAATCCCAGCCAGAGTGGGATGTCCTCTCTGCATGGTAGTAAGGCTGTCATCACAACAACAAGAGGGGCTGGAGGGGCTGCTCAATGGTTAGGAGCATTAGCTGCTCTTCCAGAGGACCCCAGCTGGATTCCTAGCACCCACAATCATCCATACCTCCAGTCCGAGGTGATCTGACACCCTCTTCTAGACTCCCAGGAACACCAAACATGCAAGTAGTGCACACACAGACACACATGCAGGGAAAACACCCCAAAACATAAAATAAATTTTTTAAATTAAAAAAAAAAAAAGACCTGTACAAGATAATAGACAGAAAGGGACCCCTGGACACAGTCAGTAGAAACATAAATTGGTACATCTATTACCGCAAATGGTAGGAGTGTTCCTCACAACACTGAAAACTGCCATTGATAGATTCTGGGAACTGGAATCATAGCCATCAGCTGTGTAGCCACTACTGAATCCATCAACCCACAGTGGACAGATCCAAGCTCATGGCCACACAGCCAGCCCTGGTGAAACTCAGTGGTCACAAAACCGACTGAACAGGTATGTACACAAGGACAAAGCTCTGTAGGGAAGGCAGAAGTGTCTGTGGGCTGCAGGGAGACAAGAGAGGTCGAGGCTAAAAGTGGCCACTACACATTGTGTACACATATGAAACTGTCAAAGACAAATTTAATTAAGACAAAAAAGATTGGAAATAGTACTACCAGATGACCCAGGAACCCCTTGCTAAGTATATATCCAAAAGAAATGAAACTGGCATCTTGAAGACTCCTGCACATTCATGACCATTGCAGAACTGTTCACAACAGCCAAGACCCATTAACAACCTAAGTGTCTGTCAATGGATGAATGAACAAGAAGACATGGCTACATATTCACAATGGCCTGCTATTCTGTCATTCATATATATATGTGTGTGTGTGTGTATATATATATATGTATGTATATGTGTGTGTATGTATATGTATATATGTGTGTGTATATGTATATGTGTGTGTATGTATATATATGTATATATAAAGATAGCTTGGGGACTGAAGAGAAAGCTCAGTGGTTCAGTGCCCTAGACCTACATGAAGGCTCAAACTCAACCGTAACTCATGTTCCAGGAATCCAATACCTCTTCTGTCCTCCACTGGCACACACATGGTACACATACACACATACAGGCAATTTCTTCAGCCCTTCAACTTTATTTTTTTAGAGACAGTTTTACTACATTACTACACTGTCCTAGCTTTCCTCAACCTTGTGACCCTTCCTTCTCTCTTACGACTCCCAAGATGCTGGGATAATAGACATATGCCACAACATCCGGCCCTTAAGTTTCTTTTTTCCATTTTTCATATTTCCTGTGACAACTTCGTACTCCTAAGCAGCATCTGAACCTATCATTACTATCTCCAAAGGCAGCTGTCCAGGAGACACTGTGAACTACCCCCCACCCCCAACACAGAAGGAAAACACAAGCAAAATCAGACTAATAAAAGGAAGATTTTCTAAATGGAGATGCTTTAAAGAAAAAAGCATTTCAGGGAAACAAAATGACAAACTGAAGTCTGCACGGGAGGCGGGAAAACAAAGAAACTGAAATAATGAAAAGCCAGGCAAAAGTCCAAGGACAATCAGACACGGAAGGCAGACTCAGACGGAAACAACACGGAACACTTCCTGGAGATCGAGAGCTAACAGTTAGAGGGAGACAGCGTTTTCTCCCCCAAACTGTCAATCAAGTGAGGCAAGTAAATAAGGACTAGCAGGGCCGGGGAGACGGCTCGGTCAGTAAAGTAACTGCTCTGCAAGCTTGAAGACCTGAGTTCAGATCCCCTGTATCCATGGAACCTCGACACCGGTGCGACAGACTCAGGCTGATGCAAGGTCACCGGCCATCCTAGTCTAGTGGAATCAGTGAGCTCCAGGGCCTATAGGGAAACTCTGTCTCAAAAAACAAAATGGCGGGGGGAGGTTTGAGGGAAACACCCAACATGACCTCTAGCACTCACACATACAGACACACATGAAAACACACATATATATGACATAGATAAAAAGGGGGAGCTGTATAGATGGGGGGTTCTCTGTTGCAAATATCCATGTAAAAATAATTATAAAAATGTACTTCACTGCCAGGCAGTGGTGGTGCACACCATTAATCCCAGCACTCAGGAGGCAGAGCCAGGCGAATCTCTGTGAGTTCAAGGCCAGCCTTGTCTACAGAGAGAGTTCCAGGTACTTGAAAATAATTGAAAGAAATCTATTTTTTAAAGGTCCTATCCCTAATTAGTGAATTACCAGAGTCATAGAGTCATAGGGCAGGTCAAAATAGAAACGTCAAGGCATAGAGAGATTGCTAGCACTTCTTGGGTTCAATCTCTAGCATCAGAGAAAAAGTATTTTTAAAGAGTTAATTCTATTTCTATTTCCAGTATCTAACAATAAACAATGAGAACCAATATTTCAAAAATAGCATATTTATAACAGCTTTAAAAACAAACTAAAATACTGAGCTAAAAAATAACAAAATATGCACAGGATCTGTGATAAAAATAAAGAACACTGAAATAAAAAATTATTCCTCTACAAATTCATTGTTAAATCAAACACAATCTTAGTTAATATGCCAGCAAGACTGCTTGTAGATACTGAAAGCTGATTTTTCAAATTTATATGTAAGAGCAAGAAACTAGAATACCCCAAATGAGAACAAAGCCATCTCATTTTTTATATAGCTCAGACTATTTTTTTTTAATTGTGTGTGTAGATCAGGCTGGCCTCAAATTCACAGAGATCCCACTGCCTCTGCCTCCTGAGTGTTGTGATTGAAGGGTGTGCCACCATGCTTAGCCCTCTTCAATAAAGCTCCAGTAATTAAAACAGAGGGATATTCTGACACAAAGACAGACAAACAGAAGAATCAGAGAATTCAGAAAAAGACAAATACATGAAATGATTTTTACAGAGGGCAGAAGCAAGTTGGAGATAAAAGGATAACTACAGTAACGATGTTGGCACGCAGTGCAACAGAGACAGAAAAGCATGGCCTTGGCCTGCACCTTGCACCTTAACCAAAAGCAGCTCAAAATGGATCTCAGGCGTACACGAAAAACACCAATGTTGTACAAAACACTGATAAGGAACAGAAGAGGAAGCATCTGTAATACTACCTCTGTCTATAAACTCTCAGGCACAAAACTGAGCATGGGGTCAAGAACATGCCAAGTGATACACAGAGACTCAACATAATTAAAGCTTTGGCTGTTTGGGACATACAGCTATGAAGAGAGAAAGACAGCTGCAGACCAGCAGAAACACTGTCCCATCACCGATGTCACAGAGAGCTAGAACTGGAATTCAAGTCCCAAGTGAAGGGAACGCAGGCAAGCACCTCTCTCTGTTAAACCTGAGAAAATGCGTCTCTAAAGGACGTATGCCTACATACAACTAGGTGGTATGCCTGGAATACAATGAGATTGATCTACAGCTCTGTCTTTTCTCAGATGGAGCACAGTTAAGCAAAATATCCAGACACTTTACCACAGAATACATATGCATGACGGGTTCATAAAAAGCTGTCAAAACTGTGTGTTAGAGATACAAGACAGCACCACAAACTTAATGCCTTGGTTTTAAGAAAAACAACAACAAAAAAAGAAAAGCAACTGGCAATACTAAGTGCTGCTGAGTCTGAAACCGCTGCCCCAGCACATTCCTGGGAATGCAGAACAATGCTCATCCGTCACAGCCACTCCTGGACAGCAGGGCAGGCGCGGCTCCCTGCTCACCTCAGATGTACCATAAATCCGTGGAAAAAATCTTTAGCAAACTATCAGCAAACCAAACCAGCAGTATATTCAAAGGGTGACACAGGAGATTTACCCCAGGAACACAAAACTGTTTGCACATCAGAAAACTCACTTCATACAAAGTGTGAATAGGAAAAGGCAAAATCTGCCCCATCGTCCCCAACTCTGTGAGGTTAGGTTCGAGGACCGTCTCGTGACACAGCTAACTTTCTGGCTCTCCCAGGGTTTGGTTTATGGGAGTTGACAGATGCTAAGTCAGTACCTATCACACGCATGGGGTTCTGCTCAGCACTGACGCAGATGCACAAAAGACAAGCAAGAATATGACTCGGTAAATGTTAAAAACAAGCCTCACCTGGGAACACAAGAAGAATCACTGCCAAGGGTATAAGGAGACTATCTCATTCCTATTCTTAAATTACAAATGTATATTTTAAACTGCCAAAATTAAATCATGTGGTAACAAATATGCTAATATGTAGAAAAACTTAAACAGGAATATGGAGCTGGAAGTTTCTCCAGTCTCACCCTATTGCACGAATCCTAAATGGTCTTTATAATAAAAACCCGCTGCCAGATATTGAGGTAAATGCTGAAAGATCAGAGAGACAAAGGAACAAGCCACTACAGAAACTTCTCAAGGGAGACAAGGTCCTATCTCCATGAATCCTCCGACTGAAAGCCTCTGAGTCCTCAGCCAAAAGGCCCTAGTTCCTGTCTCCTCACGCCTTATATACCTTTCTCCACCCAGCCATTTCACTTCCTCCTAGTGCTGGAATTAATGGCGTGTGTGCTTCCCAAATAATGGTAACAAAGGCAGAGATCTCAAGTGCTGGGATTAAAGACATGTGTGCCACCACTTTCTGGCCTCGATGTTTAATCTAGTGGCTGGCTCTGTCTTCTGATCCTCAGGCAAGCTTTATTTGATACATAATGTATCACCACACGGCCCAGCCCCTTGGTCTGGACGAATCTCTCCCACCTGTGGTCCCACAGCTGCTTATAAAATAATCACTCAGAGGCTTAATACTAATTACAAACTGTACGGCCTATGGCTTGGGGTTCTTGCTAGCTTGCTCTGATAACTCAACCCATTTCTATTAATCGCCAAGTGCTCTGTGGCTTTACCTGTGTCCCGTGACATGCTGCTCCTTGGAGAGAGGGCTGACATCTTCCCCGACTCTTCCCCTCTTCTCTCTGTATCTCTGCTTGGATTTCCCAACTGCCTCTAAGCTGCCTTGCCATAGGCCAAAGCTGCTTTATTTATTAGCCAATGGGAGCAACAAATACAATCAGAGTGTACAGAAAGACATCCCACAGCAGGAATATTTGACTTTTTGCCTTACTTTACCTCTTACCACAATATTATCATTTTCAAGATTAGCTGCTATAATTTTATTGAAGAATATACCTTGTGAGGGCCCAGAATCCTCTGCCTGAACTTCTCGACCGTCTCTTGACCCATAGCTGACCAAGCGTTGGCAAATGCTTCTGCCTTGTCTTGTGTGAGATGAATATTCTCCAATTGCTGCTGCAGGGCAGCTGGCTTCACATTGTGGTATACAGCCTGTCAAAGGGGGCAAACACACACAGCCTCAGGCTCATGCAGTCCTTGAGCTATACACAATACAAAAGTATTTAAAGCAAATTAAATTGTGTGTGTGCGCGCGCGCGCGCAAGCGAGTGTGTGCACGTATATGTGTATGTATGTGCAAGTGTGCGTGTACGTGTGCGCGCGCATGCACACACTGGAAATAAGTGCATATGAGAGCAAGTTCAGGGCCTGTAGATGCCAGAGGCATTGGGTCCCTGAAGCTGGAGCCACGGTGTTTTAAAGCAGCCTGGTTTTGTGCTCATACATACATATTGTTCTGTTCCACACATAAATTGAGAACAATTTCACCACAAACCCCATCCTGCTCTGTTCTGTTTAACTACATTCTTTTTCTACTAAGGCTCACCAAACTTAAAAACCAGTCATCATGATGATCCAGGTTAAGGTTTGACTATGAAGTGTCCCTCACAGGTTCAGGTGATTGAGCACAAATCCCAGGTTTTGAAGCAGATGCTGGAAACTGAATTTGGGTCCCCTGCAAAAGCAGTAAGTGCTCCTAATGCCTGAGCCATCTCTCCAGCCCCAGCATTGAAACAATTTAAATCAAAAAGACTCCATGGCCCTCTTGCAGGCATTTTCAACAGTTCTATTAATAACATACAAAACAAAGAGCTAAAGGTCATGGTAAGTAGGCCTAACTTGCTCAGGCTAAATGTTTTGTTTTGCTTGTGGTTTAAATAACACTAAAATTACTTAGTAAAGTTTTATTTCATTTATCTCACTTAATTACTTAAAGTTTCAATGGTCTCAGCAAATAGACTTTTCCCAAGGACTCCTCAAAACTACCTCTATCTATCAACCAAAGTTACACATAATGAAAGAAAATTCTACAATAATTTTAAGAATATCTGTTCTGTTCCATACATAAATTGAGAACAATTTCCCCACAAGCCCCATCCTGCTCTGTTCTGTTTAACTACATTCTTTTTCTACTAAGGCTCAGCAAACTTAAGAACCAGTCATCATGATGATCCAGGTTAAGGTTTTGACTATGAAGTGTCCCTCACAGGTTCAGGCGATTGAGCACAAATCCCAGCTGTGGCACTCACTCTCTTTGGAAGATGTAGAGCCTGTTAACAGATGTTCCCATTGCCTCAGTCACAAGCCGCTCCTACCTCCATGATTTCCTAGATGGACCATATCCCTCGAAACCCCATCCACCAAAATCAACCCTCCCTACTCTGAGTCATGTATTTGGTCCCCATAACAACAGATGAGAGAGGAAAGTGGTACAAGGCGCGGGGCTACTGCCGTGACAAACCTGACCACGGGGTTTACAGGCCTGTGTCACAGTACATGGAAAGAACACAGGCAAAAGAGTTTGGAGCCACAGGCTGGAAAAGCTCCAGAACGCTGCAGGGAGACCCTGATGTTGACTCGGAGGGAAATGCAGATAGGAAAGATGATGATGCTCAAGAGCTTCAGAGAGGAACAAGGACTGCACCAGAAATGGAACTAGAAGTCATTCGGGTTAACGTCTGACAAGCCATGTGGCTACATGCTACATGTGCCCTGAAATTTGAGTGAGGCTAAATTAAAAAGTAATGGACTGGGGGATAAATTTAAGAGCACTAGCTGCTCTTTGAGAAGACATGGGCTCAGTTCCCAGCACCCACATGGTAGCTCACAACTGTCTGTAACTCTAGTTCCACACCCTCTTCTGGACTCTCGAGGGTACAGGACACGCACATGGTGCACAGATATATACGCAGACAAAACACTCATAAACATAAAATAAAATAAAATAAAAAATGGATGAATACGTTTGGTGAAGGAAATTTCAAGGCAGAATACAGTCTGTGGCATGGTTACTGCTCACTGCCCTTAGCAAGGTTTTGTCAGAAAAACTAGAAAGAGAGAACACATGGAAAAAGAACCTGGAACACAGTCAGAATTAAGGACAGCCCAGGTACGGTGGATGCAGACAACGTGGCTCTAATAGCTACAGACTAATGAGACGCAGGAGAAACCTGGCACTTTATACTTTGCCCTGGGACGATAGGAATGATGCCCTGGGAACAAGATGCCACCCACTGGAGGCTCTCAGGCATAAAACTGAAAACCATTCATCTGAAAGAAGAGAGAAAAAATACACAGTGCCTAAACAGAGACAGCTAGCTCCAGGACACACTGAAGTCACAGGACATGGACAGGAACGAAAAGGATGGAAGGAGTTTGAGGAAAAAAAGTAGAGAAAGGAAATTCCGTAGTAAAAGAATTATGACATTATTTCTTTCTACAGCCTCCTAATCAAATGCGTGCCACCCAATCACCTGTTCAACTTCTTCAGTGAAAAGTGTTCATTTTTCCAACGATATCAAGAAACAAGGAGTTAAAATCAGATGAAGGCCCAATGCACGTTGTTAAATAATTACTACTACTATATCGTATTTATTTTCGCAGAATGAAGTGCTATGGAAAGAAGCCATGCATTCAAAAATGTTTCAGTATATTGACACTCTTGACTAAAACATCCTGAACGTTTCCATCTTACATAGCTATATAAAAATATAAAAAGCCGCAGATATTAAAGTCATGAAAACAGGCAGTGAATAGGAAATCAAGGCCATAAAAATACCTGTTCCAAAACGAAGGATATTGTTTCCAGAACCAGGTGAAGTTCTTGTTTCTCCAGAGAGAAGGCAGCCTGAAGCTTTTCTTCCTCTTCCTCACTGAAGCTGCTCTCGGCCTACAGACACACAAGCGGTCAGCCCAGAGCGTGCACGCAGAGGACTCACTTACAGGAAGAGAGGACCTAAGAGGAAGGCCAAGTCCACAGTGAAAGCAAACTGCCGTGCTTGTAATCGGAACTACAACCCGCATTCTAGACAGCTAAGTGGGATGAAACGAATCTTCTCATGGTGACGTAACTGATCGCCGGGAATCTGAGAAATAGACGGTTTTCCTGCTTTAATTTTAGACCACCTGAGACATCTGTGCCCTATGTTTCTGATATCTGGTCTTCCTAATTCTTTCATTTCATCTCCTAATTAGCAGTCCCTCCTTGAAACTGCTGACTTCCTCCAGCACATCCCTTCCTCCGCTCCCCCTTCACCTTCCATAGTCTGTCTTGCTGTTTCTAGTGTTCTGGTCAGGAACCCAGACAGCTGGCTCTGCAGCCGGAAGCATACAGCAGTTACATCACCAGGTTTCACGTGGGGACCGAAAATCTCCGTGATGGGGTCAAACACAGAAGGTTTTTAATTAGATGAGGTGTAACCACTAATTAAGGTCACAGGCCCCAAATACCTGTTTTCTAAGCTCTCCGCTACAGAAGTTTGCGTGACTCCCCTCGGTTTTTCCCACGTAGACGGCTCATGTGTAAGATGAGACACACACGGACTGTTCCTGCTGCTGCTATTCCTCCTGCCTCCCCAGCTACATCACAGATTCACTACAGGCACGGATTTGGAGTTCCTGTGTTGGTTTTGCATTTCCCGATGAAAGAAAAGAATTAACTCCGGATGTATGCATCGAGTGCCAACGTATAGTGAGTAACGTCCTGGGGAAGGGAGCCGATAGGTGAGGAAGGCATGACTCTCCAGGCTGTGGGTAGAAAGACTGATGAACGTTTAGGGATTTGGTTGTCTTCTGAGAAATGAGTGCTTGTAGTGAAGAGCTACGGTGAACTGAGAATCAACCCCACATTCCAGAAGCACAGAGAAGAGACGAGCACAAGGCCTGAGAGTGAGATCACAAAATGCTTGGAAGGTGATGTTCTCTCAGTGAAGCAGGGAACAAGGGCATGTGGAAGCAAGGAGAGGAATGCATACACAACACAATGCTGAAAAAGGCCCTAGAACACTGTAATAAAGGTGCACTGTCCGGTGTGACTGCAAGTGAAAAGTAGAGAGAACATACACCACTACCATCTTCTAATGAATCTCACACACAGTGTTAAGGATCTTGACGTTTTTGCCATGTGGTAAGGGACAGCTACTGATGTTTCTAAATGCCGTTAAATATGATCAAGGTTTTTAAAAGAGAAAAACATTTGGAAACATTGCTGGAATGGTATTATTAGGAATCAGTCAAGGGCGGGGAAGAGGGCTCAGTGGACAAGAGTGCCTGCTGCTCTTGCAAAAGACCCATGTTCAGTTCCCAGCACCCACATAATGAAGTTCACAGCCACCTCTATCTCCAGGGGATCCAATGCCCTCTCTGGCCTCCACGGGCACCAAAAACACATGTGGTGTACATACATACGTGCAGCAAAACACTCATACACATAAAAAAAAAAAAAGAGCAAAACCAAGAAGATTATGAGTAACAGATACCACCAGTCCAAAGCCAGGAAACAATACAGATCTGAAATAAAACCATGTGGGGATTTTGGGTTTGAGAGACAATTCAGAGTGAGTAGGCTATCGGTCTGGAGCCGTCTCCTGGCCAATAAAGAGCCTTGATGTAAATGAATGTTGTGCCTACGTGCAGAGCATTTAGCAAGTGCTCCATAAACGTGGTCAATGCAATTGTATAACCCAATATGGAATATAAGTTGGACCGGTTACCAAATAACTTAATTACCAAGCAGCCACATGGCCAAACCAACTGTACCCTTGAAATAAAAGCAAAGAGAAAAATCAGAGATTAAATACTGTGTGAGAAGAAATATTGAATGAATTATTTTTAAGATGTACTGATTATTTGTATGTGTGTGCATGGTGCCTACGTGAGTCTATATGCACCATATGCATGCAGGAGCCCGAGAAAGCCAGAAGAAGGTATGGATCCCTGGAACTGGAGTTACAGATGGCTATGAGCCACTAAGTGAGTGCTGGGAACCAAACACAAGTCCTCTGCAAAAGCAGTTTCATACTCTTGACCACTGACCATCTCTCTCAGTGAAGCAGGGAACAAGGGCATGTGTAAGCAAGGTGAGGAATGCATACACAACATTAAGGTTGAAAAAGGCCCTGGAACACTGTAATAAAGTGTGAACTATCTTTACCAGGTAGAAGGACATCAGCCTTTTCCTAAAGCATGTTCCATAGAACATTATATACAGAGATAAAATAATTCCAAAGTTCAATTTTCACCCTTAAATGTATGACCCAAACATTAGTATTCAAAATATTCTGGGAAGCTCCATTTTTTTTAAGTTAATTATGGAATACAAAGTTCCCCAAACTTTTGACCAGAGAACATTATCAAATCTTCCACAGATCTGGAGTTCCCAAGAACACACTAGAGAACAGTATTTCCCACAATTTTCCCAATCAAGCTTCAGGGGAATCAGAGGGGTCACAAGCCACAGGAATACAGAAATGCAGACCTTCAGGTGGAGCTTCTGGAGAATTCGGATAAGAAGGCGTGGGAATCTTCCGGTATCGATTGCGTTTATCAGCGGCACTGCCTTCTTCATGCTAAATAAATTTATTAAAAAAAGTTCCAAAATAAGTTTCAAAATGCATTTGCCATTGCTGCCGATACATTTTATTTCAACAACTCTAGTAGCCATGTCCTCTTAGTGAAATAAACTGAAATGAGTGACAGTCAGGTACACACTCTGAGCATTTCCAAACAGACGCCTCTCCCCAAAAGCATTCCTGTCGAAAAGCTTGACCATTTTCTCTTCCCAGACAAATTATTTGGGGGAGGTAATTAGCAGTGGGGATGCATGCTACCACTTAATCCAAAACAGAACTCGAAAGGAGTGTGAAGGAGAACACAGCAAATTCGGGGATTACACCAAAACCATAAGGATAATGATGGCAAATAACGGTGGGGGAGGGGGAAGATAATACATACAAAACTATTTAGAGTGCAGTTACTCTACGGCCCGTGTCACTTGTGATCACCAACTTCAAACTGTGTGGTAAGCACAACTGCGTACATCCTCACTGTGCCTTCATAGTGTGTGTTTGCGTTTCCCCAGGACAAGAGTTTGAAGAAAAGAAGCGGCTTGTCAGATCCAGTGATGGACAGAAAAACTTTAAAATGACAGCTGTCTTCTTCCCAATGCAGGAGAGTGTTGTGTTCAACCTTCAATATGTTTACCTGCATTCGTGAGTATTTCTTCTGCCTCCACAAACTGGGTCAGTTTTTGATGAAATAATTTTGTTTTACTGGGGGAAATCTGAGCAGGATGTGCTGGGGCGGCCAATAGTGTCAGCTCATTGGGAGGGTAAGGCTGCACAGATCTCGGGTATGAGGCCAGTCTTGGCAACATAGTAAGAACCATTCCGCCAAAGAAAATCTTTAAAACTGGACTGGGCTTTGTATCCTCACCAGAGCTGGACAGTCTTACCTAACACACTGAAAAAACTAAAAACTACATAAAATGAAAACATTATTAATGGTGCCAAGGCTGGCTAAATATGTCACTAATGCCTGAACTGTCTGACCTTGGTTTCAAGGGGCTATTAACACGTGTTATAATCATGCCATGGTACTAGCGTGAGCCTTTCTCACCATCATCAGGTCTGAAATAACTAAAAACACAGAGTATTTTCCCAAGAAACTGAACAGAATTCAGGTGGCATCTAGTGACTTCTACTACCTGCGCTACAAAGTCCCTCACGTCAGTATCTCCAGGACAGACCAGGGCGGCCAAGGCTCCCTGCAAACTCGAAGCAGACGAACCATTCCAGAACTGAGGCACCCTGTGCCTACCTCTCCCTCCCCGCCCACCCACGCACCCACCCACGCTCTCCTCCACGCCCCGCCCACACCTCCGCACACCGCCCATCCTCCTCCACGCCCCGCCCATCTTCCTCCACACCCCGCCCACCCTCCTCCGCGCCCCACCCACGCTCTCCTCCACGCCCCGCCCACGCTCCCCTCCGCGCCCCGCCCACCCGCCTCCACGCCCCGCCCACCCTCCTCCACGCCCTGACAAGTCCCTACGCGTTCCGCTCGGGCTCCCGACCCGGGTCGACCGCACCTCAGCAGCCGGCGGCGGCGGCGACACCCCAGCTCCCGCCCCAACAGGTCACCCAGTGTGGCGGGGCGCTCGGCCTGACTGCTACCTGGGGCTCTCGGGCAAGATCAGCGCCGCGGACGCCGCCATCCTCGCAGCTTCCTCGCCCGCGCGACCGTCAGCTGTGCACAGCGCAGCCAATGACGGCGAGCCTGACGGAAGCCCGGAAAGGCCAAGTCGCGACGTCCCGGACGTTTGCGCTATCGGGCTGCTGGGAGCAGAATTCCAGGAGACTTGTGCGTGGTTCAGAAAGGAAAAGGAAGATCATGGTCATTTCTACCACTCTGACCATTTCGGAATCCGGGCTGTACATGTGTATTTATTTTTATATCTGCATTCCTGGCTAGGCATATTTGTCTATATGCGCTTTTTTTTTTTTTTCTGGAGCTGAGGACCGAACCCAGGCCTTGCGCTTGTAAGCGCTCTACCACTGGGCTAAATCCCCAACCTAACGTGTGCATTGTATGCACGTGTATACATGACTGCACTCACAAACATCTACTACATGTAGCATTTACCTGTTTTTTGTTTTTGTTTTGTTTTGTTTTTTTAGTTTTAGTGGAGGGTTTAAGCAAGCTCCAAGGCGTCTATGGATGGAGAAATGGGCCAAGGAGCATCCCCTGTCAGGAGAGATTATGCTCCCAACTCTATGTTATTGACCCTCCTGTGTCTGCATCCCCAGAGTTCTCTGCAGAGCACAGTTCTGGTCCAGTTCCTTCTACAGTAGATTCATTGAGTACCTACGGTATACCAAGCATTGAGTTAGGCACTGGAGATTCAAACAGACAAATACGTTTTGTCAGCAATTAAAATGGACAAGTATTTGTTAGGACTCTCTTTGGAGTCCAGCATAACATAGAAGAAAGATAAATCACTGCGAAGTGTATGGTTAAGTTTCTCACAAGAGAGTAAGGAGACAATGCATTTCACACACACACACACACACACACACACACACACACACACACACAAAACTTTATCTGCCTTAGAAAAAAACGGGAGGAATGTGTTAAGGAGTGGGGGTAGCAGAGTAGAGCTGGAAGATAAGGAAAAGCTTCCTGCGCCTGCAGAGGTGAGGAGGGTGTTTCAGTGGAAGAAAGTGAGCAAAGGTTGAGAATAGGAGAGTGACTTGGCTGGCCTGTCAAAGGCAGTCTGGAAGCAAACTAGAAGCAGCTTTGGTGAAGGGATTTGGCCTCTGCACTTAATGGGTAGCCATTAAATGTTTTGGGTTTGTTTGTTTTTAAGATTACGGTCAGAACGATGGTCTGATTGGAAAGAGATAAGCGGGAAAACTCTACAGGAAGTCACTGCCATAATCATAGCAATCAAATCCTGTGAGAGTGAAAAGGCATCGGAAAATGAAGACAGCACACGGATTACATTTCGATATAGACTGTTCAAGAGCTGGCAAGAGATGGAATTTAATTTTCCTTCCTAATTATGTTTTACTTAAATTATTATTTAAATTAGTTGGCATTCCTGGAGCAACCCAAGAACACCATAACTGAGACAAGCCAGATTGCAAATTAAAAGTGAATAATCCCCACGTGGATAATTGAGTCAATTATACAGTATGTTGAACACATACAAATACGTTTAGTCCCACGACACTCCACATACTCCCCCAATTTATGCATATCTGAAAAAGATGTATGTGAATCTACATAATTAGGGGTCTGCGATCCAAACACAGATTGCCTTACCTGGCATAACTTTCGAGGGGTCCCATTTCTCCTCAGTCTTTGAAACATTCTCCTTGTGTCTTGATTCATGGCTGATGTCAAAGTCACTGATCAACTAAACCTGGTTCAGATTCCTAGGGAACTTCAGCCCTTCCTTGGCTGCCTTGAAAAACACAGCGGGGGCTCAAAGAGGCTCAAATCCCGAGTCTGTGTGAATTCACACACCTTTGGATGCCTGATACGTGATGTGGAGGTGACAGTAGAACCTGCTTCCCTGGACTGTGGTGAGGATTAAGAAATGTGATCTGTACCTTTGAGAGACGCTCTCCTTCAAGTACATACAAAGCACAGACCTCTAGGGTCCTGTCCAGAGAGTCACCGCCAGTCACAATGGTCTGTCATGCCAACTCTCTCCATATATAATGATGACTGCCCCCCTACTGATATAAGTGATGCTGTGAATAATTTCACCCTTTGAGTGTGAGCCTCCCCTGAGCTGTTTCCACGCATGTCTGGTGTAAGTCCATGAGAGGATCCTTAACGTTGTCTACTGGTGACCACTTGCTGCAGAACTTGGCAGGGGACTGACTGGGGTCAGGATTCCACAGCCTCTCTTCACTCTTGCCCTCTAGTCAGCCCAGCTTCCGGATGGGTGCAGAGCCCAGGTCTGCTCCCCCCCATCTGTTAAGGACACCTAGCTCTCCTAAATGCAGCAAAGCTTTTCTGTTTTTCTACCTTTATTGCTAACTTCAAGTCTACATTTTTCTTTTACATTCTGTGATACCCACAGTTCTCTGGAAAAGAAGCCCAGCTGTACCTACATGCCTGTGCCCCATTAGAGGGTATAATTTCAGGGATGTGGGAATAAGAGCAGAAGAGAAGGAAGGAAGGGTATGAGGGAGGAAAATGCAAAGTGGTGCTGTCCACCTGTGTGACGGCTAATCGTGTCAACTTGACAGAATCTAAACTTACCTCAGAGACAAGCATTATGTCCTTCCCTAGACTTCCTTCATGACCTCCTCCAAGCCCCACCCACACTTCCCTCCACACTTTGTCCACGTCTGTGAAGAAGGATCTAGATTAATTAAGGTGGGACTACCCACCTTGCACAGAGGGTACCATTTCTTGTGCTGGGTCCTGTACTGAATAAAAAGAAGAATGCAAACTTGGCACCAGCATTCACCCCGCTCTACCTTCTGACTGTAGACGCGGTATGACTAGCTACGTGACGCTCCCGCCACCAGGTCTTTCTGACCATGATGGACTGCCCTGGGAATAAGCCAGAGTCAACCCTCTCTTCTTTAAGTTGCATTGATTGGGCATTTTGATGCAGCAATGAGGCACCTCATCAGAAACTCGAGTGTCCAAATACTTGTGGCATTTCTCTATCTGGTCAGGACAGAACCACAGACAAGAATCAGAACTACTCACTTTCGGGATCCTTGCTCTAAAATTGCCCAACGGGTTTCCAGCACCTGATGAAAGGAAATGTAGCCTCACCTCCCTCTTCCCTAGGAACCCATCTTTCCTTCTGTTATGAGCTTGGTCCTGTCTGGAGTCCCTTCTCTTTTCACAGGTCTCTTCTCGAGGCCCCTTTGGGTACTCACACTCCTTCCCTCCAATAGGCAGGACTTAATTTTTTGTATATAATAAAGTAGGCTAATTTCTGAACATTTCTTTCACAAATCTCCCCCAACCCTAAGTGAACTCTGGGCACACCAAAGAGCCACTCCAAATTCATTCTTCAGCATCCCATTCCCAAATGCAAATGATTTTCCCCAGAAGTCAACCACACTTGCTCAGCAACCCCAACAGTATTGCCACTGGACCCTGGGGGTTCTACAACCCAGGGGTTCCCGTGAAACAAGAGAGAAACAGAGGTTGCCAAGGTACTTGGGAATATGGAGCAGAGACCATCCCTAGCACCCTTTGTTTGCAGGAAGCGGAAAAGTCTCAGATGTTTTTTATGGGGCAGTGGGTAGAAGACTCCAGTGTTTGCAGAAGCCCTTCTGTCCACTCCTGTGTTCCTTGAAGGATTTGTTGGCTCTGTCCTTCTCTTTAAAAATCACTTTCAGGCCCAACCTCCTGTGTCCTCATCAACACTCCAGATTTGCAAATGAAACAGGAAGGAGAAAATATCACAAATGTCTCCCCCTAAACGCAAAGTACGGAGTGACTAGGGTAGGCTGTGACAGGTTAGGCTGAGGGAAGAAAGTGGATAGGTGGGGCTTTGAGAAGGCTCCTCCTTCCTGGTGAGGCCTGGCTCCTTTTTTGTGTTTTTAAATTCATTTTCATTTCCTCTCTATATTGCTATCTTTCAGTTTCTCAGTCCCTGGAACCCAGTCTCACTGAAATGACGTTTTAAGGAAGTGTTTGATGTATTTTGTCAAATCAGACGTTGCATAGGCACTGTGTACTACTCTATATGGAACATGTTGACTAGCCAAGGAACATTTTGGAAGTCTGAAGTTCTATAATTCATCCTGGATCTGTCAGGTGCATCAAGCAAAATACGACATAGGGCCGAATCAATACTACCTGCTCCCCATGGTTCATCTCAACCTGTGGACAAAATCTAAACCTCCTACGGGGCGTCTCTGTCAGAAGCCATAGTCTGCATGTTCCTCCTTGCACACCAACACTCAGTCACAGTGGACGCCCCTGTTTCAGCTCTCGGCAACACTTGCCTCACAGGTGTGAGAAAGTCAACTGGGGCGGAGCCAAAGGACGCCTGTGTGGATGGTAAAATGGAAAAAATTCATTCCGTCATTTCTCCCCCGATTCCAAAGGGCACGAAGTTTTTAGAGTGTGCATTTTTCTTTGTGAGTTGGTTGTGGAAATGTTCCTGTTCGGGTGAGATCTCAGGGAGTAAGGACTGCTCGAATACAACGTGCTCTCTGAGTACTCGCACAACCGGCTGTGATGCAGAAAGGGAACAGAACGCTTAGGGGCAAAGAGAAGAAACAAGAAAGAGAGGCATCAAAGCTGCAGGCTGCACTCGCCAGTCGGAACCCCGTTTGTGTTCACTTACAGCCATATAATGGAGGGTGGACCAGAGGGCGGGGCAGAAGCCTTAATTAAAATGGAGCACAAATGCACTTTGTGTTCCACAAATTGATCTCTTTCTCATCTGTTCTCGAGCTGGAAGTTGAAAACTATCTGGAATTTTCACCTCTCCATTTTCATTTGCACCTAGCTTCCTCAAATTCCACCTCCCAGAGGCCACTGCCATTTAAAGGATTGATGTTCACACATAGGATGTGTGAAAGCCAGACTGGTTTCTTCAGTAATTTTCACCCAGGAACATCATTTGAGAGGGATTAGATGGTGTTTCCCGTGTAGTCATAGTAGAGTATTTTTGTTGTTGTTGTTTTTAAATCCACTAACTGGTGGAGGAAATAAAAACTGGTAAATCACTAGCAGACATCAAGAAAACTAACAGCTGGAATGGAGAAAAGCAGTTTCGAGTCATGCACTAAGAAAAGAGCCCCAGCTGCATTGGAGACTAAATGTGCTCCTCAGATTGCTGAAACGGTGCTGGGAAAACGGTAAGAATCCTTAAAGTCCCCAGTTCAGGCTTTGTATGTCCAAGATGCTTGGTGTAACCCCGGTACCAACAGCAGCAGAATTGGGAGTCAGTGGTTAGCCAAGGGAGACTCATGGGAAATCCCTGGTGACTATAGGTCTCTGGGGGCTGATGCAGATGGTGGTGGAAACCACAGGGGTCCAGGGGTTACCTTTTCAATACTGTTGATTGAATGGCAAAGGGAAACAGTAAGACAAGGAAAAAACGATTACACCTTATTATTCCACACAATAAACAGGGAGCCGGCAAACTAAAGGAGAGAGAAAAAGTTACATTGCAGACATGGGACAAAAGGCTTCCCTCGACCCCTCTGTCTCTTTGTTAATGTTCTGGACCCCCATAAGCACTCTGACTGGTTTTCCCTGTGCTAAGCAGAAATGAAAGCAGGAAATGGGACAAGCAGTGCTGCGTCCCCACCCCACTGACTTGAGAGGAATCAGAGGCTCAGGGATGCAATGGTGAAGGAAGGATCTGCAGCCTGAGGGTGCCATCTTGGTGGTTAGACATGGCCTGACAAAGTGAGCAAATCCTCTTGTTACAGATCCGTTAGCAAAAGCTTAACAGAGAAAGGTGAACCCACTAATAAATGCACTATCAGATTCCCTTTAAGCTTTTATTAAAAGTAAGTAGAATTCAATACTGAAGCATCCACCTGGCATCCTAAATGGAAAGACGCATTGATTTTACACAAATACGCAAAGAACCAGGAAAGCTTTTGGCATAATATCAGAGAAAGTAGAGCCTCGGCAGACCTGCCCGGGATGGTACAAGAGGGAAGGCAGACACACCTTGGCAACAGTGCAGTCATCCCACAGAAAACCACTCACGTAGGCTGACGGCGTGCAAACCCATACCCATGCGCATCATACACAAAACTAGGAAAATGCCCGATGAGCGCTCAGCGTGGAAATTAACAGTGAACAAGAATTGAAAGACTTGATAAAACAAAATTAAATGTGAAGAACAGAGCCAAAGAAGCCGAAAAACAACGAAATTCAGCACCTCCTGCTCCGTTAGAGACTGTAAGAAACAGAACAGACAGGATTTTAAACTCACGTTCCATGTGTTGTACATGCAGTACCTTGACTGAGGTTTAGATACGGATATCCATGGTCATCTCGAGAATAATGTTCAGGGTGTTTATTCTCTCTGATGAGATTATCTGTAATTTCTCCAGCACTTGAATTTCCAGCAGTGAGTTATTTTTATGGAAACAGTAAAGCCATCATTCAAAAATAGTGAAAACAAAGGGAATTGGTTATATGTAGACTTCACTTTTCCCTAAACATTAAAGTATGTAACATATTTATTAAAAACCATTGATGTTGTGTGAGATTATGGTCTCTGTCCATTTATCCATCAGTGGTGTTTCCAAGGCATTGTGGAAAACAAAGTACCTCTTCGCCATAATCCTTTCTGGAGAAGTGGGAACCTAAAGTCACTTTAAAAAATAATTTATTTTTATTATTTTCAATTATGTGCCGTGAGTTTCAGTATGTGTACATGTCTGTGTGTGTGAATATGTGTGTGATATGTATGTGTACATCATTGTGTCTTAGTATGTGTCTGTGTGTATGTGTATGAGTGTCTGCATGTATGTGTATCTGTTTGTATATGTATCTGTATGTGTCCATTATGTATCTATGTATGTGTGTGTGTATCTGTGTCTACATATGTGTATATGTCTGTGTGTATGTGTCTGTCTGTGTGCATGTGTATCTGTGGATGTGTCTGTGTGGATGTGTGTCTATGTATGTGTGTGTGTGTGTGTATCTGTATTTGTGTATGTGTGTCTGTATGTGTCTATGTATGTGTGTGTGTGTATCCATGTATGTGTAAGTGTGTCATGTGTGTCTGTAGATATGTCTGATTGTCTGTGTCTGTGCATATGTATGCAAGTGTGTATCTATGTATGTGTCTGTGTATGAATATGTGTATGTGTATGTGAGTGGAGGTGTCCACAGAAGTCAGAGGCTTCAGATCCTCTTTCAGCTGGAGTTATCAGAGGTTACGAGCTGCCTGCCATGGGTGCTGGAATCAGATCACAGCTCTCGGGCTCTTAGTAACCGAGTCTTCTCCCCAGGCTCATGACGTCATCCTTATGGTACTTTACAAGGTTTCATTAAACGTTTTCAAAATTTACTTAAGAGTTTTTGTGTTAAAGGAAAATCTGAAGTAAATTATTAATACTACTGCATTTGAAAAGAATCCAAACACATATCCTCAATATAGCCGCCCATATTTTATTTACAGAGGACTTTTAAAAGGCTCTCTCTTCACTGTTTGCTTAGATTAGTAAATTGACAAGGTAGGTTCAGTTATGTTCTTTCGGGATCAGAGCCAGCACAGCACTACTAAAGTTAAGTGGTGGTTTCAACAAGACAAACAGGCAGCAGGGACTTAATGTGCCTCATGAGAACCATGAGCCACAACACAGGATTTTCAGGACTGCCCAGCCTCCTCACTGATCAAGTGTGACGTGCCTGGCCCCTTATGTCTTCTAGCCTTGCAGTGTCTTCTCTGTGATACATTCTCCCAATGGTTCCCATAATCTCACACAATGTTAATAGCAACTGAGGAAAGAAACCAAGCCCTCAAGAGTACACAGTCCAACCAGTTCACACTTCCTGTTATTGCAATCACCTAGTCACGTGTTTCCCTGGATAAACCCATCATACATAGGACTGTGTTTCAGCAATATCCAGTTGTCCAAAAACCATCATGTCTATCCTTAGACTTCCCCCCAAAGACCTCAGAATGCCTGAGAATACCATGCTGGTACATGATACATAAACTTAACCCAAGATTTAACATGCAGGGCTGTGGGGTCCCACAGAGACCCCTGGCTGAGGCTTGTTTTCATCTTGACTCAAGGACAGAGAGTCCAAGCTTGTTTTCTCTTGCAACGCTGCATAATAGGATGTTTTGACCAAAGGCATGGTTACCAGGTGTCTTACACTTAAAGGCCTAATTACGGGATGCATAAGGTGCAGTCACTAGATGTCTTGAGTACTAAGTAAGTGTTTACACTTAACTGTACTTTGTACTTTGAACTGTGATGCCCTTCAAAGCAGGGGGGGGGGTATTTTTGCTCCCTTGCTTTGGGTACTTTGTGTGTAATAAACTCAAGTGTCTGCCACATTTGCCCAGAACCCTCCTGAAGCTATCCCCTGTCTCTGTCTTTTTCTTCATCTACATCTATATTTCATAGCTTTCATTTCCCAATTCCACAGTCCCCACTTCAGAACTGTTCAACAGGTCAAGCAGGACTCGACACAGGGCCATGAAAGGGACACAGTGGAAACAGTGCTTGCTGTTCCATCACAGGAGGTGGCTGGAGGTCTGACCGTTTGATTCTTGGCTTGCTGCTTTTATTGGCTGCTCTGACACCAGACAGCTCAGCTGTGTCAGCTCAGCTTCCTCAGCCGAGCACAGACAATTTACCCTAGAGCACACCGTGTATGCTATTTCGGTGCCCAGTGCCTGAAACAGCCCTGGCATATTCCTTCTCAGGTGAAACTTGTGCATTTTCTGAAGACAGCTTGCCCCCCCATACACACCCCTTTTTAAACTTAAATTAGCCAAAGCCACTTGTAGTTGAAAGCCAAGCAAGGTCATGAAAAGACAAGAGAAAATCAGAGTGTCAAGATAGAGAAAAGAAAGAAATGATATGATTGGTGTGTTTGATCTGGAGGTTAACTTAAGGCTTTTCATGACAATGAGACACATCTGCTTCTGGCAGCACCAATTTACTTCAGAGATGATGGGCATTGAAGAAACTCCTTAAGGAGTTTGCTTTCAATGTGGCAAGGCTAGCCATTTGGGTAAGAAGCTGTTCTTGCCTGGACTGATTGATGGTATGTTGTAATAAACTGGACATGCAGGACCCACAGGAAAGTGACTGCTGAACTTTGCCAAAACAAGGCAGGATGGTCCTTCATGGTTCCTGCTTCACAGAAGAAACTGCCAGACATTCTTCAGGACATAGAAGAAAGTGACTGACAAACTTTGCCAATATAGGTGGGACAGTCTTTCAAATCTTCTGCTTCATTGAAAAATCTGCCAGATACTACAGGCCTGTAGGCTGAAGATGGATGCCCCAACCTTGCAGAGGAATTTGAGTGACTGTCCAGGCAGCCAGATGTCACTGTCATTACTAGAGTTTTAGAAGTTGTTTGCAATGCACTTTTTGTTTACTCAAATAATATTATCCTTCTGGGTCTTTGATGGAGTTGAAGTTAAGTGATAGTTATAGTTGCAGTTTTCCTTAGTTATGATAGAAAGTAAGTAAAAAAAAAAAAAAAAAAAAAAAAAAATAGTAGCAACAACTTTATTAGCTTAAAGAAAAAAAGTAAAGACTGTCATTGGATTCACTAAGATAGGATAGATAATGAAATATTTTCTCTGATTATGCTAACTACAAATAGACAGACTATTGTAAATGTAATTCTTACTTATAACTGTTTTTGTTGTGTATAGTTTTACTATGTTAAAGTTAAAACCATTCTTTTTATTTACACAAAAAAAGGGGGGAATGTTGTAGAATATTTTAAGGTGTGTTACTTTTGTTTATGTTGCGTTTGTTTAACTCTGTGAAGCTGTGTTACTGTGCCTGTCTAAAACACCTGATGGTCTAAAAAGAGCTGAATGGCTAATAGCAAAGCAAGAGAGGATTGGCGGAGCTGGCAGGCAGAGAGAGTATATAGAGGGAGAAATCTGGGAGGAGAGAAGGAGGAACAAGAGAGAACAAGAAGAGGACTTCAGGGGCCAGCTACTACACAGCCAGCCATGGAGTAAGAAGGAGAGAAAAGGTATACAGGAATAGAGAAAGATAAAAAGTCCTGAGGCCAAAGATCATGAGATCATTTAAAGTTAAGAAAAGTTGGCAAGAAACAAGCCAAGCTAAGGCTGGGCATTTACACTTAAAAATAAGCCTCTGTGTGTGATTTATTTGGGAGCCGGGTGGCAGCCTCCCCCTCAAAGAGCAAAAACATGGGTAGGTCATAGATCCTAATGGAGAAGTTACTACTTTATACTAAACTGCCTCTAAATACTATCGTTAGATGCATAGATTAGTAGATCTCTCAACCCTCATCAGAGAAGCTCCTTTTTGTAGTAAATGGTGACTAATGCTGAGACTCACAGCTGGTCAATGAGCAGAGTAAGAGACTGTAGAATGCTCAGTCCTAAATGTGACATCCATGCCACATCCCTTCCCTGAAAGGCTTAGGGATCATCCTGGGAGATGGGGTGGAAAGATGGTAAGAGCTAGAGGTCATGGAGGATTGCTGAGAAACAGTGTTTTCTGGACATGGCAGGGCCACTGCATACGTGAGCTCACAACAGCTTGACTCTATGAACAAGACCTACACACGATCAAACCTGCCAAGATCCCAGCACTGATGAGGGGGGTGGGTTACCAAAGTCCTATTCCTACCTCAGGAGCTGTGGGCAATTGATGGCTGCTAGGACACGGAGAGTGATTGAAGTATAATCCTAATTAGTCTTAATCAATAAAAAACCAGAGTCAGCTATCAGGGTGAAAGCTGAAAGATCGGAGAAGCAGAGCAGCCAGATAGGTCTTTCCTCTTCCAAATCTCAGACTTAATGTGTGGGGATGCTGTCTCTATGAATCCTCATACTGAAGGGGCCTGTGATCCTGTCTCTACCTGCCTTATATTCCTGTCTCCACCTCCCTAGAGCTGGGATTGAAGGTGTGAGCCACCACCACCAGCTCTGTTTCTCTTTTAGACTGGATCAATCTCATGTAGCCCAGGTGGCCTTGAACTCCTGATCTTCCTGCTTCCTCTTCCCAAGTGCTGGGATTACAGGTGTGTGCCACCACTGCCTGGCTTCTAGGGTTAATTAGTGGCTAGCTCTGCTTTCTGATCTCCAGGCAAGCTTTGTCAGAACACAAACAAGATAGCACACAAGTGGTAGTCTTCTTCAGGAACTCGACCCAATAGGCTGCCACGTTCCACTGGATGGTCCTGCAGCCGCGCACTTACTGGCAGCCCAAAGTGGACTCAGTGGGGTTTGGAGAGAGCACAAAAAGTTGGGAGGGAAGCGTGGCGACAGGGACAGGGGAGGAGTTAGAAGGGAGAGGATTTGATCAAAACACATCCTCATAGACATGCATGAAACTCGCAAACAGAACACTTAAATAAAATAACTAGTTCATGGTGGTGGGAGAAGAAAAGAAAAAAAACAATTTGATTTGATTAATAGTTGTCTTAGTTTTGTCTTGTATAAAACTGAAGTACATATAAATGGCCAGCAGAGGGAGGTAAAACCATGTGTGTGTGTTTTCTGGTTGGTTTTTGTTTTGTTTTGTTTTTTGTTTTTTCCCTTTTTTTAAAAAATAGTTTTAAGGGGATTATTAAAAATTAAAAAAATGAGAAGGCCCCTGCTTCTTCTAGAATCTATACTAGGAATCATGTAAATTGTATTGCTGACTGCCACTCTGCTGCTGATTACTGTGTGAACAAACTTACAGGTAAAAGAGGATGCAATCTGAACCAATTCCATGAAAAAAAATTCTCCCTTTCTCTTTCTTATTCTCTCTCTCTTCCTCGTAGTTGTTTATCAGAAACTACCCCAAAGCAATGCAAATTCTATTATATTTTAGGTGAAAATAGTCATGGACTGAGAACCTTTTCCATTTCCAATGCAGGAAACACCCTGGCTACAGATGTGTTGGGAGGACACAGAAGGACCTTCTGCCTCTTCATCATGGTCGTAGGTTTATCTCAGGAGCAAGTTGCAGAAATTAGATAAAAATGAGTTCGATACAACTACCTATAAGTGTCTGTTAGCTTTATGGGCAGGGTAGATAATGTCTCTTATTTCAAGGAATCCAATCCTGACTAGCCTAGGGAGGAAAAAATTTACTGAGGGAGCCTGGTCCATACTATCCAGTCAATAATTTGATTAAAATTCCAGGAAACCGTCATTAAGAAAAAGAAGAAGAATATGTTTTGTACAACTTTGTTTATACATTTGAAAACTCAGATAAAATGTGTAATTCCTAGAAAATTAGAATTGTCCAAAATTTACATAAGAAAAAGAAAAGTAGAATGTGATTGTTTTTAAAGTGAACATATTATTTCAACTATTCCTATATAAAACTGATTCTCTTCCTCTTCCAGCAGTCATCAGTTACCAACAACAGCTCAGGAGCTAGGGATGAGACTTTGTGAGCCCCTTCCATATCCATGCAGGGGAAGAGGAGGATGGGGAGATGAGAAGAAGAAAGGAGAGGGAAGAGAGAGGAGAGAGAGGAAAGGAGAGAGAAAACAGGATTGCAGAGGAGAGGGAAGAGAGAGAGAGAAGAGGGGAGGGGAGGAAAGGGAAAGCAGAGGAAAAGAAGAGACAAGCCCCGTGAGCTAAATGGCTTTACTGGCAAGCCTCAACAAACCTCATTTAAGGATGAAATTCTTTATCTGAAACAAAGCCTTCTCGAGAAGAGAGAGAAAGTAACCCCCGGCCTCTTTCATGACATCAAAGCCATTTCCAGAAAGATCTGGTAGAGTTGCTTTTTCCTACTCCTCTCATCAAGTCCAGCTAATCGCAGTGGATGCTAGAAACAACCTAAATCAGAGATGGAGAGTGGGCAGCTGGCCGGGAACGTGAACATGCAAATCACAGAAGGAAGTACTCTGAGGTTTTTGGTTGATATTTGTTGCTTTTACTGCACACATTCCTGGGTATTTGAAGACCAACAAATGGAGACACCAGCAACTCAGAAATGCCAAGTACTCACAAAAGGCCCTCAGCAGCATGGCTTCTGCAGCCAAAAAGGCCAAGAAAGGAGCAGCTAGCCCTACAAGACAGAACACTTCTGGGCCCCAGGCCCTGAATTCTAGCCAAGGGCTATAGGAAAATACTGTCCTCTCTCCCAAGGGCTATAGGAAAATACTGTCCTCTCTCCCAATGCAGCTGAGGAAGAAAGTGAGGACCTTCTACCCTGGTCACACTGTGCCAAGGTTCCTCAACAGGACAGGTGCATACCAAGACATCTTAAACACCTGGAGAGAAACCAGACATTACAAGTGGAAAGAGGAACAAATCAAATGGCAGGTGATTTCTCTCCAGAAACTGCAGAGCCCAGGGGAAAGTGAAAAAACATGTCCTAAATGGGAAAGGAAAAAAGTGATATTCTAAATTCTACCTGAAGCAAAGAAACCCTTCAGAAAAGAAGAGTAAATCCAGTGTCTCCAGCAATCCTGCCCCACATGAATGATTAGATTTTGTTATGAAAGACTGGCTGCATTCTCTGGAGATCAAGTCCAGGAAAGGTGATCTGCTTCCCACCCTGTGATCCAGCATGGTGACCTGGACATCTGGACAGATCCTTAATGAAAAAAAATGAACGCAAAGATGCATGCATTTAAAAGGAAGAAACGGTTGTCCCTGTTTGCAGATGACAGATTCCCACTACAGAGAACATTACAGAAACCCACAATAGAACCTTCTACAACTAGTAAGCTAGAGAAATTTGTAGGATATATGACAAATACACCTAAAATCGGTTTTATGTCCATGCCTATTATTTAAAATACTGTCTTGTAACACAAATCTTAAAAGGTCTTATAATAATAATAGTAATAATAAAAATCCCAGTGCTAGATATTAGGGTGAAAGCTGAAAGACCAGAGAAACAGAACAAGCCAGCCACATTCTTACCTCTATGAAATCCTCAGCCTCAAGAGAGATACTTCCTGTTTACTCATGTCTTGCATACATACCTTTCTGTGCCCAGCCATCTTCCTTCCTTCCTTCCTAGTGCTGGCATTAAAGGCATGTGCCACCATGCCTGGCTCTGTTCCCAGTGTGGCCTTGAACTCAGATCCATGCTAGGATTAAAGGCGTGTGCTAACACTGCCTGGCCTCCGTGTTTAATACAGTGGCTGGCTCTGTCCTCTGATCCCCAGGCAAGCTTTACTGGGGTACACAATAGATCACCACACTGTCTCACATACAGCTACTCAGAAAAGCAAAGCACATGGTTGTAAACCTAACAGCGCACACCAACATTTTGTTTGCCCCAAACTACAAAGTGATGATCAGGGAAACAGAGGACATTTTCAGTAAATGAAAAGTATATTACGTTCATGGATTGAGAGACTTAAATGCAAATCCCCAACAATAAAGATTTGAAGACTTAATACTCTATCTGGCTGAACTCTTTCATATTGTAAAATGTATGTGGAAAGACAAGTGACTTGTAATAGAACACAAAACAAAAAACCCAAAACAACAGTAACAAAAATGGCGTCTCACTATGTAGTCCTGGCTGGTCTAGAACTCAAGAACTCCAATTGCCTCCATTTCCCCTAAAGATGTATACATCACCACACCCAGCCCGCCCCTCCCCACAAAAAACAACTTTTAAAGAGGAAAACAAAATGAGATTCATTCTACCTAATTTTAAGTTTAAGGCATGATGGTGCACTTCTGTAACCTACTGGGGAGGCCAAAACAGTCAAGACAGGCAGATATCTGAGGTTTGTTGGCCAGCCACCTAAATCTAACCAACAAGCCCAAGGTCCCAGTGAGAGACTCTCTCAAAAACAGGGTGGATAGCTCCTGAGGAATGATAGCTGAGCCTGATGTCTAGCTTCCACATGCAGGCAGACATGTATACATGTGCAATGTACATGCACACATACTCATGAAAAATAAAACCACTGTAAAATGTAACAAAATGTTTTTTTTACTATCTTTGAACCATGTAATGTTTCAGCTCATGGGAATGGTGGATGGATCAAGCAATACTGAGAAAAGGTTGATCTGTGCCAGACATTGAGCAAATGCCACAGACAGAGCACCATCCAAAATCTACCCTCCCCCTACCTTCATGGAGTTTGTGGACTTATGCCATTTTTTTTTTTTTTTTTTTTTTTTTTTTTTTTTTTTTTGTCAAACCAAGTGTGATAGTAGAGAAGAGTATGTTGCTTGTCCAACACAAGGGTGATGAGCCATGTCCCTTCCTTCTAGCAGGGAAACAGTAGAGTTTTAGAAAATCTGAGAAGATGAAGAGAATTTTCCAAATCAAACTATAAATTTGTGGGGGGAAAAAGGATGAAGGCTACTTACTTAAGTTAGAACATGTAGAACTTGGTCCTAAATAACCTCACAAGTATCATTTGCTGTTACAAACACTATGGAGCAGGAAGGAAAACGAAACTGGATGGGAAAAGAGTTATGAAGATTCTATAAATTGTATTACACAGGAATATGAGCTAATCGGAAGCAGGGGCTGCCTGGCAAGTGTCAAGTCGCTGCCTGACAATTGAAGGAATCTGCTTGCAGGTCTACCCTGCCATTCACCCCGGGAAGCATCACTGCCACTATAGTCTGTATAAAGGGAACTCCTGAACTTAGGTAGCAAATGGTGAACAGCCCAACACTGAAGACTTGCTCAAATAGATGTGTAAATGTTTCTAAGACACTACAGAAATAGTAAATATCCAAGTTGGCACTGTTCCCTTTCCAGGAAAGCAAAAAGACCTGTAAATGAAAAAGTTCAATGATGCCTCTGTCAGCAGCATCCCAAGGTTGTATTGGTGCTGGGGTTGGAAGGGAGGCACAACAGGTCATATTTGACACTACGTGGACATTCTGTCATTCCAAATTAGAGTCCCACAAAGTTGTCATGCAAATTGGTGTGGCACAGCATTCCAGTTCAAAATCTTTGCATAAATGTGCTCAGGATGCCTTGTCTAAATCCTTCAGAATGTGCCAGTTTATATTCAAATGGCCTGTATGAATTCTCTTTCCTTACAATCCCTATACATATTCATGAGATACACCATCAGCATAGAATGATAGCCAAGCAGAAAGAGAAAAACCCCATTATATCAAGGAGACAATTTCCCTGGTTAATGCAATCAGACCATGCAACTGAATTCCCTGTTAATCTGAATTCATATCAAGTAGCTAATGAGCTTTTGTCACTCTGTGATAAAAATTAGATACTTGCAAAATGAGATTCCAACAGGTCACATAAATTTATTTTTGCAGTAATCATTTAGAGCAGAAGGCGGCTTTTCAAAAAGCCATTCAGTTGGCATTCGATCACGATGAACAAGATAAACCTGATTTCTTAAATCATATTTCATAAACCTGATTTCTAAAATTGTATTTGACAAACCTGATTTCTAAACTCACATTGCATCATGTTTTACTAGGCCTCATGTAAGTAGCAGGCAATGTCTGCTTAGTAATTATTGCTCTTTTTCTTTATTTTTAGATTTACTGGGAAAGCTGTGAACATAACTTGCCAATACACTTACTTACCAAGACTGATCATTTAAAGCCAAATTACCTTGTTGCTTAAGAATGAATGACAAAAGGAAATAGGAGAGAGAGATTAGTGCCCCGTTGTTTTTAGTATTAAGATGGGTGACTGGTGGCATCCGCAGGATTTCTCACACTCACCATGAGGTTCAGCAAGGAAGCCAGGCTGAAGAAACAGATGCCTAAGCCTGAGTTCTGGAAGTTCAGGTTTTGGAGGACTGGAGGAGGCTAAGGAATGGATGTTATTAAAGGTACCTGAATGCATTTTAAGAACTAGCCAATTTTGGACTTTGTTTTCTCAGGGAAGGGAAGCTTCTGGTGTTAAAATCAGGGTTGGGCTGGGGATACAGTGTAGGTGGTAGAGGGCTATCAAGCATGCACAGAGCCTGGGGGTCAATCCCCAGCCATTCATAGTGACACACACTTTTTAATACCAGCACTCAGGAAGTGGGGGCAGAAGAACCTCAGAGGGAGTTCTAGGCCTGCCTGAGCTGTATAAAATTCTGTCTCAAACAAGTATCAGGGTTGTCAGCTCTTCAGTGTGTTCTAACTGGAGCCAATTTAATTCACTGGGGCTACATCTCCCCAGGTATAAAAGCAGAATGCAAAGAACCAAAAATGAAAACGGCATAAGTCCACAAACTCCATGAAGGTAGGGGGAGGGTAGATTTTGGATGGTGCTCTGTCTGTGGCATTTGCTCAATGTCTGGCACAGATCAACCTTTTCTCAGTATTGCTTGATCCATCCACCATTCCCATGAGCTGAAACATTACATGGTTCAAAGATAGTAAGTCATAAAGTAGTACATTTGGCCCATTATTTAAAAAATAATCATCATTCTCAAAATGAAAAAAAAAAAATACATCAAATGAAAAGGTCCTCCATCATTTTTGTTGCCCTCAGGGCTATGCATACCCAGTGAACTTTCAAAAGACCTGGATAATTTCACTTTCTACTTTTCTCCAAGGGCTGTGTTAGTGAAAGGTCCTGAACTAGGGACTCTTAATGTTTGGCTCACAGTACTAGCTGCTCCATAGAGGTGACTTGAAGGTTTTGGGTGTAGGTCAATGATGAACCCTTACTTAGCATGCACAAAGCCCTGGGTTTGATATGCAGCCACAACAGTAAATGGAGTCCAGAAAAGCCAGTGATCCCTGTGGGAAACAGTGCAGAAGGATCTAGACTCTTTTGTTATGTGGACAGGAGTTCCATGCCCACCACAACATCTTAGGTATATTTTATATCAAAATGTATTCTCAAGTAACAAGTCCAGAACTGTCAGAGTTTCTACCATGTGAAAATTGTACAGAAATATGTATTTTTTTAATGGCTTATGGAGGGAAAAGAAACCTCGAAAACCCAGCTTTCAATACTTCACATGTATTCAGAACAAGATATTCTTCTTGGTTTAAACTAGAACTAAGTCCCACTGTTTAAACACGTCCTTCCATTATGTATCCAACTTAGCGAAGTGGTTTTCATACATGGTCCCCAGGCCAGTGGCATCAGCATCACCTGGGAATTTGTTTCAAATGTGAATTCTTGAGTCACATCACACATCTTAATACCTGAGGATGTAAGGGCTTCTGGACAATGAACATAAGAGAAAACTCTGACTTAAACAAGATGGGGAAAAGTTCAGTGCTAGAGAGATGGCTCAGATATTTAGAGCACATGCTGCTCTTGTGAAGGACTTGGGTTTCATTCCCGGTACCAATTTCAAGTGGTTCAAAACTGCCAGTAACCCCAGCTCCAGGGAAGCCAATGTCTCTGGCCTCTGTAGGCACCTGCACTCATGTATATGAACTTACACAAAGACACACACACACACACAACACACACACACACACACACACACACACGGGATAGGAAGGAAGGGAGAAAGAGAAAAATAAAGACAATAAATAATAAATCTTAAAGAAGGCGAAATTCAACCTTCCAAACATCTCCTTCAGCTTATCTGAGACAACTACATCATGTTTTTAGTTAACTGCTCATTCATATATTCAACTAGCAAGCATACAAGCCACTCTGCATATTAATTAAGGCTAACTTCCTTTTTGAAAAAAGATCCTGAAATACTGATCCTGTAAGGAAATGTGTAAATCACTGACTTTCAGCATATTCAAGCCTTCACTTCTCAATTTATTAAATAATATATAACTCAGTAAAATGCAAATGTTTGATAATAGAAATACCATTACCAAATTTAAGATGAACAGTAAAATGTAAACAATAAAAAATAAGACTAAAGCTGTGCAGTACAAAGGCACAACACTGCTTTTCTTAGTTATGTATGACATCCTAAGAAAAACATATTACAAAGTGACGGTAACTTTGTGTTCTAGGTAACAGTTTTTAGATACAGTGTTCTGCAGATCTTAAAACTGTGGTGTTCTCAACCAGACACCCTGAGGAGGGGGAGGTGTGACTTCAAGGCAGGCTTGAGGCTGGTGCTAACGAGCAGGACTGATCTCCACTCCTGCAGCCCTGGGTCATGAGTTGAGGAACCTAGGAGGGAATCTAAGTCTACACAATTATTTTCCATTCTACACTGATCTATGCCATGTGAGAATATTTTGCCCAAACACTAAAACTTATCCAAGCGGAAGAGGTTTGACTTAAAAGTGTATGTATGTATGTGTGTATGTATGTATGTATGTATGTATGTGTGTATATGTATGTATGTATGTATGTGTGTGTATATGTACATATACACACAAATGACCTAACTATACATGTATGTATGTATGTATGTATGTATACAATAAAAATCAAGAAATGGGAGCCAGGCATGACGTATTATACCTAAACTACCAGAACTTGAGAAGCTAAGACAGAAAGACTGGTGTAAGTTCAAAGCCAGGGTGAGGGACAGAATAAGACCCTGCCTCAAAACACACACATACACACACATACAGAGGGAGAGAAGACAGTGAGAGAGAGTGTGTCTAGAGAGTGTGTGTCTAGAAAGTGTCTGTGTATAATATCTCCTAGTCAGGAACACTAAACGGCAAGGTGCTGATGACCTCTCCAGACTCGGTGACGATGGCGTCATAAACCCAGCGCCGGTTGCATCGGCACTCAGGGCCGCACTTGTTGGAGTTGCACTTGGGACAAGGGTAGAAGCAGCCCAGGCAGTTCTTCTCCAGGCAGTCACACAGGTCCATGTCGTTACAGAGTAGCCTGCCGCTTTTGTCGTACTTCCTCATAACTCTGCAAAGAGAAGACAATGACATCAGATAGCACTGCTGTCCTCACTGTGGTGAAGAGACTCCTGCACAGCTCCATCACGTGCACGGCCCTCTGACTCTCAGGGAACAGCATCCTGGAGGGTACCAGAAACAGCACCCACCCCAGTATTGAACGGCAGTGATGACTTGGCACAGCCAGTATGCGCAGCCAGGCTTGTTGCTGAGAGCAACTTCATGGTCTGTGGTGATATACTGTGTTCCCTAATAAAATCTGCCCGAAGAGCAGAAGACAGAACAGCCACTAGATTGAACATAGCAGCCAGGCAGTGGTGGCACACACCTTTAATCCTACACTCGAGCAATCTGTCTATTCTCTGTGATTCAAAGCACCTGACTACACAAGATGGTCAGAAGAAAACAAACCACAGTGGCACCCTTTAATCCCAGTACTGGAAAGTATACAGGCCTTTAATCTTAGGAAGTGATGGCTGGGTGGAGAAAGATATATAAGGTGTGAGGAGACAGGAACTAGAAGCCTTTTCGGATGAGGAAGCTCATTTGGCTAGAGGCCTATCAGCTGAGTCTTTTTCAGGCTGAGGAGTCCTAGAGGTAAAAGGTGGCTTATTCCTTTGTCTCTCTGATCGTTTAGCATTTACCCCAATATCTGGCTCTGGGTTTTTTAATAAGACCATTTAGGAATTTGTGTTACAATTGTCCAGCATTTCAGGAGCATATAATCATCCATCTAAGAACACTGGAATAGCTAACCAAAGCTTCCTGCTACAAAGGTTTTATATTTCCTTTAAAATAACATATTGATGGCATTTTTCTGTGGGGGCCTCTGTAGACACCATGGCCAGTATAGTGCTGATCTGTGTGAGGCAAGAAGAAAGTCTGACTCAGTAATCTGTAGTGTTGGTTCAAACTTCTAGAATCCGACACCAGGAAGTTTATTTTAGGCATATTTAAGGACAGTACAATTTGGAAAAAAGTTTCCTGGTGTAACATAATCCCATGTGCACAATACAGTTTAAGGCATAATTAATTACATTGGAACTCTTTTCAAAGTACATGTCACCTCTTCCATGAAGATGGGTTCTATAGATAGACTACATGTGTTATATTAAGGGCCTAGGGAGGATCTGGTGTGTTCTCTGTCATAGAGATAGTGCAAAGATCACTAAGCTATAAACCACCTCACAGTCCTGTTTGTATGGGTCTGCAGGGGCCAGGTGTGGCCTGGCCATACAGAGAGTGCAGAGGTCTCCAGGCTATTAACCACACCCACTCTCAGCCTTCTGCGTGGAAAACAGGTATACATAGCTTCCATCAAACAGACAACCCTGCATGTTTAACAATCCTGGTTTCCCTAGTGCTTATCTGTGAGCGCAAGGACTTCATGCCCGCTACACTTTTCTACTAATTTTACAATCTTTTTCTCTCTTAAAAGTACTCTAGCAAAAACTACTACATTTATTAATGACTCAAGATGAGGACTATCAGTTACTACACCATAATCATTAAAGGGGGGAAAATGAAGTTATTGGCAAAGGTTCCAGGTGCCTTTTCTTCTGTTTCTTTATGACTACCCTCTCCCAGCCCCTCACTGTGGACAGAAAATGTAAATAACCAAGGTGGCACCAGTCTGCATTGTAAGGCCTCGGGGAAGGCAAAATGCTCAGTGCCAAAGGGCAGCACTTCAGCTCTTAGGTCCCCACACTTTCTCTGTCCACCTCTGCAGCATCCCTGCAGTGAAAGACTTTTATAGGAACTTTACCACCCACTCAAAACCAAACCACTTTCAATATATCCTTCAAAACAGATCTGCTTGAAAGCCTTGGGAGTAGCTTATATATCTTACCACCATAAGCTCCAATGGCTGGCATTTCACTCATGCGGTCACAGTGGGCTGTAGAATAATCCTCCTGTACACTGTGACTATGTACTACTCTCATTGGTTAATAAAAAGCTGACAGGCTGGAAGCCAGGCAAGAAGTATAGATGGGACAGCCAGATACAGAAGACTCTGGTAAGAGGAGAGCAGAGTCAGAGGAGTCGTCAGCCAGACACTGACGGAGCAGGAGATGAACGTGACATGTTAATAAAGGTACCGCCACGTGGTAGAGCATGAATAAGGAATATGGGTTAACTTAAATTGTAAGAGCTGGTTAGTAATAAGCCTGAGATACTGGCCAAGCATTTGTAATTAATGTAAGTCCTGGTGTGTTTATTTGAGAACGACTTCAAGACAGGAAAACTTCGCCTACAGCAGTGGGTACCTCTGCATCCTTTGTTCCCAAGCCTAACACCTCCTCTCCTCCTGTTCAGTTGAAGTAATGCAGTTTCTTCCTTTCCCCCTTTCCTAGAAAAGCAAGAAAGGGTGAGGAACTGCCTCGTGATCACACATTAGTTGGAATGCCTTCTAATTAAGATATTTCAAAAATATATTTGAATTTATCAACATTTTGTTTATGGTTTGCTTAATATGTATACATGATTTTTTAAATTATTCATATATGGGGCTGGAGAGATAGCTCAGTGGTTAATTAAGAGCATATACTGTTCTTCCACGGGACTGGAGTTCAATTCCCAGCATGCACCTAGGGTGGTTCATTTCTACCTGAAACTATATAGTGCCGGGGGAATCTGATACCTCTGGGCTCTGTGGTCACCTTCACTCACACACTTAATTAAAAATAATACATATAAATCATTTGTGTGTGAGAGAGAAATTATAAAATTATTTTGTTGTAATGTCACTTTTCCTTAATGAGAACTCACTGAAATTTTATCTTAAAAGCAATTTTATAAGATCAGCATAAATCATACCGTATTTTATACATAAAAATGAGAGGAAACTGTAATCAGGATATATTATATGAGAAGAGAATCTATTTTCAATAAGAGGGAAAAAATGAAAAAATAATATCATCTTCCTACACATCAAATTTTCAAATGTGTATGCCCAGTTTTCACTCCTTCTGTTTCATATAAATCATTTAAAATTTATGTGTATGTGTGAATGCCATCTGTGTAGAGATCCTCTCCCTGCAAAACCAGAAAATGGGGTCAGATTCCCGAGAGCTGGATTTGCAGGCAGCTGGAGCTGCCCAAGGTGGGTGCTAAGTACCAGCTCATGTGCTCTGGAAGAACAGGAAGTGTTCCTCACTGCTGAGCCATCCCTCCAGTTCCCTACAGGGGAACATATTGTTTCCCCTTGTCATGCTGGAGTTGGAAGCTAGGGCCTTGCGTATGCTGGGCAAGTGTTCCATCACTGAGTTACAACCTCAGGTACTGTATATTCCAATGTATTAACAGTCCTTGTACTTAATGATAGTATGGTAACCACTTCATATTTTGAATCTATCCCTATGGTTACATTATTTTTCCTTTTAATGATACTTCATTGTTATATTTAGTCAACTTTTCTACTAAAGGTATTATTTTAGTACAAGGCCCTTAAGAAAAAAATAAAAAGACTTAGATTACCGCCCACCCCCAAACCCAAACACATATACATAGTTTCCCAAAGTAACAAGCTGACTTTGAACTTGGAATCTTTCTGCCTCTGCATTCAAGTGCTGGCATTCTAGGCACAAGCTCTCTTGCTCTCAACAATGTTGCCTATTTCTTAAAGATGCTAACATCCAGACATATGGGGTCTTAAGTGTACTACAGAAGAAATTTTTGAAATCGTAACAAGATGTAACTTTCAATGACTTTGCTTTAAAATCAAGGAGAACACATGCGATTTTTAACCCCATAAATCAAATAGGTCATGACCTTACTTGTGCTTCCCAGAAAAATACTCGTTCATTTTCGACATCCGTGCCTTTTTTTTCTGCTGCCTCGTCTCAGGGTTAAAATCGGCCACCTGTGGCCCAGGGTTTTGAAAGGCCAAGCATTTCAACTGCCGTTCTATCTGTTGCTGTGAAATGAACACAGTGTTTAAGTAGTTTCATTCATTTTTCATTCTTTCAAAATGGACTGCCAGTAGCTCTTATCAAAAGGCGTGGAAATGTGTTTGATTCATAAGGAAAAACCAACAGTTTAATCTGATTAAAGTTTCTAGAGGCGATGCATTCTCAAATTAGGCCATTCTTTCTAAATACAGGGTGTAAAGTACAGGTGATGAAAATGTGGAAAGAATCAAGAGAGAACAGTAGACTTGTTTATACCTGCAAAACACCTGCCAGCCTTTCAAACCTGACGGGGACAAACATCAGAACTGGCTTTTTCCTGGGCATAAGGACACAGCAGTCGTGATCCTTCCTCAGCCATCACAGAAGAAGCTCATATACAATGTCAGAGCCATGAGACGTCGAGGCACACACCCTCCTCCTCGGCCAACTCCAGCCTCTGGAATGGGTCTCAAAACCATTGCCTGTCCTGGGCTGCACACACCCTCAGGCTTCAACACAGACAGTGCCACGGAGGATTTCACTCTCAATCAAAGCCAGATCTGAGCAAGGAAAATCCTGCGAGGACTACTTTCTGGATGTTAGGGAAAATTTCCAAAAGTCTTTGTTGGGGAAACTTTTGTATTCAGAAATAAAACGGGGCCTGATTGTGAAGGCAAGAAACAAGACCCTTCAACCAAGACATGACGATGTGAGACTTGAAAGATGGCTCAGTGGTTAAGAGCGCTTGCTGTTCTTGCAGACGACGGAGTTCGACTCCCAGCACCTACATGGCGGCTCACAGTCATCTCTAACTCCAGTTCCAAGGGTCCCAAGAGCCTCCTTTGGCCTTTGCAGGCACCAGGCACATGCACACACACACACACACACACACACACACACACACACGCACGCACGCACGCACGCACGCACGCACGCACGCACGCAGTCAAACACTCACATATTCACAACACTCACATGTTCACAAAAATAAAGAGGTGACTCTTTGTTATTGCTGTCATTGCTTGTGTCTTTGAGACCGGTCCCACTCGACAGTAGGCCAGCCTAGAACTCACTATGGAACCCGGGCTGGCCTTGAACTTGTGGCAATCCTCCTGCTTCAGGCTCTCAAGGGCTGAGGTTACAAGTGTGTGTGTACTCTAGCCAGTGTGAGGACATGTTCTAAGCATGTAACAGACGTCATAGAAAGAGAAACATTCTTCTGAAGAAGTTCAGAAGAAAATAACCTGGGTAACTTGAAAGCACACAGGCCAGAGTCCACTGGAAATGCAATTCCTAAAAAACCAACAGGTCACTTTCAACGTAACAGATAGGCCTTTTGCAGCTTAGCTAGCTTAATAGTAGTCTAGGTCGTCTACCTCGGATATTAGAAACATTTCCTTAGAGTTTTGTCTTGATGGGGGTACACTGGTTTGCTTTACAGACGTGCTCTATGAAACAGCTCTACCCGTGGGTATAGCTATGAAAGCCGTAAACCCAGCACTCTCTAGTCCTGCTCTCAGTTTCATAGCAAGAAGCCAGGAACAAACAGCAGATGAGCCGGCTGCTGTTCAAGTCTTGGCTCTGCCCATTGTCATCTGTGTAAACTGAACAAGTTCTTGCCTCTCTAAGCCTTAGCGGCTCGTTTTTTTGTAAAATAAGGCTATTACTATCTTGTGGTAAGACTTGGGTGAGGTGATATACATAAAGCATTTAGAGCCATGACAGGGTTAAGAACAAAATGCAAATGTATTAACTAAATAAAAGACCTGACTTATAGTGGTATTTGCTCTGCCCATGACCTTGGGTTATAGGGCCCGAAGGAGGCGGTGCTTCTTGCTGTCCTACATGACCTCTTAAAAGGAAAGGGAAGGGTCACGAGGCCCTTATCCCTGGTTCCTGCTTCCTGGCATGAGCTGACTGCCAGGTGGATTCGCTCCTGGTCAGAACAGAAGACAACATCAACTGTTTACTTGGTTCTGTATTCGTGAGTGTATTTCCTCAATTTATACCCTAATAAATTCCATAATACCCCTTAAACAGACTCCCATGGATTTCTCGCTGTACTAACTAGATTCTTTTCAAATATTCCATTGTGAGGACCAGATTTCGTTACATGGATCACTAGGCTAAAGTAAGGAACACAAAGCAAAGAGGAAATTTGCCAGACAATGCCAAGCGCTGAAGAGCCAAGTTTTCTCACGAGGTGCTGACGTCTGCCCTGCCGTCACGTCCACAGCCATCTCAGACGCCCCATGCTAGAGGCTCAACCAATAACCCGGGATCATGAAACCTGCGTGCTGTACCAGTTGCTTTTGTCCAATCTGACTGCTTTTCTCTGGAAACATTGGATTTGTGGATTCCTCTTGAGTGGAGCTGTTCTTATCGATCGGTTCGCTCATTTTGGCCACTAAAAAGGCAATGGGAAAGAAATGAAACATCAGTATCTGACACGTCCGTGTTTCATCTTAGGATTTTCTTTTGATCTCCTTGCAAGCCGTCTTTACATTCAAAGCCAGACTACATGAGAAAGCCCTGCTCCTCCCCCCTCCCCCCAGTCCGTCTTAACCGCCTGCATCTTACTCCCCACAAACATTCTAATGATGTCTTTCCAGGTGCCCCGATGAGAAATAGCTCATACTTTTTACCACCCTCAGTATCGTGGACGGCTCTGGAGCAGGCAACACTGAAGACCAACCCTCTTGTTTAGGAAGAATAAATTATTCATTCTTTTCCCTTCATGCTTATTTCTCGTGGGGTTGGGGAGTGGGAAGTAAGATGTGCAAAGGCCATACGTCCCTAGTAACTGTAAAGCTTATATCCATTCTCGTGGCTTCTGCTAGATCCAATTGGCTCAAGGGCACGTCTGTAGGGATTATCTTGATTTTGTTAATTTGAGGCGAGAAGCCATCAATTATGGGTGGCACTACTCCCTAGGCAATGGATCCTGAGCCGTGAAAGAGGAAAGAAAGCAATATGAGGGCAAGCATGCATACAGTCACTGCTGTCTCGTCCTTGACTATGTATATAATGTGACCCCTAAGCTCCTGCCACTGTGCCCTCCCTACACTGATGAACAGACTCTACGTACCCTGGACCCATAAGCTAAAGTAAAGCTTTTCTCCCTTAAATTACTTTTGTCAGATTATTTTATCACACAACAGAAAAATACTGACCACACCCCCACTCCAGCTTTCTGATGTATTTCTAATACAACTTCAGCTAAATGCTAGTCACTGATTTTTTTTTTTTATATAACAATCGGTTTCTAAAATGGCTGTGATTTAATTAAAACCACTTCAGCAATGCATCAGGATGTCATTATGTGTGTATCATCTCTTTGCACATATGTGGGAGACTGATCACAAACAATGCTGATCATATGTTCACGGTGCAGGGCTGGTCTGTGGCATTCCAAAAGAAAAGGCTATACTACAGAAGAGACTCTCACAATCTCGGCTGCTTTCCTCATCTCTCAACAGTCACCAGGCTGATCACAGGTTATTTCTTCCAAAGGAACCCCAAGTTAACTCTGTTCGGTTGGTTTGGGTCACTTGGTATTAGCTCTTTGTTGGCTACAGAAGACCTATCAGTGGGTTTTAGTTAAGGAAATGCTGAGTTTTTTTTCCAATATATATTCTTCCTTTGCATTCTTTATTGGATAATCCATCTTAAACACAACAGGGACTACAATGTGACCAGTGGTAGTAGACATGGTGGCAATACATTACCCTTCACCAAGATGGCAGCTTGATTAACTTTTAGACAGGTTTCTTTCTGGAATTTCCTTCCATGGAACACTTACTTAAAAAATGAAAACCTGCAATTAGAAACATGTCTCTTGCCCTTCAGCATCAGTCATTTCAGAACAGAACTGTCCTTCTCAAAGACCTGGAAACCATTCATATGAAATGTAATCATCAGGAAGTAGCATCTTCTCTCCCATTCTACATGAGCAAACAGGAGTCCAGCTTTGAACAAAGATAACTATCAAATGCAAGTGGCCCTGTCACTGAGAAAAACATCTGCAAACTCAGAACTCACTCATGGTCCTTAGCACATCCTACTTTCCAGCATTCCTGTGTACCCCAAGTTTCCCAGTACTTTTCTAGTAGTATATCCCACTCACTAAGAACCCTTTCACCTTCTGCTTCAAGGGAGTTGAGTTCAAACTGAATTTTGGTGTTTTTTTTTTTCAGTAGACTTGAATAGTCTTCCTTGTATGTTTAAAAATGGCCTCCATGTTTGTCAACAAATGAATGGGTAATGTGGTATATATATATGACGGAGTATTATATACCCACAAAGAAGAATAAAAATGTGTCATTTACAGGGGGAAATGGGTGAAATTACAGAACATAGAAAGACAAATATCAATAGGTAAGTAAAGAGAAGGAAGAAAAGCAGGAAGAATAGAAGATATGATATGAAAGTAGATGAGAGAAGGATAAGGGAAGGGAGTCAGAGGAGAGAGAGTAGAGAAGAAAAAGGAAAAGGTAAGAGGGTTAATAGACTGATCCATTATATATCTATCTACAGAAATCCAACAGTGAAGCCTATTCACTTTACTATTAAAATAAGATTATTTTTAATGAGGAGGAACTTAAGAGCAGAGGATTGCACTTAGTGCAATTTATTTCTTTGACACTCACATGCAAATTCAGATTTGTTCAAACAGAATGGCAGATTATTTTCCAATGTGTGTGAAGACAAAAATCATGTGAAACTATTTTAAAATCATAGAGTCCCTGCTGAGTCCAAGATCACTCAGAGTTATAGAAAGAGTCTTCCTAACTGTGTAATTATAAACTCTCTATTACAATTCCATTATAGGACATAATGGAAAATACCAGAAGAAAATGAGGTATGTTTCCCTACCCAATCTGGTCATCTCACCTTAGAACTGTTACCCATACTCTCTTTTCACTCCTGTCCATAGGACACACTCTAAGTATGTTTATGTCCCTAAATAGGAAATTTTGATCTTATTTTTGCTAAAAGATCTTAGTGATTCCTCTCTGCCTCCATCCCGTGTCCCTGGCATATCAGTGAAGGTCCCTCACAGCTGTCTCTAAAAGACGCCTAGACTCGCATCCAGCACCTGAGCCAACACTCACCTTCACTGCCTCGGCCGACTGCTCTCCTATCTCTCACTTAACGAAAACCTTTCACTTTGAGCCCTGGGTCCTCTCTAATCCAACATGCTATCCTGATTCACTAGGATCCCTTTCTCTCTGGGCCTCCATTTGTGGTTGGTTGTTTTCATTCTTTGCTCTTACTCTTTGGGGAGGGGGGCACCACCCAGCTCCCAAATCATATATGGAGTCTTATTCTTACTTATAAATGCCTGGCCTTAGCTTGGCTAATTTCTAGCCAGCTTTTCTTAACTTATCCCATCTACCTTTTGCCTCTGGGCTTTTACACCTTTCTATATTCCTGTATATCTTTTCTTTCCTTCTTATTCCATGTCTGGCTGTGTGACTGGGTGGCCTGCCCCTTCTTTTCTTGCTCCTTGATCCTTTTTTCCCAGATTTCTCCTCCTATTTATTCTCTCTGTCTGCCAGCCCTGCCTGTCCTGCCTCTCCTGCCTAGCTATTGGCCGTTCAGCTCTTTATAGACCAATCAGGTGTTTTACACAGGCAAAGTAACAAAGCTTCAAAAGTTAAGCAAATGCAACATAAAAGATTGCAACACATCTTGCATGATTAAACAAATGTTCCACAGCATAAACAAATGTAGCACATCTTAAACTAATATTCCATAACATTGATTAGGAGCTACTTTAAAAGGATGTCCAAAAGAAACCCCAAACCCTCTATTTTCTTTACATAATAAATATTCTTCCTCAAAGGAAAGTTTTTTAAAAGATGTTTCCATAGGCAAGAGCTTTTCCTGAAACACTATGGAATTTAAAGTACACAGAGCTAATTGATTTCTTATGAAACTCCTTCACTCAAAGCACTTTTGCTGAAGTCACTCATGAAATTTGGGTTCCCATGAATACTCTAGGAGGCAAAGTTGCTCTTTTGAGGTCTTATTTTCATTTTGTTGCTGTGATAAAATACTCTGACAAAAGCAACTTAAGGGAGAAGGGGTTTATTTTTAGCACACAGGTCCAGGTTAGATACTGTCTATTAATGCTGGGAAATCAGTTACAGGAGCTTGAGACACTGTATCGATAATAAAAGACAATGAAACAGGAATGAAGTATGCAAGTTCGCCCTCATCTTTCTCTGCCCTTTTATAGTTCAGAATCCCTTCCCTAGGGAATGGTGTCACCCATAATGGGCAGCCCTCTCACTTCAACTAACACAATCAAGATAATCCTCCACAAAGCATGCTCACAGGCCAACTTGATCTAAACAGCTTCTCATTGAGATTTTCTCCCTGGGTGATTCTAGAGTGTGTCAAGTTAAACTGATTAAATTAAAACTAATTATTACATGTGCCAGATAAATAAAAATGGAATTATAATACAATTCCACCAGGCACTAAATTGTAATTGGCTATTATTATCAGCCCAAAACATTTGTCCCAGGAAAGTACTAAAATAGTTAGAACTAACTCTTTTTCCCTTGGATGATGTTCCTAAGTAGAAGTTTCTAACCAGACGGTACAGGAGGTCTTTGAATATAAATAAGTAAATTGTACATAATTATGTAACTTCTAACTGAAGTTCTGTCTGCCAATGCAATTTCTGACATACACACATATTAGGAACCTCTTCGAAGAACCCACTGTCACCATCCCCACCACCATGGTGATGGAAATGAAGGCTCATAGCTCAGGACTGTCCCAGCTAGGGAAGAAGCACATTCCTGAGCATGGGGCAGGACACATAGAAAACCCTGAGTTACTATATTTGACTAAAAGAACATAAAATCAGTATGCCCCACATTGTATTTTGTTCTAGCTATTTCAGATGAGTTATGCAAGATCTCAAACACAGGCCAAATCCAAGCAAAGAGGCTTCTAGACTCCCAATATAGATTACTGGAGCAGAGCCAGCCCAAGATTGGTCAGTATAGGAAAGAGAACAGGCTGGTCACAGTGGAAATCACCTAATTCCTAAGCTCATTGGGCAGGTCAGCAGAGAGATTACTGCAGAGAATACTATCTTCCTGCAGGTAATAGTTCCCTGCTTTACATGCTGATCCTTACTCCTTTATTCAACTTAAACAGGAAGCCTGAGTTGCTCTAGATGCATGCTTGCCTGAACACTCATTTTCCTTTGAAGTCAGTTCAGTTTTGTTTGTTTTTGTTTTCAAGACAGGGTCTCACTATATAGCTCTGCCTTACCTAGGATGGCCTTGAACTCACAGAGATATATCTGCCTGCCTCTGCCTCCCAAGTGCTGGGATTAAAGACCTGTACCACCACTGCCCTGAAGTCTCCCTTTTCTTATTAGACTATGTAGCCTCTCAGATTTGGCATTCCTTCATTTAACTGTACTTGCTAAAGTAATTATCTCCAAATAAAGTCACAGTGGAATTTGGTCTTCAACTCATTTATTTATAATTCAGTCCATTACAATTGAATTTACTCATTTAAATTAACTTTTTTTTTTAAAGCTACATTAGACTGCTACTGTATAGCTGTATTTTTCTCTAGCACTGAACTAGATCATCCCTTCTTAGGTGGAGCGTCAGATGAAGCAGTGGCTTATTCCTGGTTCATGGTGGCTAAATTATCCATGGTGGATAAGCAGCGTTTGCTTTTAAACCCAAAGTTGAACACACTGCGGAAGCTTCGGGGCCTCTCTTACCAGGGAGAGGGGTTAACCCAAGTCTCTGTCATGTTCCCTCTGAGGCACAGGCCACCAAGAAAGCTGCAGACAAAATAACCCACACTTTAATCACACTTATCTTTAGGGTTCCTTGGCGTATTACTTTTGTTGTGCCTGGAATGAAACACCCTGAGAAGGTTTAACAATAAAGGAGGAAGGGTTTATTTTTGCTTACAGTTCAGAGGGATACGGCCCGCTATGGCAGGAAGTAAGTCCGTAGGAATGGGAGACAGCTGCTCACGTGTATCTACGATCAGGAAGCACAGAAAATAAACAGGAAGTGGGGTTAGGCTATAAAACCTTAAGACCCGCCCCCACTGACTCACTTCCTCCCGTGAGGCCCCATCAACTAAAGATTCCGCAACCCTTCCAACAACCCCATCAGTTGGGGTCTACACGCTCAAACACGTGAGCCTCGCGGCGGGGAGAGGTTAACGTCAAACCACCTGGAGTTAATTTTAGGAAAGCTGATTGTGTCTTGTATAGGAACGAAGGAGTATTGTTCAGCTCTATCTCAAAGGCATCTATCTGCAAGTCACCAAAGCAGGAAAAATGTTTGGCTTAAACGTTAGCCCCAGAATTGGCCTCTGTTTTCAAAACTCAGTATCAGATAAAGCCATGTACTCAGAGATACTATCTGTAAGAGTTCCCTGCAAGCTCTTTAGAGGTAAGAACTGTGCACACATGCATACAAAAAAAGGGGAACTATTTTTCATCTCATTCTGCCATGAGCCTCGGTTTCTGTCCTTGCTAAAAATACTACGCCACTGCGGTAATTGACGGGTGTCTGATTCCACGAAGGGCATTTTTGGAAGAGGCGGTGCCGTGGTCAATTAACTGACTCCCTTGCCGATGCCTCCCAACTGAGTGAGCCCTTTTCAAAGCCACAAAACTGCTTATTAATCCCTTTTTTTAAAAAAACAGCAAAAAAGCATCTATTGTCATGTGTTCATAAGAATTAAAAGTATTGAGCTGCGTTTGGCGTCTTATCTCCATAATCCCAGGATTTAAGAGGCTAAAGTAGGAAGCCTGTCTTGAGTTTAAAGCCAGCCTGAGCTACGCAGTACAGTTAGTTCCTGGCAGGCCTGGGTTACAGTGTGAAACGCTCTCAAAAGAAAAAGAAAAGAAAACAAACAAAGCTAAAAGTAACCTTTTGAGCCTGTGGTTAAACAAACAATTCTAGTTCTTTAGAAACAGCTGTACCTACAGATAACTAGAGATACTTTTGGAGCTATTGTCTATACCAAACACACATACACAGAGGGTGGGGGGAAGGGAGGGGGGAAAGAAGAGAGAGAGGCAGGGGAGTTCTTTGGCTCTATATAAAAACACACCTAGTTATTTAAAATTACTTGAAAGTGTATTTAGCAGAGATTCTGTCAATCAAAGAGTAGAATGTTTCCACATACTTAGTGTGTTTGCAATCGTGCATCTGTTCAAAACCACCACCCCCCCACGTCACCACCAAAATGTTGGTCCAGATAAGTGAGCGACAGGTCACCGGCTGCAAGGACCCTATTCACGAAGTGGACCTCTTGGATTCTGCACCCAGTGCAAAATTCAATGCAGTGTTAAGGATTATGAAAGAGATGCGTTTGCCATGCCCCACCGATAGGAGAGGAAGACTCTGAGGAAACCAGAGGACAGGACCGTTTTCAGCATCATCCCCATTTAATAACCCACAGAAGCACTCATCTCAGTGCTCAGGCCTGGAGGGTCTTCCTCCCAGGTGCCAACAGCCCTGTAATATTTATTAGTTTTCACTTCGTTTGGTCCCCCACTGCAGTAAAGGAAGTCAGATTGTCTTCCACTCTCAACACATGAACTGGGCAGTGTGAACTCAGAGTGAGCACTCTGTGCCCGGCGTGTGCCCGCTCTCTCTGCCTGATTTAATCTGCATTGTTAGCGAAGCCCTGTTCAAAAGACCTGCCAGGTTTATTGCTCCCTGCCTCTTAACGGCGGTTGCCTAACCAAGCGAAAGTAGTAGTTGGTAAACGGAAGCACACATACCTTTCAGGAGGCTAAAAAGAAGGGAGGAACACAGGAAAGAAAGAGAAACTGTTTTGTCTTGCTTCCTTTGTTTTGCTAGGAAACCTTAGAACTCTCAGGGGAAAGATCATGAAGTCTCCCAAGTGTCTCTACAATTTAATGCTTGTGTAATCGTGGCTGGGGGCGGAGGGAAGGTGGAACACGGAGACAGAGATGTGTTACCTCTCACACTGCGAGTCCGTTCTAAAGCCCTCTGAGGTCAGAAAGTCATAACACATCTCTCCCATCTTCCATTCAAAGTCAGCAACTTCTCAGAAACCAAGTCTTGGCTCTCTAGCCCCCATCTTGCACCTCAGCTTCAAGGGTTTCACATTCACATCTAGTTCCTTTTTGTCTGTTTTATACTCTAGTATAAATACCTTAGTATGGACATATTTCTAATGAAAAATCATGAAAGAAAAAACAAGTGTCTCTAGAGAAAACGAACCCATGTTTATAACTGTGTCTAAGAAATGTGTTAATCCGTAAATTACCACCCCCTAAAGATCATCTTCTGTCACCAGGCCTCCAGTATTGTATTGTGAGTCATTAAAATCACTTCCCTGGCAGCTTAAACCTAGCCCTGTTCATTTATGAATTATAGGGTAAAAATCACTATCTCATTCCTAATTACTTTTACTGCAAGGAAAGAAAGAAATTATTGGCTAAATGAGCTTGCAGTCATCCGACAACGGAGCAGAACCTTCAGCTGGTCCCAGAATGAGCTCTAGTTGACTTCTGCTTAATATTAAGACAGTGCTGTACTCCCAAGGAATGTGTGCAAAATCAAATGTGTGTTCTACTTGGCAAGTTATGGATTGATGAACCTCAGAGCAGGTGAAAGCCTTGCCAGATTGTTCCAAAATCAGTTACACTCTACAACAAAACAAATTTTGGCCAAGTGTGGCTTTCTTCTTTCTTCTTTTTTTTCAATTAAGAATTTTTTTTAATTCATTTTACATGCCAACCACAGATCCCCCTCTCACCCCTCCTCCCACTCCCTTCAAAGCCTCCCCCACAGTCCACCCATCCTCTCCTCCGAAAGGTAAGGTCTCCCATGGGAAGTCAGCAAAGACTGGTACATTCAGTTGAGGCAGGTCCAAGCCCTTCACCCTGCTGTGCAAGGTGTCCCTCCATAGGCAGTGGGCTCTAAAAAGCCTGCTCATGCACCAGGACTAGATCCTGATCCCACTGCCAGGGGGCCCTCAAACAGACCAAGCTACACAACTGTCTCCCATATGCAGAGGACATAGTCCAGTCCCATGGAGGCTCCCACAGCTGTTGCTCTAAAGTTCATAAGTTCCCACTAGCTTGGTTCAGTTGTCTCTGTAGATTTCCCCATCATGATCTTGATGCCCCTTGCTCATAGAATCCCTCTTCCCTCTTTTCAACTGGACTCCTGGAGCTCAGCCTGGTGCTTGGCTGTGGATCTCTGCGTCTGCTTCCATCAGTTACTGGATGAAGGCTCTATGATGACAGTTAGGGTATTCACCAATCTGATTACTGGAGTAGGCCAGTTCAGGCACCCTCTCCACTATTGCTAGTAGTCTAAGGTAGGGTCATCCTTGTGGATTCCTTGGAACTTTCCTAGTACCAGGTTTCTCCTATCCCCATGAAGTCCTCCTCTATCATGGTATCTCTTTCATTGTTCTCTCACTCTGTCTCTGTTCCAGCTCAACCATCTCATTCCCTTATGTTCTCACCCCCCACCTCCTACCCTCCATTAGCCCCCCATCCTCAGTTTACTCGTGGAAATCTCATCTTTTTTTGCTTCCCAGGGTGATCCATAACAGGATCTTCCTTGTTACTGCTCCTCTGGAGCTGTGGGTTGTAGTCTGGTTACCCTTTGCTTTACATCTAGTTTATCCACTTATGAGTGAGTACATACCATGCTTGTCCTTCTCAGTCTAGGTTGTCTCATTCAAGATGGTGTTTTCTAGTTCCATCCATTTGCCTGCAAATTTCATGATATCATTGTTTTTTTTACTGCTGAGTGGTATTCCATTGTGTATATATAACATATATTTTTTTAAATCCATTCTTCAGTTGAGAGGCATCTAGGTTGTTTCTAGGTTCTTGCTATTATGAATAATGCTGCTATGAACATAGTTGAGCATATGTCCCTGTGCTATGATTGATCATTCCTTGGGTATATGCCCAAGAGTGGTATCATTGGGTCTGGAGGTAGATTGATTCCCTATTTTCTGAGGAACCGCCATACTGATTTCCAAAGTGGCTGAATAAGTTTGCACTCCCACCAACAGTGTAGGAATGTTCCCCTTGCTCCACATTTTCTCCAACAAAAACTGTCTTCACTGTTTTTGATCTTGTTGGCTTTCTTCTTATGCAGTCAGCAGAAGGTACACTTTGCTGCTCTTACCATACAAGATGCAACAAAAACACCAAGGAAAATCAAACGTGATTGGCCAAGTTCAAAAGCAGTAAGTACTTCAAACTGGGCAGAGGGAAATCTACTAAAGGGAAAGAATGGTAGCCAACCAAGAAAATTGCTAAACACAGAGTTTTATTAAAAGGTTAAGGTCCCCAAACTAGTGATGCACCACAGAATAGAAAGAGGTAAAAGACAAGCCATGATTCCTTTGCTCTCGGAGCTGCCAGGTCTGCTTCCAGGAGTTATGGTATCGAATGAGCACAGGACACCCATCACATATGTCTGAAGCATGGTTGGGTCAGAAGCAAGAGTAAAGGGACCGTAACTGCCCACAGGAGAAGAGAAACAAACAAACAAACAAACAAAAGCTCCCCAAAGCACATCTGAAAGCTCTTCTAAATCTAACAGGCTAACTCCAGCGATTGATGAAGTAGAAAAGGCATTGACTACTGGGTGAGGGGCTTGCTCCAAGCAAGAACTAAATGTAAGGAGAAGTCTATGTGTTGCAGAGGGCTCAACATGGGCTGAACCTCAAAGTGAACTGGGGTAGCCCTTGTGTAATGATGTAGACTCCAGGATGTGTCCTTCCCAATGATGGGAAGAGGGAGGCCAGCCACCAGGCAGACGGAATAAGACAACCAAGAGGGAACAAGCAGAAGTGTGTAAGTCCAGGAACTCCAGCAGATCCCTCCTGGGAAATCCTCACACGGTTTTCATAGTTTCCAACCTGAACAGACTACTATAAGTGAATATGACAGGCAAGCTAACAGCTTTTTAAAATGAAAATTTTTACTGTACTACTATTTTATTTACTATTACAGCAAATAATCTACTGGAAATGTAATTATTATGCTAGAGTTACCAATATCATGGCACCCTTATTATTACATGAAATATTTCCCATTTCTAGAACACAGTTGTATTTGCTATAACCTCAATTTGTTCCTTTTATTCTCTCTTTAACAAATACCTTCTGTTGGTTGTTCAGTGAGAACTACAGCTACCTGGTACATTTTTTAAAAGCCTTGTTTTCATATCTATATCTATGTGTGTGTGTGTGTGTGTTGTGTGTGTGTGTGTGTATGTGTGTGTATATATATATTAATTTGTGTATGATTGTTTTGCCCGCATGGATATCTATGCACTATGCGAATGTCTGGTGCCTGCAGAAGCCAGAAGAGGGCATCTGGTTCCCTGGAACCAGAGTTATGGATGGTTGTGAACCATTATGTGTGTGCTGAGGATTGAACTCAGGTCCTCTGCAAGAGTAACAAATGCTCTTAACTGCTGAGCCATCTCTCCAGCCCCATAACAAAAGCTTTAAAGCAGACATCTTTTTTGAACCAGCAATTCCTCCTTAGCAAATTTATTGCAAAGATGAAGATCTTTGCAAAACTTTAACTACAACATGAAGTTCTGTGTTGATGGATAAATTGTAGAATTACTAAATCAAGAAAGTAAAAGACAATGACTTTGTCAAGAAAATATGTGACATTATAAACAGCTGTGGTGGTCGTTGGAATAAGAATGGCCCCATAGGCTCAAATGTCTGAATAATTAGTCATCAGCAAGTGCCACTACTTGGGAGGGATAGGAGGGGTGGCCTTGTTGGATGAAGTGTGTCACTGAGGGTGGGCTTTTGCTGTGGATATCACTCTATATAAATAAAACACTGATGGCCAGTGACCAGACAGGAAGTATAGGCAGGACAAGGAGAGAGGAGAATTGAGGAAACGGGAAGAAGGAGGGAGAGACACTGCAGCCACCGCAAGGATAAGCAGCATGTAAAGACGCCGGTAAGCCACAAGTGACGTGGCAAGGTATAGATTTATAAAAATGGGTTAATTTAAGATATAAGAACAGTTAGCAAGAAGCCTGCCACGGCCATACAGTTTATAAGTAATATTAACGTCTGAGTGATTATTTTATACATGGATTGTGGGACTGCAGGGCTTGGTGGAACCTGGAGAGAAGCCTCCAGCAACAGGCTTTGGGTTTTTTTTTTAAATGTCCAAGCAAGGCCCAGAGTCACTCTCTCTTCTTGCTGCCTGCTTATCCAGATGTAGAGCTCCCAACTGCTTTCCCAGCACCCTGTCTGCCTGCATGCCACATGCTCCCCATGAGGTTGACAATGGACTAAACCTCTAAACTGTAAACAAACCCCATTTCAATGCTTTCTTTTATAAGAGTTGTCATGGTCATGGTGTCTCTTCACAGCAACAGAACTCGACTAAGACAATAACTAATACCTATATGCTTATAGGTAAAAGTGCTACACTTTGGTTTTTTTTTTTTTGTTTTGTTTTTTTTTTGTTTTTTTTTTTTTTGGTTTTTCGAGACAGGGTTTCTCTGCGTAGTTTTGCGCCTTTCCTGGAGCTCACTTGGTAGCCCAGGCTGGCCTCGAACTCACAGAGATCCACCTGGCTCTGCCTCCCGAGTGCTGGGATTAAAGGCGTGTGCCACCACCGCCCGGCAAGTGCTACACTTTGTTGATAAGAAAGACGATATAGGGATGTAGAGGGTTGTAAATCTTTTCTTTGTGTCCCAGTTTGGTAACTTTTTTTTTTTCTAGGAATTTAATCACACCTTCCAGTTTTCTAACTTATTGTCACTTATTTGTCCCTAATATCATTGTGCTGTCATTTACGTCCTCAGTGTCTTGCTCTTTTCCACCCATCCTACCATTTACCTTCTCTCAGACATTTCCCATTCTAAAAAGAAAGAACTTTTTGGCCTTCGCCTTTTTTATATTTCTACGTTCCACATCTTCTATAAACATTCAGAACATTTTTATATTCTGCTCTATTTTTGATGCTCTGCTCTCTTAAGATATATGCTTAGTTCCTTGGTTCTTGTCCTCTTCTCCTTAGTAAGAAATTACAAAAATAATCATTGCTAGGCCTTGCCTCTGCCAGCCCTACTCCTCCCTTTCACCATATCTCCCTTGTATGCACAGAATAAATAAATATGTCCAACAGATGGTGCAAAAACTGTAATCCAGAAAAGAGGTTTTTTTCAGTGGTAGAAGTAGAATTGAGACCTTTGTGCACTGAAACTAAAATATCTTCAAAGTAAAACAGAACCCTCACTATTTCAAGAATTCCGCATGTTTCTGTGTGACCAGGCCTCAATCAAAGTGTCCACTGTTATGAACTTACCATCTCTGACAGGTAAGATGTATTTCCCTATTGTTCTACAGCCAAAGAGGAGCCCTTCCAAAGTGAGTATGGAGCAGCTGGGGTAAGGCCAGAGGAGGCTTCAGAGTAAGGTGTCTGCATATCAGGGTAGCAGGAGCAAATAGGAAAAGCAAATTAAACATTTCAAGATGAGATCCCATCCCAGTCAGGATGACTTGACATCATAAGACTAAATGACAAATGGTGACTAGGATTCGGGAAAGAGGAACATTTATACTGCTAGTGGGAATGTGAACGGATGCAGCCACACTCGAAGTCAATATGGAACGACCATATGTCTCAGTTACACCACAGTTTGAGAGATCCTCAAAAGATGAAGTCAACATACTGCAGAAATTCTTACACGTCCATGTTTATACTACACTGTCCACAACACCCAGGAAACAGAACCAGCTGAGATGCCCATCAGCAGCTGAATGGATAAAGAAAAGCTGGTACCTATACGTGATGGAATCTTTCTCAGCCATAAGGACAGATGCAATCATGATATTTTCTAGGAAATATACAGAAATGAAAATCATTATGTTAGGTGAAGTAAGTCAGACTCAAAAATCAGATATAGAATCTGGATTTCTCTCATACAGAGAGCCTGAATTTAAAAGTGTGTGTGTGTGTGTGTGTGTGTGTGTGTGTGTGTGTGTGTGTGTTGAAACTGGAAAGGATATCATGAGAGGGGAGGGAAAGGTCATAAGGGGAGGGGGGCAGAGAATAATTGATACAAGAAAAGTGGACTGTCAGTTTGGCGAAGGCCTTCTCTCTTGCTTCAGACAGGCTTGATACACAGGACTTGTCTTGAGTAGGTGGCCTCTGGGATCTTGTCTCATTAGTCAAAGACTGATTCACCGATCATAAAGGGTGGCGTTTCCAACTCTACCAGCAGGGGGCACCAAGGGACATAGAAAGGCTGGAGGAGAGCGAATGCTTGCTGGCTCTCTCCTGTTTGTTTCTAGCATCTTTCAGCTTAGCCCTGCGGTGATTTTTTCCCCCCTTGCTTTGCCTGTTAGATTTCATCTCACTGGATTTCCCCTCAGAATTGCAGACGACGTGTATCCACAGCAGGGACACCAGCACCTGCGGACCACTGCCTTCTCAGAGGTCTGAATGCAGCTCCAGGGCCCCCTTTTTGTCTTTGATTTTCTAACTCACCAGCGCAGTGGAGTCCACCCACTCCTCCAGGTTTGGACCACAGCCCCTATGAACCTTGGGTAGCTGAGGTAGCCCAGCTCTCCTCCTGGGACACCCTCACAGGGACAGCAAGCTGCTGCTTGTGGATCCTAATTTGGTGTCATCTCAGTGTTGGTCTTTGCATTTCAGCTCTCCATTACTAATCCCTTACACTGAGCTCTCTCAGTCAAGAGCAGCAGGCTTCTGGTTCCTAACTGGACCCTTGCTGATACAATAGCTCTCAATACAAGAGTCTCAAGAAAAAGACTTTGCACCTAGGCTGGACCCTGGCTTTCGTGTGGAACTTAGCTCTGCCACCTAGTGTCACTATTAGGTGTTTAGATAAGAACAGAAGACTTGGACACCATGAGGATGGACCTTGACAATCAGCTTTGAATTCCACCACCACTAACCTGGTAGCACGCTACTTTTAAGAGCAGCATCCTAATTGCCCTTTCTTCAGATTTACAATACCATAGGAAAGTGTAAAGCGTCAGGGCTTTGTTGAGTCCATTAAGAGAAAGCTCCATCCTCCTGGTCAACAGAATGGAATCTGAGTTCTTTCTCTGACCCGAGATGACCCTGGAGATGAACTCCCTGAAACAGCACATACACTTCCACTTTCTCTTAAGAGTTCGTCCAACTTGCCTGTCAGTCACCTGGACAGGAGACCCGTCCTCGGAAAAATGGATTTGCCTGAAGACAAGCTAAGGAGATGGGAAGAATAATTGTCCCTTATTCTTAAGTGAGACCATATACTTGTCCAGCCCAGAAGCCCTCCCTCATTTAGTTGCTTGCAGATCTTTACTGCTAAGCCTGCCCAACTTTTCTGAGTTCTAACTGAAAAAGCACAACTTTTCATCCCCACCCCTCTACCTCTTTCTTCGATACCTGCCCAAATCCTAAGTACGCTTGCCCTGACGTCTGGATGTCCTCGCTCTTTCTCTAAAGACAGCGCCACCCCTTTCTCCCTCCATCACTGAACCTGCCTGCTTTCATGGACTCTACCTCAAGAAGCATGTCTCTTCTCTTCTCTTCTCTTCTCTCTCTCTTCTCTTCTCTTCTTTTTTTTTTTTTTTTTTTTTTTTTTTTTTTTTTTTTTTTTTTTTCTCTCTCTCTCTCTCTCTCTCTCTCTCTCTCTCTCTCTCTCTCTCATACGCTGCTGAGATTTACAGCTTGCTTACCCTGATATTTTTCTCTCAAAATCTAATAAAAATGATATTCAAGATTCCTTCTGAGTCTTTTTCAATGAAACTGAGAACACACGAAGGGACCCCATCTTCTTCAGTAAACATTATCTTCAACTATTCAACATGATGTTTCCTGATGGAGTGGGTGACAGTGATCTACAACCCTCTGTAGTATTTGTGGGGAGTTGGTTCCAGGACCCCACAAACACCAAATGCTTCACATGCCTAAGTCCATTGTGTAAAATGGCATAGTATTCTCATGAAACCTATTTCTTCATTATTTAAATTATCTATAGGTGTTGCTTATAAAATGGAATCTCTCAGAGTAAGACACAGTGTTGTGTTGGGGGAAATCAAAGTTTTATATAATATAGAGAAATTTAGGGCCAGGTACACCCTGACCTCAACTCTCCCAATGATGAATTTTGTGTCTTCAAAAATGTGAACTAAATAAACTTCACTTCTTTATAAAAATACCAAGTTTTGGACATGTTGTAGCGACATGAAATAGACCAGGACATGATCAGAGAACCAGATGACTTCTAAGGTGTTTAGTCATAAAGAATTCCTGAGTTATCAGGCTAAGTATTCAGACTGCCGGTACAGTGGATCCAGAAGCTTTTGTTAGTCATGACTTGTAAGTCTAGTCACCAGCAACCTGGATCCCAAACCTAGGGAATGCCTCAGAGTTTGGGGCCAGGTGACTTCCAAAGCCAAGAGCTTTGTGCTGAGCCTCGGTAAAGACAGCAACAACCTGAGCTTACACATCAACCCTTTTCAATGCCCTGGGGGTCACCAGTGCCATTGTGGGCAACAGCAAGCATAGCAGAGCCTGGAGGACTGAGGAATCTGGCTTTCCCTTCCGGCCGGGGAGTGTCATGGATGGATGCATCACTTTCAACCATTATGACCTGACCATCAAGCTGCCAGATGGACCTCAAGTTCCCCAACTACCTCAACATGGAGGCCATCAACCACATGGAAGCAGACAGCCACTTGAGGATGAGTGTGTTGCCTATGAGTGAAGCCAGCCAGCTAGCCCACAGCCCCCAAGAAAGGCAACTGCCTCTGCTCCCCATGAGCCCCACAAAATAAGTCCTGCATTTTTGTAGCTGCTCTATGGGATTCTGTAGGATGTAGCGTTACAATGCAGGTTAAATTCACGGCTCTGTCAAGACCCCAGTATGAGAATTAAGGCATCGGTTGAGAGTTGGAGAGATTCTGAGACTTGGAATAAGAATCTACCCTTGAGCTATGTCCAGGTTTTTTTTTTTTCTTTTTCTTTCTTTTTCTTTTCATGTCCTCAGCATTTTCTAACAAGCTCTAGAATTTTAAATCTCTTTGTTAAAGCAAATGAACAGACTATTAGTCCAATTTGTTTTTCTGATCGACAGGGATGGATACTGGCTAGAAGTGATGTGCTGAAGCAGTAATCCTGTACAGCGCATGCTCAGTGTATCCTACAGGAAACAGAATGTGTAAGTCTTTCCTGCCTATTACATCACTTGCCAGCTGTATTATGCCACTTGTAATTAGGTAGGTCATGACTTCTCCATCAGTTACTTTCTCAAATGAACATATTTTCTCTAAAGTCTAGGGTTTGGCTGGTGGGAATGAAGGAGAATATCACCTTTTGAAGAGGGCAGAGCTGTCTGTTCTCTATTATAGAGCAGTCCTCCGATGATCTTCTGAATGAAACTGGAGATGTATCAACAGGATTATTCCTGCTCCTGAGGAGCAGTGGCGTCAACAGCTGTGTTTATCTCAAGTGAGATATGCTAAAATCAAGGAACCATTTCCGAATGGTAGTGTGATCACTGCACAGGGTAGACACCCCAGATGTCCTACACACCCCATGGTTAGAGGCTCCGCTCCACTCCTCTGGCATGCACTTGTGGCCTTTCAGGTCCAGGAGCCATCATCACATCAGAATGGCCACTTTCTTCAGGCCAGCAGTAGACCTGATTGCTGTATCTCATCCGCTCGTTTATGTGAGAGTGCAAGGAAAGAATGAGAGGAGACCTTCATCCCTGCTGGTGCTTTTCCATAGACATCAAATGAATTAGAGTGTAGTTCAGCCCAAGACAGGAAGGGTACACACACACACACACACACACACACACACACACACACACTCACAAGAGAGAGAGAAAGAGAACTGTGTTGTGTGTATTATACATGAATACACCTACAAAAATAGCCTTTCCCACAAAGTATGCTTTTTGACAAAAAAAAAAAATTTTAAAATAAGCTTGTGTAGGAAAATCTAATTTAAAAACTTACAATTAGTTATTTTGAAAATCCAGATCCCAGGGTATCCACTTATAACACAATGCAAATATCTCTCTGTATTTTTCAATCTGTGTCTTTAGACTTCATTTAGAATTTCAAAATCACAGAAATCAGGTTATGGGGCTGGAGAGATGGCTCAGTGGTTAAGAGAGTAAAGGATTCAATTCAATTCTCAGCACACACATCAGGCAGTTCACAAACCCCTGCAACTCCACATCCAGGAGACCTGACGCCTCTCCTGGTCTACGTGGGCACTGCACTCACGGCACAGGCACACACACACACACACACACACACACACACACACACACACACACACACGCATTAAAAATTTAAAACAAACTGGAAACTGGAGATGGATATCCAACACAGAAGTTTTTATTTGTATCCATTAAGTCTCACTAGTCACACAAACGCACAGCCATATGCAAGGTGCGGTATAATTTAATATTCTGAGTTTATGACTGTTCCTCATTGGTTGTATGAGTTAGCAGCGTGCTACTTGAGCATTACTATGGAGTAGAGGAAGTTGGGACATGAGCATGGTGACTTTATGTTCCATTCACCATGTATATAGATGCAAAGCCTTCTCTAGAAAACGTAGAGATATTTTAAATTTTAGTAATGTGAGATGCTACAAATTTCAAATAAACATTTGAATGTATAATGACTTACATTTCTATTTACATAGTGTTAATTTTGAATATGTGTGTGCTCGGTGACAGACCATGGATGGAGTGGCACACCATCGCCTGGTTCTTCTTTCCCTTCTTGGTCTGTTTCTGTGCTGGTTTCCAGTCCTTCTCTCTTCATGATTCTTGATGCTCTCCTTTCTTTCTGTCCCTGGAATATATAGTCTTTCCCATGACTCCTCATTAATAAAGTCACACGAAACAATCTTCTAAGCTTCTAGTCTTGTCTGGAAGTTCTAAAGTCTTTTCATTGATAGCATATTCATTAATCTTTATAATACCACTGTGAGGTAGATAGGAGATAAGCAATTTTGACCCTCTTTCTAAAAAACAACAAAGTGTAAAGGAAAAAGGACTGGATGAGATACCCAGCATCTGAAGCAGGAGCGGTGTGCTTCACTGTCCTGTTTTCATCCTGTGTATATCAAAACTAAGCTCTTTCCATGTATTAGTCAGCAACTCTTGAAAGTCTATTGCTCCACACTCCAAGTAGGTTCAACTTGGCCAACTGAATTTGTTCTCCTGAGTATGAAATGGCGATCACTGTGCTCTGGCTTGACTTTGGGGAGAAGATTTTTCTTTTTTCTTTTTTTTTTTTTTTTTTGCTTTGCTTTTGGAGCATTTGATATGACTTCTGAAATTGTCCATGCCTCCTTTTCAGTCTTGACTAGACTGCTTCCTTTGGTTGCGCTGTCTCCTAGTGATCTCATTTATTTCTGGCTTCTCTTTCTTTACACTGCAATGTTGTGTTCCCATCATTCCTTCATTTTTAAACTAAATAAAGCATAGAGTTATTCCAAGTCTGGATTTCCATCTGAATAGAATCTGCACTACGTCAATGCCACTGATTTAATGCTCCACTGGCCTTCACATCAAAATAAGTGAGATTTTTTAAGATCAATCTGGTTTTTGTTTTTTGTTTTTGTTTGGTTTGGTTTGGTTTGGTTGTTTTGTTTTGTTTTTTTGTTTTTGCAAGGCACTTAAATTTGGTGACTTTATTGCTCAATGGGAAGTGAAGGTTTGCCCAGATACATGGCAGTGTTGACAAAATCCTCAGCAATCACTGATCCTTGGGGTAAGGTGTGAAAACAGGAAGGCCATGACTAAGTAGAAAAAAAACATAACCAAAATAAAAGAAGCCATGCAGCTTTCCAGAGTCACTAAATATGGAAGACAAAACTGTGAGCAAACACGGTTATAAAACGCAGAAAGCATGCCACAAGTGGCCACAAATTATGTGTTTTTCCGAAGCCACTCAGCCATCCTGGCAATCCTCTTCTTGTTTTTCAGATTCTCCGTCTTCATTGCCTGTAATTTGGCATGAGCTGCAATCCTCTGCTGCTCCTCCAACACATTTCCCAGGAACCACTGCAACTACATGGATGGAGATAACTGATCAGCAACACCAAACTTTCACTGACACAAAAGAAACCAGTTCACGGAAAAAAGCAAACCGCCTTTGCAAAGAGGCAGTGATGCTTGGAAGGAGTAGTGATATGTAGACCTCCATCAAGTGTCTCTGAGGAGGCTGTGACTGAGACAGTGTGATTAACATCAAACTGACCCAGAAGGATGAAATGTCAGCTGCAATGTCCATGAAGTAAGAACTTGATCTTATTAATTTCTTTATTTCCAAAGTACATCATAGCTCTCAACAAATAGTTATAGAATACATATTAGATATTGCACAAGATTTGTGACCAGAGACAGAGAGACCCTTTTGTATTTCAAAGGAACTTGGCAGCTTCCAGAGGTCAATCTCGATGCATCTTACATCTGTCTTTACAGATGTTGCCCTTCATTTCTGCATGTTTTAGTCAAATTGGCACTGTTCATAGATAGCAACATCTTTTATTTATCTGAATGAATAAACAATTCAGTAAAGTTTCAGAAAATTAATATGCAAACACCGGTACTGATGGGCTAGAAAAATAGCTCAGTTGGCAAAATGCTTGCCATGTAAGCACAAGAATGTGAGTTTAATTGGAGCATGGTAGCATGCTTGTAGATGTGATTCAAGGGGCCAGGCTCTGTCCCAAGCCAGCTGCTGAACTTGGCAATGTTATTCACGTGGATCTGGGTTTAGAGTCATGAAGGATACACGTGCATGGGGCTATGGAATCTTCCTACATGGTTAAGGAAGGCCACTGAGGTCAAGCAATGTGTGGCTGGGCAGTCCCCACATGAAGGCTCTGAGAAGGCAAGAGACACTGAGAAGCCATTGTGTGAAGCAGTGGAAGTAAAGCCTAGATTGCTTTGGAGACCCCTGAGGTGCCAGAGCCAAAGAGACCTTCAGACATGGAGTGGAACTAGCCCAAGAAAGAAGTATGTTGTAGGCAACAAAGCTGGAAGGGCAAAGCCAACTAACCTATTTGACACTGGACACTACAGAGCAACAGGATTTGGAGTCTGCCCTGCTAGGTTACTGTTTTCCTTTGGTCCACTATCTCTTCACCATGTCCTAACTCCTCCCTTCTCTAATGGTACTGTGTATTCTGTGCCAAATTGTATGTCATAATCATATAGTTTGCTTCTTGATTTTACAGGACATTACAATTAAGAGAGTGCCTTGAGTCTCCGAAGAGCCTTTAAACTTTGGACTTTTAAACAGTGTTGAGCCTGAACATCAATGGGGACTTCTGATGTTGAACTAAATGTATTTTATATTGTGATATGACCACAAGCCTATAGGAACCAGGAAGTGGAATGTGGTGGTTCAAGTGAGAATGATCCTCATAGGCTCATAAGTTTGAATGCTTAGTCCCCAGTTGATGGAACTGTTTGGAAAGGATTAGGTAGTGTGGCCTTGTTGGAGAAGGTGTGTCACTGGGGGTGGGATTTGAGATTTCAAAAGCTCATGCCATTTCCTGTTGGCTCTCTCTCTGCCTTGTGCTTGTGGATCAAGATGTAAACTCTCAGCTACTGCTCCACTGCCATGCCTGCCTACCTGCTGTCATACACCCTGCCATGATGGTCATGGACTCTAGCTCTCTGTAAGCAAGCTCCCAATAGAGTCTTCTATAGGTCGCCTTGGTCATGATGTCTTATCGAGGCAACAGAAAAGTAACTAAGATAGAATTAACAAAGGAAGTGGCTCTAGAGAGACAGAATTGTAAGGGTGGATTTGTTAAGTTTCTGGAACAGACTTCAGAATTCACCAACATCTATAGTTATTGAAGACTCCTGCTGTGGGATGTCTTTCTGTATGTTGTGAACGTGTGTTGCTCTGATTGGTTGATAAATAAAACGCCGATTAGCCAGTAGCCAGGCAGGAAGTATAGGCAGGGGCAGGCAAAGAGGAGAATTCTGGGAAGAGGAAGGCTGAGTCAGGAGTCGCCAGCCAGACACAGAGGAGGCAAGATGACAAGATTGAACTGAGAAAAGGTACCAAGCCATGTGGCTAAACATAGATAAGAATTATGGGTTAGTTTAAGTGTAAGAGCTGGTCAGTAATTAGCCTGAACTAATGGCCAAGCAGTTATAATTAAAATAAACCTCTGTGTGTTAGCTTGGGGAGAGTGGGAGAGATTTGTCCTGACTGCCAGTCAGCTGGGACACAGGAAATCTTCCAACTACAGACTCCCTTAATAATATGGAGAACACTGAAAGCCCATTGTTATGGAAAAGAAAATTTAGTGGTTGTACATATAACTTTTGACAATTTGTGAAAAAATAAGGAAAATAATAATACTGGCTTGTTGCTCCTAGCATCTCTGGATAAACTGACAGAGGAAAGAATGAGTTTTATGATAAAAAATTAACCAACTTCTTGTGTCTCAGGATACCACAATAAAGGAAAAGAATGAACTCTGCGGTCAAATTAACCAACTTATAGCATCTCTGGATACAGTGGCAAGAAAAGGATGAACTGAGTGATACAGTCGATGCACACTCCAGATGCACAGAACCAGTCTTAAAAGTTTCTAAGTGTGCCCTGGGAGAGAATTTTCTCTCCAGCAGCCACAGAACTCAAGCTGCAGAAAATCAAACCAAAACCCTCCTTCTAAGATTGGCTGAATCACAACTAAAATTCAAGTCTCAACCTTGGAAGGTATCAGCAGTTAAAGTCGGGGCGTTGGTTGGTAAGGGACAGGATCCTGTAGCGTGGGTTGGAGACATGGGAGAAGAATCTGTTGAGGTGAGGACTTTGAACCTCAGATTCTGAAGGGTTTGTCTCACCCAAGGAAGTAATCTCTCCACCCTTAGCAGAGGACACATCCCCACTCCCTTGTCCTGTAATAGTGACCTCTCTGCCTTTGCCTGAGGAAAATAATCTTTATGGTATGCCCAACCAGGAGTAATCTTCCCTGAAGGAGATGCCAGACAAGATAATTCTGACGTCTCTCGGGGCCCTCCAATAGTTGCCTTTATACCTATAACCAGACTTCAGGCTGAACAAGCTCCTAGAGGGGAAGATAGAAAGTGCAGTCCATGAGAAGGTACACTGCACCACTAAAGAGCTTTGGCATTCTGGAAATAGATACCTATTCTGGTTATGGATTTGCCTTTACTGCACATACTACTTCTGCCAAAACAATCATCCATGGACTTTACAGAATGCCTTATCCACCATCATGGTATTTCCACATAACATGATTTCTGACCAAGGAACTCATTTCACAGTCAGAGGAGGGTGGCAGTGGGTCTACATTCACAGAATCCACCCGTCTTCCCACGTTCCCCATCATCCTGAAGGAGCTGGTCTAATAGAACGATGGAATGGCCTTTTGAAGACACAGTTCCAGCACAAATTAGGTGGCAGTATCCCGGAGTGCTGGGGTAAGATTCTGCAGAAGGCGGTATATGCTTTGAATCCACATCCAATATATGGTCTGATTTCTCCCATCGCCAATATCCATGGGTCCAGAAACCAAGGAGTAGTAAAGGGACTAGTTTTGTTCACTATCACCCTCTTGGCCCACTAGGGAAATTTTTCCTTACATTCTGCTGGCCTAGAAGTTTTGGTTCCAGATGGAGGAGCCCTCACTTCTGTCTGGAGATACAATAAACATTCCACTGAACTGGAAGCTTAGACTTCACCACTTTGGGCTTCTGGTGCCCTAAAGCCATCAGGCTAAGAAAGGAATGACAGTGTTAGGAGTAATTGACTCAGACTACTAAGTGGAAACTGGATTCTGCACAGTGGAGGCGAGGAAGATTATGTCGGAGTGTGAGAGATCCTTTTAGGGCAGTGGTTCTCAACCTTCCTAATGCCGTGACCCTTTAATACACCTATGTTGTGGTGTCCTGGGTGGTTTTGTGTGTCAACTTGACACAAGCTACGGTCATCAGAGGAAATCATCAGAGGAAAGAGTCTCAGCTGAGGAAATGCCTCAGCTGTAAGGCATTTTCTCATTTAGTGGTCAATGGGAGAGGGCCCAGCCCAAGGTATATGGTGCCACCCCTGGTCCTGGGTTCTATAAGAAGGTGGACTGAGCAAACCATGAGGAGCAAGCCAGTAAGCAAGTCCCTTCCATGGCCTCTGCATCAGCTCCTGCCTTCGGGATCCTGCCCTGTTTCAGTTCCTGTCCTGACTTCCTTCCGTGATGGCAATGCTGAAAGAGTAAGCCCAATACACCCTCTCCTCCCCAACTTGCCTTTTGGCCATGGTGTTTTCATGCCAGCAATAGAAACCCTACGACATGTGGGGATCCCCAACAATAAAATTATTTCATTGCTACTTTATAACTGTCTTTTGCTACTGTTATGAATCGTAATGCAAATACCTGATATGAAGGCTATCTGACATGTGGCCCCCAAAACGTCTCAACCCACAGGTTGAGAACTGCTACTTTAGGGCATCTCTTGATGTTATCATCTTATGACTAAAGTCAAAAGAAAACAATAGTAAAGCAATCCAGGCAGGATGACAAAGGGCCCAGACCCTTCAGGAATGAAGGTATGGGTCACTCCTCCAGGAAGAGAGCCAAGACCTGAGGAGGGTGGGGGAAATACAGAATGGGTGGTAGAGGGAGGTAGTTATAAATACCAGCTAAGACCATGTGACCAGTTGCAGAAACAACAAATTATAATTGACTTGAGTGTTTCTGTCCTATTTTGGCAAGAATGTGTTTTGTGTGTGTGTGTATACATATACATATATAATGTTTTTCTTTCCTCTATATTTTTATCATGTAATGTAATATCAATTGGGGTAATATCAGTGGTTATCATATTTAAGTTATAAGACATTAAAAGATTGTCCCCCAAGTGACATTGCCACCTAGTCTCAAATATATAATACATGTGGCTGTACATGGGATAGTTATATCATATTAGGCACAATTATGACTTGGCTATTGCTTTTACTTAGAAATTAAGCATGACAAGCCAGGCGGTGGTGGCGCATGCCTTTAATCCCAGCACTCAGGAGGCAGAGGCAGGTGATCTCTGTAAGTTTGAGGCCAGCCTCATCTACAGAACGAGATCCAGGACAGGAACCAAAACTACATGGAGAAACCCTGTCTCAAAAAAAAAAAAATCCAAAACATTAAAAAAGAAAGATAGATAGAAATTAAGCATGACAAAGGAGATATTGTGTGTCCAGTTGACAAAACTTGAGCTCGTAATGGCTCATCTTGGTTGTCAAGCCAACTACGTCAGGAATTAACTAAAGCCCAAGCAGCTGGGCACTCTTCATGAAGGATTTTTCATGGCTGAATTATCTGAGATGGAAAGATCCACCCTAAACGTGGGCCACACCTTCTGGTGGCCGGCCACATAAAAGGACGCAGAAGAAGGGAGACTTTGCTTTTGGCTTACTTGCCCTCACTCTCGGCGGCAAGTCCATCATCCTGTTCCTGAGGCACTCCTTCCTGGTGCTAGAACCTGCTTCTTCAGGATTCCAACACCGACTGAAACTGGCAGCTGTCTAGGGCTTTCCTGGGACTCCAGCACTAGATTGGGACTGCTGAGACATCCAGTCTTGTGGACCGAACAACTATGGGATCCTTGGCCGTTCCATCGGGAGACAACCATGCAGCCATAGATGGACTACTTGGACTATAGCTTGTAAGCCACTCTGATAAATTCCCTTTGTGTGTGTGTGTGTGTGTGTGTGTGTGTGTGTGTGTGTGACAGACAGAGACAGAGACAGAGAGAGAGAGAGAGAGAGAGAGAGAGAGAGAGAGAGAGAGAGAGAGAATGTAAAATTCTATCAGTTCTCTTCCTTTAGAGAAACCAGGCTAATACAATACCAATCACACTAACAAAGCATAGAGTGAGATGATTCAAGTAAGTGTATGATTTTTCATTTCAGCGAGTCAAATTACATCCAAAGCACTTCCCAAATATCATTGTACTTCACAATACTTTCAGGACTTACCTCCATAACCTGGAGATCTGTGCTTACAGTCCTCCCTAGGACCCACACTAAACCATCTAGTGACTGTGGTCCATACCTGCAAAGCAACATGGTGCTGGTCAGAGGACAGCAGTACCTGGCAATAATGATGCCTTCTTCAGCAGCAGATCAATAGGACGTAGGCAGCCCCATTGAGATCACCCTCACAAATCCAAGGGAAACCATGCATGAACTTGTTCAGTCTTAAGTAGGAAATCTGTTGTGCAGAGAACAAGTAACACTAAAGAAATTATATATATATATGTATATATATATGTATATATATGTATATATATGTATATATATGTGCAACAAAGTTTTCAGTTTTATTTAAATATTATTACATTTATTTAAAGCAACAATTATATACATCTATTCTACAGACAGTTAGAATTCATATTCAGTGTCTCAAAGCAAGAAACTTTATAAGGGTGTGTAAATAAATAAGTAAATGATGTCCCTTCAGAAATGATAGGTAATATGCAATAAATTTCAAAACCATGAACTAAAATGCCCTGCAGTGTATTTAAAGTTATATTGTGGGGTTTTTTTTTAAGTGTTCATTTCTGTCTTCTGAGTCTCAAGATGTCCCAGTACCATAATTGCTCTAACTCCATTTAGGAAACAAAAATTGTCAAGTTATAAAGAAAGAACAGATACATACCGCTGCAAAGTACTGCTGTAGCATGGAAAAAAAAAAGGAATTTTGGACTCATTAAAAAAGAAAATGAAATTGAAATAGTGTTATTATAGTCGACTGAACAAGAAATGATCAAGTTGCTTTGGTAGTTAATATGTGTAATTGATTTACTTCAAAAACTGTAATTGTGACTTTTCAAATGGTAAGGGTTATTGTAAGAGTTAGTTATCTATAGAAATCTGAGTGAGGAGAAACTAGCCTTTACCTCTTCAAGTCCCAGATGTAATGGAAAGCTGAAGCTACCTGAGTGAACAGGACCCTGTGTGCAGCTCAGGTGAGCAAAGCTGGGACCATGGGCAGGGAGAACAGCTCTTGGCTCTCCGTTTTAATTAGCCAAGTAGAGGGAAAACTTGTGAGATAACATGGGAAACAAGATTCCAAGCAAAACAAAAACATACAAACAACAACAAAAACCAAGTTCCAAACTGGAAGTCTGTCTCCTGAGCTAAAGATGTGACTTCGCTAGCAGACACAAGAGAAAGCCAACATCATGAGGCAGGGGTGAGTTTTAGAGTTTACCTTCAGCAACTGGTCAATTGTAGAATGAAACTAACATGGAAACATGACCTGAGCATCACCGAGGATTTGGGGAGATACCCGGGATGAGGCACTGGAGTACCTAGCTCATCTCACTCCTTAGTGCCCAACTTCAGAAACTCTTTTTGAAAAACACAAGGTTTATTGTTCATTGTTCAAAACATATACACTATAAATGGTCTGTCCTTACCAGTTTCCAACATATTCTAATTGTTGTGAAGACAAAAGTCAATGCATGTCAATCTTCTTTACTTATTTACTCTTTTTGAGACAGGGTCTCACTATGTAGCCCTGACTGTGCTAGAAATCGCTGTGTAGATCAAACTGGCTTCAAATGCACAGATATATGCCTGCCTCTGCCTCTGCCTCTGCCTCCCAAGTGTTGGAATTAAAAGGTGTGCGCTACCTTGCCCAGCTAGTTATCCTTAAAAAAAAAAAAAAAAAAAAAAAAAAAAAAAAAGAATTAGGAACACTGGGTTGACATGTGTTCATGAGTGCTTGAGACAATGAAGGAACATATCCCGGACCCTTCCATGCCTTGACTCAAGAGTAATGTATGCATGTTTGTATATGTTTTGATAATCATTTGCTAAAAACAGAAAATATAGGCTGAAGGTGGTATTATAAAATGAATATTCACCATAAATGTTGAAAGCAACATATAGCTATTGCTTGATAAATGATGATGTTTGTACTACTGTTTGTTATCTGAGTCTGTTGGAGCCAGTGACTTAATCCCTTGTAAAACTCTGTTGAAGATTTCTGTAAAGTATCCCTCATTCCTTTCCTCCATGTGATGCCTTCTGTACTGCTCAATAAACGTAGATAAAAGCCCTTTGTTAGGGATAGACACAGTCACACTCAGACAGACAGACACATGGACAGATTCACAAGACAGCATTCAGGCAGGCACAGATTAAGAGGATAAAGGATACAAACAGGGAAGTAGAGGGATCTAATGCGGGCTCACTCTTGGTGAAACAACACCAAGAGGAAGAGCTTTGATTTATTTCCTGAACACAACACTGATGTGTTATTGGTAACTCTGAGTCTGTCCTTAACACATTCAAAACAACTGCACTTTTAGATTAGTAGGGAAACCTTAGGCTTTATCAGACACAAGAGCTGCCATTTCAGAGAGGACAAAGCCAAGCCCTAAATGTCAATTAGTAGACAGATAATAGACTGTGATGTTCCATTCGCAGTTTGAGATGTCAGAGCTGGAAACTATTGTCTCTCATAGCTCTCTTTCCCCTGGGACAACTGCTCTACTAGCGAATTTATACTTTACTGGCATTGGTATATTTATGACGAGGCTCAGAAGGGCTGTGTCTCTAAGATATTAGGTAGCTGAAATGGTAGAAAACCCTGGGTTTCTTTTTTGGAAACTTTATGATGCTAAAATTGATGATAAGTTTATAAAAAATAAGTAATGGATTGTAAAAATTTTCAAAGCTGTGCCTTTTGAATCTGCTTTGTCATGAAGATTGGTGATATATTCATTCTCTGTGCATACTATAACTTCAGCAAGCCATAGATACTCTGATATATAAAGAGCTAAATAAACATTCCTATGTCATTTAAATATATATGTTTTTTAATTTGAACTTCTGCATTCAACAACTCACAAATGTTACTATTTATTCAGACAAAACTATTAGCAAAATTGAACAAGCCTTCTAATATAAATTAAACCATAAAAATAAGTGTATCCAATATGTAAAGCAAATTTAATTGAATATATAAAATTCTCTCTGTAGTAGAATGTGTAAAAAGAGTGAACTAAATTTCATTTCCATAAATTTAACATCTTCTATGAATCTGGTGTTCTCTGGAATAAAATATAAAAGTAATGAAGCCATAATTAAAAGTTCATGCACTAATAATCTTACAAACTTTATGAAGATAATAAGACCCATTTAGAAGTTTTTTTTTTTAGGGATTCCTTATATGGTTGTATTTAATGTGCTTATATAGGTCAATTAAGTCAATTGTGAGATAATCAATTCTTTGGAGAGCAGAATTTAAGCCTTAGTAGGAAATTGCCAACATTTTCCTGCTCTCTAAAGGCAAGAAAAATTCTTGTGAGGAATAAAAATTACATGTGAATCCATGTCAGTTAAAAGCAGCCTTTCCCATTATTAATCTGTGACCTTGAGGTAGGACACAGATTCAGTGCAGAAATAAATTGCACAACATCAGAAAAATATCATTGTATGCGTTTACCCTGCACCCAGTTTCTCCTACACTTAACATTACTGTGACACGTGTGTCAGAATGACTGAGCCAACCACCATCCTTTAATTTTGAAGTGAGAAATCTGTTCAGCTAGAAACAAGCTCTCCTGGTTTATTTTCCAGTCTAGCGACTTCGATGGATAAAGAAGCGCCAATGTAAGGGCTACATCACGGCAGTCGAGAGTTCTCTCATGACTCAGGTGACACCATATATTTATGTCTGGACTTAGTGAGTCGTTTAATGCCATTTGAAGTTTTAATTTGCACCTGAGCTTTGCGTGAAACAAGCTAGTCAAGGGGTTGGTTTAGACTCATCAGTGTTGCCCGCTGACTTCTCTATCATGATGGAGATGTTCTTTGTCTGGGCTGTCCAATACGGTCACCTCTAGTCACACTGGACACTTCAAACAGGGATAATAGAACTGACACTGAACTTTAATTTTTAAAAATGTTAATTAATGTAAATTTAAATATCTACATGTTAGCTAGTAGCTATGAGATTGAGCAAGGCAGCCTTATGTGGTTTGTTGTTTGCTTGTTTGTTTGTTAGGGGTTTACATTGTAGCCTAAACTGACTTGGAATTCATTATGTAGCTCAGCTTTGCTCTGAAGTCAATCCTCCTGCCTCAGCCTCCCAAGTGCTGAGACACCCCACTCAATTCAGCTCTATACAGTTTTTGAGATAGTATCGACTGGGCCCATGTTAAACTTTGCTTGAGTCATTTGGGAAACCAGTAGGAGGTAGAGTCTTTCTATCCTATCCTAGTTTTCAAGGGGCAGGTGGGTTGGGGAGCTCACGTGTGTGTTAGCCACTCTGTGTGGCTCAGAAGCACAGGCAAAGTTGAGAGTCACTTCCCCAAGCTCATTTGTCCATGTGGATGATACCAGGGGTGAGAGGTACAACCTCAATGAGCCGTGACAGTGAATCTGTGTCCCCAACATCTGTAAGTGGTATAAGCGCACAGGAACCAGACATGGTTTCACAACTGAGGCTGGGAGGAATCTGTGACCCTTTGCCTTCCTCAGCACACAGCTGTGTATCAGAAGGAATGCAGACCATGATGCATATGGTGATGACAACATGCATCCTCAGGCAAACCATGACTTGTCCTTGGTGGTTTTGTTTGTACTTGTTTATTTAATTATTTATTGATTTGGGTGGTTGTGGTGACTGAACCCAGAGGCTCATGTGTGCTGGGCAAGTGTTCTACCACTGAGCTAAATTCAGGCGTGTGTGTGTGTGTGTGTGTGTGTGTGTGTGTGTGTTCCTATTAGGAATTCATGTATATATTCATCACTAGAGTTGTAAAACATGGGCTCCGAGATGGGGGGGAGAGAGAGACCCTTACCTCTCCATTGCCTAGAGGCCAATAAGACATGCAAAGCACCTGGCCATTGTAACCCCATAATTATAACCCTAAAAACATGGGATAAGTTCCACCTTGAAAACTTTTGAAAGAGAGGGCACATTTGGGGTCTCTGACACTACCAAACAGGCCCAGACTTAGGAATAGATGTAGATGTAACCAACTGTCTTATTAAAATAAGAAACACAGAACCAATGTAAAAGAGAAAGCCGAGAGTAGAGCTCAGAGCTAAAATCTTACTCCTGCAGTGCTCTAGCTTCCTGAAAGAGCTACTTCTGTTTGTCTGTCTTTAATAGTTTTCTGTTCTGCTTCTCATTGGTTGTAACCAACACATGACTGCTTGTCACTGCTGTAAGTACACCTCCAGGCTTAAAGGCGTATGTTCATGCTGGCTGTATCCCTGAACACACAGAAATCTACTAGCTCTTCTAACCACCAAGCTCTTGCTATGGCTCTAGTAGCTCTGACCCCAGGGCAACTTAATTTATTAACATACAATTAAAATCACATTTCAGTACAAATAAAATACAACCATAAATAGAGTTTACAGTCCAAAGGCAATTGGTCACCATAGTTGACCAGCATATTGACTTCTCTAGCTGGACTCCTTGTGTTGTTTGTTCCTTTTGATCCTCCTTATTGGACTCTATGCAATAGACTAGAATAAACTCAGTTAAATTAATCATTTAAGAACTCACTACAGGGCTGGAGAGATGGCTCAGCTGTTAAAGGCTAGGCTCACAACCAAAAATATAAGAACTCACTACAATCCAGTGCATGCTTTGTTCAAGATCACATAGACTCTGTCAAGCTTATTATTCTATGGGCACAGCCCCTAGATGAAGATTTGTCTCACATGTATACATTCCTACATAAAAACAGTTCAGTCCAGATAATGCTACTTGTATGCATGTTTTCAGGGCTGACCGTTTGGCACTGGACAACCAACTGGTGTGCTCTTTCCTGGGAGGACCACCTCTCCTGCTCCCAGTTTTTCTCAGTTGCCTATCTTTGTGTAGCGTTGAGGCCTCGCGGGCTTTTCTTTGTCCACTTTGGTATGTCCAGTAGTGTCATCTTTAACGGCCACTAGAGGAGTTAGAAGGAAGTTGTGGAAGGAAAGCTAAGGATGAGCTGCGTTAAGTGACTTAAGCAAGCTGAGCAAGGCCGACAACGGGTTCACAGACAAGGCAAAGTCAGATTGGTGAGACCTGGGGGGTGGAGGGAGGCTGAGGACAGCGAGCTTTTCTTACAAGCTCTAGGGACAGAGACCAAGGAATAACAGACAGGCTCATGAGGCTTGATCTCTGAAACAATATACAAAAAGGAGATGTGTGTATAAATCCCAACTTAAAATTCAACTTCTACATTCCCAGTAGGTTGCTAAGGAAGAAGGGGATTATCTTTAATGATTAAAAATAGAAAATATATCACCCTTAATCCAGCATCGGAGCAGACAGAATCTCTGTGATTCGCCAGCTCTACAATAGCTGAGCAGCAGAAAATGTCTCACAGAAATAAAACATAAGTAGAAAATTCATGAGGTCTGCTCACAGAATAAAGCAAGAGTTAGATAACCTTAAACAAAAGACAGGAAAAATATTTTCATAATGTAAGTATAATATGTATGTTTCTATGATGAGCTAGAGAAATAGTGCAGTATAAATGAGTTTTCATCTAATAGCTTTAAATTTTCTAATGCAGAAAACCTCATCCCTTTTCATGTTCTAAAGGTGCTCAATAAGTATTTACAACACATTCATTACTTTGTTCTATGAAGTAGTCACACATCTATGGCCTTCGGTATTTATATTCTAGCCACCTGGGCATGGTGGGCACATGGTTACATAGCTGTAAGTCTAGTATTTTGGAAGTTACATGCGAGGGTGAAGACTTGAAAGTTTTCAGCTACATAGTGAATTCAAGGGCCTGGGCTTACATAAGACCCTGTTTCAAAAACAAACAAAAAATTTATAACCTGAATATGTATTTATTCTGAAAGAATAAACTTTTTGCAAAAGCTGTCTTCTAACTTTTCAGGTGCTTGGACCTTATCCATGTTTTATTTGCTAAATCTATAGTGTCTAAGCACATGCAGGGATTATTAATTTTTATCTTCTAAAAATATATGGCATATAATGTTTTAGAAGAAACAGCCATCAAGGACATGTTTTCTGATTATTACATGCTAATATATATTTTACTGAACAGACAAAGACTGAGGAAGCAAGCAGATCTAATCCTAAAGGGTAAAAAAATGTAAAAACTTAATAATACAGAATCCAGATAAGGAAAATCTAACCACAGCATTCAGGTTAATGTAATACTGTTTCTTAAAGCTGTGTGATAGTCTTCATGAAATACACGAATTGATGGTGTATGCTCATACCAAAAATATGAATTACTCAAATTAGTGTTTCTTAAGAGAAACTTTGATGGGTATAATGGGGAAATTGAGATAGATAATAACATATACAAATCCATTTTCATACAGAAAGCCAAAATTAAGGATAAGTGATCCTTTATGTTTTCTAGTTTGTGGTGAGACAAGACACAGGAAAAACCATCACTTTTTTAGTGAGTGAAAGAACCTCACTGACACAGCCAGACTGAAGGTGAACATCTCTATAGTCAATGACTGAGGGTGCCATGAGCAAGGGGAATAGCCGGTAATGTTTGGGGTGTTCATGGGACCCCACTGACCAACACTTTAAAAGAGAAAACCCATACCTGGCCCCGGGCCTTTTATTTGCTAGCCTATGGTGTCTGGAAAGAGCATTGTTTCCCCTTTATAGAAAGGCCCACATCCGTGTACACACTGGCAGCACTAAGTGGATTAAAAAAGAGCATGTGAAACGGGAAGTGGGGTGGGGTTGGGATGGGGGGGTGGGGGGGGTGTGATGCGGGTGGGTAAAGGAAGACTCAAAGGCGAGGGGATAGGGGATGGATTTGATCAAAACACATCTTTACACGCGTTTGAAATTATCAAGCAATAAAAAAATAAATTATCCAAACTATATTCTCTGATCCAAATAGGAAAAAAATAACAATTAATGACGTAAATGAAATTGAGGCCTTGGGTTCCTTCTTACCTCTGACTCACAGCCAGCCAATTGTTGATTAGAAAGTCCTTTGCCACGTACCGGCCAACTTCAGATGCCGCCACAACTTCTATTATATTTGTGTCATTAAAAGGGGACGGAGATACGGTGATGGCATACTCCATAAATCTACAAGAGTCCAGTTGTGAAATATAAACAAGCTTTAAACCCCATTAAAAAGTTCATTTTCATGTGGTTTGTGTTTTTTTTTTTTTAAACAAGCTCATGGTTCTAAGTTAGTAATGCACAAATATGTTTGTTTCTCTTTTCCTCTGTTTTGGGATGTGGATCATGTTTCTCCGGCAAGCATGTGTAAGGTAAGTTGATCACCTCACCTATTGAGAATCCATGGTTCTTTACTGCAGCTCAATGCCTGAAGTAGATGAGTCCCTTCCTCTTCCTCAGTTGTATTGATGTAGAAACTTAACAGAAAGTCCCACTCCTTATCACTTCCCAAAGCAATGCCATTGCATAAAACCACTCTTTGAATCGGATAAGGTATTCTGAAAGGCATGAACAAGAGAAGGCATTCCCCACAGTAGTTCAGGAACACAGTTATCCAAGTTAGTCATTTATTCGGAAGTAGGAATTTAGTGAAGTTATTTGATATCTGAGCCATAAAGATTGAAGATCTAAAGAGCTAAAGAGGGAACTACTATTAGCATTATGATAAGAAAAGAACATTCATTTAGCAGATCGGTTGAGTTTTCAAAGAAGTAAATTACAATAAAGCAACAAACATCCATAAGTTAGTTTGGTCTTGGGTCTCTTTATCACATTTCCTTAGAGTCCATCTGAGGTGATAAACAAAAGGCAATGAAGTCCCAAACACCAGAGTCTCAGTTCTTAATGAGACTGCAAACTCAGATGGGTGGGTGGGGGGTGAACTCCAATATGTTCACAGATACAACATTACCAAACAACCCAAAGAGCAACCTATTAAGATGTAAAACAAGCCCAAACCTGCCCATCTGTAAGCACTTAGTGGGAGAATAATACACCAGCAGCCAAAGGCCATGAATCTCAACTCATTACTGAATGAGTCCTAATTTGTTAATTTAAATAATCATTTTGTTTGTTTGTTTGTTTTTCAAGACAGGATTTCTCTGTTTAGTCCTTGCTGTCCTGGAATTCACTTTGTAGACCAGGCTGGCCTCGAACTCAGAGACCTGCCTACCTCTGCCTCCTGAGTGCGCTACCGCCACCTCGATTAATCTTGGGAAGCAGAGGTAAGTGGATCTCTATGAGTTTGAGGCCAGCCTGATTGGCAGAGCAAGTTCCAGCGCAGCTAGGGCTGTTACACAGAGAAGCCCTGTCTCAAAAAAACAAAACAAAAAAACAAGCAAAAAAAGATAATCTGTTTTTCAAGCAAGGGTGCCCTGAAAAGGAATTGAGAAACTCAACCAAGCAAAAGCAAAAAAAAAAAAAAAAAAAAAACCAAAACAAAATGATCCCTCCCCACCATAAGCACACCACCAGGGTAGAGAAACCAAGGACATTGATATAGGAGCTGAGCAAGGGGCCTACACTGTATCTCTTACGCAATCTCTGGATCGGCCATCCATTTTCTGAAGAGCTCTTTGGACAGCTGGAGACAGTCTTCAAGACCCAACCAACAAGCAGTTTCAACAAATTTTTCCAGTGACAGCCTTGAAGAAAAAGCCAAAGAGAAGCTGTTAATGTTGAATTATCACCTTCATTTTTTTCTGCTTCTAAGAATGTGTGTTGCACATGACAGTGAGAACTTAAAAATATCCTCTAGCAACATCAAGTTGCTTTTTAAAAAATAGCTTTTCTGATGGCGAATTTATTAAAGATTCAGAAAAACATTTTCAGAGAGTTTTTTTTTTTTTTAGGGACACCAGAAAAGCTCCTAACAAATAGTATTTTTTAGAAATTAGAATTAAATGATTGCCGTCATTTATCTCCCTTGAAGACACATGGGTGTGCACACACTCTGCATCTGTTGTCAATTTACTCTCCCCCTCTTCTTCAATAATCCCTTTGTGGATTAAAAATATCCTTTGCGTATCCGATCTAATATGCTTAGAAATAAAATGCTTTCTCTACTCAAGAAAAGTTCCTTTCTCCCCCAGTACAATTTGCTTTCCTTGCTAAGCATCTGGTTCTTCCTCCTGTCAATTACTGTGTGTACGTCCAAAGAGAAAGAGAGGAGTTTGTTTTGTTCTTACAGCTAGGCACGGGTCTGCATTACTGTTCAAAATGAGTTCAAAGAAGGGCCCTGAACAAGAATGAACACATGGAAGCCATGCTCTGTTGTGTGTCTTGCTACAGTCGTTAAGTTTGGGGTCTGGGCAAAAGAAGCCAGACCAAAGAAACAAAGGAGCCAATGCCATTTTACCCCACCCTCCATCTCAACTCAGCCTGATCTGATGTTGTGATAAGCAGTTCGGGGTGTGCATGGGTAGAGGTCCCCTGACAGATACTCTTAGAAATGTGTTTATGTGTTCACTCCCTCTCTCCACCCAGCCCAAACTTGGGCTAGCTGCAACAAGATGGGATTCTGTAAAAATCAGCCCTTCCCAGAAGTTGCTGGAGGAGAAACACTGGCCCGGGATGCTACCAATTGTAAGCTACTCCAGTCTGTTTTCCGAGAGCCTAGACTGTGTCTGGTTAACACATGGGCTGCACGGTTGGGTGCATCTGTGCCTTCCTGTTCGTTCACACAATTTGCCACACACACACACACATACACACACACACACTGTCTACATGCTTACCTATCCAATTCTATGGACTTCTAGTTGTAGCCTATGGCACTAATTTCTACTCCCTCAGCAGGATAGTCCTTAGTAAGAATGATCATATTTTCGTGTAGTTTTATTTCTTGTTTCGCCTGATTGATTTAGGTTCAATGTTTCTAGAAGCTGTAGCTACAGTTGTTGGCTACCACCCACCTCCAAGTCTAGAATTCCAACACACATACACAAACGAAACAGAGGTACCACAGCCCCATGTTGCCTTTCAGCTCCTTCCTGAAGCATCATGAAAATGTACTTACTCCCCATAAGACAGTCATTTCCAGTAGTTAAGCATGGTCATATACAAGTGACCCTTCAGTACTTACTGCCCACCTACTCATATTTGTGTCATGGTACAACTCTTGCTAACAATAATACAGAGAAAGGAGAAGTAACTAGTTAGAAACTAGCAGGCTGGAAGGACATTGAGGATGAACCCCATCTCTAATCAGTTCTAAGTCCCTCACGCCCTGTGTCCCTAGTAACACATCAGTTTTTCAGTGATGGATAAAGGAAGGGGAAGTATCACAAGTGCCTCTCAGTAAGATTTAACATATCACATGAAGGGGAGGAAAGTGGGGGTAGCAGGGCTTTGTGGAGGCCCACCCATTAAGAAGGTTGTTTCTTCCTCCTGTTAAAATGTGTATTTTTATAGACTTTTCCTTTAGTTCTTTTTTTTTATCTTCTCTGCTATATGAGTTTTAGTCAAAAGAATAGGTAAGAGTTACGTCTCTGGCACTATGTAGAGATGTGACTTTATGAATTGCCAGAAAAAACATCCTATCTAGCAGGAGGCTTTCTGATAAAGAACATAGATGAATCATTAGCTCTTCTCTTGAATGTTAGTCCAAACAGGCTGGCCATAAGGAAATGGCCCCTCAGATAAGCTTTAGTTTAAAACATATGCTATCATGTAGGTTGGCACAACTCTCTCGACATTGTCTACTTGAATTCCTTAAGGTTCCTCCACTTTACTCTGCAAGGAACTTTGTCTTCTACACTGAGTCCTGTCTGTCTTGTCTGACTGGGGAGTTGAGCAGTGTCCAGAGCAAAATCCTAACGTCAAGTCCATTTTTCCCCTGGTGGCCTGCGGTTTGCTGGTGGAGAGAAGACATCCTTAGCACAATCCTTCACCTGTAGCATGATACACTTAAAATTTTAATCAGTAATTTAACTTTTGCATATACCAGAGTTTAAACTTCTATGCGCACACACATGTGCATTGCAGGTCAGTTAAGAACTCAAGCTATTGCTTCCCCTGAGGACACACATAGTTTACCAGGTCTGGAGCTACAATTCTCAAATAGCATACAAACTCTCTCAGTAATAGATACTGAGGTTTTAGTTATTAAAAAAAAAAAAAAAGATTCTCGTTCGCAAATCCGGAAGCCCACCTATTAAGATAAGTCATTTTATTCAGTTATGACCATGTAAAAATACTTACAGGGCTAAATAATTGTCTTGTAATGCGGCAACATTTTCTCGAATTATAGCTGAATAAGTATTCCATATTGAGTTCAGTCTCTTTAGTAAATACTTCTATAAATCACAAAGAAAAGTTACCATTACTTCTGGCACACAACACTGAATTCCCAGTGTATTATTATTTATCTGAAATACATTAATAAAGAAACAACAGGCTTTTTCAGAAATGATCTTTGTTACTAAATATACTGATTTATTTTTATACTTCTGCAGGTTCGGTTGCTTCGCACATAAAACCACAGAGAGGGCACAAAGGTGAGAACCTAGAATGTCAGCAGTTGCTGTCATTTGCTATCAGCCCAAATGCTAGCAGCTGGTAAACACGAGGCTACAAAAGTCAGGCAGTCATTAACATTACTGAGAAACAACTAGATGCTATATCAATCCACCAAAACTCTCGGAGGCAGTGCAACTGTCAGTGTGCACTGGCCAAAACCCGTCATCAGAGGCCAGCAAGCCTCCTGTCACCACCCTGCCTACACTCAGTTAAGCTCCCGATATTCCTCTGGAGACGAGAAAAAGGAGCACCTGGAACCTGGGGTGTTAACAACATCACCCTCAGAATGACCCAGACACTCACTTGCAATCACCACTCTCTGGTTCGCTTGTGGACCTTGACTGTCCAGAGGGTTGCTTCTAAGTGTCTACTCTGATCTCAGTCTTGATGTCTTTCTTCCATATCCTATTGAAGAGCTACTGGTGGGAATTTTCCGTTTTTCTAACCCCTCTTGAGAGCAGCATGCCACTGTTTCATTCATAAGTGCTGATTTCCATTTTTCTCTTCCTAATATCGACAGAAACTTTGAAACTCTTATTTTTTTTTTCTGTAACATATTTTGTAGGTTGAAATTGCTGAACCCTTAAGACACAAGTTAGGATTATGAGAACAGGGTTTGATAAGAAACTATTTGTTTGCCTATAAATTTCTTTGGGAAATTGTTCCTAATATATACTATTTTTCTCTAAGAAGAAGATATATAATTTCTACCACTTCTGGGCCTTTCTTTCTTTCTTTCTTTCTTTCTTTCTTTCTTTCCTTCCTTCCTTCCTTCCTTCCTTCCTTCCTTCCTTCCTTCCTTCCTTCCTTCTTTCTTTCTTTCTGGATATACTATCGCTTCATCAAAAACCCTGCCAAGCTTCTCCCTCCACTCATCTCTAAGGCGAGGTCTATGGCTAATAGATTTTTCTTCTAAGAATAATCAGTTGTAGCTAAAAAGAAATAAATCAGCAAACATCTGGAATAAATAGAACATTGTTTTTGGAAAGGCCTGACCCACAGATGCTGGCCAGAACACAGAGGCAAAGAGGGTTGATTTAAAAGCCACATAACAAAGCATGAATTTACCTTCAATAATGGGTATATAGCATAGTTGTTCACATCAGAAATAACACTCCTGTTTATCAAGTTTACCAAGACTTCAAACCACACTAGGATTTCATCTTCTTCAGCAAGGTACTTGGTTAACTCAAGTGCTGTCTCAATTTCAATATAATTGTTTCTGTTTGGTTTAAAAAAACACACACTCAAAAAACCTTGACCTGCTACAAGATCTTCTCTCTTCCCATATCTGCTCCATTTTCAACATCGAACTTCAACAAGATGTGTAAACCAACCAAGCAGAAGGGCGGCGAAAGTCCGATGGGACTTTCTTTTATGGGTATGATGATATCATAACACAGAACTCAACAAATGGTGCCAGACCTTTGTATCCACTCAGTTCATCCAAACACCCACACTAGAAGCTGTAGAAAACCCAAGCCAACTGTTGAGTTATGGGATATTGAGTATTTATTGTGTTCTTACGACAATATACATTCCAGTCAGTAGTTATCAATCATAAGCATTCTCAGATGAATGCTCTGCCATCTGCTGGTGGGCAGAGAAGCCAGCATACGACACTGCAGTTGCCTGCAGCTAAGAGCATCACTGAGGAGTTCAGCTGGTAGCTAGGAAGTCAAGGAGGGGTCACGGAAAAGGTGCTGAGTCCTGAGAATAAGGTTTCCAAAGCAAGAGCATACACACGGAAACACCCCAGAGGGAAGGGGAAGTCAGAGAAGAGCACCGAAGGCCACGTGTAATTGAAAAAGGCAGAGAGGCAGCATGGGACCAAGGAGAAGCAGTGGGGAGCACCGTGGTGGGCTGGCAAAGACACTAGGCAGGATGTTCTATGCCTGGTGAGAGGTAAAGCAAGTGGATCAGCTCATTCTGTGTCTAATGAGAGACAAAGAAACAGATCAAGTGGTTCGAACCTGAGGAGACCATTGAAAATCAGGGCAAAGAGTTAAGATTTCTTGGGACAGAAATCTAGGTTTTTTTAAGCGACCAAAGTAATGTGGTAGAATTGATGCCTAGAACTCCTACTGTGGCAGTGCCGAAAGCCACAAGGGAGCTCAAAGGAACGAAAGGCTGAAAGCTAAGGAAAGAGACCGGAAGGAAGATGACAGAAACGGCTGAATATGTAAGTGGTAGAAGTAGTAAGGTGAGAACTCAGAAGGTGTCACCAGGAGTGGATAGATATGACATGCTGAGCAACTGAGCATGAGGTATGGGAAAGGCCACTATGGTGATATTTTATTTGTACTGAAATGTAATTTTAATTTTATGTTAATAAAGTTGCCCTGGGGTCAGAGCTATTAGAGCCATAGCAAGAGCGTGGTGGGTAGAAGAGCTAGGTAGATTTCTGTGTGTTCAGGGATACAGCCAGTATTGGAGACATATGCCTTTAAGACCTGGAGGGCGGTACTTACAGGCAGTGATGAGGCAGTCATGTGGTTGGGTTTACAACCAATGAGAAGGTAGAACAGAAAGACTATTTAAACACAGAAAAACAGGAAGTAGCTCTCTCTCTTGGGGAAGTTAGGAGCACTGCAGGAGGTAAGATTTTATCTCTGAGCTCTGACCTCTTGGCTTTCTCTTTTACATTGGCTCTGTGTTTCTTATTTTAATAAGACGATTGGTTACATCTACAGGCCACAGTAGGGTGTCTCTGAGATTTTAAGTGTAGGCAATGGGGAAAATAGTGGTAAGTGTGTCACACACACACACACACACAAGAGAGAGAAAGAGAGAGAGGGAGAGAGAGAATAATAAATAGCAGAGACAACTTAGAGACGAAAATAGCATTTAGTGGTTAAGGTAATGAATTGAAATAGCTACAGGATAAACACAAGACAAGGAAGGAAGGAAGGAGAGACGTCCATTTAGAACAGAATTGAGCATCCTATGTTCCAGCAACTGAGCATCTTACTGAGCCTTGTACCTAATAAAACAACCACTTAAGTTATCAGACCAAACGAGTCATCCCACGGAAAAAAAGAAGGCAACATAATTGTGCTTTAAGGATGCTCACAGTGATAGGAAGAAGTGAAGTCAGAAAGTCAAGGGTTAGCATCCAAGTGTCAAGAAGCTAAAAGGATGATTCTTGGAGGATGTGGCCAGCGGTGTCCAAGCCAGAGTGACTCTAGAGAGGTGTTTCGGCCAAGCATTGAGCAACAGGTATCAGAGGGAATAATCAGTAAAGAGATGGCAAATACTCATCACATATGACAGGCATAAAGGAGGACACACTAGGTAATTTATTATATGATAAATATATGTACTAAAGAATATATAAATTAAAGAATATGTGTGTGTGTGTGTGTGTGTGTGTGTGTGTGTGTGTGTGTGTATCCTGAAAATTTAAATCTTGGATATATTTCTGGCTAAACAGTGGCATGGCTTATCCTAAACAATTCTAGTACATACTTATAAAACTTACAATTTTGCAGTATATCAAAATATAACCCAGATATCACTACTATTATAGACATCAGCTATCACCTTTGAATAACTTCAAAATATCAATTGTTAGTCTATTTATAGCCAACAACAATTTATGCCATAAAAGTCCACACTGAGAACATGGAATTTGGCCTAATCTTAAGTTTATTTGTTTGGTTTTATTTTTATTTGTGTTTTCCTGTCTCACAGCAATCCTCCTGCATCAGTCTCCCAGGAGCTGAGTCACAGGTTGGAGCAACCATGTTCTGCTTTGGACTCTGTTCTTCATTGGTTAAAGCCTCCGCATACTAAAGAACCATTTCATAGTCACAAGGTTATTATTTCTGTGAAGTTTTCAAGCCACGCCCTTTACCAGTGAGAGCGGAAAAGACACTTACTTAGACAAGGCAAAGGCATCGCTCACCAGCTGCAGCCTGTGAATGACAGGAATGGCCTGCAGAAAGAAACCCAAACATGGTCAAGAAAGGAGGCAAATATTTTCCAAACAGCAAGTTCAAGACCATCAGTGTCTAAAAATCCCTTCCTAAGAAATTGTCTCATAGGTAGAGAAATAGCAGCTACGAAGACCAGCCCATAATTTGCTGATTATGTATGTGGTTTTGATGAAATCCTTCTGATATCAATTATAATGATTAAACCTGGAAGAAATATTACCAAAATACTCCCCTAAAACATACCGTGTTAAAAAACAGACCCCAAGACTGACATTCAAAAACTTCTCCAACAGAGAGTGTTTATATATTGAATGCTATTACAATGTCTTTCTTATTTTCAGGAAAGTTTTGGCATAGCAGGGTGTAAATAAATGTTACTTAGCACTATTTTTGTAGCACTGAGGGGTAATTTTAAATGGTATCTGCACTCTAAAGATTTCACTGATGTGACCCAGTGCCCCCATATTCATGGAGAGGCAGAGGGCAGTAACCACCCTAAGTCTATAGACTTCTCTCTGATCATCTCAATACCAATAACTCGCAAACTGCAACCTCAGCTTAGGTCCTCGGAGACTCCCAAAGTCTTCATTCATTCTTCCAACATCTCCCAGCACTTTCATTTGGTCCCAGAGAACTTATCTTCCCAGCACTCCCAAGCATTTGAGTACACCAATCCTAGTTCTCTCTTTGCTAATAGTCTCATTTCATTGTGGGAGCTGCAATGTTTGCATTTTCTAGATACATTGGAGTCACACTAAGTCTGTCTTATTTGGTCACCAATTGTGTTGCTGAAGTAGTTTAGTTAGGTGCTTCAGAAATCAGTCTACAATGGTGTCAGGGAATGATTGCCCTAATAATAGAATCTTATACCTTTATGGTACCATTAGAAGCCACTAAGAATTTAGCTTATCTGAAAGAGGTTTTAAGAAGAAATATTATAAGTGGCTTTTATAGCTTTATCAATATCAATATCAATAACATTTTCTAAAGTTACTGAACATATTCTGAGCACCTGAGTTGTGTCTGGCCTCCATTAAACATAATGCATCATCTTTCCTCATCTTCACACGGACACTTTCAGGTTAGCCTTAAACCTTAGAGTAAGATTAGTCTACTAAAACCACTATATAAATGAGGAAATTCAAACACTAGTCAAATGCCAGCCCAATATCACACATTAGGTAAGCAATATGTAAAACTATGAGCGGACATCTCTTGACCCATAGCCCAAACTGTGAGCCAGCGTGTTATATGTACATTGTCCTCTCCTGTGGAGGCTGCTGTGTCCCCAACAGAGAAACTCAGGACAGATTTTACTTCAGCTAAGTGGACTGCCCAAAGTCCTACATGAAGTCGTGTAGACTCCAAAGCCAGCATCCCTCCCTACTCATGCTTTGAACCTTGTTCTTCATTGGTTAAGCTTTGCTTATGTCAATCAGCTAAAGATTGACTGGTATGACCTGGCCAACCATTTACCATGTATAGATTTAATCATGATTCATAAGCTTTTAAAAATAACTTAAAGTGATAGTGGACTATTGATATTTCAGAAATTAAATTAGCTCCTCTGAGTGAGAAGAATATTTTTAAGAATATAAGTCAACAATTTTTAGCATATACTATGTACCAATTGTAGCTTAGAAACCTTACATACAGCTTTACCTACACAGTCTCTAACACTCATGATGAATTCAACAAATGATATTTTCATTGTAAAGTGAAAAATAGAATCGAGCAGTGAAGTAACTTAGGAAAATATATTCTGATTCTCGTTTCAAAAGGTAGACTTATTTTGGAAAAACAAGAAGAATGTTCAAAAATAAACATTCACCCAAAATCAGTCCTTCCTAAGAATGAATATAAAACTGTCTCCATCATTGATGGTAGAGAAAGGGCTTTTCAATCAGAAAGCACATCCTCCAAATGGACAGTGGATGATGCTGAATTAAAACACCCAAACCAGCCCCTACCTTAGGATCCTTCTCAAGCTGTTGGTTTAATTTCTTCCAACCTAACTCATCATAATTAACTCTGTAATATCCAGTCACGTTGAAGTTTAAAATCACCCAGTCACTGTCAGAATCTGAAAGTTGCATCTCAGGGAATACCACTACCAAAAAAAAAAAAAAGAAAGGTTCTTAAAAAGATTTCAGTACATTTTTTTAAATATAATACATCCACACTTCTAAACAATTAGCCAATAAAATAAAAGTTAAGATAGCTCTTAAGTATATATTGGTCTGCCATATAGCTACATTTTCATGTATAATTACTTTTAATTTAAAGCATGTCTTTAAAGCTCTGCGTTCAACAATCAGGCTTTCAAAAACTCAACATTTTAACAAAATGTCTATCTCTGCTTTTATATGTGTGTATATATATGAAGATGTATATATATATGTATATATAATACACACACACACACACACACACACACACACACACACATTTACTTACTGCTGCTCTTGTCTAGCCAGACTAAAGGTTGTGTGGTTCCATTTTTCATCCAAAAAATAGGGACAATCCATGTGTTACTTTTTGGGAAAAAAAGAAAAGAATTAGCTATTTTCACACACAAGAATATACACTCCGCCCAAATTAAAGAGATGCCAGAATAGCGGGCCTCCGAGCCACAGTCAATCCCGGCAGGCACTCGGGCTTTGCTCTTGGGGTTACTTGCTGCTGTTTCTGTCAGCCAATCTTGCTTTGACTCTTTATCATCTTCCCTCTTGCTGTCTCTTACAGACTTACCTCTTAGAACATAGACAGTTGCCGAGACTGCCTTCTGTCTGAAATGTGGAAGGGCTGATTTTACTAAATTATAGCCACCTGGCCTCACTCTGGGCTATTCAAATGCTTCAGGCAGACCCAAATCTGTCCATGCCCAGAGAGGTGAAGGGTAGCTTAAAAAGGAAAAGCTTGCCAACATTTCAAAACACTTCTGAGCCTCAAACTTTCATCTCCACCTGAAACATGTCCACAGGCATCAGCCGCGACATTTGTATTTACTGAACGTGAACTGGATGGATCAGCTGACCACAAGAACTGCATTAGTCATTAGGAAAGACACACAGTTCAGGCAATTGTTTCCAGTGTTCTTCTAACTCTCACACCTGGCATCTTAGTCCTTTAGCTGTGAGTCTGCGTTTATCTGCACACCTAAGACTCCGCCTACTACTCCAAAGACTCAGAATATTATAGTGCAGGGTCTACTGGCCTTCAGTTTCTCTCCCCTGGGGTTTTGAAGAAAGATTAGGACTGTTTGATTTGTTGTTATTATTGTTAGTGTGTGTGTGTGTGTGTGTGTGTTTGTGTGTGTGTGTGTGTGTGTGTGTGTGTGTGTGTACGCACGCAAGCACGAAGTGGGAGGCAGTACACATGTAGCACAACACATGTGTGGAAGTCAGAGGTCAACTCTTTAGAGTTAGTTCTCTCTTTCCACCTGTAACATGGATTTCAGGAATCAAATTCATGTCACCAAACTTGGGGCCAAACCCACTGGGCCATCTTACTAGCCCTTTCTTGAGACGCTTTATAGGATTTGACAAATCATCCGCCAGGCAGTGGTGGCATGCACATTTAATCCTAGCACTCGGGAGGCAGAGGTAGGTGGATCAGAGTTCCGAGGCCAGCCTGGTCTATAGAGAGAGATCCAGGAAAGGTGCCAAAGCTACACAGAGAAACCCTGTCTTGAAAAACAAACAAACAAAAAGAAAAAGAAAAAAGAAAAATCATCCATTCATGCTGATATCTACTACAATGAGATGGGAGGGTCAAAATTACTTAAAACAGTTGCAAGTTAACAAATCAGGGAAGAAACAGAAGGCAGGAAGGAAGAAGGTGGTGAGTGGCATGCTAGCACTCACCACTGCATTTTTACATGCCCCCCCCCAATTCTATTTATGTTGCAGACAATGCAACTGGAGCTCAGAGGACTTCAATAAGACCTACACATAGTCTGACTTTTGTTTGAATCAGGTCTAAAGGCTATCATTTTAAAGTTGAAGATATGGCCTTAAATACACACACACATGCACGCACATCTCACAACGCGAACACATACGTATGCACAGCACTGTCCTCAAGGAGGCAGCAACCTTTTGGTTCTATTTCTAGGAGAAAGATTGCAACAGGACCCTCTTTTTTTTTCCTAAAAAGTTGTGCCACTGGTGACACCTTCTTGTCTCTCACCTGAATCTCAAGTAATTCATTACATCTGTCTGACAGACAAAGAGGAACAAGTAGAATTCTAATGGTCTGGTCACCCACATGACTAAGTCCCAGGTAAGGGCACACATTGATCCCTAGTTGCAGGCTTCTGGCCTTGCTTGGTATTTAGGGTTCTGCCTCACCCTAGTTCATACACAGCGCCATCCCTTTAGGGAGTCACCCAGCAGCAGGGCATGTGCCCAGCAAGTGCTACACTTCCTCACTGCTGGTGGGTTTCCATCCCAATGTTACTCAACCCCAAGCCTGGTGATGACAGAGGAATAAAATAACCTACTTGTGGTTTGTAAGAGTTTGATTTTCAGCCTTTTCGAGGTAAAATGGCTCTTGTTTCATGACACCCGTAGACACGTTTAACGTGACGACTGGAAAACCACCCTGGTATGTCCAGCTGTCCATTATGCTTTTCACTGTTGTTGGCAAATGGGTTATATTCTGCTCATCTATGGCCTGATTTAAAAAAAAAATCATAACAAAAGACAGACATGGTTTATCAGCAAGACCTTGTGAAGCAGCAATCTCCCCCAAAGAAATGAAACAACCATCCTTTCCTATTACTTCATTATATAATAATCCTCAGTGGTTGATATTCAGAACTGTTTATCGATACATGGCTTTCCCTCTAGTATCTGGGAGGGGATTTTTTTCCAGGACACTCATGGGAACAGAATTCATGGATGCTGATGCCCTTATGTAAAATAGAGCAGTGTTTCTATGTAAGCAGGTACTGCAAGTCATCTACAGGTGACTTGTAATATCTTTACAATGCAAATGGTATCTGAACATAATAGTTATTGCATTGTATTGTTTGGGGGACTAATGGCCTCAGAAAAATCCGTATATGTTCAGTACAAACAGAACATTTTCTATTTCTCATATTTTCCATCTTGGATTGCCTGAATATACAGATATGGGACCACAAACACAGAGGACTGGCAATATGAATGATTACTCTATTCATTCATCCATTTATTCATTGAACACATACATATTTAGGGACCTAGAAGGTCACTCTCTATTTGGGGTGTAGAAGTACAGGGAAGGGGGTTTTAGAAATAGGGAAAAGTTATGTTCCTGTTCATCCATGGCCTCCTGCTCTTGTACTGTATCAGACGATGTTACTCAGCAAGAAAGTGTCTCAAAGAAGGACAATTACCATTTGAAAATGTCTCCACAGATCGTCTTGCTCAGCATTTGAGTAAGAAAATGTCTCCAAATATGACTGTGAAAACAGAGGAATTGGGGTTAAGGCAAGAGGATAACAAAGCCATTTATGTTTGCTGCTAGTCGGGTAACACTCTTAGCAACTCACCTTAAGTGCGTTGATAAACACGTGCTGGTTCAGGAAACCATCAAGCATCCGGGCCATACATGCTCCCTAAGGGGACATACAAAGCCATTCATGAACTGAACAAAAGTCAGTATTTACACACAGACACAGTCCCTTTTTATGAACACTGTTCCATGCTATGCTTCTGATTACAATTCTGATCAAATTCCCTGTTCAAATTATCCTCAAACATGTAAATAAAATAGTAGATTGTCACTGAGTAGTAAGAGTGAGTGAATATCCTACATATAAAAAGTTGGAGTACACAAAAAATGTCTAAATTATGATATTTGCATGTAAGAATAAAATTCTACAAAACAGAAGTTTGGAGCTGGGAAGATGGCTTAGCCAGTGAAGCTCTCACTGTGCAAGCAAGCAGGAGGACCTAAGCTCTACCCTTAGAACCCATGTACAAAAGCTAAGCTTGTGTGTTTGTAATCCTAGAACTAGGGAGACAAAAACAGGGGAATCCCTGGTGCTGGATGACTACCTGCTTAACCAAATCAGCAAGCCCCAGGCCAGTGAGAGACCTGTGGGAGCCCACAGAGGCTTCCTAAAGAGAACTTACTCAGGGTCAGAGAATCTGAGCTTGACTTACCTAGCAGGGATGTATAATGGGATGATTTGACCATAGGCATGATTACCTGGTGTTTGGGAGGGTCTACACTTGGCTGTATGGTGTACTTTGATTTTACAAGGGGGAAGTCTTTTGCCTCTCCCCTTGGCATATTATAAAAAGCCCTTTTGAATAAACCTCAAGGCTGTTGGGTATTGATCCAGACCTTCCCAAAGCTATCCTGTGTTTCTGTCTTTCTTCTCATCGGCTAGGTCTCTCTTTCTTTCTGACATTTCCTCAGTCCTCTCTCCTCCACCTAAGAATCCTTCAAAAGGTGGGAGCAGGTTGGAGCTGGACTCCACAGACTTCCACAGATGGTGCCCTGAACATGGGACTTAGATACAGAGGATAGAAAGAAGGAACTCTGCGGAGCAGGGGGCATGCCTAGTAACTAATGAAAAGAGGTGGTGATATTCTAATCTTTGGGAGTAAAATTGTAAGTATGAAGCAGAAGTAGTTAAGAGTTACGCTGCAGCAAGTATCTCTCTGTGTTTTTATCTATTTACTAAGTTAGGTTTAAAGCTGTAAAAAGTCTTGGTGAAGGTGGAGAATATAGGCTTTAGGTCTAGGAATATGGTGAAGGTTTAATATAAAGTAATTTGGCATAGCAGTTTTTGCCCTCACCAAAGCATGGACAGGACCTAACAACCACTGTGAATTTAGCAGTCCCAGTGGTTTTAGAAGTTCCAGAAGCTGCCAATGACCCTTAGAGCCAGCACAAACAGCAGTGTTCCGCAAGCCTTCTGCCATGGCTGAGTCAAGGTGAGGAGAATGCAATTAGCCAGCAGAAGGACATGGCTTGAGGTTACCAAGGTGCAACCTTGACAAGCCAAGCAGAGACACCACACAGTGAGAGAGGCAAATGGTGGCACATGGAGGCTAGGAGTGTAGCAGAGGCTTTGGACCCCAGTGGCCAGAGCAGGTCTGTCACCTGGAGCCAGAGTTCCTGGCAGCCAGAGTCCAGCAAATCATCCCTGGAGAGGCTAACAGAGAGCAGTGCTGAGCAGCAGAAGCCCTGCAGAGAGACTGCTGCCCCAGGCAGAAAAGCAACATCAGCCACGTGAGCAGAAGCAGTTGGAGGAGCAGCTGAGATGTGCTGGAGCCTAGGGAGCTGTGGAGATGAGGCAGAGGCAGAGGCAGAACAGAGCTCCAGGCTGAACAGTTAGAACGGTCTCTGTGGGAACTGCTGAGACTGATGCAGCCCTAGCTCCCAGTGACAGAATGTGGGGAGCTGGGGGGGGGGGGGGGGGGGGGGAACGGACGACATGACTGAGGCAGCATTTGGCCTTGTAAGCAAGGCAGCAAATCTGGTAATGGGAGCCAGGGTTCAGCAGCCACAACTGGCCATGGCTGCTTTTCTTCCTGGACCTGAGGTGATGCTTGAGGGCATGTAGCAGCAGGCAGCATTCATCCATTCAGTGCAAGGTGTAAGAGTACCCTCAGGACCTCAGGACACAGGGTTCCTTGATCCAGTTACTGGAGGCACAGACAGACGGGAACTATAAAAGCTGAATGGAAACAGCAGATAGGGACATGCAGTTTCTGTTTGCTGGCAGTGGGCCAGTGCATGGCTCCTTTGAGAGACAGCTTTGTGGTTCATGCTGGATGCAAGGAGTGCTTTCTCAGAGAGGACTCTGCACCAGCTCAGCTAGCAGCTTTTGCCCTGGAGCAGTTTTTGCCTAGGGGAAAGCTGACACAAAGTGCCTCTGTAGCTCAGAGCAAGGCTTCAGAGACACTTGCTTGAACTGGGTTTCATGCAAGGGAAACTGCAAAAAAGTTTTGGTTATGGGACTCCTCATATTTGGAGCTATTTTCTTCAGAGTCATTATGACTTGGACTGCTGTACAGGGACTTCAGGGTAGCTGACAAGCCAGGCCCTGATTTTGAGCACTCAGAGGAACTTTTAAGACTGTTACCAGAACTGTCTTTTTTAACTTTTCAGACCTAAGAAAAGGAATGGACAGGAGTGATTCAATTGCAATGGTACAATTCTGACTTTACTTATGCATATAGGCTCTATCAACTGTGATGACTTATGAATTGTTTTGTGTGTGCATATATTTTTTTATTAACTGTGGTGACTCATAAACTGGTGCATGAATGGAACTGTTTATGGAACTGTTTTGTGTAAAAAATGTAACTGTTTATGTAGAAATGAGGAAATTTGTTTTTTCTATCCAGGTTCAAGATGCAACTTAAAAATTATAAAGAAAAGGGGGAGTTAATATTCCTCAGTCTCTTTAAAATTAAAAAAAAATATATTTTCTTGTCCCTTGAGTGGGTTAATGTTAGTCTGTGTTAATGTACCCTATGTTTTGTAAAGTTCTATTAAGAGATTGCTCTTACATGTTTGCTAAAATTTGTAAAATGTAAATAGTTCTAGTGAGAATTTGCTTTTGGATGTAAGTTTGTAAGAGTTTTAATTGTGTATAGTAATATTCATACTAGAATTATGATGTTAACCTGTTAATGTTAATGGTTATGCTGAGGAGTCTTTAGATTTGATGCAGTTGCATCAGGAGTTTACTGATTTATTTGATGCGATTATATCAAGAGCTTGTTGATTTTAAAAAAAAGGGCTTGGTGCAGCTAAAACAGCTGTAGTCATCTTAGACCCATTCCATCTTTATCATCCTCTACTCCTTTACTAGGAGGCCTAGCAGTCCTAAAGAGCAGGAGTATTGCTATGATTGTTACACATACACACATGCACAAAGGGCGGGGGGCGGGGAGAGAAGTCCGGAAAAGTTTGCTTTTAAAGCATCAAGGTATGTAAGTCTGTTTATAATAATAGATATGCCCAATATCTAATATAACCTCACTAATAATATTTGCTAAGTGAAGCCTGACTTTAAAGTATTTTCTGACATTGATTAGGCAATAGGATTAAAGTTACTTTAACCCAAAGTTTTAGCATTTTATAGTCCTTAGAATCCACCCCACACAACTATGCATGAGAACAGAAGAAAACATAAATATGTTTTTACCTTGTTGTAAGTATATATGTCGAAGAGTTCATTTATTTCACTTGTTTCTGTGAAATTTTCCACCTCAGTGGACACAGCTCTAGACTCCAGAGCATGATCTTCTCTGAGAACACCATGTAAAACGTTAAAAAAAAAGATCTCATTCTATAAAGGAAAAGATTGAGCCACATTAACTTCTGCGAGTTACAGAAATACAAAATCCGACATTCCTAAGATAGCTTCCAAAACCCACATTGAATGGGTAAAGAATAAATGAAAAATATCTGAATCACAATATGCCCCAAACATTAGAATTCCTTGAGTAACAAAATGATAGGCCATCTTCCTCCCTATTTCTATCTTTTATTTTGATTTTTAAGAAGCTAATTACAGAAGAGTGTGATTCCTGAGAGTCATGTATTTCTCATCAAAATAGTTTCCCAGCACTGTCCCTATGTAGTTCCAATCCACTAGATTGTATTGTCAATTGAATCCATAGCTCATTAAAACTGATGGTTGTTTTTCCATGCATAATCACAAAGCAAAAAAAACCCCACTAAACTTATAAATTGACAATGATGCTGACATAGTAACTTACAACAGGAAAGGAATCTACAGACTAGATACAAGTGTTGGCAGTTCATGTATTCTGAGACAGCAGTTCATTACACTGTATTGAGAGCCACAGGACTGTTCAAGACACTGGCACATGGGCACATGGCAAGAACAATTTCTCTCTGGTGTGAAACTAGAAAGAAAACTAATTTACAGCCAAAGAGGAATTTGGGATTAAAAATAAAAAAAAAAAAAAAAACAGAACTGAGATTGGGAGAGATGTTGCACAGATGAGTTATCTGCACCCTGGTGAGTGAGTTAGCCCCTGATACTCAGGTAAAGCCTAAAATCCCTACCAATTGAAATTCCGAACTGACTTCTCATGCTGCGTGCCATATCAGTATCAGGTAAACATTCCTATTCTTATCTACTTTCATTTGTTAACATTCTGATCAACTCTTTTGTATTCCTCACTTAAGTTTTGATTAGCAATACCATAAATTAGGCTTATATTAGTTACTTGACTTGTTACTGTGACAAAATATACCATACTGCCAAAAGTAAACTAAAGAAGAATGGGTTTATTTTGGTTTATGGTTCGAGAGTTGTGGGGACCCACAGAGGCTCCCTAGTGAGGCTTTACTCAAGGTCAGAAAGTCTGAACTTGCTATCCCAACAAGGCTGCATAATAGTATGATTTGGCCAAAGGCTTGGTTACCAGGTGTTTTGAAGGGTCTATACTTGTTGGTATTTTGTACCTCAACCTTGAAAGGGGGAGGTCTTTTGCCTCTCCCCTTGCTTATGTATAAAAAGCCCATCATGAATAAACTCAGGGCCACTGGGTATTGACCCAGGGCCCTCCTGAAGCTTTGCTGGGTCTCTATCTTTTTCTTTGTCTACGTCTATATTTCTTCCTATTGTTTCTCAATTCCTCACTCCTCCACTCAAGAACCCTTTGAAAGTCAGGACTGGTCCCTGACAGAGAATGCAGTTCATTGTGGCTGAGAAGTCATGACAATAGGAGCTCAAGGCAGCTGGTTACATTTCATGAACAGTCAGGAAGCAGAGAGAAATGGGTCTTAGTGTTCTGTTCACTTTCTCTTTATAACTCAATCAGACCCCTGGTCCATGGTATTGCACATAGTTAAGGTGGATCTTTCCACCTAAATGAACCCACTCTAGATAATCTAATCTAGATAATAATAATAATAATAATAATAATAATAATAATAATAATATAATATCCTAATCTAGATAATAGGCACATCCAAAGGCTATTCTTATATATGCTTATATATAATCTTATATATGCTTACCCAGAAGACTGGATATTAGGTGATTCTAGACTTTGTCAATTTAATAATAAGTATTAACTACCTCAAGGTTGTTGCCAAAATCTGCTCTTCTGGAAATGGGAGGCCTATAACATAGAGTAATGTGTCAACAACTTTGTTGTTTGAGATAATGCCTTGCTGTATAACCCAGGCTGTTTTTTAATTTTAAATCCTCCTGCCTCAGCTTCTTAAATAGCTGAGATGGTAGATTTAAGTTACCCTGCCTGGCTATGTCTGAAATTTTAATAGAAAATGGATCATTTGGGAATTGTGTTGAAATTATGTTGGTCTGGATAGTATGCTGTACTCTAGTAACTAAGGATGTAGAATTCTAAAGCTCTCTTATTGCTAGTTCAGTAATCATACTCCATGTAGCAAGAATTTAGAAGTCCCTGCACAGGTTTAAGCCTATTCATTAAGTGTAGGTTTTGTTAGTGTTCTTGAGAGTGTCTCATTTTGATTAACGTGCCACAGACACAAGGGAGAAATTTTAAAGTTCCATAATTCATGCCCTAAGATAATCACTACCACAAATTTGGCTTTAGTATAATCCTTTCTAACACTTCTCATGTATGCATTCCCATAGTGGCACACTACTTTACTTACCAACATTTTGAGTTTTTGTTACTTGATCTTCACGACCACTCCCTAAGACAACTGTCATATTACAAATGAACAGAAAGATAAATCAGAAGGACCCAAAGCCCAACTTAGTTTGGTCAAGTCCCAGATGGAGTTCTTCTTTTCCAAGTATAACAGATAAAACTTTTATAAAAAGCAAAGTGTTACAATAAATGAATAGGCAGTTGTCAAGACAACGACCATCGATCATTTTTTTTAACTCTCTTAACAGTTCTTTTACTCATATAAGTCACTATTTCTATTTCTTACATTCATTTTACCGTCTCAAAACAGGGGAAACAACATTGTCCTCACTTCATTGTATTAAAGACTAAATTAATTTATAGTTTCCAGCAAAATGCCCAGTAAGTAAAGCCTGCTCCGTAGGAGTTAACCACTTTAGGCTATTTATCACCATCATTAATTGTTCCTAGAACTGAACAAATAAAATCTGTGATACTCTGTCTGCACATGAGTGTATATTTAATGACAGTTGTCACATAGCATGTGACCGATGCTCAGGAACCCTGTTCAATGACTACATGAAACTCCTCTTAGCTCAGTTGTTCAACTGTGCATCTCAGCTTACAGTGGTAAGAAAGGCATAAGGAGGATACAGGGATCCTGCTCGGTGGTGGAGTCCTTGCCTGACATGCGTGAGGCCCAGGGATAGGGTCAGAACTATGCTTACACACAAGAAAGTTGCTGCCTGGTCCATCACCTAGCCTGCTACTTTTCTGAACAAGGCGGGAGAAGAAAGACAGAGAAGTCACTGGGTAACAGATAACAGAACATGAGATAGGGAGTCCTCCAGATCCTGAGTCTTGAAGAGGTGGTGATGGCAAATCCAGCAGTCTCCATCATCATCATCTTGGCCATCAGACTAGCACTAGACAACTATGTTTCAAAGCCAACTCTGTCCTGGATAGGAAACGATCTCAGATAAATCACTAAAGCTTTTAACACTTCATTCTCCTGATCTATGGAATGATGTCCAGACTCCTTCCAGGACAACAGGCCCTGTGCTCAGTGCAGGGAAGGAAGGGGGAGACACTGCAGAGTGACAGGTGACAGAAGGGAGGATGATCTAGGTGATCTGGGGAGAGCAGAAGGGGCGGTGTGGAACTGGAGTGTTAAGTGGGTGGTTCCATCTTAGCACTTCCCAGATCCTGTGGGTTCACATCACGGAAAAAAATTCCAAGTGGATTTAATGATATATAGAAGTGTTCATGATGATATATAGAGTGAAGACACATTAGAAACTTTTAAAAATTATTCTGTTGTGGAGGATGTATATGGGAGTGCACAGAATTGGGTCTTTTCTTCCACCTTTACATAGGTTCCGAGAATCAAAACTAGGTTGTCAGGCTTGCAAAACAAGTGGCTTTACCCACTGAGCCACCCTACCACACCAGCATTAGAACTCTCTGAAGCTCAGCGGGGAAGGACACTTGCCCCCAAGCCTAACAACCAGAGTTTGACCCCTCACGCCCACATGCTGGACAGAGAGAATGGACTTGCACTAATTGTCCTCGGACCTCCTCATGTATGCTGTGGCATATGCAGCCTGCTGCGTACAACATAAGTAAATAAACATTAACACTTTTCTTTGGTTTTATGAGACAGGGTTTCTTTGTCTATCCCTGGTTGTCCTGGAACTAGCTCTGTAGACCAGGCTAACCTCAAACTCACAGAGAGATCCGCCTGCCTCTGCCTCCCAAGTGCTGGGATTAAAGGCGTGCACCACTACCACCCAGCTAAATATCAAAAATTTTAAGCCAAAAGAAGTCTCAGTATAAGCATCACTTAGACAGAATTAATAAGTATAAAGCTTGTAAGAAAAAAAGAAAACATAAAAGGCAGCATGACTCAACCTTTGACAAGAGTTTTAGTAACTTAATAATTACTGGATTTGTCTGTGTTTTACAGGCTTTTCAACAGTGATATGCATTATTTTTATAATGGGGGTAAACGTTTAAATTACTTACCCTCGAAAGCTTAGGATAGAAGTAGCTAATTATTCCAAGTTCGAAATAAGATGCAAAGCCCTCGTTGAGCCAAATATTGCTCCACCAACTCATGGTCACCAGGTTCCCGAACCACTTTTGCAGGTGTGAGAGAGAAGAAGGTATTTCTGAAATTTAAGCTCTCCTTACTGTGAATACACACTAAGGAAGTATGATGCCAAAAAGACATACATGTCATTTGTCATCAGTAACAAAGCCTGAGAACAGGACTCCCAAACATGCCTTGACGTTTTCACATGAGGAGATATCAGCCATGCATCTCTGAGAAATGACTGCGTCAGTTCTGGTCACTGGAAGCAGTCTTTGCTTTAAAATGATATGTAAGCACTAGGCTGGCTGGCTGAAATAAACAGTTGGCTTTGCCCACGAGTTGTGTTTAGTTCAATGAAGCTGAAGTCCTAGGCTCTCACTTATCCCTGCTATTCTCACACCTTATAGTGTAACTAGGACTTCGCTGCAAGTAGTTACTATTTAGATTGTGATTTGTGTTTCAGATTGTGATTTCATCCACACCGCGTATGAGTCACTCAAGCACGTGTATACTCTGTAATGTGTTACAGCTGCTGTTATTTTCTATTCAAGCTGAACCGGGCAGGAAAAAGTATAGATGTCTTTGGAAAGAAAAATGCAACTCCCCAAACCCTGGTATCTAACCAAATTCTTACAGCATTTGTTAGCAGCTTATGTTTCTTTTTAAAAATGTCACTCGGGTGGCAATAAGAAATGACACTTGGGACAACTGATCAAAATTCATGGGTGTATGTGAACTGTGTAACCAGGGTGTTATTTGGTCTTTTCTAAAACTTGTGGAGTCACACAAGTGAGAAAATGCCACTGTCATACGTATGGTTGTTTCTTGCTTGACACATTTGTGTTAATGGAATGGAGACTAGAATGTAGGTGTGAGACTCTCCATCAGGTCAAACGCCTAGACTTTTAAGATCTCAATATGAAGCACACAGAGCTGATGATGCGCCTCCTGGTTACACCCTTTGTGGATGCAGCTTGAGCCCTCATATGGCCCTCACTAACCCTGGCTGCCTCCACTGAACCTTTTCCTAGAATAAAATTAAACAGGTTCACAATACCCCAATGGGTCGGACTCAGCTTGACTGACAGCACACAGACCCTTCTTTGTTTTCTTCACAGTTATACACTTCCCCAAATTGGGTATGTGGCTGGTATTTCTTGGTTTTGCTGCTTTGAGGAAAACAGCTAGAACATACCTCCCTGCGGAATAAGAAAGAACATTTCACCATGTACCTGGTGCCCAACCTCATGGGAGATGACGGCCAAGATCATAGCCCTTTTCTCGGTCAGTTTATCATCTGCTTCCAGCAACAAGGATACTTCGTCAAATATCAACAGTCCCCAATTTTCCATTGCACGATTGTCAAAATTAGGCAAGGCAATTATATCTAAGTGGGTTTAAGTAAGGAAAAAAAAAAATCATCTTTTCTAATAAAATGTTGTTTAGCTATAAATCATGTTCAAATAAAGTCACAGAAAAATAAAGACCAGAGGAAATTGTAACCTTAGTAAAGAGAAGGTTGTTTTTAAAAACCTAACACTGAAGATAGAAAACAGAAAATAAGTTATCACAGCTATATGAAAATCAAATAAAGAGCAAATACTTAAGTTAAGAGACTCATACTCCAAATCTAGAAAGATCTCCAAACTCAACAATAAGAAGACAAGATGGGCTAAATCCTGGTCATCTCCCAGCCCCATAGGTCACTGTGCCTCAGAACATGCATCAGCCTTAGTGACATTGCCCATCCCTCTAAACTCCTCCCACACAACCCTCATTCCATCTCAAACCCATACACTTCCCTTGCAAAAGACTATGCTGCCCTGCCCACTCAGTTCCTTTTGTTGACCCTAGATTTCCTCTGCTAACTAATCCTGTTTGCTATGCCAGGAAACCCTCTACTCAAAGGGTGAAAATGTGATCAGCTCTTGGAGTCTGGCCCTGACAGCTAAAAGAAATCATTTCTTATAGATACTGGTTGACTACTTTTAAATTTTCCTGAAATTGCATCTTTTGACATGCATGCACATGTGTCTGTGTAATTGCATGCATACATACGTGTGAATGTGTGTGTGTGTACACGTGCGTACGTGTGTGTGTGTGTGTGTGTGTGTGTGTGTGTGTGTGTGTGTGCAGTGTCATGGCACACATATGGAGATCAGAAGACAGCCCATGGGAGTCAGTTCTCTCCTTCACACTGTCGATCCCTGAGATTGAACCTGGGTTGTCAAGCCTGGCAGCAAGTGCCTTTACTCACTGAGCCACCTTGCTAGACCCCTTCTAATGACTATTTTTTACACATTTTCAAATTTCAAATGAGTTTAATTTAATTAAGCAAAATCATTGAGTTTTTAAAAAATAAATTATCGCCATTGATTCCCATATGATCCTGCATTATTTTATACAAACATTTAACTAATTATTTCAAAGTAACAATAGAAGCAATCACGGGTCTAACACTTGACTCTTTAGAACTGACTGGGGTTGGCCAACTTTTTCTGTACAAGGCCAGATGATAAAATTTTCAACTTTATACACTGTTCTCTCACATTTTGTATTTACTCTTCCCTTGCTTTAAGTAGGTTGTATATTCTATTTTCTTTCATTATGTAGAATCACTTTTGTGTTTTAAACTTTAGAAAAGGTGCTTCATTTCCATTGCTGTCTAGTCTTCTATTGTGTACCTGCCTCACTATTCATCACTCCTTCTAACAAAGACCTTTTCTGTCTGAGTTAACAAGTAGGAAAGATGAATTATCCAGTTAAGTAAAACACATTCCAGAATGCACAAATTGTATATGGTGTGAAGAGACTTGAGGACCCAGAAGAGTGTAGAAACTGTGCAAGGGTAACAATCATAGTTGGGTATTGCCCAACTCCTGGAATAGGTTGGTCCACCTGGAATAGGCTGGTCCACCATTGTAAAGACATGGTTGGGGTTCAAACTCCATCCTTGTGATAATGGGAAGCTGCAGATAGATTTTTAAAGAGGACTTTAACATGATCAGTTATTTCTTGTGGAATATTCCTTTACACTGTGTGAATATATGTCACTGTGGTTACTTTAACAAAGAAGCTGACTGGCTAATAGCTGGACAGGTAGAAGTTAGGTGGGACTAGCAGGCAAAGAGAGGAGGAGGAACCTTAGGAGTCATAAGGAGATGCAGAGAAAAGAGGAGATGAACTTGCCTTACTGAGAGAAGGTACCAAGCCATGTGGCAGAGCGCAGATAAGAAATATGGCTCAATTTAAAATGTAAGAGTTAGCTAGTAATAAGCCTGAGCTATTGGCTGAGAATTTATAATTAATAATAAGTCTCCATGTGGTTATTTGGGAACTGGTTGGGGGGGGGAGAAAAGTCTGCCTACAATTTCTCTGCAAAGATTCTGGCTTCACATACGAGGATGAGTTGAAGGATGACATCACATAAAGACTGGTCTGCTAGAAATGATGGGGATGTATACTAGCAGCAAGTAGGAGTAGGAAGGCAGTAAGTGGCTTGGGGGATGGGAGAAAAAAATAAAGTGTCTCGTTGAACAGACAGGGTGCCATGCAAGAATAAGGGTTTCTCTGGAGTCTTACAGAATGAGCATTGTTTTGTTGTATTGTTTTGCTGGCAAGGACTAGCTACCTTGACCTCCTCTAACATGGAGAACTTGGTTTGCAAGCACAGATGCCTGCAATCACCAGTTCTTTATGTGACATGCAAACTGGGGTTTCTGACCAGGCTCAAGCTGCTCCTCACCCTTCACCCTCTATTCCCCCTAAACGAAAATGCTTGAGCAGCAGAGTCTCTGCAGAGCCTCACATCCCAAATATTTTCTCCCCACCCTCTCCTGCCATCTGGCTGTGTAGGCAGAGCATCATGTTCCCAAGACTTCAGAAACATGGAGGAACAAAATAATTTACACAACACACATGATTTAAACAGAGGGGGGAAAACACATTGAGCAACTTTCCAAGCTGAGTGGCTCACAAAACTTTACAGGCATACCATACAGATCTATGAAAGATAAAATATTTACACAAATCCTCGAGGATCATATTATAGTCACACATGATTCTAATTTTTATGATGAAATCTATAGATAACAGCAAGCACTAAGCCACTGAGTCATAGCTAAAGAATATCTAAAATCTTGCAAGCTCACTAGCTGAAAGAATCCAGATCCCAGCACTGCACACTGCTATATGTAAGTATAAGAGAGTTTTAAAAGCCCCATCTAAGGGTTGGGGATTTAGCTCAGTGGTAGAGCGCTTGCCTAGCAAGCCCAAGACCCTAGGTTTGATCCTCAGCTCAAAAAAAAAAAAAGCCCCATCTAGAGAATGAGCCACCAGACACTTACAAGGGAGCTGAAATAAAAATGATCTTGACCCACTAGACACATAGCACCAGACAGAGAAAGCACAGTCAGATCTTTGTGTGTTTTGGAAGGTATCAAATACCATGGTGAATGGTCATGAGGTTAGCCAAGATAAAAGCTAAATGGCTGCAATATACCCTTGAAGGTTCATTGACAGATCATGTGATCTTGAATCAGGACCTGCAGAACAGAAACATTGTGCACTGAAATTTTTTAAATGTTTCACCTGTTTTTGGAAGTGGATAACTGATATTAAACAAATCCTCCAGGAACGAAAAGATGGGACCTGTGATGTTCACAGCAAAGTCTACATTTCCATCTGCAATGTCATCTTTCCGGGCCCAGACACGTATCTAAATTAGAACAATTAAACAATAATTAGGTAGAGAGGTATTAGTCTTTGAAAACTGTTACCTTGCCCATTTCAACACCCTGCTACTTTGGAAATGAAGTATTGTAACTTCAGAAGAAGCAATATGCCTGTGGTGATTTGAAAATGGTCTCCACAGTCTCCTATGTTTGAATACTTGGTCCCCAGTTGGTAGAACTGTTTAGGAAGGATTAGGAGGTGTGCCTTGTTGAGGTGTGTCACTGTGGGATGAACTTCAATGTGTCAACCGACTTGCAACATGCTCAGTATTCTCTCTGCCTCCTGTGCATGGATCAAGATGTGAACCCCCAGCTGTTCTATTGGTTATGGTGTTTTTTCACAGTAAAAGAAAAATGACTAAGACAGTGCTTATAATAATTAAGCTCATATACATGCTGTGAAAATCCCAGAAGGCAAAGCACTCACAGCGATCCTCCCAGAGGCATGTCACATTAACTTTTACTTTAAAAATCTATAATTGCTGGTCAAACTGGAAGCTGCATGTAGAAGAATGAAAATAAGGCCCCTATCTATCACCCTGCACAAAACTCAATTCCAAATGGATCAAAGAGATCAACATGAGACCAGATACCATGACTCTGATTGAAAAGAAAGTAAAGAATAGGCTTGAACTTATTGGCACAGGAAGAGACTTCTGAACAGAACACTGACAGCATAGACATTGAGACCAATACTTAATAAACAGGACATCATGAAGCTCAAGAGCTTCTGATTAGAAAAGGACATAATCATTCCCTTTGAACAAAGCATCAGCATACATAGTAGGCAAAATATTTTCCAATTATACTTCTAACATGGAGTTAGTATCTACAATATGCAAAGCACCGAGAAGACTGAGCATCAAGAAAACAAAGAACCCAATTTTAGAATGGGGTACAGAATAAGAAAGTTCTCAAAAGATGAAACACATTTCATCTGGGAAATTTTTTTTTAATGTTTAATATCTTCAGTCCCAGGAAAATTCCAATTAAAACTGCTTTGAGATTTCATCTTACCCCAGTCAGAATGAACAAGATCAATAAGACAAATGACAGCACACGATGATGAGGATGTGGGGGAAAAAGATTACTTCATTGCCGGCAGGAGTGCAAACTTATAAATCACTATAGAAATCAGTGTAGAGTTTCCTCAAAAAGATAAAAATAGATCTACAAGATCCAGCTATACCATTCTTGACATTATACTAAAAGGACTCTATATTTTACTTCCGAGATACTTGCTCAGACATGTTCATAAAGCCAGAAGTTGGAATTAGCATATATGTCCACCAACTGATAAATAGATAATGAAAGTGTAATACATTTACACAATGAAATATTATTCAACTGTTAAGAAAAATGAAATTTGCAGGTAAATGGGTAGAGCTAGATGTAGTGGGTAGCCATTCCAGCTTTGATCTGGAAGTTCCAATCCCCATTGAGACTTCGGCAACTGTCATGCCTACAAGGCGGGGGCCAAGGGAGGCGCATGGAGACCCGAGATCTGGATGGGCCAGCACTCTCTCTGTTCCAGGACCCTGAACGGTGGAGGTGGACTGAGCAGAGCTCCAGAAAACACCGCTGGACTGCGATACACCTTCCCCAGACCCCGCGACCTACCTATCCCTTAATTTGTAAGTTACACCATTAAATAAATCTCCTTTTAACTACGTGGAGTGGCCTCAGTAATTTCACCAATAGCTAGAATCAACCATCCTAAGTAAGGTAACTCAGACCCCAAAAGACAAATGTTGCCCAGTTTTTCTTACATGTGGGTGTTAGCTTTTAAAATTCAGATGTGTGTTTTATTCAGAATATTCACAGAGATAAGGTAGCTAGTAAGTGACCAGGGAGTGGAGGGGATCCTCCAAAGAAGGGGAAATAGAATACAGTGTTATAAACAGATAAAGAAGAAACTAGAATAGGAGGACTAAATGGAAAGGGTACTGGGAGAACAGGGCAAAAGAGAGATATGCAGAGGGACAACTCAGACTAAAGGCCTTTTGAAAGACCTCCAGGAATCAGCTACATCTCTGAGTTGTTAGTCAAGGGGGTCCCATAGATTACCCTCAAACATTACATGCTATTGCCAATTGCATTGGTTACCCTCCACAACCTGACAGTAAGACTTTATTGCTCAGGATAATGCATGCTTATGTCATTGATCATAAAGAACCTGAGCTAATGCCCAACTAGAAGTTTCACCCCTATTGACGAATGTTCACAGTTCCGGAAGTTACTGTACAGACTAAACTATCAGAGGAGAAAAGTAATCATCAGTCTCACCCAGTTATAAACCCAGTGAGCTACAGTAATGCAACAATGGTACAAACGTTACGGAAGTAACCAACCACCTTTTGGTTGGCTTTAAGGTCTGCTCCATGTCAGGAACCCATACATGTCACTGTTGATGGAACCTGGAACTAGATAAGTCATGGACCCTATGGGAAAACCTCCTACTATTATTCTGCTGAAGGAACATAGTACTAAAACAACTGCAAACACATATTGCTATGCCCATAGATCAATGTATCCCTGAACTCTTATGAGAGAAGCTTCTTCTTACAGTAGATGATAATTAACACAGAGACAGACAACTGGATAACATGCAGATAGTGAGAGACCTTAGAGTAATCAACCTTGAGTGGGATGTCTACATCACACTCCTCCATTGAAGGCTTAGGGCTCTGTGTGGAAATGGGGTGGGGGGCATACATGCACTCACAGAGACTGTGACAGTACACACAAACCTGCACAGATTCAAGCCAGACAAACGCCCAGCACAAAGTCCCACCCCTAATCAAGAAGCTAATTTCAACTGATACCTGAAGGGAGAAGGAAAGTCAGTTTTCACAACAGTGAGAGTAGGAATATTAACACACTCTAGGGCAGGTCTCATGCTCAAGGATAGGTGACCAATACAAATGGGATTCCACGTTTTTATGTGTGCTTTTCTTTTGTTGTGGTTTGGTAGGGTTTTTTTTTTTGCCCTTTTTGTTTTTGTTTTGTTTTGTTTCCATGGTTGGTTGGTTTGTTTGAGAGAGAGAGAAGGAACATGAAGTTTGGGTAGATAGGGAAGTGGGGAGGATTTAGAAAGAGTTGGGAGAGGAGAAAAAATATGGTCAAAATATATTGTATGAAAAGAACTTAAATAATAAAAGATAATAAAAATAAATCTTTAAAAAATGTGTTAATTCTGTAACTGCAGAATAATCCGTGTAGATTCCATGTAAAAGAATACCTCAAATCCTTCCTTCCCATCTCAAATCATCCTAATGATCCAAAACAGAATTGTGTCGTTTAGAGTGATGGCACATTGTAAAACCAAATTTGAACCTTGCAAAATTAGAATGGTTTAATAATGAAAGAATTATTAGTCCTATTGCATTTTCAAAATTGAAAAATCAGACTAAGTCCCCATATTTTAAAAAGCTCCTGAGAAGTCTTATGATTTTAAACCCGTTGAAGCTAGTGAGTTGTAGGCTCCACGCTTTTGTAATGATGTTTGTTGGTAAAAAGGCACCTCTGCCATTTAATACTCTGTTCATATAAGCACGCTGTTGTTTGGTACCTGAGAATGGATCCGTGTGGCTTCTGTCTCAACCTGCAGGGTTATAGTCATGCAGAATCACCTTATGCTCTACAACGCTTTTCTCTGTAGGTAATTTTTAATAGAATTGGAAATTGTCAGTGCTGATGCCAATGACGACATTTGAAAATGAAAGTCATGAGGACTAAAGTTAGAGGTATGGGAATTACAAAGTGTGTCCTTATGTGAGTTCTGTTAACTTTAAAAAAGAAAAATTCTCACTGCAGAACCTTATCCAAAAAGGCAAAAAAAAAGAAAGAAAGAAAGAAAGAAAGAAAGAAAGAAAGGAAGAAAGAAAAAAAGAACAGCATAAAACAGGCGTATGCTTTCCAGGAACAGATTCATCTCTCTATGCTTTTATTTCTCTGGAAAGTTTGCCTTGAATTATGTGAGTTTTTTTAATTATGTGAGAGTTTGGGAATGTTCCTTGTTCACCAAATGCAACCACCTGTTTTTGAAACTCCAGCCTGGACTCCCTCACTGATTTCTTCCTCCTGTGTGCTACAGAGGCCTCATCTAGTCTAGAAAGATGCCTTCAGGCCTTGGATCTGCTTTTCCACTAAATTTATGGCTTCTGAGACCAAAGTTGGGAAGCCCACTAGTCTCGGAAAAACCGTTCTGCAGATGGAGATAGTGGAGAAAGCCTGTGTTTTAGCTGTAGTCTTTTGTAAAGTAACGGCATCATCAATGAATACTTGCTCATTAATTTTCAGTTTATGAATCACTCCCACAAACGACTGATCTGCACACCCAAAGCAAGACAAATGATGGGAATTTCATATTGGATTGGGAGGGTATGTAGCCCTTAGGAGGAAGCAAGAAACCCAGGCCAATAAGGGCCATTTTAGATGTAGCTGTAGAGTTCCTTCAAAATCACACCTGCCCCACCTGTGAGTTCTGATAGCCCTCACCGGACATGGCAGATCTAGACATCAGAGAGTATTGTTTTACAAATACCCATGCTGCCCAAGTCTACCAGGTTAGCAATTTCCACCCCTACAGTGTGTTCTCTGTTTATCCTCATTCTTTACATAACCACCCTCTCTTACTGAATGCGTAATTCTGAGATAAGCTGAACACTATTCCAGGCTTGCATTTGGTTTACCTCGTTGAACACACAGTAAATTGACTCACTTTGTAGTGCTTAGCCATGGCCAAGCACAGCATCCCGCTGATAAGCTCAACCCAAGTCTCCCTCTCTGGCCAAGAGCGTTAACTTTCTCTTGTTCCTTTTTGTTTCTACAGCAGCTGGCATTCTTTATAGTAGAGCGATCTTTGGGGAAGAGACTGATTTTATCCTTTGGCAAGAAGTGCTGATTGAGAAGAGGACTGACCACAAGCTGTTTGGTGTGGGTGTGAGGGACCACCCCTGGGTCTCTCATTAGCTAGGGGATATAAGAGGTCTGCTGCTACTTCTTGCCAGGCTCAAACCATGCTTCTAAACCATGCCTACGCAGATTCACTGATCTACGCCACGATTTCTGACTAGGCCAGTGTTATATCCATGAATGTCGAGGACCTCCTGCTAATTATTCAGCCAGAGGAACAGGGCTGGGAGCCAGCTGCTCAGGAGGATGATAAGCTGCTGCTGCTTGCATCCAACACTGTGAGGGTGACTCATTAGGCTGGGATCACTGGAGTAGTGATGAGCTTGGCTCACCCCCAGCCTTCTTGTCTCCATACGTCAATAGTAGGAGCCTGGAAGATCTCAGGCCAGCTCCAGGGATGCTCAGCTTAGCTGCAGAGCTTGACCTTTCTCACCCCATGAAGCCAAGAAAGTCAGAAGGAACTGGGCATGCGGCACTGGCCTTAGTTAGCTCTGTGTTCCATAACAGGGAATAAGCAAGTGTGGAAAACACTGTATAACAACCATGATACTTTCTGAAAGTCTTATGCTGTTATGAGAATACAACTAGATGAAAGCTAAGAATTTCAGGACAAAGCCTGCTCATCCCCATTTACATGACCCTGGAGGAGTCTTGTACACCCAGAGCTATGGGACACCCACAGGGCCTAGCCCCTTGATGGGAATGTCAGCCTGCACATGCCTCTCCAGTGACTTACAGGTGCTGCTGGCTAGTATCTGCTTTTATTGTTCAGGACTGGGACCATCCTGGTTGCTAAACACTTTGAATCTGATCCAGTAAGCAACATATCTCCCAGGGCTAGTTTAGCCATGGTCTGTAGTCTCCTGCCCTCTTGGAAAGCAGAAACAGGAAGTGGGTGGGCTTAATGTGCAGAAACAGGATCTCACTATGTAGCCCAGGATCGCCTCAAACCCATGATCTCTTAGGTGCTGGGATTACAAGTGTATGCTCCCACATCTGGATTGTTACATCACATTCTGCAAAGTTACATTTCCATGGGACTTGGCAGGGGGAAGAGGAAGCGACAGTGGGTTATACAGGTACAGTAGGTGAACAACATGCAGCCAGCACATTGCTCCTTATCTGCAGGCTCTTCCCTACTCACCTCCTTGCCTCTCTCAGTTCTGCTGACATGGCCGAAATCACATATAACAAGTGCGACCAGGTAGGTTGGCATGCGGGGTGTGGTATGGAAGGTGGTGACCGTCCATCTGCTTCCATTCACATCGATTCTTTCAGACTGACCTGAAGAAATATTTCAGTCCAAATCACTATAAGCCTAGATAACGTGCAACCTCGAAACAATTTGTCAAGACGGTTGCCCACCAGTCACTCCTTCCTACGTACTCCCTGAGGTCTAGGAGATTGGGTTCCTCTATCAAAGGCATCAACACTAGATCAGATTGCTACGAACCATTGTCATCCAGGATCCAAACACAAAGTTAGCAATAAGGAGATAAAAAAATGTTAATTACCCTGAAATATCACACTATAACTCAAAAACATACAAAATTAGTATGCTGTTCAAAAGTATTCATGTGTGTACATGTTGAGTGTGTGTGTGTGCGTGTGTGTGTGTGTGTGTTTGTGTGTGTGTGTGCGAGTGCATAGATTGACAGAGGTCAGCACTGAACATCTTGCTCAATTGTTCTCCATCTTGTCTTTTGAGATAGGGACTCTAAACCTGGAGCTCCCCAGTTCAGCTAGACTGGCTGGCCAGCAAGACCCCAGGGAACCCCCTGCCTTTGTCTCCCCAATCCTGAGATTACAGCTGTACCCCACCATGCCTGGCTTTTCACATGGGCGCCGGAGATCCAACTCAGTTCCCACTGCATGTGTGGCAAGCATTTACTGACCAAGTCGTTTCCCCAGTCCCCAGAACTATTTCATAGTATTTTCCATTATAATGATAACTACTCTGCTATTATCGTTACCTACTACATCTATGTATAAATAAAATCATCACACTTTATCCCACAAATCTATACAATTGTTGGATGATTTTTAAATGAATAAAAAGTACATTTGCAGGACCCAATAATGGGATCTTAGGCCTGAATCAGCATCCTGAGTGATGGGAGGTTAACTGAACGTCAAACCCATGGGCACTGTCAGTTTTCTCCCCAACCGATACCCTCTTTCCACCTACTTCCATTTCCTGGTTTAGCACAGCATTTGCTCTAGAGCTGCCCTGAGTCCAGAGTGAATCAGAGACGGCAAGTCCACCTTTAGTGGCTTTCAGAGGACTCTTCAGCAGCAGCCGCTATCTGGAGCCTGAAGCTGAAGTCGCAAACTCAAGTGTTGCTGAGGGCTGGACATCTGACATGGGGTAGGATACAGGAACAGGGGGACTGAGGCAGTTTACGGTGGCTCAGGGTACCATAAAGAGGCTACCCGTTCTCAGCTTCCATTTATTAAAGTCATAGAAATGCTGTAGGTCCAGTGTTAATTGAATGTTAGAGTTACCAAGGGAACAAAAAAAAAATCTAGGTTTTTATTTGATATCTCTAGACTTTTAAAAGTCAGAAACCAATGCAGTCAAGATAAGAAAGTCGCCCAAGGTGAATAAAACACATCTCTGTATCAGCTGAGACCAGCTGCATCCGACTGCTATCAGTAAGGGCCCGCCCATAGCTGAAGCACTAACAGGCAGGCAGACTGTCAGCGTGTAGAGCCAGTATCATGTCCTCAGATCCCCATACAGAAAGAACAGGGATGTATCTTCTCTAAGTGTGAGGGCCGATACTAGTCTCATGTGACTGCTCTCCACAGTTACAACAGACCAAGGCTACTAACACACTGCCTAGAGAAGCAGACATGAGAGCTAATATTTTCATGTTTATACAACGGCAGGAAGCATTACTTACCTAGCTGTGGCATATTGGAAAGAGCCACATACCCAGGATGGTGAATAATTGTAATGTTAAAAGTTGCCTTCAGAGCTGGCTCATCAAAACAGGGGAAAACGTTCCTGGCGTATGTTGGTTCCATTTGGGATGCAATCAGGGCTCTGAAATACATTTGGGGAATTTTTTTTCTTAGATCAATGGAAACAAATACAGAAAGAGAGAGAGAAAGAGAGAGAGAGAGAGAGAGAGAGAGAGAGAGAGAGAGAGAGAGAGAAGAGGGGTGGGTATAACTAAACCTGGTATGTGAAAGAGCTTGCACTGTATTGTCTTTCTCACTGCCCTCTCTAAAACACACACACACACACACACACACACACACACACACACACACACAGTACAATTCCTACAGCATCTTAGGGTTCCTGTAAGACCTAAAATGAAAAAGGTCTCTTTAACTTTCAACCACAAAATAATTTTTGTCTCGTTGCATCATAAACCTTTAAACCATTTATAAGCTGAACAGGAACAAACATAAACACGGAATGTCAGAAATACAAGTCTTTGGGAAAAGAGGATAGCTTCTTTGAGAATCGTCTGCTGCTTTCACAGACACCAAAGGGCGCACCAGTCTGAAGAATGTCTATGTTTTTTTTTTTTTCTTTTTTCCCCCTCTTTCTCAAATGTTCCCTCTTCCTTCTAATTGAAAACTTACAGTTCTATTTTGGACCCGGCTGGGGGTAAACCGTATGGGTACACGCCAACTGAACACGATGTCCTTCAGTTACGGATAGATTCGCCACATCCCTGCTGTGGCTTCTCCTGCTTCCGTGGAAAAATACACAGAATAACACACTGCCATGATGTGCTGGAGATTTATAGCGAAAGCTTAGGGACAAACCCTATAACATCAGGTTGTCGCCGTCCCCCACCCCCTCCAGCACATCCTGCCTGAGTGTCCTGAAGAGCATGGCTCTCAGCCAACAGCTTTCTCCTTAATCTTGTTATTCCATTTGCCAAGACGAGGTGACCTGGGAACCTGGCTGCAGAGGACAATAGTGAGTGTGGACTTCCCTTTCCACTGAGGTCCTGGGCTTACCATCTGTCATCTGTTGACTCTTGCTTCAGGCCCAATTCATAGATAAATAAAGTCAAAACCAACACAAACATCTTGAGAAGACCTGTCACACTTTTTCACCTCTGCAAATCCCTTACACTTCGAAAGAGCCTCTTTGCCTACATTTAAAAAAAATTGCTCATCTCTAGAAGGGACACTCAAGTAGTTGAGACATTCAGAAACCTCTCACGAAAAATAAGTAAGAGCCATCTCACAGACAGCCCGTCGGAGGTGTCCAACCTTTGCTGTGACAAAGCTGTAATTTGCCACCAGCCTGTTTTGCTCATTTCCCTCATTCTATTATGGCGTCGCTTGTGCAGGCTGGAAGGAAGCCTGTGGTCCCACAGTAGCCAATTTGGCTACAAGACCTGTTCTTCTGCTACCAACCGAGCCATTCTGGGAAAGTCACAGTTTGAGCTTCCGTTCTCCGTGTGGAAAACGTGACACTCTTCTTGGTGTTGCTACTTGAACACACACACACACACACACACACACACACACACACACACAGTCTTTCATGTGTTATTAGTGAACACCTAAATGACAAACCACCTGTGAGCCCTCCCTCTTCCAGCCTGACCAGCCACGCGCAATCTAACGAAGCTTAGAAGAGACCCAGGAGTCCTAAGTTAACAGTGGGTTGATCATCATCAACAGGTAACACGTTAATAGAGGAGTTAACAGGTGGGTTGATCATCATTAGTGGTAAACTCAGTTCCAAAGTTGCCAAAATTATACCTGACCACAAATGAATACAAAATCATCTTTCCCCAATTACAAACTGCCAGCAGCTAGTTTTTTGGTTTTTTTTTCATTTTATTTGTGGTCATTTACAATAGAACACGTCTTTGTAGCAGTTGAATAAGCATTTGCTCAGCACTGGGGCTGCTATAAAGTACAGGCAGCTTTACTCATATATACAATATATTAGTTATATATATAATATATATATATATATATATATATACAGAGAGAAGAGAGAGAGAGAGAGAGAGAGTGTGTGTGTGTGTGTGTGTGTGTGTGTGTGTGTATTACAGTCAAAATAGCCTGTTTTATGACTGGGGTTGCTGTGTCTGAGAGGAGAGACAATAAACCAAGATTGCATGTTCGTTTTCAGTCACCTGAGTTCTCCACTAAGATGAGCAGAATTTTTTTTAAAAAAAAAATTAAAGTCATGTAACTTTAAGAAAGGTGTTTAATGTCTTTAGACACCTTTTTTCTGTAGAATATGTGGGTGGAGCGAGATGATCTGAATGGCCACTGAGATCTCTAAAACCATGATTCTGAGTGAGGGGGTAAAAAAAGAAGGCTAAACACACCTCGCAAAATGTAGACAAAGCCTATGAGGGGGCCCTGATTGAGTCACCTGGAATTGGTAGGAGGCAACCCCTCAAGGGTTCATCCCACTGAGGGGATGTTTCAGGGGTCCACACCCCCTGAAACTGCAGAACACTCTGAACATATGGTGACATAGTAGTACCAAAGAGCATGCTATAAAGTGAAAAGGCCCATCTCACTACAGAGAACATCTTCAGATACCCAGGGAGCCAAATGCTGAACACAAACCACAGAAAGAGAAGCTTGACAGCATCTCCTCCCGCTGACATAACTTCACAAAATTTATGAATCTCCAGTTGGCTGCAAGATGGGCAACAGGAAGGACATCACCACTTTAGCAAACCAAACACAGTGAACGCTTCCAAGTCGATGATTCAAGTCTCCTGAGAAGTGAAAGAAAAGGTCTTGTCCCATGTCTTCTGTAACTATTTCCCTACCTGGGGAAAAGTCGCTACAACCCCAGCCCTTTTAGCTCTTTAGCTTGGCTGCAAAGGCCAGAGGCAAGCAGCAGCCACATGATACTGCTATGCCACATCTGGGAATCTCACAGCGAGTGTCTTTGCCTTCTCACTCTGCCTGTAGAGAGAGAAGCTGTCTAGCCTTCTGAACACAGGATGATCTACCATTCTCTCTTTCCTTCAAGTTTCACTGGAACATGCTATTATGGTGTCCATTATGTCTCTGTTCAGAGCGGTCAGCTGGTGAAGGAATTGCTATAAGGGAATTTGCCTCTCGTGGTTCAGTACTGTAGAATGTCTTTCCCATCATCTTGTCTTGTTCTAGAATCATGGCCTCACCACTCTCTGGAACTATAAGGGATCTTCATGGCCAACACCCACATCATGCAATGGGGAGTAAGTCTATTTCCATTGAAAAGATATCAATTACATGCATTCTAAATCATTTCATTCCAAATTATTTTATAAACTCCATATGTCTACATCTCCTTTAATAAGTGCTAAATAACAGAGCTGGTCAGAGATTAAGTAAAATTCTTCAAGAGTTATGATACTCCACTCCTTAAATATTTTCATACAACACACACCCAGAAATCAAAACATTTAGTAGAGCCAGATGTTCAACCACTGGACTGTGGTTCAAGGATTGTCCCATGAATCATGTTTGTTTATTACTTGTTGTAAGAGGATCTGAAAACTATAGTTTTTACCAGGCAACAAAATATAATAGCTGCAAAATTCCAAAGAAGGATGCCAAATTAGGTTAGGAAGTTCTTCAAAGCAAATGGCCTTGGGATTCAGAAGACTCCTCTCTGGGCAGCTCAGATGTAAGAGGGCTCAGGAGAGCCAGGGAGTGAAGACAAGCCAGAGAAGAGACATCTTAGCAGACAGTGGGTAATTTTTTTTTTTAACCAAGCCTTACTTGCTGTTAGGGAGCTGGAAGGAGGCACCTAGCTCTACCCTTGGGCTAGGGGAGAGGAGAGTCTCAGAAAGCAGCATGAATATTCCTTAAAGCTGAAAGACGAAAGGCTGATGCTCATTCACCCTGAATGTAGCTGAAACTGACCCAGAGCCTGGGCTCTGCTCCCACCCACTGGGGACCTAAGAGGCAACTGCACAGCTGCCTGCTTTGGAGGCAGAGCTGGAAGAATGCTGCTGCCTCCAGATCCATGGCAATCCTAGGCAAGGGAAGGATGAGAGCCCTCAGTAGAACTCCGGAGCCCAAGACACTGGGAACCATAGAGGGTACTTCCTTGGATCCTGCCCAGTAGGGCCACCTGGAAAAGGATGAAGCAGCTTAAAGACACCTTACCCGATTCCTGGACCGAGGAACCAGTGAAGTGACCGCTCAAGCAGAGCAATCAGGTAGTCTCCAGCTGAGCCAAGGGATGGCTAGGAGAAAGACAAATGACAAAAAAGCTAGGAAGTGTCAAAGGAGACACATGTGCTAGGAAAATGAGGCATCTGTTAGGCTAGAGTGAGCGAACAACAAGAAGACTAGTTCCAGTAAGATGTACATACTTGTAGCTGAAGTTTTCCTGCCCAGCTCCCACAGCCCTGCAGCCGCTCGACCCAAGTAAACACACAGAGGCTTATATTAATTAAAACGGCTCAGCCATTAGCTCAGGATAACTATTGACTAGCTCTTACACTTAAATTAAACCATAATTCTTATTTATGTTTAGCCACGTGGCTTGGTGCCTTTTCTCAGTTCTGCCTTCACATCTTGCTTTCTGTGTGTCTGGCTGGCGACTCCTCACTCTTCCCAGAATTCTCTTCTCTGCTTGTCCCGCCTCTACTTCCTGCCTGGCTACTGGCCAATCAGCACTTTATATATATTAACCAATCAGAGCAACACATTCACAGCATACAGAGCGATATCCACAGCATATACTATGTAACCTCTTCTTCCGGTGCCTGTCTCACCAGAGCCCTGTGATGTTGGACCAGCAGCTATTGAGATGGACAAGGAGGAATGGAAGCGTAAAATCAAGAGATGATAATTGCACCTGCCCTACTGCAGGTCCTGGAGCTGGGAGGAAGGATGCAGGGTCAGAGGGGAGCATCAACAGCAAATATGTTTATTATTGTAGTAAGGTTTTCTTGGTTTTGCCTCTCACTATAGTTATGACTTAGTGATTGTCAATCATCTGCCACTTAGAGCCAGAGGGGTGGAGGATACCACAAGGACATGGCCCAGAGAATTGACTAACTCAGGCTCACAGGGGCTCACAGAGACTGAAGTGACAATCACGGAACCTGTATGGGTCTGAGCTAGGTCCTCTGCATATACATTATGCTTGTGTAGCTTGGTGTTCTTGTGGGACTCCTAATAGTGAAAGTGAGGGTGTCTATGACTCTGCCTACCCTTGGGACCCTCTTCCTCCTACGAGGTTGCCTCATCCAGCCTTGACATGAGGGTTTGTGCCTAGATTTATTGTAACTTGTCATGCTGTATTTGGTTGATATCCCTGGGACTACTGCTCTTTTCTGAAGGGAAATGGAGTGAGAGTGGATCTGGAAGAGAGAGGAGGTGCGAGGGGGTAGGGTGGGGTGGACAGCAGTCAGGATGCAATATATGAGAAAAGAATAAGTAATTAAAAAAAAACACAGAACTATATGAGCTTCATGAGGGGAAAAGTCAGAAACGTAACTCTACACGTTAAACTGTAAAGAACAGTGGAGAAATCAAAGCTGTTTTTACTGCTTGGAGGCATTCATGAATATGCTAGTCACATTTCTTTTCAAAAGATATAGGAGGGCTAGCACAATCACCTCCCAGAGAAACTGTTTGTCACACAAAATATGAGTTCAACACCTACCCCAGCAATGAAATTGCCTCTACCCTCCACATCAACACTGTGTGCCTGGGCACTACAGGTCACTGACCTTGTTTTGGGACATGCAAATTCTTTCCCAGCATTGCTCGGTTTTCTATTTTGAGGGTGAGGGTGTGTCAAACTGTGTCAGATTTCTTAGTGTAAAAAAGCAGCTTCAAGGAAGTCTTTGAAAACCCTGTTCCCGCTGCCTGATTTTGATGGTGATACTGTCTCCTTTATTTGTTCTCAATAAAGATTGGAATTTTCTGCAACTCATCTGTACTTCCTTCCCTGGAGCTTTCTCATTTCCTCTCTCTAATTTCCTCCCAGCTACTTCTTATCTTTTATCAGGTGAATACCACGATCAGAATCAATTATCAGGTGATACTATGATCAGAATAAAGAATATTCCTAAGAATTCAAGAGTATGGTTGCATGTTTGTTCTAATTAAATTAAAAAGTGGGAGCCAGTGAGGTGGCTGTATAGGTTAAGACACCAGCTGCTGAGCCAGATGACATACATTTGGTCCCCAGGACCCATACGTGGAAGGAGAAAGCCAACTCCTAAAAGCTGTCTCCTGAGCATCATACACACAAACGCATGCACGGAGTAGATAAATGTAATTTTTAAAAACTTTAAACAGCTTTAAACTACAAAAAAAACTTGTGAAAGCCGGACATCTTAATTTACAGATGTGACTCTTGTTCCCTGGGAACTTAGAACAGGTTAAATGATACCAGAATCTATAATTTTGCTTCCATATTCTCAAAGTATGAGATAATTGGGGCTAATTATAGTAAAGCATGTTTATGAATAAAACATTTTTTTTTGTTTTGTTTTGTTTTTTGTTTTTTGAGACAGGGTTTCTCTGTGTAGCTTTGCACCTTTCCTGGAACTCGCTTTGTAGACCAGGCTAGCCTCGAACTCACAGAGATCCGCCTGCCTCTGCCTCCCAAGTGCTGGGATTTAAGGCGTGCACCACCACTGCCCGGCTCAAAAACAAAACAAAACATTTCTAGGGGGCTGGAGAGGTGGCTCAGTGGTCAAGAGCACTGGTTGTTCTTCCAGAGATCCTGAGTTCAATTCCCAGCAACCACATGGTGGCTCACAACCATCTGTAACAAGAACTGGCACCTTCTTCTGGCCTGCAGGCATGCATACAGACAGAGTATTGTATACATAATAAATAAACAAAATCTTTTAAAAAACATTTCTAAAGGTAATTAATTTTTTTGAGATAGGGTCTCATTATGTAACCCTGGCTGGCCTCAAACCCACAGAGATCTGCCTGCCTCTGCCTCCCGAGTGCTGGGATTAAAGGATGTACCATTACACTTAGCTCTGAAAGCTGATTGAAGAAGGCTTAAATAAATGGAACATTTAGGAAGAGAGTGTCTGGGTAGTGAACTAAAGAGACACTATTGTAAAAAAGTTGTAGAGTTGATCTCAGCCAGCTTAAAAACAAGGCTCAAAAAGTCCAAAGGGACCATCAATTAACTCCAGATCTATCTGAATGAGATAAATACAGCAAAAAGCCAGCCTCCTTATTTGAATGGCTAAGAGAGAAAGGCCTGCCAATACCAAGTGTTGGCAAAGATATGGAACACTAGAATTCTCGGATACTATTGATGAAAATGGCAAGTGTTCAAATGCCTTGGAAAATAACTTCTTATATTCTTCAAACATCTGCCTACCATGTAATCCAGCCATTCTACCCTTGATAAAGTATTTACTCAAAAGAAGTGAATTTACATAAAGATTTGTATGTGGATATTTCTGGAAGAGTTCTTTATAATAGCCACACACTGGAAATAATGTAACTATAAGTGTGTTTGAGAACAAATGGAAACTCGTTTTTTTAATATTACGATATGTAGGTTAAAAGTAAAAGGACAGTAAAAGATACATCGTGGAAACATCAGGCATTATAAAGCTGGGGTAGGACGAACTGGAGAAGGCTGGTGTAGAATGTGCCCTGCCCTGGACAGGCTTTCAGACACTGCTGTGGGCAGTTCAAGGAGGTGCTGACATGTTTGTTTGTGTGTTTGTTTTTCAAAACACAGTTTCTCTGTGTAACAACTCTGGCTATCCTGAAACTTGCTTTGTAGACCAGGCTAGACTCTAACTCACAGAGATACACCTGCCTTTGCCTCCTGAGTGTTGGGATTAAAAGCAGAGCGGACATTTCTGTTATTTATGCTACAACAGAAGGAGGTGACCACAAGCAGTTGTTATTGTTTTAAACATTATTTTCCTCGATGCATGCCTATAATCCCAGTGCTTGGAAAGATGATACGGGAGGATAGTGATTTGAAGGCCAGCTTGGATTGGACAACAAGAGCCTGTCTCAAAACAAAACTACAAATATATGTATATTTCACAGTTAGACATAACCTTTTGGCATCTATCCTTGCCTTACACGGTTCTTGCAAACGGTCAGTGCAGAAGTAGGCACAAAGACTGTCATAACAAATATTGTCACAGTATCCCCCTACTGAAGTTACTTCAGGGGCTTCTGCTGGTCTACAGAGGGGTTAGTGATACAAATAAGGGTTTAGAGGGTGGAGCAATGTCATCTTCAAGGAGCAGAAACAGATTGCCAGTGTTGTTCTACTAGAGGGACTAACTTTACCTGCAGAAACCTACGTCATAAAGGCTTTACTTCTTTAAATGGCCAGAGTCAAGTTGTACTTATTCTGTAGGTTAGAATGTTTTGTTGACTCATGGAGTACATACCAAAAAAAACCAAACAAACAAAAAACACACTTTTTATGACAAAGCCACCATCGCCAACTGAACCAATGTCCTTGCATATAGGAACATAACAGAGGTCCTCTGCGATGGGTTCCGAAGGTCAGCAGCACGTGTACAAAGCAGAGTTGGGAGCATGATTGTTTTATGGAGTTCTCAATAACTGCTTAGAAGCTATGATGAAACAGAATGCTGTAACTCAGTCGTTTGTGCTGGGTGGTGAGATGCTGGTAGACTGTCACCAAAATTTACTTTTCGGAACTCAGAGTTGTAAAACAAACTGTCTGAAACCAATTGAATCTATATTTTCACTCCTGACACAGGAAAAAAGTGCAAGCTCATCAATTAGAGGATCTTCGTTGTTACTGTGTAAATCAATCTTGTTCCGGGGAAAAGTCAACCCCAAACCCGAACTTCTTTTCAAGGACTTAGCAGTTCTTTAGGATAAGAAGTCTAAGCTGCATCTTTCTGCTCCCAGATGTCACGGCGAAAAGGGAAAAGAAAGAGGGGAATTCTCGACCAGAGAAGAGTTCTCATGCTGACCAGATTGGTGTGACTGGATTCTCTGGACCCGTGTGATGTGTGTTCCATTCCTTCACAATAATCAAGGCTCCAAGCCTTCCTCCCTACGGCAAAGGCACTCACCAACCTCACTGTTCAGTAACCTCTTAACACAAAGGTAAGACATGACAGCTGAATCATTATTCAAAATCAACCAATATAATGTGATATATTAAAAGGCTAAAGAAGAAAAATCATATGATCACAAAAAATTAAATAGAAAAAGCATTTCAAAAAATCAACAACCATTCATACAAAAAAATTATCAGACAAAAATTGGAACAGAACAGAATGTCCTCAACTTAAAGCTTATATAAATATTTATATCATCTGGTGAAACTAAACCCCCCCCTGAAAACTCCCCGATCGACGATCTCCAGCTCTTGTGTTCTCCGACCTGGCAGCCATCTTAGACTCCTATGTAGCAGAACTTGGCAGTTTCCATGTCTGGATCACAAGGAGCCTACCCCTAAAAAGGACTGAGCGGACCCACCTCCGGCAGGCACCACACCTCATGTTGTGTGTCAGTCACTGATAGGTCTCGCCTGTCACCTCTCATTGTCACAATGTTCTAAAGCTGACTGCTAATTTTGTCTATTGCAGGAATCGAGGAACAGACTCGGGAGGTGCCGTGACCCCGCTCAGTCAGCACAGCTCATTTTCAACCCCAGGGCCCGGTCAGCTCCCACAGTTCACTGTGTGCCACCAGCCATCATCATGTCCAGGTTCTCTGTGACCCTGACTTTAAACATCTTTTTTGTCAGAAGAAGAAGAACAACTTTCTGGTAGTAGCTCTTCAGAAACCCCAGTTCTAGAACTCTTTCTGGGCTTTCATGTTCTGAAAACCTGGCTCCCCTTGACTGGTACAATAGGAAAATGGGCAGGGACTCTTGTCTTCCAGGTTAGCTTGTCTGGACATAGCCCCACAGGACAGAGAAGGACCCGGGACACAAGCCAAGATTTCTGGACAGTAGAAACCTCTGCCAGGTGTGCCCTGCATTCCACCTCTTTCCTCTGCAGGACTAAGGCACAGTTGTGTCAAGTCATTTTCAGTCCAGCAGAACTTGGTTCACACATCGTTCTTAAGGACAATGTCAAGTTGTTTTTCAAGAATTAATGCACTGAAAATGGAAAACCAAACACATCTCGCTTTCAAAGTTAAAACCGCATATCCACTGAGGCAACTCATTAAACTTATTTAAGACCTTTGAAACTTTGGGGGGAAGAGTGTGAGAGGAGGTACTTCAGCATAGTTCCCGCCCCCACCATCTAAGAACATTGCTGCGGGCCGCAGGAATATCCTAAGAACTCAGCTGGTTATGGCAAAGTCACTACCTGGATGGATCAGGGAATTCCTCCAGAGGAAGCCAGATCCCAAGGAGTTTTTGGTGTTACTTGGCTTGTTATATATCAGCTGTATTCTGTTATGAAAATCATGTGTGCCTTCATAGTTTTCCCAATTGACTTTTCCCTAAGAAGGGCTAACAGTGTAGACTGATCACTCTCTGGACATACACATTCCAGGTATTTGGAGAACAGCCTCAGGAAAGGCTTTCTCTGGAATCAGATTATCTTCCTTGGCCACTTTCAAGATCTGCAGGAAACACCACCCAGGTGGGCGCCCATTGTTAGTCCCAGGTAGACTAACAATGGTAACAGCCCACATGCAAGTCTCCTGACTTACAGTATATTCCACAAGGAGACACCGCCTAGGAGAGGTGGACGTTAAGTAATAGCTTTACACAATCTAGCTCGGACCCTCCCTTTATATACCGAGAGACTTCCAGGGCACGAGGGGAGAAGAGAGAAGAGAATGGAAGAACTAGATGGGTAAGAACTTGAGAGGAACGAACTGAGATGGGGAAGAACTAGATTGAAGGACTAGAAGAGAGGACAAGAGGAATGAGATGGAAGATGAGGAAGAGCCAGATGGGGAAGAACAAGATGAGGAAGAGCCAGATGAGAGAGAAGGAGACGGGAGAGGAGCTGACAGGAGAAAGAACTAGATAGATGAGAACCTAGAAGGGACAGAACTAGATGAAGAAATTAAGATAGAACATAGAGGGGATCGCAGACAAGTGTAGAGAGAAATCAGGCTAAAGATGACCTAAATATGAAAGCAGAATATAAGCTTGTAACTCACAGAATAATAAAGTATATGGACTAAGGAGTTTCGTGTACATAGATTCATTTCTTCCCACTAAAGATTAATTATCAGCTGGTTGTAGATTCTTCCCGGACCCTGGGAGGGGACTATCGAGGGGCTGGACCCCCATAGTCCCCGATAGAACATTTTCTCTAATAATGGGCAAAGTGCACAAAGTTGTGTTGCAAGTGATCCTCCAATAGGTTGATGGAGGAAGTTATCATCCAGTGTTTATAACATTGGCGGGTTTCAGGAGTGTGACCTCAGAGCACCGTGAGAGAAGATTCTTGAGGAGTGGAGAAAACGCCCCCTGTCAGAGACATTGTTGCAAATGAGTGTAAGAAGAACATATGGACAGTTATGTGGCTCACAAATCCCAGCAGAGGAATTCCAGAAGTGCCAGGCTCTGAAGCTCGGCAGAACTTGCCAGACGCCACAGATTGCCAGCAAAACGGAGACGAGGGCCCTGGTAGCAGTGGGGCAGATAGATTAATTGCTATTCTGAAGTTTTTGGGTTTTTTGTTTGTTTGTTTGTTTCTTGTTTTTACGAAACTTGAGTAAAACAACAACAAACCAACAGAAAAGGCTATGGACCAAACATCCCTGCTATATCTGTTTGTGGACCACAGCCATCCGGGTCAGATGGAGCAAGGCAGAGCAGAGCTTAGTGCGCAGCGCTCTGTGAGCAGAGCGTCTTAGACCAAAGAAGGATGCTTCTAGCTTATCGAGCTCTAAGGCCAGAAGCACTGGCAGGTTCTGAGCCCTTCGGTGGGGCGTGGGTTCAAACAGCTGTGCTTCTAGGGAGTTCTTAAGTATTAACAGTTGTTGGTCAAAGTACTAATCCTGAAGAAGGGAAGAATTTGTTTAGTGAGCTGGAATTTTCTGAGTAGAGAAAGGCTCTCTTAAAAACAACAAGAAAAAAAAAACCCCGATAAACTCGGGAGGTGAAAACAACCTCAAAGCGGACAAGTTGGATGGGCAGAAGTAGGGCTGAAAAGTAACAAGAAGAGGAATCTGGATCTCACTCAACATCTTTCCTCCTAGCAGAGTTTCAGAGGAGGGGAAAGAAGGAAGCCTTCGCCTTTGGCTCTAGGAGAGGAGAAAATGTCTTTCTTTGGGGCAGAAGATGCATCACACAGATGAACACTGCTGGGTGGGGATGCATGCGGGACTGGGCTACAAGCCCTTACCTGTGCTCACCCTGGTCGGTGTAGAAGTTCAGGAAGAGCCCCTCTGAGGTGTCCTGAAGCACTTGGCCAGAGAAGCCGAGGTTCAGCTCATATCTGCTACCTGGATGCAAGGCCTGGCCCAGATCCAGCACCATGTAGTGCATGTCCAGCGCGAACCACACATTATCCACTGGCACACGGCCTACAGTGGCGTTCCTAGTGTCCAGGGCCAAGGGACCCCACACTTCCACTTGCTTGTAATTCAGAAAGAAGCTGTGCAGCAGTAATCTCGAGGTGGCCACTGTGCAGCGTACAGTGATGTTCACGCGACCCGTGAAGGTCAAACTCGGCGTGGACAGGTCATCCGGCCGTAGCCGGGGCCACAGCTCCAGATCATAGTGAAGCGGGACAAGCCAGGGTGGCAGGCGCAGATGGTCCCAGGGCCCCGATGGAGGTCGCCAGTCTTGTGAGGTGGTGGCCAACGCTGGCTCAGGTGCAGTCTCTGGTGTCCGGGTTGGTGGCCCCTGCTCCTGTCCGCCGGGAAGGGATAATGCGGTGCCTTTCACCCCGGGGCTATGCTGCTCTGAAGGCTGGACGCGTGCGCATTTGCCATACAGGGCAGCCAGAGCCACCAGCACCATCAAGAGCCGGCCGTCAGCCCGGCCAGCAGGAGGGCCACCCCGCGGCTCACATAGATGCCGGAGCTGGAAGGGGAGCTCATGGTAGGAGTCTGGGGTGGGTGAGATAGGAGACTAGAGACCGTGAAAGCGGGTCAAACCCAGGACGGGATGCGTAGCGGTGGGACCCCTGCCCAGTCCCTCCTCTCTTGTACTGTCCCTCCTCCTCCAGGAGCCTGGGAAGAAGGCATCTGGGACCATGGTTTTCCCCTCCCCTAACCAGATCCAGATCCCTGCCTACCTACCCCCGCCCCACCAGAGACGAGGAGGAAGGGCGGACCCCTCACCCCAGGGCGCGCTCCCCTTTGGTCCTTGCGGGGAGGCACCATCAAACCAACCCATCTGGACGTCATCGATGGGTTTTTTTGGATTAGGGAACTGGCTGGAGTGTGTGTGTGAGCTGTGACTAGCAGGTGAAGGAAAAAGTCAGGTTCTGAGTGAGGGGGTTGTAGGGGGTTTTGATGACATTCTCTGAACTGCAAAGAGCGACCACGCCACAGTAACATCTGAACCAAAGCTGATGTCCCCAAGTCGCTACTAACTTAAGTAGCGCACGCACCCGGCTCAGACAGCAAGCGTAAGCTTGGAAGTTTTGCTGAATCGGGGGACCAAAATCAAAGCAAATCAGACAGACAAAACTAGGGAGCAGGGAGCGATAGCTATCGTGTGGAAAGGAGGAAGAGTAGTGGACGATAGCGTCCTCTTAGGTCCGCAACTTTGGAGCAGGATTTGGCTCTCCGCTTCCGCACAAGGGAAAAGGAACTCCTGCTTATAAAATCCGATCATTTCAAGCAAAGAAGATAAAGCGGTCTCTCCACCCAGAAACCAAGGGGCTGAGCTGTTTACTGGCGGTGCCCAGACTAGTGAGTTCTTTGGCACGCCAGGCATCTGTTCGCTATTTAGCCTGAGTGCCTGGGCGGGTTCTCCGCCTGGGCGCTGCGCGGTGTCCTGTCCTGGGTCTGCAGGCACGCAAGCACAAAGCTGGTGGGCGAATGGGGAAAAAAACACGATTAAGATCTGTGGAAGGCTGAAGATTCAATTCAGAGAATCCAGTCTTTAAGATCTTCTTTCCCCATCCAGAGACATTGGGGGATCTTTTGCCTGGTAGTTGTAAAGGGGGATTAGCATTCCTGTCTTGCCCTTAATTCTTCCAGGGTGAACCTAGAGGGGAAATGTGCGTTTCCTCTCTCCGACGGAAATCAATCACATCAACACCTCTAAATCAGGGAGGTGGAAGCCAGTTTGACTGGGAGCTCAGAAGGATGCCCCGTCATCTGTGGACCAGGCTCCCTGTCCTGGATTGGGTTTGCTTCTTCAGAAAAGGAAAAGTCGTGTTTAAAAATAATTGTCACCACGTGCTTGAGTCTCAGAAGACCCTGGATGACGATGAGGAGAAAGATCCCCTATACCGTCACAGTTATGCTGCTGGGATTGGGATCTAAGGTCACAGCAGGCTTTCTGGGTTTAAGTCACCAGACGGAAATTGTGACTAAGCTAATTAATTAATTACACTGGCATTACCCTCCCCATTTCTCGCTCCCACCCCGACTCCTGGGCTGAATATGAGGACTACACCACTGAGCTACATCCCCAGGATATTTTGTGGGGAGTCCAGACTCCCCAAGGAAAGGTAAAAGAAAAGAGGTGAGTAGGGGGAGGAGTCAAAAACAGCGGAGGGAGCCTCCTCCAATTGTGTGTGTAGAAAACCATTGGAAAATGTGTGTTCCTAGGACACTCAAATGTGTGGAGCTGCGACACATGGGTGTGCCCTGAGCTCTCACTTGTGACTCATCTTGAGGCACTTCTGCTTAATGTGGTGGCTAAGGCAAAAATGCCAAGTGCCTGGGTAAGGTTTAAGTTATTTTAGATAGATAGATAGATAGATAGATAGATAGATAGATAGATAGATAGATGAGAGAGGGGGCAGGGAGAGACAAAAACAGAGACTCCTAGGATTAAAGACATAGACACAATGGCCAGTTCTTCTCATGTGTACATGTCTATTTTACAGATATTTTCTTTGAGGTGATTACAGACTTTATTTGATGTTTCTAACTGGTATCAATGTTTTCAACTTATATTAACTTAAATTCAGAGAATTCAGAGAATACAAAGATTCTGGTCCTAGTTAGCTCTGCCCACCCCTTCTATTAATGTCATAGAGTACACCTTTATGGGTGTAAAATAATTCAAAATTTCATAAAAATCAGTGAAATTGAAGCAATCTTTTAAAATCTCCCAACTGAAACCCTTCTGTTCCATATGGATTCACTGGGGGATTTGACCAGAATCTCAAAGAAGAACTAACAGCGGACACTTTAGGAAAAAGTAAAAAGTACATTTCAACACATAGGTATAAATAAGGACTCTCTAAACAGGATTCACATTGCTCAGCAAACAAGACCAATAATCAACAAATGGGACTTCAGGAAATTGCCACTCTTCTATTACGGCAGTGGATGCTATTGAATAAAGAAACAACCTCAAGAATGGGAGAGAGAAATGTCTAGTTATCCATCTGTCTTGATTCGTTTCTGTCAATCTGACACAGCCAGAGTCATGTGGGGGAAAGGAACCTCAACTGAGGAGACTTCCCCACCAGGTCGACATGTGGGCACCTTCTGGATTGATGGTGATATGGGAGAATCCAGCTCACTGTGGATGGAGTCACCCTTGGGCAGCTGGTCCTGGGTACTATAAGAAAGCAGGCTGAGCAAGTCATGGGGAGCAAGTCAGTCAGCATCACCCCTCCATAGCTTCTGCATCAGCTCCTGCCTCCAGGTTCCTACTGGAGTTCCAGCCATGGCTTCCCTCAGTGATAAAGAGTGACCAGAGGGTTATAAGATGAAATAAACGCTTCCCTCTCCAAGTTGCTTTTTGTCATGGTGTTTATCAGAGGGATAGAAACCCTAAGACACATACTGGGACCAGATTTGTGGGGTATTGCTGTGGGCTATTGCCTAACCATGTTTGGGGGATGACTGTGGAAACTTAGAAAATGAATGCTGAAAGCAGTGCAGGTGATGGAGGCTGGCTTGTAAAGTTTCAGAGGGAAGTTCGAGAGTTCCTCAAAGACTCTACTGGGGATGCTTGATACTTTAAGAATCTGCTTTTCCTCCTTGTGAATTAATGGGCAAGGGAATTCCAGAAACTCCCCGCAAAACAATACAGGCTATATTACCTTTGCTCTAGGATTGCCCATCAGATCTAGATGGTAAGAACCCGCTGCAGAAAACATCATGCACTTTACAGCACATAGAGAAATCGAGCTGGGACTCAGGTATCTTTCATAGAGCCTGGAGGTGCCATGAAGGCCACTGGGGGAGAAACGTCATCAGCGGTCTTACACAGTGGTGGGCCCTGCATGCTACAATACAGATCTACCGGGCAAGGTGTGGCCGCTGGTGCAATACTCGCATGGCTGTTATGTGGGTAACCAACGTCTTTATGATTGGATTTGAGGCTTGCTCCCCAGGAGGGAACCTGGACTGCAAGCCTAGTCAAAACGTCCATGAGTGGGGAATTCATAAGCCCTAGGGAGGAATTTACTATTGTTGTTTGCTAAATGGACATGTTGTCAAGATCATTTCTAAATATTTATGTTTATACCCAGATACACGTTGCTCTCAATCTTTGCCAAAGAAAATTCTTTTTGCAGTGGGGGCCATGATTAATACAGAGACACATGGAAGTGACTACAGTGACTGCTGAGCGCTCAGCCCCAAACAGGATCTCTCTCTCCCTCCTTCCCTCCCCTCCCTCCTCTCTCTTACACACACACACACACACACACACACACACACACACACACACACACACGACTCAGAGACTATTGCAGAAGAGGGGGCAGGAAGAATACAAGGACTGCAGAATGGGAAAGAGTTCTGTAAATGCTGTCTTTTGACATGGTGTGGCCATTGCACTCCTGAATTCAAAGTAGCTGTGATTACCTGCACAAAACCTCAGGATGAAGACTCATGAGGCCCCGCCATCTCTGTGGAGCTGTGGGAAGTTAGTGGCTGCTGAGAGGAAGAAGGACTCTCTTTCTTCAGTGATGTAGCCTCTGGTGGTACATTGTACATGCCCTCACAACTCCCAGCCCTGCTCATGCCAGGGATCCAGACTAAACTCAGTAAGTCATAAAGAAAGAAAGAGTTAAACAGGATTAGAGAGGTGAGAATAGGGATAAAAGAAAAAGACCTGTTCTATATACCACAATAAAATAATCAGATGGGAAAAAAGGCCAGACACAAGTACTATTTATAATTACATAAATCTGGGAAGGCAGTCTTACACAGGCAAAGTGTAGAATAGAAATTACCAGGGACCTGAAGGAGCAGAAAGGGAGCTCTACTGTTAACATATACAGAAGTTTTCTTCGAGATGATGAGAAGTTTTAGGGACAGATTTTGGATCCACAGCAATGTGGATATATTTAATGGCACCAAGTTGTTCACCTAGCAATGATTTGAATAATCGAGTCTCACTTTCCCACAAAAGGACTTCGATCTCAGGAACCATTACTTACTAAGGCCAAGGATATACAGACACATAAGCTTCAAGTTACATTAGACTCACACTGTTTAGTCTCAGGAATGTCTATGGGTAAATGTATCTGGGGCTTTGGAAAATAATATTTGAAATACTAAGGAAAAATAATGAACTTTCTGAAAGAAATACATTGGAATAAAAGACTAGAAGAAACCTTTAAAAGAAAACATTTTTAAATGTTTTCCACCCAGAAATTCTGGGAGTGGCCAACCTAAGAGCCATGCCACAAAACAGAGCTCACTCTGACACTATCTGGAGTACCAGGAACCAGAGGCTGGATGGCCCAGAGACCTAGGATAGAGCCAAACATGACTGGGGGTGGGGGGGAAGTCAATGTAATGATACCTGAAATATTCTGCTATACTCATAGCTTGGTACCTAGCCCAATTGTCAACTGAGGGAAACAGATGCAGAGACCCACAGCCAAACATTAGCAGAAGAGGGGAGGAAGGCTTATAGGAGCCAGAGGAATCAAGAATACTCCAAGAACACCCACAGAATTGACCATCCTGGGACAATAGGGAATCACAGAGACTGAACTACAACAGGGAGCCTGCATGGGACTGATGTAGGCACTCTGCATATATGTTACAGTTGTGTAGCTTGGTCTTCTTGCGGGATTCGTAACACTGGGAGCGGGGTCTGTCTCTGACTCTTTTACCAGCTTTTGGGACCCTATTCCTCAGACTGGGTTGCCTTATTCAGCCTTAATATGAGGGAGGTGCTTAGTCTTATTGTAACTTGATATGCCATGGTTAGTTGATACTCATGGGAGGCCTGCCCTTTTCTGAATAGAAACAGAGGAGGGGTGGGGGCGGGGTGGGGGGTGACTGGAAGGAGAGAAGGAAGGGGAAGCTTTTTCATTTCATGAGGTTCCATTTACTAATTGCTGTTCTTAATGCCTGCACTACAGGGATCCTGTTCAGAAAGTCCTTTCCTGTGCTAGTGAGTTAAAGCCTATCAGATTCAGGGTGTCTAATCTTAGGTTGAGATCCTTGATCCATTTGGAGTTGAGTTTTTTTTCTAAATGTCTCCTGTGATTTCTCACTTTTCATCTCTGATGTTAGTAATTTTGATCATCTCTTTCTTTCTTCTCTGCGATCTGTTGGCCACTGGACCACACGGACAGAAGGGGCAGAAGCAGCAAGCAGGGCTTTGTCTGGCCTGTGAGAGTGATGGGAACAGCCTTCCAGGAGATTGCTTCCGTGTTACAGCTCAACTTGATTCCAGAGTGAGGGAGATACATTGTAGTGGATAGCCATTCCAGCTTTGATCTGGAAGTTCCAACCCCCATTGAGGCTTCAGCAACTGTCACGCCTACAAGGCGGGGCCAAGGGAGGCGCCTGGAGACCAGAGATCTGGACGGGCCAGCGCTCTCTCTGTTCTGGACCCTTGATGGTGGAGATTGATGGAGCAGAGCTCCAGAGAACACCGCTGGACTGCGATGCACCTTACCCAGACCCTGCGACCTACCTATCCCTTCATTTGTAAGTTATCCACTAAACAAATCTTCCTTTTAACTACGTGGAGTGGCCTTAATAATTTCACCAATAATACATAGGACAGGAACAGTAGCTAGGACATCACCTAACTTGCATTAGGCAGCATGCTCCTATCATAAAGCTCCTAGTACATTGTCTAGTTATCATATGTGACAACATGGTCCTATCCTAAAGCTCCTACCACAACATATGATTACCATATGGGCAACAGGGGCAAGCTTCTGCAGGGAACTGTATCAAGGACCACACGAGGTAAGTCAGGCATCCGGGCTTAGAGACATTCTCCAAATAAGGTTAGGTAGAGAGCAGGAAGCCTTCACTGTGGGGGATGGAGTCCTCCATGTTGCCTCTAGCTCTGAGTGAGCTGTCAGGGCATGGTAGACTGCAACCTCTGACCAGTAGGGCCTCCCAACAGATGTATGTGAATGTGGAGATCAGATTTGGGAAGTTGGTTCTTGACTTTAATTTGTTTTGAGGTAGGATCTCACTTATTTAATCTCTTTGTTTCAAACCTCTAACTGGCCCATTAGCTTTTGAGTGATTCTCTTGTCTACTCTTCCCATCTCACCATAAAAGTGTTGGAATTACAGATGTGTGCTACCACATCTGGCTGTGGTAGCATCGGGTTTTTATAAAAAAAAAAAAAAATGAATTTACTCACAGACCCATCTTCCCTGGCTCCTGGTGGTATTATTTTTATTCTTTCCTAAGCTGATTTGATATTTCAGTGGCCAACTGAAGGAAGTTGTACTTGAAGTTCTTGTGTTTCACAGAACATGCATACAGTTCATCTTCTCTTCTGTATTTCAAGGCGTTTGGCACAGAAACCATGGCCTGAGTGTTGACACAGCACCACACATAACAACACTACAGCAGCAAAACAAGTCGAGTAACTATTCACAGAAAGAACAATGAAATTCAAGTGATCGAGGAGCTTACTTCTCCCACAGCATAACACCGATACGATATTTTAATTAGTATTATTCAATTAATATACTTAAAATGAAGATGAGCTCTGTGTAAATCAATACTGTTTACTAAACTGGAAAATATACAGTCTGGCTTTGGCAACTCAAATACAATTAAAATAAAACTATTTCCAAAAAGAGGACACAATCATGATTGTTCTCTTCTCTGCAACATCTTGCCCACAATCTGGTATGATAACCACAAATATGAAAAACCCTCTAAAACCAGAAAAAGAAAATACATGAAGAGTGTAAACATCTTAGGTAACAATACTAACGTCACATAGTAAATATGCACTCATTTCTTTTAGCTGTCCATGCTACTACATAAGATCAAGTAAAATTTTATTTTCAATTAATATCTTGTGTGACCACCTGATTATTTAGATGAAATTAGTGCAGCAGGAGAACACCTCAGACGAAACTGCTTGAGCTGCTCTTGCTGCCAAACGAATCTTGACTTTTGGTTAAAGTTTAGTCATAAAGAACTCTAGTAAACAATGGCTCAAACCAGACAGAACATTTTTTAAACAATAATCCAGAGGTAGGTAGTATATCTAAGATGAGTAGACAGGCCCTTCCATAGCCATCATCAAGCTATCATGCTCAACTTGCACACACCAGTGTCACACCTGCAACTTGGTCCCAGAAAAGGAAGAGAAAGAAAGTGTGGGGTCCATATTCTCCATTAGGGAACCATTAGGGAAGTGACATTGTTGCACAAGTCCTTCTTGCTCCTATTCCAATGGTAAGGAACTGTAGCTCTAAGGAACCCCTGGGGAAAGCTGCATGCCTACATATCTCCAGTGTTGGGTGGAAGGCATGCCAGTGAATGAAGAAAGGGAAAGGTGGGCACCGGAAGAAATTATCCTCTTTGCATCCTTGAAGGAATAGTGATACCATCCTTCTTGTCTTGGAATTGAGAGAGAGAGAGAGAGAGAGAGAGAGAGAGAGAGAGAGAGAGAGAGAGAGAGAGAGAAGAGAGAGAGAACCATGACAGAGCTAAACTTCAGAGAACATGCATTGTTGTCTTGTAGAGAATGGAAAGGCTGGCCAAGAAGTGGATGTGTTTCTTCCTGGCTTTATTATTCCTTCACTAATGAGCTTTTCTGTGACTTAAAAGAATCAAAACAAGATCAAAAATAATGAAAAAGAGTTGTTCTGGTGTTTGTGTATTTTAATTCTCATAATCACTGGCATCCCACCAGCTGCTATAGGTAGATACAAGGCCAAGACAAACAGGGCCTTCAAGTAGGTTTTACTGCCTGCTCCAAGTACCTTTTTTTGGGAGTTGGGCTAATTATTCTTGTTCCCACCCTAACCACCTAATTCAATCACTCCCTTGTGCTCCTCATCAAACCTCCCCGAACCCCAGTCTTACTCTCCAGCCAGGAGGCTGAACCCTGAGAAATACAAAAGGCACTGGCTAGGCTGTAAGAACTTGGCCTCCAGTTGGATTTGGCTAGTAGGAGGTACCATTGTGAGACGACAAAGGGCTGAGGAGAAGCCAACTGAAGCCCTCTTCCTGGCTCCTGGAGGCCTCCCACTGTGAGTCTACGAATGCAGCACCCTCCTGTGGCTACAGCTCACACTGAGCAGCAGCCTTCCACAATCCAGCCTCCTCCAGGCTCTGGCAATCCTGTTTCTTCTTGCTCCTTAAGGTCTAGAGTGACAATGATTTCTCAATGCTCCTAGTCCCTTCTTGTGTAATGTGTTTTCTTTCTGTTCCCTTAATTCTGGTCATACTTTCAGGATTAGTCCGTTTATTAATTTTTCCTCAATTAAGCCACGACTCTGTCATTCATCTTTTTGTTGGGACCTGACACAGTAGTTTCATCAGATATTGTTCCAGGAAATAGACTCTCAAATATGACTATGGGTGTGGACAGTGTTAGGTCTCCAAGAAACCCGGGACAAATGGCTAACCTAGGTGCCTATTTGACATATCATTTATCTGGCCTCCAGGCTCTCTGGGGATACCTGTTACAGAGTCCTGGTTCTTCTCATCCCTGCCCTGCCCCTGCCCTAACTGTCTCTAGCCTCTGAGCTTCCCTTCCTTCCCCAGCTTCTCTTTCCTATGAAACCCAGCCATTTTGGCTACATGCTCTCTTGGTTCCTGGTCCTCTCTTGTTTCTCTTTGTCCTCTCGATATTTCTCTTCTCTTCCTCTCTTTCTTTCTTTCTCTCACCATCTCTCTCCTCTCATGGCCCAGTTCAGTCTGCTGATCATGCTGTCTGGACTCTTCCAGATGCCTCTGGCTGTTTTCTCCCTCATAGCCACAATAAAACTTTCTGCTCAACCATAGCTTGAAGTGGTCATGTCCTTATTGTCACTCAGATATCTCAACCATTTTAAGAGTTCATAAACATCCTCCTCTGTGAGGCCATGGGTGCTTGCTCAAATTCTCACCAAATGGTGGCAAAGGATGAACAACAGATATAAAGGAAACACTGGAAGGTTGGGTGGTTGTAGAATTTGGCTATCACAGTGCATATGGTGATTATAAGATTGTAAAGTATCATGACTTTTGATTAGTGTGGAGAGAGTATAGAAAGAAAAAGCCAAACTCAAGGATTTCAACTCTCAACTCGAAGTATAAGTGAACAGTCAGGAAATTGGTGCGGTCACCTTACTGAAGTTCCATGGCAGAACAGTATGGATTAGGCCTAGAGTTGCAGTACAAAGTAAATGGGAGACTAAGCAGGCCTTCAATGCAGAGGCAAAGGTGCTTCAGAAGAATTGGGATACTGGGACAGGGGATGCTCCACACAGACAAAGATGAGAACTTGAAACCATCATGTTCTCCTGAGCATTCTTTCCAAGTGGACACTGCTCTGTTCCTCCTGAAACAGGCCTCTTTTGTAGGAAAAGAGCCTGTGGAGGGGATGAGCAGAGCTCTGGGCACCCTCCACATAAAGGGTCTGCCCCACCACTCTGACTAGGGGCTTTGACATTGTAGAACAATCGGAGTATGAGTGTGAACATTAATACCCAGGCTCTATGCCTGCATAAGTAGCTGTGTTGATGTAGAACAGTGAGAGATCAGAGAACAAGGTGTCTCATGTGAGTATTACATTAAATCAGCATGTTAGCATCTTCCAGGAAGTGCAACCTCACATAAACGTGTAGAAGAAACACCACATCCACCACAGGAGGCAACTAAGCCACACTCCTGCCTCAGTGCCATTTTGACATCCGAGTGAGCCCACACGCAGCACAAAGGTTAGGGAGAGAGAGCATGTGGCCTCAATCAGACTTGGAGCACCCCAACAAAATGAACCTAGTCCCCCAAATGATATCAGCTATCAAAGACAGAGGAGACTTGAAAATTTTAAAAAAGATGTTTTGAAGGACATCCCACTGAGATACAAGCTGGCCCACATATAAGAATTCCACCGGCCGGCCCTGGAATTCTGCTTCTAGAAATGATAAAGCAACTGGAGCCAAACTTTTCCTCTTAAGGTAATCAACCATATGAATAGAAAAAAATGTAAGCAATAATTGTTTTCAGACATTAAACAATAGTTGATACAGGACTGTGACTGTTAGAATTCCTAGTCACTCCCCCAGCCACCTGACGGCACATGTGCTGTCCAGTAGCCAAGCAAGATGCTTAGTCATCCCAGGGCCTTACGTCCTACGTAATCCATGTGCTACGTAATCACGTAATTTGCACGCAGTGTGATCACACAATCCATGCACACGTAAGCCCATATGCGCACATGGTGGGGGGGAATCTATAAAAGCGAGTCCCACACATCCCTCTGCCTTCTCTTCCTGCATGATCTTTCCTTAGGCCTAAGTGCCCCCTTCCATTCTCTTCCCTTAATAAAGTCTTAGAGTGGGTTTTGTTGTCCCTTGTGGCTTTTCTCACACGGTAAACAGCGCTGCGTTATAACAGTGACAAATGTAAATGAAGTAATATTTATGGTCACTTTGGCTTCTGGACTAGAATGTGAAAAGATGGCTGTGCCTAGAATTTACAGTTATCAGAGAAGAGCAGAATATGCAGAGAAACATGCATAGGTCCACTGATTCAATTACTGCATACTTAGCTTCTCACACATAGCATAAAATGCCACAAACCCAGCCAAGACCAGCTAGGAAGCTGGAAACAGAACCCAGAGACAGCTGAGAGGTAGAGGTGAATTCCAGCCCACCAGAGTGAAGCATCATAAATCTCAGGACACAGAGGAAGCGCCATGGAAGGATAAGACTTCAGTTTCATGGCTGAACAAACCTTAAAGAGAATTTTAGACCTGGCCTACCAGAAATGTACCCCAAAGTACCAAGCTGATTCACAAAGGCGCTCTTTGTCTGCCCGAAAAAAGTCACAACCCTGTGTAAAGTTGAATTCTTCCAGGAGTAACACCATGATGAGATTAAATACAAAAGAATTTTGTTAAAGGAAATGACTGTGGTGGGGGAAATAGGTGCAGAGCTGGGGGGGGGGGGGATGGGAAAGCCATCAAAATTCGCTGTAAATCTGGCCTCGAGTAAAGGAAGGAAGGAGACTCCTTTTGGAGTTTTCCAGTAGTTTCTACTGACATATGTTTGGATTCACTGGTTTTTCCCTCTGTTTTACCGGCACACTACTCCCCAGTGCAAAAGCTTGTATCTCTGATGGTGTTGGCTTTCTTAGCATCTTCAGTAATGTCACTTGGCTCTCTTCTGCGTTTGCCATTTCTGCTAACAGGGCAAGACTCTTCGTGCCTGTTCTCTGACTTGACTGGGTCCCTCAACGTATTGACCACAGTTGAAGACAGAATTGCGACGCTTGTGTCACGGCTGTGACTGGGTCTGTGATCCTGTCTCTTGATATGGTCTTTCTTCCCCCGATCTCATAGTTTTTGATAGAATGGCAAACGTGGAGCATGACAAGCCAGTAGGTGTCGTGGAATAGAGTATTTATGCCCACAGGGAACGTTCCTTCCTTTCTGCTGTGCTTTTGGCATGGGAGATTACATCCCTTGACTCAGTAGTGGTGTTCATTTGGGGGTTTCATTATTTCCTTTTTGATTTTTTTTCCTGTTTTTCAAATAGATTTTTTTCCCTCACATCATATATCCTGATTATAGTTTCTCTTCTCTCTGCTCCTCCCAGCTCCTCTCCACCTCTCGTCTCATTTGGATCTGGCCCCTTTCTGCCTCTCATTAGAAAACAAACAGATTTTTAAGGATAATAATAAAATAAAATATAGTAAGATGAAACAAAAATTAACACAGCAGAATCGGACAAAACAAACAAAATGAAGAAATAGAACCCAAGAAAAGGCACAAGAAACAGATGCAGAGACCCATACGTTTATACTCAGGAATTCCATAAAAACACTGAACTGGAAGCCATAATACATACACAAAGGACTTGTAGGGTAAAACTAGAGAAAAAAACATAAATAAAATAAAATTTAAATTTAAAAAATAAGGTAAAATATAAATTAAAAAACAAAACAAACAAAAAAACAAAGGAAAACCCCTGACATGACATTATGAGACAAGGAACCTCCAAAGATGCCACTGAGTTTGTTTTCTGTTGGCCATCTACCGCTGGGCATGAGCCCACCATGAAGAGTAGTGTGTTTCCCCTGTGAGACTCCCTTGGAGAAACTAAATTTTCATTTGCAAGTTGCTATCAATTGGAGATGGCTTCTAGGTTAGCAATTGGAGCATATGTCCCCTTCTCTTTTGCCTCTAGGACCCCATCTGGTGCAGACCCATGTAGTCCCTGTGCATGCTGCCTCTGTCTCTGTGAGTTCATGTGTGCATCGATCATGTTGATTTAGAGGGCCTTGTCTCCTTGGTGTCCTCCACCCCTCCAATTCTTACTCTCTTTCTTTCTCCTCTTCCAAAGAGTTTCAAGCCCTGAGGAGAAGGATATGATGGAGACATTCCATTTAGGGATGAGTGTTCCAAGGTCTCACTCTACATTATGTCTGGTTCTGGGTCTCTGTATTTGTTCCCATCTGCTGCAGGAGAAAGCTTCTCTGATAATGGTGAGAAAGGCATTGATCTATGAACATAGCAGAATGTCATTAGAAGTCATTGCTATCTTCTTTGTTTTTGTTTGTTTGTTTGTTTAGAACCATAGTATTTGGTTTTAACCTATGTTCATAAGCTTTCTAGTCTCAGGTTCTTGGCCATCCAAGCAGTGTTGGGTGTGAGTTCCATCTCATAGAGTGGACCTTAAATCAAATCAGATATTAGGAATTGCCAAACAACCCAGACGGTTGCTAAGACTAATAGGTTGCTCTCCACAAACTGATGGTAAGGCCCCATTGCTAAAGACAACACCTACACAACTCATTGAACATGGAGAAGTCGAGCTGGTGCCTACACAGAGCCTTCACCGATATGTGCTAGTGTCTTTGGTACAGGAAGGTACTCTGCATGCTACCAATGGAGAAACGTATACATCAACCCAGTCACAAACCCTTTGATCTACAATGGAGTTCTGCTAGCATGATATGCTAGAGCAATGGTGGCTCAAAGCTTGTGATTTGACTAGCACTGGGCTTTTTATTTGCTAGCCTGTGCTTTCTACTAGGGGAATCCCCCCTCCCCCTGCTGCCATTATTGGGTAACTCCATTTAAAGTCTTTATATATATTTATGTATATATCTTAGGAAGCTTCTTCAGTAGTACATTTCCAGATGAGTGTTTTCAAAAGGTCTTTAGTATTAGTTACCCCTCACTATACTCCCTCCTCTACTCCACCCTCTCATTCCTTCCCCCACTACTTAACTCTCTTTCTGTTTCTTTCTTCCCTTTCCCCCTTTATATCACTACATTTTCTCTTCCTTCCTCTGAAAGTCGTCCCTTCATGGACCCTTACTAGTTTCCTGATCTCAGTGTGTGTCCCAAATGAAACATATGTATCTGAAGATCAAAGATCGCATTTTCAAATGAGATAAAATATGCAACATTTGTCCTTCTGGATCTGGGTTATCTCATGCAGGATGATTCTTTTTTTTTTTTTTTTTTTTTTGGTTTTTCGAGACAGGGTTTCTCTGTGTAGCTTTGCGCCTTTCCTGGGACTCATTTGGTAGCCCAGGCTGGCCTCGAACTCACAGAGATCCGCCTGGCTCTGCCTCCCGAGTGCTGGGATTAAAGGCATGCACCACCACCACCCGGCATTCAGGATGATTCTTTCTGTTGTGGAATATTTGATCACACTGTCTGAAGATGTGGTCCTTCCTCACCTGCCTAAGGCACCTTCTGATTGGTTTAATAAGGATCTGAATGGTCAATGTCTAGGCAGAATAGGATAGGTGGGAATTCTGGGCAGAGATAGGAACTCTGGGAGGAATTTGAGAGGCAGGGGCTTTGGCAGCCAGATGTGCAGGAAGTTGGACATACAGTATGGAGAAAAGGCAACAAGCCACGTGGCAGAACATAGAGTAATATAAACAGGTTAATTTAAGTTATAAGAGCTAGATGGGAATAAGTCTAACTTAAGGCCAAGCTTTCATACTCAGTAAGAAGTCTCCATGTCATTATTAGGGAGCTGGCAGCCCAAAGAAAGTCCAACTACATTTTCTC